>NC_143194.1:1776250-2490000 GCF_051530095.1 Phoenix dactylifera
CCGCCCCGTCCCACGTAATAACCGAAGAGATAAGGCCCTGGCGGACGACAGCCAAGCGACCCGCAAGAGAGGTTTCTTTAAGGAAGACACGCCAAAGCCAAAGATTTTACAACGAATAATATAGAGGTAGCCCTCTCAAATCTCATAGCCTCTTTTTCCTTCATAGTTTAACATGGAAGGTTGATGTAGTTTGCTGTATTTTTTTTCGTTAAATTGTTGGACTGATTTTCTGAAACATGAGGTGGAAATGATGTCAGTGTGGATTTGAACCATTAGCAGATATACCAGAATGCTAATTTTATTTGTTTGGATAGCATTTTCCGTGAACGTGGGATTTAAATTTGAAGATTCAATTACGTTGTAGTTAGTTTTTCAGATTATTGCACTGAGATTTACTGATTTTGCTACTTCAAGAACAGCAAAGATAATTTACTTTTTTTTGAGATTTTGCACAATTATTGTTTTTTAATCTGATGATTCTGAATGCCATTTCTCTTTTCTTAACATATTCTGGTTGGAGTTGCATGAACTTAGCTGCTGTTTGAACCTTAAGTTTACTTGGCTAAGAAATGCCAGATGAGTGCTTTGGTCCGTAAATTTTGCCTTCTTGTATGTGAAGTTGAAATTCCTATGATGCTACGAGGGATTTGCATGTAAGAGCAGAATCGTATAAGTATCGACGAACAGAAGTTTACATGGTTGGAAAGGAAAAGAAGAGGAAAAGAGTAGGAATCTAGTAAGGGAGAAGAACTTAATATGTTGTTTGGATTTTTTATTAATTAAATTATACTAGTGTGGAGGATATGCAAAAAAGGGACATGGAACCAGCATCTTCTGCTTAGGTTATTAAGGACTGGCTGCATATATGTAAAATAGGGCTTGAAATAATGTTGGATTTTGGCATGTGTTGGTTTGGTCAGATCGGTTATATTCTGCTTGATGATGAACTTACACAGCTTAATTGTAATCAAATTGAAATGCAAACTGGGCTATACCCCCAGTTGCACCCCTCCTCTACATGGAAAGAAGCTGAAGGATCTTGGGTACGGCAAAACTAAAAGCTCCTGTTGGTTTTCTTTTTAAATTTTAAAAGATGGTTTAAGGGTTCAAGCAAATTATTAAGATTCAAGAGGGGAGCAAGCCGGGAGCAAGTATCTATAAAGGACATAATGTCTTAGACTTTCTGTAATGGAGGGGTAATGTTTGTCCATAATGTGCGAATGAACCAATTCAATCATGGTAGTTTCAGAATAAAATCTTACATTCTCAACGAAATACTTGACTGGCAAAACAACCACTAAGATACTGGTTTGTTATGCCCGGTTCCATGATCATATAAACTTCCTTCAGAAGACGAAGTTATGAGTCCAATCTGGTGAACTTGTTGGCAAATAATTAAAAAAGAATAGATTCTGGTGATGCTCTAGTGTCGTAGAGTGACAATCATATGGTGTAAAGAGTGATGCATGATGGTTCGATCCAACTATTGAGACGAGTGGTCTTGCATATTAGGCCACTCGTGGCTCTTACTATTCCATAATCATAGTTCTCTGTTCTCTTAAATTGTTGTGTGTGCTCAGGCCTCACTCTCAGCTGCCTAATACCTAGATATGCTTTCATGCACCAATAAAAGATCGCTTCTTATGTATTCCATTTTATCCATTTTCTTGGTTTCTGATTTTTTTTTTTAATTTAACATTAAATTATATGCTTCCTTTCTTATGCTTTTTAGCTACTACATTCCTTTGAAACTCTGGCAGTATCCTTCTGATAAGAGGATCAACATTGTAATGGAATTTTTTATTATATGGTAAAAGCAATTCCTTTCTTTATGCAGTCATTGATCCAAGTGATTCTGATATATAAGAAGTGATGAGAAGTCCTTTTCTCTTGCCAGTTATACAGGAAAGAATGATTTCTTCTCTCTCTTTACTAGAAAATTGCTATTGTTGCTCTGCAAAACATATTAAAAAGAAGGCAAAACAGTTCTCTCCCTGTAAGTTTTGACTTCTGAGCACCACTCTTCTAGTTTATAGACCTATGTTTCAGCTTATTCATCCTTGTTTAATTGTACCTTTTTTATGCAACAGAGCAGATAAACTGCAAGTGAAGGGCTCTTCAATCAAGTCTTCCCATGAAAATTTGGTTAACAGAAGGCTTGCGATATTTTGTAGTGGTGCCTCTTTAGTTTCCAGTATAACGGTAAATTGTAACTTAACTGCATCACCTGCCAAGGCAGAAGAAAAGAACCCAGAAGATAAAGAGGCTGAGGGTGATGCTGGTGTTGTTGGAGCAATCAAGTCCTTTTTGGATCCCAATGAGAAAACAAAATCTGGAAAAGTACTGCCGAAGGCCTACTTAAAGGCTGTAAGGGAAGTGGTGAAGACACTTAGAGAGTCACTAGAGGAAAATACAAAGGATGTTGCCAAATTCAGGAGGAATGCTGATGCTGCAAAGGAGTCAATTAGAGAGTACTTAAGTGGTTGGAGGGGACAGCAAGCAGTTGTAGCGGAGGTACACATCCTGTTGACCTTAATTTTGCTTTTCCATAATTGGGGTACAAAGATGCCATATTACTGATAGATTATGCCCAAATTCACTCAGAGCTTGTTCTTACGCTAGGCATTTTAAGTTTAAACTCCGAAAATAATGGTCCAGCTCCTTTTGCACTGCCAGATAAATTAAACTGCACTATCTATCTCTTTTGGAAACTATTGATCTTTGGATTTGTTCCACAGAATCAGACAGAACATTGCAATGATCCCTAGTATGTTTCTTTGTTAATACTAAATATTAATGGTGTATATCAATACTCTTTCTCCTGATACCTTGTGTCTAAGCTGTTGCATATTACCAAAATAAACTTAGACTCTAGATTTAAACACTTGTCAATGATATTTGTCTCACTTGTAATTATCTGACTGTTAAAGTATATAATTATATACTTAATAGAAACTTACGTTCATACAAGATAATTATTGTTAGCAATTGCCAAGAGGATCTAGCCGAGCCTATCCGAGTTACTTGATTATGCCTTGATATAGAAGCCCAATCCTTAAGTTTCTGTTTAGCTATGTCATCTCATTCTGATGTGCTGGAACAACTGACCCTGCATGCTCACATCCCTTGTCATATATATATATATATATATATATATATATATATGGCCACCCTGGATTCATATTAGTAATGAACAGATTAATTGAACCCTACTGGCCATTTTTCAGCCTGGGATTTTGTGATTTCTTTCAGAACATTTGCGAACATTCTATGATCCAGTTGCTATCATGAGCCATGTGAAAATAAGGTACGAGCAGGTAATTAGACTTGCATTAGTCATGTTTAAGATAGAACTGATTAGTTGTTAAAGGCAGCTTAGGATGGTATGGGAAGAAGACATCATGGAGGCAATTTTGGAGTTGTAAGAGCCTAAGAGGCAATTTCATACTCTTATTGGCATGAAGAAACTTGTTAGAGTGGGAAATTGTTCATAGTTATTGGTGGGAGACTTTTTTTATTTTTTAAAGCAGCTCCTTGAAAGATTGGATAGATTAGTTTTAGAAGGTGATTCAGTTTGATATAGTCTTGCCGTAATTTTCAAAGTTTAAAATAGAAAATGCTTTTATTAAAGGAAATTTTTGGAGCTCTAAAGGAGGCAATATCAAACTTCTATTAGCGTGTGAAGAAACTTAATAGAGAGGGAAACTATTGCTCACAGTTATTTGTAGGAGAATTCTTCGATGACTCATGTTTCTGCATCAACCATGGCCTGGACAACAGATCAGCTGTCTCCTCTTGTTCTTCTTCTTCTTTTTATTATTTAACTGTTTCCTTCCTCTTTGGTTTTTATCACTTTGCCTTGCACTTCTCTGTTCTTATCATCTATTACTATTTTCCTTCCTGAAATGATAGCTTCATTATTGCTGATCATTTGTTTTAATATGTAGATGCGGTTAAGTCTTAACATTGTTATTGCCAACTAGTGAATTATAGAACTCATGATCTTCATATGTACTATTGGAATGTGCCTTTTCTCTACTACATTATGATGTTGTTGAACATTAGTATTATTCTCAGAGCCTAATATATTCAATAGGTTATGACCCCTCATCATGTTATTTCAGAATGTATGTTATTTGAGGGGATGATGAAAGAAGTATTGCTTAAAAAAAATCCCAGGAGAATATAATGTCAATATTTAATTAAAAATTTTGTTAATGTGAAATAACATCTTGTAACCAATCTGATATGAAATATTTTCAAGACTTTGCAACTAATGTGATTGATTTTTTTTTTGTTTTTCCCTTTTTTTTCTTTTTTTTTATTGGGATGGTAGATATCAGATACATATATTATTTCTAATTAATTTGTTAATATGTTGTTCTTGGTAATTAGGTCACCTGCAAGCTTTTTGCTTATTCAAGATTACCAATCAAAGAACCTTTTAAGCATTTTAGCCTAGCATTGCATTTAAGAAAGTATACATCTATCTCAGCAATCTGGCACCCTTATTATAGCGTAGAGGCTTCCATTGTCAATGTGGCTTGATGTATTATAGAAGAACTTTTTCCCCTTTCTTAAGCCTACTTGTCAGTCTATTCATTCCTTACAAATGTATTTTCTAAATTAAACCTGTCAGTACTTGGTCAGTTGCAAAATTTTTCCTATTTCAATTCAAATGTTTTTTCTTTTGGAGTAAACCCCCTGTAATCTTTGTTTCAATTTGCTACACTGAAAAGTCAACTGCATTCTTTTTTTTCTGAACTGGAACTGTTGTAATTTTTGGGACCCTGGAAGAATGAGAAAACATTCTAGATATCTGTGTATTCTATGCATCTTCTTGAGCTGATGAGTGCCTCTCTTCTCGGTTGCATAGGATCATTCATGTTCCTTATGTGGCTACCTTTTTTTTTTTCCCTCTCTTAATATATGCATCCTTTTATTAAATCTCACTCCACATGGATGGGAAATTTCTGTTAAATATGTTCATTCACTTCATATCTAAAATGTGCATTCGTATATATGTTGATGAAAAGAACATTCATATTTGATGTGATATATTCTGAGAGGAAGTAAATGTGAATGACATTCCTTATTGGTGAGTGTATGATATTCCTTTGATGTAGCATAATTGTGGAACTGAAAGATTTTCAAAAAAAAATATCGAAGATGAAATCTTTAATCACTTGATCATTGTTAGATATTGGAATTTTTCTTTTCTTCTCTCTCTCTCTGGGATGGATCGGTGTTTGACATTTGATTTATCACAAATAACTTCTCTTAGAGGTGGGCATTTCAAATCTATGGACATTGTCATCAATGCGATAGAGAATTAACCCAAGTAACTATGAGCACTGCAAATGTGCATTGATGGACGGCAAATCTAAAGGCGTAGAAATTTCATGGAGAATAGTGTTGTTCAGTAGAGTGAAGTTTGGTAGAAGCAGTATCATTTTTTTTTTTTTTGAATGGGAAGTGGTGGAAGTGAGGAACTTCTCCCAATTTATTATAAAAGTATTAAAAAAAATACAGTGATGTTTTAACATAAGTTATGCCACATTGAAAAGGTGTAAAGGGTTTATGAAGAATAGAAGAAGCTGAAGACTTCTGCTTATGAAAGATCCTGGAATTCCTTTCGTGCCAAATATGCCATATTAGAGCCATGAACAGTTGATCCCATCCTTTCCTTATGGTAGAAGCAGTATCTTGTAACTGAAAATTGCCTCAACAGCATCATATACATTATTTGCCATCAAATCTTTTCTGCTCAATATCAGTTAAGTTCTTTTCTCTTTTATCCTCTGCTATATATTTTAAGGAGATTTGTAGATCCTATGGTGCCCAACTCTGGGTAAGGTTATTTTAGGATCCTCAAAGCAAACTTTAGAATGAGCATCTCAGAATGCCCAACATAGTCTTGAGTATCTTCTTTTTTTATATTCCGTGTGTCAGCAGTCAGTATGTTCTATTTATTTTATTTCTTTTGAATGCAATAAGGATAATGCACTAGACACTGATGTTCTAGAGCTTGGAGTAGAGTTTCAGGCTTTCATATGAATCCATGGATGTGGAGATCTGGCATTTTATGAATTTGCTTTGGTACCTTCCTTTCTCCCCATAAACATCCATGCTTTTTGAATGGAGGGCTTAGAGTTAACTTCTTAACTGACCACAACCAGAGGTACTGGTGAAAGGTACGGATAAAGTAGTAAGTTCTTTAGAGCTAAGGGCTTGTTGGGATGCGTCCTTGTGTCATATTTTTCCCCTCCTTCCCATCCCCCGCAAAGTCGTTCATCTTGCGCCAATCCTCCTGGCTCTTCTCTGATCTTGTTGCTCCTGCCTGGCTCCAATGCAGAGCTTATTCCCTAAGGATCTGGAATGAAATCCGATGAGGAAAGGTGCAGCGCTGGTGGTGTAATTCCTGAATTTCTTAACTAGATAAAACTAGAAGAGGTGTTTCAAGGTCTTTTAGAAAGAGAAGGGAAGGAGGACTGAGAATCGGATGGACCTAGACTAGACCTTTGTGGGGCTGTAATGCACGGTTATATATTCTCTTCTTCATATTTCTGGATAACCAACTTCATCACATTGGAGAGATACCCAAGAGAGAAATCACATTTTGAGTTTTTTTGAGATTGGTTTCTATGAAGAGAATTCTCTATACTTTTCTCTATGTTTTGTCTTAACTCCATCGAGACTTCTTCTGGGATATTGGAGAGATCGCAGTGATTAAAATGTGGAAGTTGTTTGCCCATGGTGCTGGACTGTCAATTGGGAGCCTGAGAATGGTGGAAAATGAGGCTGGGTTCAGGAGGTTAATGGAGCTAGCTCAGCGAGACAGAAAGGAAGGAAACAAGAACAAGCAAAGATGGAGTAAGACATGCAGACTTGGAAGTATTGAATAGAGAAATCAGTAATCATTTCAATTGGTATAACTCCAAAAGTTCACTTTTGCCTCAAGTAAAATCAGAAGTCTCTAGATAACTGGAAAGTAATGAGAAAAAGTTGCCAAAGCAAATCCTGGCATTTTATAACGATGAAAGACTCCAACAACGAATGCCTTTTCTCAGCCGCATACTAAGTTTTCTTTTTGCAATTTTTTTGGTTGATTATCTCAAGTCATTTCATGTACTAAAAATAAATCATCTTACCCGTGTAACAAATGATTATCTTATAATGAACCAAGGCATTCCTTAAAATTTTTTGAGACTGCTCATTAACAAAATAATCTGGCATTTGTTTCAGGAGTCATATGCTGCTCTGGAGAAAGCAATAAGATCATTGGCCAATTTCTATTCAAAAGCAGGCCCCTTTGCTACGCCATCAGATGAGGTTAAAGCAAGCATTCTGAATGACTTAAAGACTGCAGAGGCCTCTCTGTAATAGCCATGGTCACTTGTAACCTTGCAATCTCTTATGTTATGGTGAGTTCATTTGATAGCTAATATGAAGCTGTATCTGTGAATGTCCTTTGTCTTTTTGGCCAAATGATGAGTCTAGGAATGGTTGCATCTTACTCAAACTCAAATTATGTCATGTCCATGATGTCTCACATACAACGTGATAAACAGAGGCTATGCAGACTCCAAATACCTAATCAAGTTGCAGCAGCTTTACCGTTTTGGTGTTGCAACGGATTTAAGACTTTTTCCCCTTTGTATGCTTTTCTAGATGCTGTCCTTATGGATCATTGTGGACAAAGGTTGTCTCTTTAGTGCGAAAGAAGGATTCACCTTCCTTTGCACGAATCCACCATTTGATCATGCAATGGTTGCTTTGAGTTTGGAGAGCTTTGAGATCTACATGGGATGTGGTCCAACGGTCGACGTTGCAAAATAAGATCAATCATTCTTTCGCACAACAGATATAACCGGAACCCGATCTTTGTTAGATTTATACAGAATACTGAAGTGAGAAAATGGATAATGTGAGAGGTTTTTCTTCTCTCATGCTGGTGCTCGGATAGGCTTAGGGTGTCTGGATGCCTTGATATATATCAAGCATGATATGCTCTTCAAACAAGAAAGGAACTAACGTTGCTCAGCCATTCATTCTTTTCTTGGTAGAGCTAAAACAGAAAATTTTTTTCGAGGATTCAAGGATCCTCGTGGTGAAGAGCTAAAACATCGCATGAATCCACTATGTTTATATCAGCTTGGAAAACGTTGTTTTATTATGGGGAAGTACGTTATAAGCATATAAATTTCTGCATGTCATTTTAATCAGTTGACAAGTGAAGAGGTAAACTATTATTGGAGCTTTGTTCACGTATACGGTCTTCTACGTACTAGCCAATTCAAAAACTATTATGTATGATCCTAAATCTTAAAAATCTTAGACCTCTAAAAATAAAGATATATTAAAAAAAAGGCACCTCATCGCAGGTCATCGACAGCAACTGAGCCAGCATTGATCAACCAGTATTCTGGCAGTCGGGTCATCAACCGGTGAGTGCCCACCGGCGACCATGAACAGACAATTGTTCGACAGCCATTGCTCGCAGTTGAAACGTTTCTCGTAATGGAGGAGAAGGAATATAGGACAGCAAGTCAGATTTCTTGTGTGTGTGATCTTGTTGTTAGGTTTGGCCTGGATCCAAACCCACATCAATGAAGGTTAGTTTTGTGGTAAAACACCAAAGATTGATTTGAGCTGCTGAAACCAAGGGATGTTTTGGACCGAGTTGGGCACAGGCCTAGCATAGTTGAAAGCCTGATAGAGGTTTTACTAATACTAATACTATTAATAATATAATACTAACATAGAAGATAAACATATTATATAAATTAATATCTATATCTATTGCTAAATTAATAATATTTTATATTATATTGTTACAATTATATAGTTCATAAAATTATAGCCTATATAATATTGTGTATGATGTACATTAGATTAGATTATTTATCTAGTATACAATTTGATGATCATTATTATGATATTATTATAATTTAGTATAATATTCATGTAATATTATGTTATTAATATTAATAATATTGATATTAAAGCTGATATATTGATTATGCACTTTCGCTATGGACATTCCCCTTCCTTACTTTTTTACTCTTCTACCTATTTAAGTACAACCGTTTAGAAATTTTTACTAATGAAATATAATAGCATTTTGATCAACAAGTTGATTGATGAAAGGAAAAAGCAAACTCTTAACTAAATATCTATTATCCACCTCAACCAAGCATTCAAATAAGTGTCTAGTTTTGAGGTAATAAGTTATTATGTCTTTTTAGCTAAGTGCGCCCATCTTGGGTTAAAGAACTCTTCTTATCTCTTTGTTTAGAGAGAAACAAAAATTGAAACCATGCATCTATTTTCTCACCTCCTATACTACACATGCTTAATGTTTGTTATGTTATTGTATATAAAGTAAAAAAATCCTGCTGAATTTTCAGCTATCTGAACTTTCTTGTTTAACTTACTAGAATTTTATCATAACTATCTATCTTACTCCTTATATGACCATTATTCTACCATATAATCCAAATTAAGAGTGGAAATCATTTATTAATTTCTGCATTATCTTCTATCGCCATTTGCATCATCCATGCCATATTTTAGCACAATGAAATGTATAGTACTTTTGTGCAGATTTTTTTCTTTCTAAAGAACTAGTATGCACATCTGATAGAAGCTTCAACTAGATGAATAAATGTGACTTGTACACCTAAAAAATAAAAATGCTCTTAGCACATCCTTAAAAAAGTAAAAACAAGATTCGTTCATGCAATTGATTGCAAAAAAATTGGTATCGCACCTTTTGTCTACGATATCAAATTATTTTTATAAATTCACTCATTTTGATTGAAAGTAAAACTTTAGGTTCAAATATTACTAGAATTCATTGACTAAATAGAAATGATAATAATAATAAGAAAAATAAAAGAGTGCATTCAATAATTCTTGTTCTTAACAGAATAGAGAAACTTCAACTATATAATCATGGGACCTGTTAACAAATATCCATAGGGTATTTATTAACAAGACTGTTCTCATTATTTTAAATGATGTATTCACTTTTTGTTGGAGGACAACTAGGTGCAAATCGGATCCGGCAACCAGTTTTCTACAGCAACTTTTAAACCTCAACCTATAAAAAAGTAGATTAATTTCTTTTTTTTTCTATTCCAAAGATGACCTCAATTAGATTACTGCATTAAAAATTTTAAATATTTTATGATACTACTAATTAGATTTTTCTTCTAAAAAGCTTAAAGTATGCTGGACCCATCCATAACTTCGGAATCAACAGGTAATAAAAAAAATTTGAATTTAGTAAGGAAAAATGAATTAATTAGTTAATCATTTTCATTTTTATTATTTTAAATTTATTTGTCGTTCCAACCCTAAATTGTTTGCATATATCTGCACGTGCATTATAACTAGTGCGAATAAAAACTTTCCTTATAACATTTATAGTTTTAAATTACTATATATCTCAATATAATAAATCTGAAGTATTGATATGTTGATATTCAAAAAGGAATAAGAACATGAGCAGGCTAGTGATTGAGACTCAGAGCTTGCAGGACACTATGAAGAGCAATTTTGGGAAAAATAATGAATGAGTAATACTAATACATTTAACTAGAGTTTGTAGCTAATAAAAAGTCAAAACAATCTCAACTATATGGTGTTTTTTTAGAAAAAAATAATTAGTGCAATACACAAAGTTTGTTGGTGATTAAAATGTAGAGATCTTAGGAAACTATGAAGAGCAATTTTTAGGAAAATAGTGGACGATTAATACTAGTTATTTATATAGAGTTTGTAGCTAATATGAATTCAATATGTTATTAGCAATTAGGGCAATGATATTAATAAATGCCCTTGGGTTATTTATTAACATTTTCCTAGATCATACTCTTCATATTTATATTATTGGAAGGTGCATCCTGCATTAAAATTAATTCTTCTGGAGAAAGATATGAACTAGTATTCTATCTAGCAAATTAGATCGTGACATAAGCTGAAAAAAAATCTAATCTAATGGTTGAAGATAAATATAAGGAGATAAATATAGACTGCCATTAAATTGATAGAAGAAGGTGATAAGTGGTGGTGAGTACTTTAAAAAAAGTTAAGCATATAAACTCTACCGCGTCCTTTCTTTCTTTCTCTCTTTCTTCCTCTCGATGATTACTCATTATTATTATTAATATTTTTATTTTGTGAGTAGTCGTTATCGATTAGATTAATTTGCTATACCTCCATACTTACAAGGGTCCGGGGTCTCCTTTCTTTAGAAGTCTTTTAGAAGGATAAGGATTAATAAGAGGAAAAGCATCAAAGAAGAGGAACTTAATTTGTTTCAAAGGATTGAATTAGCCAACTACTCCATGATATCCTTCGGTCCATCTTCAAGTAATTGCCTGCAAGAGATGCATGGATGTAGATTCTAGTGGACCTTTATTCCCAAGTGAAGCTTCTGTATCACTCTTGTTCTAAATTTCAAAGAACCATGCAACATCTATAACATGGTACAAATAGATGTATAAAGAAGGGGCACTCTCTTCTCTTTCTCAAACAAAAACAAATGAAACATAAATATTTGGACTTTTATTAAAAATTATCCTTTAGATTTAACTTCTGCTTGATTTTCTTGCTTCCAATCGATTCATATTTGTTTACCATGCTTATGTTTCATAACAAAAATCCTATACTATTATGTTTCTAATTAGTGTGATACTTTTGTTTAGAAGAGAATAAAAGTATTATCCTGTGCGATTAGATATGTGCAGGGTGAACCTATTTAATTTCATTTAGATATTATATAAGTATTTCAAATATTTTAGAATTATTATTGTATATGACCATCTCAAGAAACTTACCGTTGTCAATTTTTCATCATTAAGTTCAACACAATTAAAATTTTAATTATTTTTCTTTCAATATGTATATCAGAATGTATATTCATACCGATATATATAAATATCCTCCTAAATATCAAATTTGGCATGAATATCCTTTTAAAATTAATATTTGCATGTATACCTTCGTAAAATACTTGTTTTGCTATTCTACCCTTTTTTTAATCTTTATTTTTGCATATATATCCATGCCATCTAATGCTGTTAAAAAATTAACGATTTCAAGTTAAAATGACTAAAATATCTTTAATGGGTAGATGTACAAAAAGAAATATTTATAAGACGATCACGATGGAGGATAAAAAAATAATTTCAATTTTTTAATTTTTAATTAAAATAAATATAGTTTTTATTAATGATGTTAAAAAAATTGTTTATAAAAGCAGTATTTTTATGAGGTACATAAATAAATAATAATTCGAAGGGGTATTATTTAGAAAGATATTTATGCAAGAAAGACCTTAAATAACATATATTATCAGGTCATATTGGGCCGGGACTGGGTTATAAAAATGCGGCTCAGGAGTCAGATCCGGATTCATTAAAGATCTTCCCTCTCGCCTTCTCTTCTTACCAACCATTTCCTCTTCCCCAGCTCCTCTATCTATTTCAAGAAGAGCCATCGGAGAGAAAGGGAAAGAGAAGGGAAGCCATGGGAGTGCCGGCGTTCTATAGGTGGCTTGCGGACCGCTACCCTCTCGCGGTGGCGGACGTGATCGAGGAGGAGCCGGGAGTTGCCGCCGATGGCCTCCCCCTTGCGGTGGATCCCTCCAGACCTAACCCTAACGGCGTCGAATTCGACAATCTCTACCTAGACATGAACGGCATCATCCATCCCTGCTTCCACCCCGAAGGCCGGGTACGAACTTCCTCTCTTCGTGTTCCAATCGCTCTTTCTTGACCGATTTTTGCAAGATCGTGACTACGAATTTGAGGGTATCCATCAAGAAACGAATTTGAGTTGGGTATTGATGCTTTGTGTTCATTCGGCCGTTCTTTGATTGATGATAGATCAGGAAAAAATAAGAAATATGTTACAAGTGGTAAACCAGAGCGCCACATTACAACAAATTTACAACAAATTACGAAGTTTTCCTAAACCCGGTTGAAACCCAACGCCTTTACTGATTATGCTCCAAACTTGAGACGTTTTCAAGACTAACGTGGTGAGTATTAGATTTTTGGAATTTATAACTTTGTGTTCTTGGGGTTGTTCTTGTTCGACTATAGATAAAGAATCTCCTTCTCCTGTCTCCCGATCTCTTCTTGTTCGACTATAGATAAAGAATCTCCTTCTCCCGTCTCCCGTTCTCTTCTCCTTTACCGGTTTTGCTTCGGATGTGAGAACTTTTGCCAGACTAAGGCCGAGAGTAGATTTTTTTTTTCCTGTTTTTTTGTTTTGCTCTTTGGGTTGGTCGATAGATAGAATTCTAGCAGATGAGGGTTCTTGATTTTCATCTATTTCAATTTTCGTTTCCTGTGTCGTTGACTACCCATATATTGGTCGGCGATCAACTTCAAGCGCGCATCGAAATTGTTAAGTTTATTTTCTTGACCCAGACCCAATCGGCCGGTCTAGATAACTTGGTCAGATTGAGCCGAATTGGGTCAGGTCATGGGCTGTCTCAACCAATTTCCAGATCTACATACGGTACAGGGAACAAAGACTTATAAAATTGACCCCAAAAAAAAAGCACAAGAAACTTGACAAATGTTTGTTATTTGGGAACAATGCAGCCAAGTGCATAGATTTGGAATTCAGAAAAAAAAAGCACAAGAAACTTGACAAATGTTTGGAAATGATTTGATATAAATCAAAAAGTATTGATATGTCTAGATATTTATTCATATAGAAACAAGAGTTGGAGTAATAAGAACAATATAAGGTAGCGATAACACTACTATTAACAACAATAGTTACTACCATTAGTTTGCAGCCTATGAGTGTTTCTTGAATACAGCATGTGTATTCGTAATTAAGTTGCAAAATTTGCGAATCAGTGAATGATTCTTGAATAATTTATAATTGTCTCATCAAACTTCAGTTAAGGAACAAAATTCATCAATAATTTAATACATTTTCATTAATTTGAAAAAGAATTATTACCTGTAAGCTGATGATTGCAGTTATCAACTGAATCTATAGCAGAAATTCTGTAGATATGGTCAACTTTTATGGGCCAAACCCAATTTTTGGAACTAATTCAGTCAGGCTAAGTGATTCTGATCTATGCCTACATGTCACCTTGCTTTCAACTTAACATTTCATATTTAGTTCGTTCCAATTGTCAAGCTGTGTTATCGTGTCTGGCTCCAATATGTTGGATACATATCCAAAACGGATATGCATCAGATACTTGGATACTTATCTTTTTTTTCCCCTTGCTTTTATGGATAGGTGGATAATTTGAGTATTTCTGTCATGAGTTCAACACACCATAATAATGTTGGAAGTGACCTGTTTCATTTTTGGAGATTGATCAAGAATGAGGATATTAAGATAACTTTGCAAAATATCCTTTTCTTGTACCTCTGGGCAAATTAGGAAGTTTGAAAGACACATATAGTGAAAGACCTTAACCTCTAATATCTTCTAATATTTTCTTCTATACAGTATTAAAAAAAATAAATATATAGTTTATTTTTTTTTCATATCCTGTATCCCCCTTTTTTTGTGTTGTTGAATCAGACACATGTACATGTGTCCAACTATATGATTGTTGTGCTTGTCCTACTCACAATGCTATATATGCCATTTAAATATTTTCTGTTTAACTTTCTTAGTCAGTATTTTCTTATCGATTTTATTTATTAAAGTAACTATTATTAGCATGCTCTAAACAAGTTATGGGGGAATTGAAAAGAGATTAGAAATTTATGAGAGCAAATACTTGTTCAAAACCAAAGAGCATCTGCTGTGCCTAAACTCCACTCTCATTATATGTGTTTTGGCATGGATACACAAGAATGATTTGTGTACCTTACCGACATAAAAAACATGATTGTTGATAATCATTTTATGTTCTTGACTTGAGCCTCACATCTTCTACAGGCATCATGGAATACTTTTTATCGATTGAATTGCTTATCGAAAAGGTTTCCAGTACTATACATGTATGTATACATTGGAGAATATGAGTATTTGTCAAGAAACTATGGTCAATATGCTTGGAATCTTGAATGTAATAAACTGTGTCAATGCTATCAGTCTTTTTCTTACCTTTTTTTCTTTTTGTGACCCTTTAGTTCATTTCATTTCATAGTTTGATATGCTATTTTGACTGGGTTTCATCTAACAACCATCCTCCACCATTTTGATTTGGGTTCTGGACTCGTAATAGTGATATGCAAACCTTTCAAAGCGAGTTATACTAAAGTTAATATCAGTGTTTGAACAATGATGGTTGTTCTTTTTGATGCAGCCTTCACCTGCCACTTATGATGATGTATTTAGGTCTATATTTGCCTACATTGACCATCTATTTGGGCTAATTCGCCCAAGAAAGCTGCTGTACATGGCAATAGGTGAGCTGTTCTGATTTTATGACATGCCAACATTTGAATTAAGTTGTTTTATATTTTGAATGAACTGGCTTAACATACTAACTTTTTTTAGGTTTGCAGATGGTGTTGCTCCCAGGGCTAAAATGAATCAACAGCGCTCTCGGCGTTTTAGAGCTGCAAAAGATGCAGCTGAGGCAGTAAGCATATGCATATCATTTTCCAGGTTATTATAATAGTAGATATTATATCATCTATTTGTTCAAGTACCTATATTTCAACATTTCTCAGGCTGCTGAAGAGGAAAGATTGAGAAAAGAGTTTGAGGCTGAACGAAGGAATTTGTCTGCCCAGGGAAAGCCTGAAACATCTGACTCAAATGTTATCACTCCAGGGACTCAGTTTATGGCTGTGCTCTCAGTTGTGCTTCAGTATTATATAAAATTAAGACTGAACCGGACTTCTGGCTGGCAATATATTAAGGTCTGCATATGATCGGTATCAAGTATATGATGTCTGCGTTAGGATCCTATTGGTTCCTTACTCAGCTGTGTAATCATTGCTTGTTTTACTTCCTTAAAATTGCTTTGGTTTTCAGGATACTTCTCTCTCTAAATGTATTCATGGAGCATTGCATTGGATAATTATTTGAAGGTTATACTCTCTGATGCGAATGTTCCTGGTGAGGGAGAACACAAAATCATGTCCTACATCCGGTTACAGCGTAATCTGCCTGGTTATGATCCAAACACACGCCATTGTCTATATGGATTGGTGAGTTTGTAACTTTTAACTCTTAGTTATTTAATTTTTGGACTCTATTCTTTATAAAGTTCTATATTCTGTTCTCTTGATGCCTAGTGGATCTGTTATGTGCAGGATGCAGATCTGATTATGCTGTCTTTGGCTACTCATGAGGTTCACTTCTCAATTTTAAGAGAGGTTTCTAGATTTCTTTCCCTCATGTTTATGCCTACAGTTACACTCTTTAGGTATTCATGTCTGGTTCATTTATACTAAGAGGAAAAAAAAGTTTCCACGCGTTATGACTGTAAACATCGGATACATCATACACGCCAGAAGCTTGATGCAGATGGGCATTTGTTTGTTCATTTGAGCATATGTGGTGCTCTGTTCATGGATCTCAGAGTCCAGCTGTATTTTATTAATGTTGCAGTATGAATTTACTTCTGGTTTGTACCTGCAACTGTTGCTTATAAGTTAAGGTTTTGTCTGAAGAACTCTTAAACTGAACATGCAGGTGATCTTGATGCCTGGACAACAGGAGAAATGCTTTCTCTGTGGTAAAATTGGGCATTTTGCAGCTGATTGTAGAGGTGATGCTGATAAACAAATTTCTGAGTTGCAGGCTATGAATGACACCCCAATTCACAAAAAGAAATATCAGGTTCAGTTCAGAATCTACAAATGGTTTTTTGATATGTTATCTTAGACACTGCATGTTCCTTCTCTTGCTCTTTTATGTAGTTTAATATCAACATTTATTGGATACGTTATATGCCTATCCTTAATCATTTGTTCTCTGCAGTTCCTTAATATCTGGGTTTTGCGAGAGTACTTGGAGAATGACCTGCAAATTCCTGATTCTCCTTTTGAGATAAACTTTGAGCGGCTTGTGGATGATTTTGTCTTTCTATGTTTCTTTGTGGGAAATGATTTTCTCCCACATATGCCTACTTTGGAAATCCGTGAGGTTTGTGGTAGGCCTAATTTCAAATTTTAGTCTATATGTTAACAACATTCAAGCATTAGAAGCCGGGTTTCATTTCAAATCATCAGCATCTTTTTTTTCGTTTTCAATTTTGGGTACTTAAAAAGGTGTTCGAATGATCTACAATTTAGACTTTTTTCAGTCGTTTTGTGTACTTGTGCTAAAAGTGCTTTTTATTTTTCAGGGTGCAATTCATCTGCTAATGTTTGTTTATAGAAGAGAGTTTAGAGCTATGGGTGGATATCTCACACATGCAGGGGAGGTAATTATATTATACTTAGATTTTGTTGAGCTAAATGCTAGAAGTTTTTAGTTGCTGTAGCAAGGGAGGATTGTATCTGGTGTGTGAAGAATGATTTTCTTAAGATGCTGCACCATTGTAGATGCATTCTTTTTCTTTTCTTGAGCATTTGTTTTCTTCTTTGTATATTTAGATTATCAGTAGATATCTTAGTTGATGTGGAACATATTCGAGTATTACATTGGAATTCTTGCAATTCTTTGACTTGATTAAATCAATACCTCCACAAGTTCAACATATTGATGATCAGGGGCATAGTCTGGGTATCATAAAACCATATCTAGAAGAACCAACCCATTGATCCAAATGGTGCCAAGTTGCCTCTTCACCTGCCAAATGTTCTAACTAATTGCTAATTGTAAAACTAGTAGCGTTCTTAACTGTTGATAACCTCTATACTGCTTGACAGTATTGGGCCTGTCTTTTGCCATCCTCCACACTGAATGAAGGGTTGCTATGAGGTTTAGACTTTGTTTTTTGACCTGGCTTAAGTTAAGGGGGCCCATGATTGCCACCCGTGCTTCTTGTGTCTTGTTGGACGCTCTACTTTTTCATGTCATGCTCCAGGGAGGTTTTCTGATGTGGGTTTTTGTCTTTCTAGTTCAAGGCATGCCTTTTCTGGTGGGCTCCTCATAGAGGTAACCTACGAAAGAAAAAGAGAATGAATGAGAAACATTTTATGGGTTGGTACCTATTCTAGACTAATATAAATAATTAGATGATGATATGCACCAGGTTGGGGTTTCGGGGAAGGAAATGGGCAAAGATATCAACTCTCCTTGCTCCAAATTAAACACCCCCCCCCCCCCCCCCCCCCCTCCTAAGGTATTTGACGACAATAATTTTCTATGCTGAAAGAAGATGAGATGGGTGCAGACTAAACAATCAAAATTAAATGAGATGAAATAAGAGGAATTGAGACGAGAGAGCAAAAGATGGAAAACTTCAATGTCGATGAAAACCACCCGAGGTCTTCTAGAAGGGATAATCAACACCAAGTTCAACTTCTTTATCATAGCGCAAAGGAATGAGAATGGTGGACGAAGGAGGATGGTAGGTGGTGAGAAGGTGTATGGATAAAAGGTGGGTGTTCATGAATGGAGCATGGACGGGAAGAGAGGTTTTGGGTGGAGAAAAATGTTAGGTGACACTAAGGTAGTTTTCCTACTTATAGATGAGAATTAATGGGCTTAAAGTGGAAGAAGAGAGCAACATAGATAAGTATGGACATGAGAAAATGGTATGTGGAGCCAGCTCAAAATGGATTTTTAATTTGTTACCATGCATTTGATGTATGAAAGGAAAAAAATTCTAATTCTTTGTGCAACTATATGCAGTTATTCAAACAAACACACTTAAAAAATACATCAGTTCACATATTTCGAATTTTCATTTTCTTTGTAAAGAGGAAAGTTTCATACTAACACACAAAAGTGATGCATTAATACATACAGAAAATATGCACTGATTTAAAAGATTTTGTATTTTTGTATGAAAGGAAATATTTTGATCCTACATAGCAAAATGTGCGTTAATTCAGACACACAAGAATTATGCATTGATTTAAAAGATTGAAATTCTAAAGTTTGGGAAAGCAAGGAATTTTCCAAATGAACACACGGTGATGAGCGTTAACATGAACTGATGAATGACAGTTATGCACCTACTCAGATTTTGACTTTTTTGTTAAATTTTAAAATGGAAACATCTGAATTAATGCATTATAAATGTGTGCCTATTTGAATAGAAGCATAAAAATCTTCACTGACTTGAAAATAAGGATTTTCACAAAAAATGATAATACTAGTTTAAAATGGCCATTCCAAATAATGATCATCCTTCTAGACAAGGTTGCAAAAGTAAAAAGCACCCTTAAGGTGACAAGACCCCCATATTGCCTGTGGCACTATGCACCAAAAAGGCTCTTTTTTTGAAGAAAACACGGTGCTAGTTGGTGAAAACTCAATACTTTTATTAAAAATAAATAATATTTGTATCTAAGACAATACAAGCGTCATAAGATTAATTTTTCAGGTCCAAACATCCTAAATCATGATCATCACAACTTTCAGAACACCAAAGCAAAATACCACTCCTTGTAGCATGTTTTTAAACAAAATTCAGCAAAAACAAACCACTGGACATCCTAAATATCTTCAAAGTTCAAACATGACGGCAGAATACTGCTTCCTGAAATATATTTCATGTTTCTTTAACAACACTAACACAAAAGAGTAAAGCAGTAAACATTCTAGAATACACCTTTATTTGTAAGGGTTGCAGTAAACCAAAATCAACATCAATATGAAGCTAACAGATCTCTAAAAAAGGGACAAGAAGAATAGTGCTAGACACAGGAGAGGCGCTCATTCAAATGCCCTGCCTCACCTTGTGCCTGGAGTGCCTTTGACAACACTGCTTATAGACACCCAGATATTTTTGCAGTGGCCAAAATGGGTGTCTACAGAGGTTATCATGTTAAGTTTGAGAAATGAAAGTTAAAAAAATTACATGTTTAAAGTTCTGAGGTAAAAAGGGCTAGTAATAATGAGTTTATCTGTGAATGCTAAGTAAATAACATGAAACTTGAAGGAAGTTGAGTATCCTTACATTCTTATCATTTGAAGAATGAACATGATAGCTGAGGAAACTATTTTCCTTTCTCTGTTTTTATGTTCTTTTCTTTGCTGTTTCCATATGATTTTTAAAATTCACTTTTTTTTCGGTTTAGTCATATGAGCAATTCTTAGGCTGAATATATGTCCTTTTTCAGTGAGCAATAATATTTTGTTTGGAGGCCTGTATACTTGTCCTCATGCTATTCATTGTTTTTGCTGTCTATGTTACCCAGACCTTTGGACTCAGTCCAACATACCAGTGCCCGACAGTTAACAAGGACATTGATATGACACTTGGATGTGGCTCCATAAGAGGAAATTGTTAGATGCTGAAAGGATCTAACTCTTAGACATGCATCCACACACCCGCAACTGACATATTAACCCAAGTCATTCTGAGTACAGTTAACTACGTCTACCGTATGATTCTATTTTTTCCAGACGTTGTGAATCATGTGGTTGATAACTGAAAGAAGCAACAGTATATTCTCTCTACATTGGAAAAACATTTTGTTGTCCTTGTATTGAGTACTGACATGTTAATTCAATTTTGATGTGTTCCTTCTAATGTCATTTTTCTTTAATACTTCTTATTCTTAGCTTGGTATCTGCAGACAGTAAGATGATCAAAGTGACTTGGCTTCTGCTTTAATGTCCTTTTTTTTAAACACAAGATGTTTCTATGTGTTTAGGTTTCATTGGACCGAGTTGAACATTTTATCCAGTCAGTAGCAGTTTATGAAGAGCAAATTTTTAAGAAGCGCACTCGTATTCAACAGGTGATTGACCATCCCTATGCTAGTCTTGTATGGCTTTGTTCTCGTCAGGTTATACATATAATAGTGGTTACTATTTCTTAAACAAGTAGCAACAACGCATTAGAATCTATGTGTAACTGATAAAATCTCTTAAATTATTGATAATTTGATATGAATACAAGGAGCAATAGCTATAGTGGCGAAAGATGACTATGAGTAATGCAGTGGAGATATAGGTTAAAATTCCTGGCAAATTGTTTGAGTGCAACATTTAGGAGTCTGAATAAGATGTGGAATCTGATGAAAGATTGTATTAGCAATGTAGCTGGAGAATTTTTTCGAGACTCAAGACATATATAGTTCTGGTTGATTTCTGCTATAAGAGTAGCAGCAATAAGGTTAGCAGCAATCTAGGATTACCAATCGGTCTGCCTTAGCTTGGGAAATTTTACTAAAATATTTTATTAGACATGACGATTTTCATGCTGTCAAACTTATTAAGGCTGTAAAGGTCAAGAAAAAATTGTATGATATTGCTGTCTTGGTTATTTTTAGGATCATTTCATTCAGGAAAGAATGGTCAAATTTAGCAAAGTAAGTCAAAGAATATGAAGATCGTGAAGGTTAAATAAGGCTTCATAAACTTTCATCCCTCAAAAGGTTGTTAGAATGAAACCAGAGATCAATTTTCAGTGTCAAAATATTGCCATTTCACTTACATGATCATCAGTTTCTGATCACGCTTCTACTTCAGCAAGGATTCTCCATGGGCATCAAATTTTGGGTTTAATAGTTTTTTTAATAGTTTATGGATTTGTTTTTTGTAGTTATAAGGATAAAGTAGTAATTTGTTGATTTAGGAATAACTTGTGAGTTAATCGTAGATTGACTCAGCAGACTTTTTAAGGGCTTCAATTTTGTGTTTCTGTTTGACTGGTTTAGAGAATTATCGGAGCTGTCCTCCTGTCCAGTTTTATGGTTGGTAGCATGGCGCAGCAGATGACACACCTTGCCATGTTGAACGAAAATAGTCAAATGACCATTGTAAGGAGCAAAGGCAAGCTGGAAATAAATGCAAGGGTCAAAATGTAACAGATCCATTGTACCCTTCCAGTATAATGTTTACCCAACTTTTGGGTCCCTGAAAATTGAAGCACCTAAATGGCATATATATAGTACTTCATTAATTTTGTTGATTAGTGTTGATTCTCTTTCTCCTCAAGATTGGAATTTTTTATTCTCTCCACATTTTGAAGTATTGAAAGCGCTACACTGTTGAGCAATTTTTCTCAATTTTGACGCCAAAGTAGGACATCAATTGTGAGCAATCAATGATTTAAATATTGAGGTACATATTTGTTCTAGTTACGGGCCAATATTAACTGCACTGAATTCTAAAGATTCTGTTTTTCCAAGTTCTTATCACCTTCCTCCTTTTTCTTCATCATCAGTGTGGATCCATTGGATTTCAATCTCATCAAATTGGGAATAAATCTTTTCAGTTTTATTTTTGTTTTTTTTATAGTTTCTTTCAAGTATAAGAACTTGTCATTCTTACGAGCCCCTTTTGTACCAGACTACATCTACATAAACTTCACTTTCAATATCTACCATTTTAAAACAAAATTCTTTTATTGGTTCTATGGAACTTGCCTTTCCATTACTAAAATTATTTGTAAATTTGGTACACATGCTCCCAAAACAACAATAGTTTGGGCTGCATATATGCATCATTTTAGTGGGGATTGAAGCCTATGTGATATGGGCATAGCAGTATTCTTAGGTATATAACGCATTACCAATTTTTTGGCGGCACTAGTTAATATTGGATGATTGTACTGGGCTAGCTACTCTGTTAATTTAGCATGAATCAGAATTATTACATCGATTTTTTGACCTTTTTTTTGAGTTGTTTTCCTGATCTAGGGTATCATGTTGTTCAAATGCCAATACATGTTCTCTACAAAAATAGAATGCCAATATATATTCCTAGTTCTATTCAACTTGTGTATTCCTTCATTTTTAGGCTATATGAAATTATGCCCTTGCATGGTTCGCATGATTTAGTTGCTTTCAAAGTCTACTCTTTAATTTCTCTTTACAAAATCCAGGAAGATAAAATTCCAATCGAAGTTGATGGAGATCAATTTAAGATTCATTTCTTTATGAATTTACTAAAAGATCCCAGTTAAATGTATAATATCTGACCTTATTTTTTTTTTTACTTTTGTGGTTCTTTTTGGTTATCTCTTGTGTAAATTCTTTTCATGTTGATATTTGGATCGGATCAAATAAAATTCCTCTGTGTATTCATGCTTTCAGAAACTTACCTCTTATCATCATATTTCGGCATAGTTATAGTATTCTAACTGACTCGTTGAAATTTATTTTCGTTTCTTATTATCACATTCGGATTAATGGCTCTCAGGCAATTAAAAATAATGAAGAGCAGAAGCTTAAGTTGAAGGGAGAGAATCCTGAGGATCCTCTATTTGCATCTCCAGACAAGGTATCTCTTTTTGTGATCGTTGTGAAGGTGGTGAGAAATATCTGTGAAAACAATAGTTGAACTGTTTGCTTCTGAAACTAGTTTAGTTTGTATGATCTGTTTTTTTTATTTTAATGAAACTGAAGAAATGCTATATGCAATATTCAGTTTGCAGTACTGGAATTGATTAGAGATCTGCAGCATTTTCTTAGTAGTAAGGTTAATTTTTTCGAATCTTTTGCAACAAATGTTATGCATCCAAATGACCGTGGATGTTCACTGCTGTAAGCTTTGATATTCCAGACAAAAGGCACCAGAATAAACCATATTGATCAAGAAATGTGGAACCGTTCCAAACCATCCGGTTTGGAGTGTACTGAGTTGTGCCGACGGCGGACCGGTATGGTTCCGGCTTTCAAAACGGTAAACCGGTGGGTGGGGGAGAGGGAGAAGGAAAGAGAGGAAAAGAGAGAGAGAGAAGGAGGAGGAAGGGAGAGGGAGGGAGGGCTGTCGGAGGCCTCTAGAGGCCCCCTGAAGGACCGAAGCAGGGGCTCCGCCCTTTGGACCCCTGTTTTGTTCGAAATAGGAGTCCGTTCGGGCTCTTTTTTATTTTTAAAATTTTTAAGTAAAGTCGCTGCCAACTTTACTTAAAATTTGGGCCTCTTTTTTTATTTTGAAAATTTTAAGTGAGGTTGGCACCGGCTTCACTTAAAATTTTCAAAATAAAAAAGGGCCCCGATGGACCTTTGTTTCGAACAAAATAGGGGTCTGGAGGGCGGAGCCCCTGCTCCAGCCCTCCAGCGCCCCTCTCTCTCTTTTCCTCTCTCCTGTTCTTCCTCGCTCCCTTGCCCTCTGATGTGTTGGTATGGGCCTGGCATGGAACAACACCAAGAGCGGCCCAATGTATTTGGGGGCCTAAGGCTATTTTGTCTTTGAGGCCTTCTCTGTAGTGGGCCGGCCTAAGGCGAACTCACAGGGAGGCCTTTTTTCTTTCTTTTTTTTTTTTTGAGGCCTTTCTTGCGGTGGGTCTTCTTTGGGTCGGGGCCTTAGGTGACCGCCTAAGTCGCCAAAGGATTAGGCCGACCCTGAACAGCACGGGGGCATACCGAACCGTGCACGGCCGACCTTGATATTGATGAAATAAAATGTTAATTATAATCTAGTTACTTGGCTCTCACATACCTAAAAATTAGTTGCAGTCTTTCTAGTTTGCTAGTGGCATATGATCCATTCTATCATTTTTTTGTTCTATCATTTCCTACCCAAGTGAAGATTTGTGATGTCCTAAAAAATCAATCAGTTCACGGCTCTGCTGTATGAACACCTGGCTGGGCAGGTGCAGCTGAATTTCTTTTATTCAGCATGCTGTTATTTGATCCATTGTTAGAATGAAATGAGTTTAAAATGTGAATGTATGATAATTTCATTTAAGAATTGCAGTTTACATTGTTGGTTTTTAATTCATTTCTGAAGTAAAACCTGCTATTTATTATCTTCTGAAAAGCAGGTCTGAACACATCCTGCTTCTGCCTCAGATGCATTGGCATGTTGTGTCTTTGTTTCTTCAGTCTTTCTTTGTTGTCTGGAAATGTATGCTACAGATTTTAACTAATTCATTGCCATGTCTGGCCTGCTTTTTCTCCCGCCTGTGTGATAATTGCCATTGGACCTGAGCAAAACCTGCTTGGCCTGCCTGGCCCGGCTCAGCATGCTTTTTTTTTTTCAGGCTGGAGCTAAGGTTTTAGGCCTGACGGGGGCCTGCCCAAGTCTAAAAATTTAGGTCCAATTTGAAATCAGGCTTGGTATTTTTTAAGCTGGCCCAAACCTAATTATATATATATTGTATATAATATATAATCAAAATTTAGAAGAAGGAAAGGGGGATCAGGAGAACTTTAAACCCTCAGCCTACCTTTCTTTCTCCCCATGTCTCTTCTACTTGCTGCCACTGCTTGTCAGTCCATCGGCTCCACCCGGCCTTCTCTCTCTCTCTCCCCCCTCCCTCCCTCCCCACACACACCCAACAGGTTGCTTCCCTCTTCTCCTTCTCTTTCTCTCTCTACACCTCAACTAGCTGGCCATCGCCTCCCTCCTCTCTCTCAACACCATTCTCTGCAGCTACCACCTCCACCACCTCTTCCTCCCTCTCTCTCTCTCTCCCTGTGCACCTCCCCTTGCTGACCTCCTCCCTCCCTCCCTACCTCTTTCTCTCTCTCGTCCGCGCCTCCCTCCAGCCATGCACCACTAGTAGACCTTCCTAGCTCGCCCTAACCTTCCCCCAACTGATCAGATCAGGTTCGACTCTTTAATTCTTTTGGCCGGGATTGGGCCTAGGAAGATTTTACTGATATAAGACCAAGAGCCAGCTCAAATTGGGCCCGGCATATGCTCAGGTCTAATTGGCATTATCCATGTGTAGAATCACGTTAGTTATATCTTGCCCGTTGGTTAATTATATCTTGTCCATTAGCTAACCTTGTTGCTACAAATTGCTTACCCATTTCTTTGCTACGTAACTTCCCATTTTTATTTACCTTGCCAACTGAATGTTTTTCTAGCCTCCCCAACTTGATTATCTGTGTTACGATGTAACCCTTCACTAGGTGATATGAAGCGTTGCTACTTATCTCAGCTTCCTTCAAAGGCTGGATCACATTTTTCACAGCATTGGTCAAAACTGTTCTGTCATTTATGACATAATTTTCTAGCCCTTCTCATGCCAATTCAGCTTATTTGCATATGAAACTTTTCACTGTCATGGCAGTGTTGCTCTGCCCCCCCCTTCTCTCTCTCGCTTGCGCGCTTGCTTGCTTATCTTATTGGCACATCCTAGTGATCATAAGCTCCCAATGGTAATGATGCTTTCTTGAAAGGCATCTCAGCCCCTCATTGGTTTTGAGCACTTTCATCTGATTAACTATCCTACTACACTAACAACCATAGTACTTGTGGTGGTGCATCTGCTGCTTAGTCCTTCCCGCCTCCAAAGATGCTTTGGGATATCTTTGAAATCATGATCCCACATCCACTTCCTAGGTATCTTCTTCCTAATAAATTTCTTTGAGAGCTTTGCTGATGTTCTCTGGCTCAGAAATACGTTCCATGTTATGTAACAAAGCTCATTGGTTTGCTAATACACCTTTGAGATCCTTCTATCTCTTTTGTTAAATGAATGGTGTATTATCCACCATGAGTTTAGAGAGAACCAGAAGATGTTTGAATAGTGGCCTATGTTTTCTTTTTCTAAATACTTCTGATATTGCTAAATCTTTTGTCTTTTGTACTCTATTGTTTTATAGATTTGCTCACACATGATTTAGGTCATGCAATTTTGTGAATGGTTCATACATCCATTCCCTTGTGAGGTTTCTTGCTTAAGTTTGGGTCCTTTGTGAGCCACCTTATCACTCTAACAAGCTCCAGGACTTGCCTCTAGGTTATACAGTCTTGATGCTTCTTTGCATGAAGAGCTCTTTTGATGAAATAAATTTGGTTATATGCTTCCTGAAATCTATTAAGAACATTGAACAAGAAATGTTTTTAGATTTTCCTTGCTGTATCTTCATCTTCACACATGCATGATCTACTACAAGCTGGAAACTTTCTTTCTGAAAGCTGAACATGAAATTCTGTCATCCAATTTCAGGTAAAATTAGGAGAACCTGGATATAAAGAAAGGTACTACATGGAGAAATTTGAAGTAAAAGAGTCAAAGTCAATTGATGATATTAGGAGAAATGTTGTAAGTTGCTTCTTATTGCTCACCAATTGCACTCGAGGTTCTCCATGAAAGCTACTACTTTAAGTTGTTTGTGGACTACATTAAAAATGCACATATATCAGTTAGTCTGCGTGTTATATGAAGCCAGAGAATTGCTCTATTTATCTAACTGCCCATTTCCTGCACTAGTGTCTAGTGACGAATTTATAACGTCTAGCTGCAAACTGAAAAGAAAATTCTTGTTGCTTATGGTTATGATTTTACTTGATTTCCCATTGTGGGTGTAACGTTCTATTAAAATCACCATGTAACTCTGGAGTAAAAAAGCTAAATTGGATCTTTTGTGCATTAGTAATATGAACTGCAACATGATATTAAAATTTAGGTTTGGGGTGACCATTGTTTAGTTCAGACATTTAGTTTTTTGTAGTTTATGTGGCTCTAGTTTGAAAGGTGTTTATACTATAATGCATTCTGTTATGTAACCCAAACTCCACATTATCATATTTTTATTTTCTCAGTTTGATTCACTCTTTCAGTAAAGGTTCTTTGTATAAGACCGGTGTTGCATAATGATAAATGTGGGCATTAGATTTCGTTATTGATATCAGCAATTCACTCTGCAAGAGTAAAAAAGGAGGTATCATGATATATAAGAAGAGATTATATTTAAATTAATCTTTTCGGTGTAGAATTAGAAAATTGTCACATCCTTGACCCAAAGGCATGTACCAACGGACGTGGCAGCCCACCACACATGTTTAGGGCTGGGCCCCATGAGCATAAGGCGATATAACATGCCAAACATAACAAAGTAACAACAATCAATAACATTGGCAGGATAACAATTTCTAGGTCTAACTAAATTTTTCCAAACTTGAATTGGTCGCATGCCAATCCCGAACTACTACTAACTGATGTAGCACAGGGTACAACCAACAAGTACTATGACCAACAAAACCATGCCAAGCATCGGAGGAGCCAGCGGATTTACAGGCAAAGACTGCAATAAGCAAATACTTAAGGTTTTTATTGGCGGATTCATAGGTTTTTGGCATATTTTCTTATAAATTTCTCATCAGGGACATTATCATATTTTAGCTAGGTTTCCATATTTATAATAGGATAATTCTAGTATGTTTTCTTATTGTCAAGTCCTATTTTGAGTATAATTTTGTATCAGGTTTAATGCTCCAATTGGGGTTAGGGTATCATGTCCTATAAATATGCACACTTAATACACTGTAAGGGGAGCTCTTGAGATATTAATAATTTTTTTTTTTTGAGATGATTTCTTCTATCAAGTGAAGAATTCTTTAATCCAATTTTCTTCTATTTGCGTGTTGATATTTGAAGCATAACCTCGTCGATCCCATCACCCCTTCTTTCTTTTCCCACTGCATTACTAACATTGCTATCACTACACATTAAGGCGGTTTACAATATGCCTATAAAATAATTTAAACCCTTAATTTTTCACAAATTTTACAAAATCACAAAGTCATGTCCAACTAAATTCAGGATCTTGGTCTGTGCTCACATCCCAATCGCAACCCATAATCTACTATGGACTTTGAAAAAGAGAAAGAAGAAGGTGAGCTAAAAAGCCCAGTAAACAATTAACAATCTTGACCAAAGGGATAGAGCAAGTATAATAAATAAATTTTAAACAATTTATGGATTCATGATAAAGAATGACTTATTTAACAATATAGGATTTTCATCATCAAATTATACATTTAATTCCAATGAACTACATATAAATCATTTTCCAAATTGGTATTCCAATTATAATTCCAAGGAGTATTTTTATAAGCCATTACCAAAACTAAATTATCTTATGCAAGGTTTTCATTAAGCAATTTATGATCACTTTCTGAAACAATACCATTATCAAAGCGAGGATTTTCATAATTGATATTTCATATACAATTATTTCTTGATGTGAACATATGAACTATTTCTTAAAAACAATATTTCACTTCCAATTCCAAAGGGCGATTTATAAGTCAGATTCCAAAACCAACATATCACTTATATAGATATTTCTGACAGTATATCACTTCTCCAAAACTAAACCATTTTCTAAATCAATATTTCCCACATAAATCCAACAATCAATTTATAAATTAATTTTCAAAGATAGTATTTAATAACTCATCAGTTATTGACACTACGACGGATGGCAGGGCTCAAAGTACTGCATTTAATCAGTCCCATGAGACTACAACGACATTATCCCTATGGCAGGGCCCAAAGTATTGCATTTAACCTTTGCGAATGAGGTCTAAAGTACCATACTTAACCCTTGGGGAGTAGGTCCAAATTATCACATTTAATCCCTGCAGAGTAGGTCTAAAGTACCGTACTTAATTCCGGCAGAGTAGGTCGTGAGTACTGCATTTAGTCCCTGTGAAATAGGTTCAAAGTACGACATTTAACTTTTGTAGAGTAAGTCCAAAGTAATCAAGTTTTAGAATAATCAAATGCAAGGTATGCCGTACCAGTAGGCATGCCGGTCGCCTATCGGATCGGTACGATATCGGTTCAGCATGTTCGGTATCATTTTGGTACCGGGCCCTTACCAAGAGAACTCAGTCGGAGCCGGGGAAGAAGAGAAGGATAGCGAGCGGGGGAGGGAGGGAAAAGGAGAGGCCTTCGCTGCTCGTGGGGGCCCGACGGAGGCCGAGGGGGGTGGCGTAAGCCGCGGGGGCGAAGCCGCGGCCGCGTTGAAATAGGGGACGCGGCCCCGGAAATTTTTTTGGAGTTTTAAGTGAAGTCGGCAAATCTCTTAATTTCTGTTACTACCTCCAAATTATGGACTTTACTTATTGTCTATGCTTGCCTATCTTTATCAAATCCAACTGGTTTAAGATTGTAGAAACCGATGCCTCCAATATCGGTTATGGTGGAATCTTAAAGCAGCTAGATCCCAATCTCAATAAAGAGATTTTAATTAGGTTTACTTCTGGAAAATGGAATTCCACCCGAAAGAAATATTCTATAATTAAAAAAGAAATGTTATCTATTGTTAAATGTATTTCTAAATTTCAAAGTGATTTGCTGAATCGGCAATTCTTGCGGAGGATAGATTGCAGTGCAACCAAGCAAATCATAGGAAAAGATGTAAAGAATCTAGTATCCAAACAAATCTTTGCTAGATGGCAGACACAACTATCTACTTTTGACTTTAAAATGAAATATATTAAAATAGAGAATAACTCTCTTCCTGGCTTTTTGACTAGAAATTTTTGCAGGGATGATTCCTCACAGAGAAAATTATACCCGAAGAAGAATATCTTCCCAAGGTGGCAGGGGACGCAACAGCAATCCGCTTCCCATGAGTACAAGCAATTTGCTATTTCATACAGAAAGAAGACCACAATTTGTGGATTTAGCAACCTATCTTAATATGAAGAAGGTTCAACAACAATTTGCTGATAATAGAAGAAATGATACTTTTATCTCATCTTCATCGAAGCCTACGATGAAAGTAGTACAAGAAAATAATGTTGATACTACTTACTCAAAAAATTTTGCTGAGCATATAATAATGTACCTGGGTCAATCAGACATTCGAAACATGAATGACCCATGGTTCATACATCAAAAATCATAGTTAAATGCATAGACCACAGGAAGAAGGAATTCTTTCAGAATTTGATGAAGCACCAAATATCTCTATTAAAGCTGCTTCATCCAGGTACTCATTCTCATCCACTCCAGAAGATGACAACAAGTTCATTTGTCTAGCCGGAAAATCACAAGACCTCAACGAAGAAGAACAGTCTCCTAATACAGCAGACATGTGGGATCGACTCTCGTCCCATGATAGGCCCCAAAGAAAAGGAGCTGCTAAGAGCAATCCCAACAAAGGTAAAGATCCAGCACAGTACAAGGCCTGTCTGCATCAATTGTTGTTGTCAGATGTCACAATCAAATTGCGGTGGAATACAGAGACGACCAAAGGAATCCACTTTCGGCGCCACCAACTTTTGTTGATGATGACTTCTTGGAAGATGCCTCTTGTCAGGATAAGATAGAGAAACTTTTGTTTAAAGTCGAAAGCGGCTTTAATAAAGTTAGTTTAGCAAAAGTTGGTGGCGCCGAAAGTGGATTCCTTTGGTCGTCTCTGTATTCCACCGCAATTTGATTGTGACATCTGACAACAATAATTGATGCAGACAGGCCTTGTACTGTGCTGGATCTTTACCTTTGTTGGGATTGCTCTTGGCAGCTCCTTTTCTTTGGGGCCTATCATTGGACTAGAGTCGATCCCACATGTCTGCTGTATTAGGAGACTGTTCTTCTTCGTTGAGGTCTTGTGATTTTCCGGCTAGACAAATGAACTTGTTGTCATCTTCTGGAGTGGATGAGAATGAGTACCCGGATGAAGCAGCTTTAATAGAGATATTTGGTGCTTCATCAAATTCTGAAAGAATTCCTTCTTCCTGTGGTCTATGCATTTGACTATGATTTTTGACGTATGAACCATGGGTCATTCATGTTTCGAATGTCTGATTGACCTAGGTACATTATTATATGCTCAGCAAAATTTTTTGAGTAAGTAGTATCAACATTATTTAAACCTTCTTCATATTAAGATAGGTTGCTAAATCCACAAATTGTGGTCTTCTTTCTGTATGAAATAGCAAATTGCTTGTACTCATGGGAAGCGGATTGCTGTTGCGTCCCCTGCCACCTTGGGAAGATATTCTTCTTCGGGTATAATTTTCTCTGTGAGGAATCATCCCTGCAAAAATTTCTAGTCAAAAAGCCAGGAAGAGAGTTATTCTCTATTTTAATATATTTCATTTTAAAGTCAAAAGTAGATAGTTGTGTCTGCCATCTAGCAAAGATTTGTTTGGATACTAGATTCTTTACATCTTTTCCTATGATTTGCTTGGTTGCATTGCAATCTATCCTCCGCAAGAATTGCTGATTCAGTAAATCACTTTGAAATTTAGAAATACATTTAACAATAGATAACATTTCTTTTTTAATTATAGAATATTTCTTTCGGGTGGAATTCCATTTTCCAGAAGTAAACCTGATTAAAATCGCTTTATTGAGATTGGGATCTAGCTGCTTTAAGATTCCACCATAACCGATATTGGAGGCAGGGCCAGCCCGAGCCTTAGGCGACCGAGGTGGTCGCCTAATGCCTCGGACCAAAGGAAGGCCTTCGGGAGGCAAAGAGAAGATAACCACAGAAGGAAGGGAGAAGGCAAAAAGGCACCGACTTGCGATGAAATAAAGAGAGGAGAGGAGAGGGGGGAGAGGGGGAGAGAGAGAGAGACAGAGCAGGGGGGAGGGGAGGGAGGTTCCTTGCCCTGTTTTCTGTGTCTGACCGTGGCCAAAAGGAAGCAAAGGCCCCATATAAAACGGGAACAGGTGCTGGCTACGAGTCTTCCCCTTGATGGAAGGGAGGTGGAGAGTTTCCTGGCCTGCAGAGGGGCAATTTGGGAAGTTGGGGACCGTAATTTTGTTTTGGGTGAGAGAGAGGAGGGATTTGGTTGGCTTGATACACGTCTGAAGCCGCTCTTATCTTTCATCCCTTCTCTTTTTTGGTTTTGGTCTTGGTTTTCCTTCCCTTACATTACTCCTGATGGACCTGATCCAGCTGGGCCACCAGGAAGAAAGATAGGGGAATTGGACATGGACTTCTTGGAGGGTGGAGATTCTTTTAATTTTCTCCTCTCTGTTTCTTCTCCCCTCTTGGGTGGTAGAGAGAGAAAAGGAGGGAGGGGGTTGGATGGCTGCTGTGCTGTGATGTTGCAGTTGCTGCTTGGGTACTCACTTGAAGGGGAGATGGTGGGATGGGACTTTTATTAATTAGATGAGTGAATTTCCCATAATGCCCCGACTTTCTCTTATAGAGAGGCCCCTTTCTGGACAAATTCTTTCCTTTACCCTTGACCATGGAATGCCATGGGATAACCTTTTCCTAGTCTGCCCTTGCTTGACATGGTAAATAGTATTGCCAAGCATTATCTCAGTTATTTAATCAGTTTCATGGCCTTTCTTTTAGAGTAATTACTTTTCCGTGCTTCCATTCAAGAATTAGATTAAACCGAAGAGGCTTCTTGTCTATCTTTAGAAATAGTGTACTTAACAGCTATATATTTTCATATCGTTTTTTTTAAATATTTTGTACTTATTAAAATTTTTTATTATTAAAAAAAAGGCCTCATTCACCGAATTCGCCTTGGGCCGCCTCTGATTGGAGGCATCAGTTTCTACAATCTTAAACCAGTTAGGATTTGATAAAGATAGGCAAGGAAGATTCTTTACCTTTGATTTTATTTTTCTTACCATGGCAGTATGCTACTGGCTCCATGGTGGAGGATTTTTTTTAAGGCGGTTATAAAGAATAGCAGTATCTTCTACTAAATCTTTGTAATAATTTGAGACATAATTTAAGCTTCTAAGAAATCTTTGAAGTTGTTTAATATCTAGAATTTCATTTGGAAACTTGGATGCAAATTCTATGCTTCTTTCAATAGGAATTATTTTTTCTTGTTTAATGTTATGTCCCAAAAACCTTATTTGGGTTTGAAATAATTTCATTTTTTGAGCTGACAATACTAGCCTATTATGTATTGTAATCATCTTAAATGTTCTAAGATGTTTTATATGTTGATCTAATGATTTAGAAAATATTAGAACATCATCAATGTAAACAATGATGAAGTCTGTGAATGAATTAAAAATTTCATTAATCATACTCTGAAATTCAGAAGGTGCATTTTTTAATCCGAAAGGCATGACATTCCATTCGAAATGCCCAAAAGAAACTGTAAATGCAGTTTTATATCTATCAGATTAATTTATTTGAATCTACCAGAATCCTGACTTTAGGTCAAATTTTGAGAAAATTACAACCTCATTTAGTCTATCTAAAAGGTCTTTTTTGTTAGGTAATGAATATCTAATCCATTTTAAAACTTTATTTAGAGGTTTATAATTAATTACTAATCTAGGAACACCTCGTTCCTTTTTGGCATTTTTGTTTACATAGAATGCAGCACAACTCCATGGAGATTGGGATTTTCAGATTAATCCTCTGTTTAGAAGAGTTTCTATTTCTTTTTTTGCAAAGGTCAAGGAATTCTTGATTCATTTGTGGTGGTCTGGCCTTTGTTGGAATATTCCTTTCATTAAAGGAATCTTCATATGGAAGAGGTATTATGTGTTTTTTCCTATTCCAAAAGGCATTTGGAAGATCGTTACAGATTTCGCTAATAAATTGATCTTCTATATCCTTAATTTTTTTGTTTAATATGAGGATCCTTAAGTTTTTCTTGAATGTCAAAAATATTAATTTCTTGTTGGAGGAAATTTAATTGTTTCTTCTTTTTGATAAGAATATTCCTGATCTCATTTATGACTTTTGTTTGTGGATCTGTTATAAAAGGGAATACTATTTGTTTTTCTTGTTTCATGGAATATATTCCAGTACTGTCTATCTTAATGCTAGGCATGATGTCATTTAGAAATGGGGTTTCTAAAATAATACTTTGAGTTAGATTTCTAACTAAAATCAAGGGTGTTTGAATACAAATATCCTTGTTACAGATGTATCTTACAATTTAATTTTTATTGATAACTTACTGCCTCCTGCTGCAGTAAGGGTTTGAGCTTTTTTTTTCAAAATAGCTTGTAGGGATTATTCCCTCTTGAACATAGTTCAAGTCTGCACCGCTATCTACAAGTGCAACTATGTTCTCTAGAACGTAACTATTATTTATAACAATAGTAATTTTGATATACCATTTTTGGTAAGTTACCTGATTTAATATATTGAAATATTCAGGTAAACCATCTGTTTCCTGAAGAATAATAGTTTTATTCTTCTTCAGATCATCTAGGGGTGATAGCTTAGATTCAATTTGTTGATTTCTAGAATTGTTATTTTATAATTAATTTGTTTATTTCAATTTTTAACAGGTATATCTATCTTTAATTGATTAACTTCTTGTTTTAAGTCTCCTATTTAAACTGGTTTCTCTTCTATTTGAGAAGCATGAAATCTGTTTAAAACTTCACTTAATTGATAGCCAGGACTAGGTAGCACTAGTCTAGATGTTTCTCCCTTATTAGGGTTCTTCTCCAATAAAAATTTTAATAACTTTTTCTTTGTATTATTATCGTTAATTTGATATAATATTTTAAAGATTTCTTCTTGACTATTGGTTAAGATATTTAATCCTTTCATTTTTACTATGGATTTCCAATAGTCCTTATTGCAGTGTAATTCATTACACTGACAGCTGTCTGAATCAGAGTTTGATTCTGAGGAAGAACAGGAAGAGATGATTTTATTTAGCTCTTCTTCATCTGATACTTCATTCGATGTATTTTCTTTTTCTTCAGAAGAAAAGTTTAGCATTAATTTAGCTAGTTGGGCTTTAAGCTGATCATCAACTTGCACCTCATTGATTTTTCTTTTGATTCTGCAATTAGTTGCATAATGCCGAAACCTACCACATTTGTAGCATTTGACATCGTCTGTTTGATGTTTTCTTTTGTATTTTTTAAGAGCTAATTTCTCTTGTTGTTGTTGCTTCTTTCTTTTATATCACTTATCATTGTGTTTCTTTCTTCGTGGTATTTTATGAACATATTTTTTACTCTCTCTTTTTAACTAGACCACTTGGAAATTTATCTTGCATGTCAAATGCAAACTGATGACAGAACTCACCAAGTTGGTACTTTTCTGTAAGTCTTTGCTTTTTTAGTTGGTTTCTTAGCTTTAAGTCCTTGCATAAAGCTAAACCTTCTTGGACACAAGTGTTTATTAGTTGTCTATAAGTATATTGCTGGTAATTAATTGTGATACCATCATTTCTTTCTCTGAGAATTTTCTTGATCTTCTCAGCAAACAAATATGGTAATCCTTCTATAAATTTGGATTTCCAATATTCAGTATTTGGTTCTGAGAGTTGCATTACTCTTGAAAGAAATGTATCTTTATACCATCTAAATTGTTTCAATGTTGGACATTTTAGATTTTGTAGAAGAGTTTTTATTTTTTCTCCTAATGGTACTTGATATCCTATAAAGTTTTGTACAATTGTAAGACATAGTGTATATACTGCGTCTTGTTCAGTAGTCTGAGTTTGCATACTACTGCTAGGTTGATTGGGTTCAATTTTTTATTGTTTTGACTTGATTTAAAATTTAATTCCTCTGGCTTTGGTTAACCACCAGCCTTTTAATTGTCCAACAAAGCCAGTCGTAATAAATTTGGCTATTTCATGGCTATTTCATAATCTAAATTTCTATTTTGTTTATAGATGGTAGCATACATCATCATTCGATGTATTACATCTACAATCTGTTTATCATTTACTCCATCTATGTTCCATCCATAGATGTGTCTTCTAGAATAAGAGTTCTGGAATGGTTCTTTTTCTTCAAATAAAAGGTCCTGTGGAGATGATGTTTGGTAATAATATTTTTCCAAAGGTTTTGGTTCATGTTTGGTAATAATATCTTTTATTCATGATTAATCTAGATAATTCCATCTCCCAAGTTTATATCACTAATGGTTGATCCATTTAAAAATTTTGTTTCTTCCTATAGGAAAATCCTGAATCATCACATTTTATAATTAAGAAGGACTCATCTAGGCTTCATATTCTGTCTTGTTCTGTGGACAGCTGCATCAATCTACCAATTTCCATATTTTCGTTCTTAATTAATGCTTGAATTTTTTTGGATTCAAAGCAAAACATTGCTACTAGAATATCAGCAACAATGACACCAAAAAAATACGAGGTATAAGTAAGGTTCTAATCAAATTAAAAGTTAGTATTCTGTTCAGCCCTTCCCTGTATGTCAGACCACTTTAATGATTTAATTTGACTAAGAAAATGTCCTACAAAAATTTTCAAATTTTGCAGGTTTAATAATCCACGAGTTAACAATTTCCAGATAAAATTTGAGATTAAAATACTTATCCATGTTCAAGTTATTCGGACTGGAGGACAGAACCTGTCCACCCTGAGATCACCATCAAAACACACAAAATCCTATCTCCTGAATAATATATGAACTATAAATGAATAATATATGAACTAACCTGTTAGTCTTTATGTTCTTGTTTGAGTCCTGTCTTTCTGTCTTATGCTCATCCTGAACTCTTGTACAGTAGCAATTTTATGAATTATTTCCATGTTCAAGTTAATTGTTCTCTATAACTGCTTTAAGAACGTTGGGACGTAAAAGGCATCAACTACTGCATGGATCTAATCTGATTTTATTGACAAATTAAATTAATTTATTATTGCTTGTTACGTTGATATCTTGTTAGAATTAATTGCAAATTTGAGCTAATTGTTTATTATTTCTTAATTCTGTGAAGCAGCATGAATAATTAGGGATCTTTTTGTGCTCTATTGGCTGTATTACGTTGATATCTTGTTAGAATTAATTGCAAATTTGAGCTAATTATTTATTATTTCTTATATCTATGAAGCAGCATGAATAATTAGGGATCTTTTTGTGCTCTATCGGCTGTATGCATCTATATTCAGTATTACTCTTAAAATTAGATTTGTGATGGAGTTCGTGAATTAGCGGCGGCACATGGTCATTTAGGGACAGTCATGCCTGGTTAGGGAACAGGATAGAGAACTTTAAGAGTGTTTCAAGGAAGACATGCTAATATTTTGTTTCCAATCATTTGATAGATTGATGGTGATGTGTTCTGTTGTCAGGTCCAGTGCTATGTAGAAGGCCTTTGCTGGATCATGCGATATTACTATCAAGGTGTCTGTTCATGGCAGTGGTAAGTTGAATTGTAATATATCTAAGAACTGATTTATGCATTTTCTCCCCCTTGCACCCATCTCAATATTCTTCTCTTAGCTATGATTACCTGGGGGGTTTCACCATTGTCCATAATGAATGTGATGGCATTGTAGTCTCAAACAAGTCGTTTGTTTACTGTCACTTGTGTGAAACTTGTCAAATATTATTGCAATAGTTATTCTTTGTTTCTATGCAGCCAAAGCTTTAACTTATATTATAATTTTAGATTTGTGTTGTATATGTTTTCAGGTTCTACCCATACCATTATGCTCCATTTGCATCTGATCTTAGAGGTTTGGCCGATCTGGAGATCACCTTTTTCCTTGGACAGCCATTTAAACCATTTGATCAACTAATGGGAACACTCCCTGCTGCTAGGTTTGCATAGGCTTGAGTGAAAGTTTGTGTAATTACATGGATAAATTTGGGATTGCAATTCTCCATGGATGATTTATCTTCTCTTTGTGTAGTTCAAATGCATTGCCCAAGCATTATGGAGCATTGATGATGAATCCAAAATCACCTTTAAGCTCCTTTTATCCCGATGGTATAGCTATATAATTGAGCTTCTTTTTTCTATATCTACCTAATTTTATTCTCCTTTTATTTTACCCAATAAATTTGCAAGCCTAAAAGTTTTATATTTTTTTCTTTTTGACAGATTTTGAAATAGACATGAATGGTAAACGCTTTGCATGGCAGGTCAGCTGCACTTATGGATTTATTTTTCCTTTTTGCACATGGTAATTGATGTTTGAGGAAATGATTGTGCTTCAATATCTCATTGAACTCAGGGTGTTGCCAAGCTGCCGTTCATTGATGAGAGACGTCTACTTGCTGAGACGAAGAAGCTTGAGGATACGCTGACGGTGAGGAGTGTGATGACTCTATATCCTTTCTTGTTATTAACTTCGGTGTTTGGTTGCACAGTAAATGAGGGAGTATCCCTCAAAAGTTGAGAGGGGGGATATCCCTCCAAATTCTTGCCAAACACCAAAGAATTGGGGCTTATACCATGGGCGGGGGGTTATCCCCCCACATGGTGGTGGAATAGACATACCATGGAATAGGGACAAACCTATTCCCTTCAATTACCATTTTTCCCTTATCCACTCTATAAACACTCAAAAAGGTGCGAGGGCAATTTCATTTTTGTAATAATATCCAAACCATCGCGAAGCCAATGCACATTAAATGCAGCCTATTCCTGCACCTATTCCCTGCAATTATTCATCAACCAAGCCTATTTCATGGCATAGGCCTTTTCCTTCAACACTGCAAGGGATATCTGCAAGGGATATCCCTCCACTGACTCTGCAACCAAACACCACCTTAGTTTTTTAATATGTTTCCTGATGTATTTGATCTTTTGAGCTTACACAGGAGGAAGAAAAGTTTCGGAACACAATGATGTTTGATATAATTTATGTTTACATAAATCATCCTTTGGCTTCACAAATTTATACACTATATCAGATGTGCTATCAGCTTTCTTTTCAAGAAGCACCAATTACTCCAATTGATGCAGGTGTTAGGTCAGTAACCGATGTTTGTTTGTTATTTTACTGATATTCTTATATTTAAGTGTTTTTTTTTCTATCAAAAATATACATTATCTTTTACTTTGGTGCAGTGATGGAATGAATGGATTCCTTTGTCTATGTGAGAGGAACTTTTACAGCGTAACGATACTTGCACCGGTGAAAGGGTTGAGCAGTCTTGAAAATAACCAAGTTTTGTAAGTTTTCAGCAACGTCTACTTTGCAGCAGTAAAAGAAAAATGATACTGTCAATTCCTAAATTCTTAGTTGCTTTTGTTTCATTTTGCTTCTATGATGTAGGAACGCCACTTATCTTAATCCTACATACCACCAGCATATTCCAGAACCTCCTGAAGGTGTGATCACACCTGAAAAGGTACTTCTGAAGCAGTATATTCTTATATTTGCACAAGAAAACTTGGAAGCAAACATTGAACATGATCACTGTTGAGTTATCAGCTCTTTTCTAGAAATATGTCATTTTTTATTTTTAATATAAATATTGATTGTGAATGATAGAAGTATAGAATTGAATACTTTTGAGACTTGGAGCCATGCAACTGGACTTGCTTTTAGTTGTGATTTGCGCCAAATTGTAGTATATAACAATATGTTTCTACATTCTATATCTTAGATCAATATCTTTTTGACTTTATAGAATGATTTTTTTGGTATTATTGCAGTCATGCATCGAAAGTAAGAAATCATACTTTCTTCCATCCCAAGAATAAATATCATTTATGTTGTTAAACATAAAGCACATACCGATTCACTGAGTTTGAACAAATAGCTAGTTTTGATATGAGATGGCTTTTCCCCCTTCTCTCACATGTTTGTTCTTGGAGGCTTGCAACTTTGATATCTGCATAGTCCAGAAATATAGTATGTTCATTTTTCTTTTTTCTTTTACTGAATAACATGCAGAGTACTTTTTCTTGTATTATGTACTAGAGAAAACCGAGCATGTACATGTACTGTATAGCCATGGTTTAATATCATGCTTTATCAGCAAAGACATACTAACGTATCCCATATTCTGCAATGCTTGAAGTGTGATGGAATGGATTTATTTAACTACAAATTTTGGATGAAGGTCTGAAAAATTACATCGAAAACATTGTTGGTGGATTTTTTTTGATTTAAAATTTTCAAACTGAATATTAATTGAGCTAATATGCTAGGTAGACGCTACTTTCCATGGAATGTTGTACTGTCCCGAATCGCCCGGTTCGGGGCATATTGAGCTGTAGTGGGCGGACCGGCATAATTCCGCCCCTTAGTTCGAGAAATTCGGCGGGGGAAGAGGAGATGGAGAAGGAGAGAGGTTGAGGGAGGGCAGGAAGCGGTCTCTGTTCTCTGTTTCAAACGGAACAGGTGCAGAGGCCCCTTTTTTTTATTCTGGCTTTGTAAAATAAAGTCGGCATGCCTTGCCAACCTCACTTCAAAAAAAGGGGAACCGAGGGCATCTCAAGCCCTCCCTTGGCCTCTCTCCATCTCTCTCCTCCCTCCCTCTCTCCCTCCCTCTCTCTCCCTCTCTCTCTCTCTCTCTCTCTTCTTCTCCCTCTCCCCCTCCCCCTCCCCCTCCCTCACCCGGTAGTGCTGTGTTGATACGGACCCAGAACGGAATGGCATGGTACCGTATCATATCGTACCGCCAGGCAACATGTATGGGTCCTAGTACTGGTGTAGCATATCTTGCTACTTTCTACAGTAAATATTTACGAGTTAATGCCAACTTAATTTTGAGCTGTTACCATCTAAAACTATTAGTTGAAATTAGGTGTAGTGTTAATTGCTATTAATGTCTGATACAAGTTTATTTGGTTAGTAGATGGCTAAAAGAGCAAAATTTTGGGAAATGGGGCTTCGTTGAAGGAAATGTTTCTATCTACAAGGAGTACATGGAAATGTGGTTACGTGCTGAATTTAGAATTTGGGTATTTACAAATATTTATTCAATATCTTATTGTATGCTTTTGGAAGAGGCCCAAGCTTTTCTCCTCTTGTTCCTCTGTGTTTGTTGACCTCTACCTTGATTAGATGTCATTGCTTGATTTGATCTTCTCTTAAATATTGAATTGATCCAATGCCAACATTTCTTCATTGCCATATTGTATGCTTTTGGAAGAGGCCCAAGCTTTTCTCTTCTCTTGTTCCTCTCTGTTTATTGGCCTTTACATTGATTTGATGCCATCGATTGATTTGATCTTCTCTTAGATATTGTTTTGATCCAATGCCCTCTATCTTTTTCCCTCTTCATCAAGTTTTTGTCTCCTAGTGTCTTCCAGGTTTTGTCTAATTAGTTTGAGCAATCCTTGCATCCAGATGTGATTGACTAGGCACCTTGTTTGCCGCTCATGATGAACTTGATATGGTTTAGGTTCTTTTTAAAATGGCAATGCCTATTACTTTTGTTACTAGAATCAGACTGTAGTCTAAGACTTAGTGGCTCTCTCTCTCTCTTTCACATATCTTTATATTATCTTCCAAGACGACCAATGTCTCAATCCGGCCAATGCAAAATAAGTGATGAAATCTCTAAATTGGAAATCCACACTATTAAAATGATCTACAGCAACGTCTGCTGTGCTGGTACCGGGCCCGGAACCGGTTTTCCGGCAGCATGGGTCGGTACGGCTCCGCGTCGTGCTTTGCCGGCCCTGTATCGACACAGTAGAGGCGGGGGAGAGGGAGAACATGAGGGAAGAAATGTGAGCGGGGGAGGGAGGGAGAGGGAGGAGAGGAAGGAGGAGAGAGGCCGGCCGGCAATGGGAGAGGAAAAGAGAGAGAGAGAGAGAGAGAGAGATAGAGAGCGGGAGAGGGAGGGAGAGGAAGGAGGAGAGAGGCCGGTCGGCAATGGGAGAGGAAAAGAGAGAGAGAGAGAGAGAGAGCGGGAGCGGGAGGGAGAGGGAGAGGAAGGAGGAGAGAGGCCGGCTGACCGAAGCTGGGGAGCCTCCGCACGGAGGAGGCGGAGGCCCCCTCCATGCGGCCTCTTTTCTCCTTCCTCTCCCTCTCTCTCCCTCCCCCGCTCTTTCTTTCTTTTCCTTTTTTTTCCTCCCCTTGCGACAGGGTCTCGGTGTCGTTGCCGGAACCGTCTCGGGATGCCCCGAACCAGGCGGTTCGGGACGGTTCCGCCGACCATGATATATAGTCATCTAGCTGCTTTGGCTTTCCAAGAGCATTCGAGGCTGAGCTATAATGGATTATAGTCCATTTGAGTTTTGTAATTACTATAAGCTATAGCAGCATGCTCGCATCTAACTTAGTGGTTGTCTTGTGCATGCCCTTTGGTTTCCTTTACCACTGCACTCATTATTCAAATCCAAATATATTCTGTCAATGATAATGATGTATAGGTACATGTGGGGGACCATTATGATCCTTATGTTATTACTTTATTTATTGGTCCAATCTTCTCATTTCAAGCAGTTACCTTGCTATTTGTGTAATACAAAAGTGTGAATATAAGTTGTACATGTATATGAGCATACTTGCTGATATTTGATTTTTTTTTCCTTTTGGGATTTGAGAGTTATTTGGAGTTGAACTGTGGAATGACTTCTTTCTGTGTATTAATTGCTATTTTGATGTTGTTTTTTTATTTGTTGAAAATTGTTGAACACTTGATCTGATCTTGCTGTTTCACAGGTTTTGAAACCTCAAGACATTAAACCATTCCCTGTGTTATGGCATGAAGACAATAGTCGACATCAGCCTGGCAGAGAGAGGTATCCCGATTATTTTGCTTCTATGATCACATATTGTTGGTTTAGATCTTATATGGATTTTGCTAGGGCATTAGTTTGTAGGCTCATCACACAACATTTTAGGAGATTCTTGTGATGTAGGACAACCATTAAAGGGCACAAAGGTTCACTTAAATGTATGAAAATGAGGGCTTAGTTTCTGGTTAGCAGGAAACAAATCATAATCATGATTATGCAGCCTTTTCTCAACTATTTGGGGTTGTCCTCATAGATCCTCATTATTCCTATCCAAGGTCAACGGAATGTTTTTCCAAGTTTCTCGGTATCCTTCCACACAATCTCTATTGATGTTAGTTTTGATCTTTTCTTGCAATTCTCAACACAAACTAAAGTATCTCTCATTACAGGAGCTTGCTTAGATCTTTGTTGTATATATCCATATCATTTTAATCAATTTTTTGTTGTTTTGTCCATTTGTGCAACTCTTATAGCTCCTTAAATATATTTATTTCTTAATCCAACTCCTTAAATATATTTATTTCTTAATCTATCATTTTTGGTTTTACCACAAATCCATCTTAACATTCTCATATCTGCCATACGGTTTGTTTTTGTATACTTTATTTTCCAGTATTCTGGGTCGTACAACATTGCAGGCGTTACTGTTGTTCTATAAAAAATTTCCTTATATCTCCAAAGTATGCATCCATCACATAATATTCCAAATGCACCTCTCCACTTCATCCAATCAGCTCTTAATTTTATTACATATCTTCATCCATCTCTCCATGTTTTGTATAATGGATCCTAAGTAATGAAATTGGTCGCTCAGTGGGCTCCAAGGTTTGTTGAATTGTGCTGAACTGGCCGGTTTGTGGCGTACTGAACTAGACTAGTCGATAACTGGCACAATTCATTCCTTTGGTTCGAAATGTAAGCCCTAAGCATGTTTCATGCTCCCATGGGGGGAGAGGGAGAAGGAGAGGAAAAGAGGGGGAGGGAGGGAGAGGGAGAGCGAGAGAGGGAGGGAGGGCTTGAAAGCCTTTATTGATGGGGTTTCCCATGTTTTGTTTCAAAACAGGAAATCTCTATTTTTGTTTTTGCCAATTTGAAATTGGCTTCTCTCACTCCATAATTTTTTTGCTTACATTTTGAACCAATAGAATGAATCGTGGTGGTAACCGACCGGTCCGGCTTAGTACACCCCGAACCGGCTGGTTTGTCACAATTCAATAGACCTTGGAGTCCACAGAGTGACCAATTTTGTTATTTAGGATCCATTATGCATAAGGTGAGATGGATGAGGGCTCGAAAGCTCTCATCGATTGGGTTGCCCCTATTTCATTTTGAAATAGGAGATCCCTTTTATTTTGCCAATTCGAAAGCCTTCATTGATGAGGGCTTTCGAGCCCTCTCTCTCAGCCTCTCTCTATACCCCTTCCCATTCCCTCTCCCTCTCTCTCTCCCTTCCCTCTCTTCCCCTTTTTCTTTGGCTCTCCTTGTGTTGGTACACCCCTAAGTGGAATGATAAGGTACAGATCTGTACTATGTTGAATCGATCATCGGTCGTACCTTTGGTACCGGTTCGGCGAACCTTGGTGGGTTCTCTTATCCATCGATCTTCGTCAATACTATGTCTTTATTTCCATTCTCATTAATATACCTGTCTTTTTTCTATTAATTTTTAAGCACTTATCCTTCATTTTTTTTATAAGTCTAATTTAGTATTTAATCTAGTTTTCTTTTCATCAATTAACACTATATTATTGGCAAATAACATACACCATGGTACATCTTCTTGAACATTAGCTGAGTTCATCCATAATTAATACAAAATGGTGTGGACTTCGTGCTGATCCTTGATGTAAGCCTATTGTAACTGGAAAAATGTCTGTTCTGCAGCAATTTCTAGCACTTGTTAACTGCTCTAACAAACTTGACCTCAATTATTTCAATATATCATTTATGCACACAATTTCTTTTTAAAGCCTATCAAATCATTTTTCTTGATACCTTATCATAACCTTTTTCTAAATCAATAAAGATTATATGGAGATTTTTTTAAAATATTTTTATACCAATTATTTAAGAAATAGATGGTCTTCATTGTTGATTTTTATGCATAAATCCAAATTGATTATCTGATATAGTAGTTATTTTTCTTAATTTTTTTTCAACTACCCTTTTCCATAATCTCACTGTGACTCATAAGTTTAATTCCTTGATAATTAGATTAGTTTTGTGTTTCGTCTTTATTCTTATAGACAGCTACTACAAGACTTCTCCTTCAATCATCTGATATTTTCATAGTTTTAATAATTTTTATTACATAAGTTAGCAAGTCAATTTAACCTAATATATCCCATGATCTTCCAAACCTCAGTTATCTCTCTTAAAATATCTTCAGCTACCTTCTTAATACAGTTCGCCATTTGATCCCACATTTTGGCTGGTTCAGTCCTTAAATTCTAATTTCCCTCCTATAATCGTATATCTCTAAAAGCTATCATATTTTTTCCTTTTAAATTCCACCATCTTATCTTTTTGGACATTTATTAATTTCTTTTGCTTTCTTCTTGTACTTAGTATGCGTAACTAAAAATAGTAATCTAGGTTATGTGGTTAAGCTCCCTCCTGATATCACTTTACAGTCCTTATGGGACTGTTTGGTTGATAGGTTCTTCTAAAATAAGTTTATACAAAGTTTGAAATAGATGAGTTTTCTAGAAATGATTGTTTAGTTGTTTTCTATAAATCCCATTTTGCCAAAATTGGCAAGTCATAAAACCTAAAAAATGAATTTTATGAAACAAGGCCCATAAAACACGTTTTACAAAATTCATGTTTTATCATTTTCTGTTTTAGTAAACTCACATACAACTAAACAACCCCTACATATTGATCTTTCTCTTCTCTTAATGAAGAAGGTAATCTTTTTTGTTAGAAACAAACAAATGATAGGATTTAAATGGGATTTTAGGCGCAAATGATTAGGTCCATATCATTTGCAAAGCAGTAAACAAGTTTATTAAATGGTTAATATCTATCACCTAAATCAAGAGCAGCTGTGGGAGTGGATTCGGTTAAAGGTGCTAGTGTGGATGTGGAGAATCTTCTCTCTCTCTCTCTCTCTCACACACACACACACACACACACACACACACACACACACACACACAAAAAGACACAGAAAAAGGAAAAAGAAAAGAGGATGTGGGTACAAGTTTCCTAAAAGTTTCTGAAGTGGGTGTGGCACTATACGTAGGAGTATCTTGCTATAAAGCTTAAATCAGAACTATTACCATGAAACCAAAGAGGGAAAATAGCTGATTTACTGCAATCTGCCATGCTGCACCTATGGATCTTGCTCTGCATCTAGCCCACTTGAGGTGCTAGCAATCCTTGGCCTTCTACCAAGTATCCAAATAAACAAGGAAAGCTAAAGATGACTGATATTGCATGGGGACCTGAAAGAAAGACTCGAAAGGAAAGTTAAAAGAATCAAATTAAAATCTGGTTATAACCTCATCAATCTAAAGTCATTAGAAGATTCTTCTGTCAGCAATCTGCAGTAAATTGCTCTTTAGATTCTTATTCTGCTGTGTTACATAATCAAGGAAAAGGCTTCCAGATCTTCATCATGTAATATTTTACTGCATAATAAAACTGGAGCACTGAATTCTCTATGTTGGTATGGGAGAATTCTAACAGAATCTTGCCCCTTTTCCAGCAGCACATAGCAGGTGTGACACACTAGTTCTTTATGTTCCCTTGGTCTGTCATCTGCTTTTTACTGATGGCGCGTGGACTCCACGTACTGAATGCAGTAAGTGCTACACCTATGAACGCTAGGAAAATTATTAGACTTGGACTCATAGGGTAGCATATTGCATCAACCTTGTGGAACATGTTAGAATCTAGGATAGTTGTTTTGTCTGTACCTATGTTGCAGGTTTCTCTTTATTTTTGGCAGCGATACGTCTTTGTAGTCAGATTGCTGCCTTTTGTTTTCTCTCATATAAATTTGAATTTCTCCAGATCTAATTTACCTCTTTATGACTTGGACTGTGATTCCAGGTCACAGCTGTCTGTAGCTAGATCGGGTCCGCACCTAGGTGCAGCAGCCCATCGTCTCCTGAAAAATACACTGCAGCTGAAGACCAACGTCTCAGGATTGCTTGACAGACCCTACAAGAATGCCCTGCAGGCAGTTTACAAGCCAAGGCCAACCGGACCTCTAGGGCACAAGAGAAGCTTTGTCCGAGACCTGAGCTATTACCGTTCCTCAAATCACAAGCCCAGAGATTTTCCAAGTTCTCAGTCAGTTCAGAACTCCAATGAGGCCGAATGCAGCAGGCAGAACCTCAGAATACAGGAAAAGTTGATTTCTCAAAATCAGCAGCAGAATATATATATAGGGATGTCAAATATGAGAATTGATGAGCAGGAAAATTGCCAACAACATCCAAAGATGCCAGATGATGAGTTCTGTTCAAATCGGCGGCAGCCTATCCTAAATGGACCTCCATTGCCTTTGCCTCCCACAAACTGGATCCGTAGGCAAACTGTAAGAGACCCCTCAGGTCGAACATGAAAAGCAGCAGGAGGTGAAGGATGTGTACCGAATTAGATTAGGAGCAACTCAACACGAATTAAATTCTAGAGGCCGCAGGAGGTGCAGGATGTGTACCCGATTAGGTTAGGAACTCGACCAATTAAACTCTAGAATTCAGCAGTGATGATGGTGTCTGCTAACAAATTTTTCAATCTTTTAGACATTGGTCAGAAATGTAATGTCTTCCAGAAGTATCATGTTGGTATTTGGCCAGTTGTTTTTATATGACATTTTTTATAGTATCTTGATGTCAGACCAGTGTACAAGGGGTCAAGGAATTTGTTACCCGTGGAATGCTTTTTTGCTTAATGTTTTCCCCCTTCCCCTTGCTGTTATGAATGTAACAATTGCTCTATTTAACGAAGCTGCGTTATATACATGATTATGGTTGAACACAAATAATAAGATATTTCATATACAGCCAAATATGCGCAAGCATGCTGTATGTTTTTTAGCGTCCGGGCAAAGTATGGAGAAGGCCTCCTCATAGAAGAATAAACTGCTATAATGGAAAATGCTTAAGTGGCTCAGAAAAATCACTGAAAAATCCAATATTTACTGTTCTCATTTACTTTCGGGACAATACAACCGTTCCAAGGTAGGCTATTGGGTAAACAAAGCAGCTTCTAGAAGCATCTGAGTCGCGCATGTGAAGCTGGAATTCTTTATAACAAGTCTCACGAATGCATTTTATATCATGGTGCAGAGGCAGAAGAATTTGAATGGAACAACCCATAGATTCTGGTGGAGGGAGAAAGTGGGCTAGGGCTTTTGATTTTCTACTGTCAATGTCTCGTGCATTGCTGGTAAGAAAAACTATTGAATATCCCTCTAATGTTTCTGTCTGTTATACTTATATTCAATAATTTGTAAAATCTTATACTCAGTTAAATTAACAATATTAGTAAAACTATTTCTGATATAAAAGATTGAAATTATCTTTAAACAGGGCCGAGGATATACACGCCTTTTTTTTGTTCTTTAATTGGCTGTTATGTTGCTTCAGATTTTTTTTGTCTTCTCTGAAATTTTTTCTGACATAATATTTAGGTCCTATTTAAGATCAACAGTTTGGCTAACGTTTTATTAAGTTATGAATTAAAATATTGAATAAATATAAACCCCAGAAAGATAACTGTAGATTTTCTAACTAATTGATCGGAAGTATAATTGATCATGAGGTTTTTGTAATTTATTCAAAACTATATTCATAGAATCTTCATACAAAAATGCTTTAGTAACTCAAAGATACCACCCAAAATTCACTCAACTGGTGTGGTATAGTCTCATTGAACTGGCACCATGAAGTGTTGCATTTAATAAAGCAAAGCGGTTAAAATATATAGATGAGAGATTACATTTAATTTATTTGATGAGAGAAATATTCAAGAGGGTAAATGGGATGGCTGTGAATTTCATCTTGGAGAGAAATATAGATTGAAATAGTTTGATGGTTTGTAGACTTCCAGTTCTTCGATTTACTAGTACTGAAAATGGGATATACCCCGGGACATACATTTATCTCTTCATCTGTTTCTCTCTTAATTTCATTAAGAATTTAAGATTCTACTAAAAGTATCTTTAGCTGGAATTCCACTTTCCAATTTCTGAGTCTCGCACACTGGGGCAATTTTGTTTCTCTTTTCCCTCTTAAATAAGATTTAATCATTCCAATTCAATCAAGAAAGCTCGGCAATTCTTCGGTAATTAGAAAAAATAACGCCCTTCTTGTCCACATAATAATTATGATAATAAAAGCATATATGTTTTAGTATAGCTCTTCTTTATGCTTTTTATTTTTATTTTTTTGTTGTATTTACGTGTATTCATTAAAATTCTATAATCATGCCTTGGTGTTGAGCTATCATCATCGTGGCAATACGGTATATTTCGCAGTATGTATGAAAATTCTGATAGTTAAAAAAAAAAGAAGGAAAAGAAGGTATCTCTATTTTTTTATTTTTTTATTTTTTTTGTCATAGCATCACCATGTTGGGATGCATTTTGATGCACCAACATGAAGAGGCCTATCAACCAAGAGCTTCAAGTTCAATAATCTTCACATATATGCAATGGTATTATTAAAGAGGTTTTCTTATTCCAGATTGCTGGAATTTAGCATCACAAGCTCTTTTTTGATAATCGAATCCTCAGCAGCTATTAAACCGAAAAAGCCTTTTCTTTTTTGATAATTAATTTAGCATCACAAGCTCTTTTCTTATTCCACAGCGCAAGAAGGCTAGACCAGGCGGCAGGTGTTTCACGGGGACGCAATACAATATTTCTCTAGCGTCGCCTCCTGCATCATAAATGGCTTGCACCAAAGCTTCGTTAAATGGCACCCTTCATACACGAATTCGAAGATAGCAAGGAGAACACGTCATACCAGCTGAGAGTAAGAGACAGAACATAAAGATTTATTTATTTATTTAAAAGACTCATCTTTATCTTTTAGACCCCGTTTTGGTTGCAGATAAGCCAGGATAAATGGTGCTATTTGGGATTATCCTACCAAATGGAATGGACTTTCAAGAATAGCACGGTTGTTATGGGATAAAACAATTCCCCGACTTCATACCACAGTGGTTTTGTTGGCCCCTTCCTCGGCACTATTTGATGGATGTCTGTAGTCAGTCATTGCTTGTCCGCCACTGGACTTACCATGCTCTCCTCTTCCATAGCTTCGATGATCTCGGGAGGAGACTTGGTGGCTTCCGGTATCCCTCTTCGACTCGAATAGAGGAGCCTTCATTCCCTTTCATTTTTTTTTTAATAGTTTGGGGTCTCACGGTAAGTTGAGTTCTATGATCATTAATTTATATCGCATGGTGTAATAATTACTTCTATTCTAATTAATTTTTGGATTATAGCATCGCTTATGCAAAATACTATTTTCTGATTCTTCCTTTCATTTCCTAGACAACGATATAAGATTGGTGGAATGAAGCAGGCAAACTAGAAATCTTTCCTCAGCGCGAAGCATGCATGAACCAAGGATATATAGGATCAACCATTTACTCCCAAGTAAGTCATCACTGACTACGTTACATCGGCGGCTTTTATGCTAGTTATATGTACACTAATTAACCAACTGATTGGAGCCTTCAATCGTAGAACAAACTAGAGGATCCTTGTTTTGTTCAACTTCTCTGCAAATCCTACATCCACAACATCGAACATACTTCAAATCCCCAGTTGCAGGAATGGATTTCATCATAAGGAAAACAATAGATCTCCAAGAAAATGGCGACAGGATTGCACTTCCTCTTCCTCTCGCTCATCTTCGCATCCCTTGTGATGTCTGCCCCAGCTCCGACCGCTTCGAGCTCCGGCGAGAACTATATGGAGTTGATCAGGAAGCACTCGAACACACCATCTATTAAGGTTCCGCCAATCTCACCGTCAACCGCGTCCGCGGACTCTCCATCCGAGTCTCGGCCCGTGCTCGCGCGGCGGCCGGACCCGACGCTGCTCTGCTGCTTGACTGCGCGGATGCGCTGGTGGATGCTGTCGATCAAGCAAGGAAATCGGCGGCGGAGGTGACGGGTCTGAACGCAAACGGGTCGGAGATGGCAGCTCGGGTGGGGAACGTGCAGTTGTGCATGCATGCAGTGGTGGCCGACGAGGACCGGTGCTCTGACGATTTCGATGGGGTCCGCCCTGGCCCTGTGAAGGACGACATCAGCCGTCGGTTTCGCCAGGTCAAACGATTCACCATGAACGCCTTCTCCCTTGTCAACCATGCCGTCACCGCCATCCCATAATCAGATTATACACACATACATACGTACATACATACATACAAACGAATTTTTCAAAAAAGGAATTTTAGATGCTTGATCCAATATGCATAAATATAAAAAGTATGTGGATAACAACATATATAAATAATGCAGATAATTAAAAAAATATAGTTTAGTATATACTAATTATAAATTGAGATTATTTGTAAATATTTCATAATAATAAATTGAAGAATTGAGTTCACAAAATTGAAAAATTTCGGGGGAACATTTTCTTCCTCCATTTTCGTCATAGGAAAAGACATTCTGCTTTACCAAAAAAATCTTGTTCGTGTAATCTGCACCAGAATATTCTTTCACATAAGTAAAAATTACAGAGTGCTTTTAGCTTTATTAATTTTTTTTTGTAAAACAAATGCGCTTTTAGCTTTAGGTTTATGAAACTGTTGCAACTTCTACATCTAGACAAATAGAATTTGGAAAGGTTCAATCGCCTGTAGATATTACTCTCATAGGACCCCTAATATTTGCAGTTGCAAATGTAACTAAAACGACAGCATCACCATTCTGAAGATGTGTTTTAAAGTTCATCATATATTTCAGGTTGAAATAAAGTTCAAGCTATGCAGTGCTAGAAATGTGAACTTTCGCACAGACGCTAGACATGCAATGATCAAAACAATACATCAAAAAGATCAAAAAGATGCAAGCTCAATGGTACCTAGTGTCAAAAACTTCACTGGCTTAGCAATAAGCTTGATAGAGTAACATAAACCATCAATTTCCAACTAGACTCATTGAAGGTAGAGAGGAGCAGTATTATAGGATACCAAAAAGACTTTGTGTCAGAGACAGAGAAGATGATGACAAACTCATCCTAGATCAAGGAGATGCACAGTGATCCGAAGTGCGATTTAGTCCTCACTGCTTCTCTTGTAGGTAAAGATCTCAGAATGGAGTGAAAGTATATCATCTGGCAATCCACTGATTCTATCGTTCGAACAACTGTTAATTGTCTCCATTTGAAGCCCTTTATGAAATCATCAAAGATTAGCTATATCTCTACAAAGATCATCAAGAGAAAGAGTTAAGAGAATAAAGAATTGTAGAACCTACCTACTTCATTAATATAATCTCTTTCACGTCCCCTTTTTTCTTGTCTTCCATTTTGTTTTTAAAAAAGTTTCTCTTCACCAGTTGCCACCAATTCAAACACTACTTGGGACTACTACTTAGCTATATCTCAATGGCATTATCAAACGAACCGGGTAGAAGATGGTAGTGATAATACCAGGATCATCACCCATCCTCCGGGATTTGATTAAATGCGAAGCCAAATATATGGGATCTGATAGGGATACAAGTGAACAGGGAGGAATTACATGGTTGCTAATTTTTACTAATGGTATGATTGGATTCAACAAACCATGGTAAAGAAATTACAAAGTAATATAAGTAATTTTTTCTGCACACAGTTGAGATGGTTGTCAGCTAATCATAGACTTCAAAGTAGGAAATGACCTAAACGGTGATATGATAAATATACTTAGGATTTTTCAAGTTGCATTTCAGGATGGAGTTGGAAACAAGGTGAGAAGATATGACATACTTAGGAATTCATCAATAAATCTTAATCAGATATTGTCTATCTATCATATTGGATCAGAATATCACACCCTATTGCAAGCTGATTCAAACTAGCATCATTAAACATCATTTCCTCAGAAGGCGTACCTATTCACAATGCTAGAATAACCTAAGAAATTGACTTGATGCTATGGGCATGTTTAGCAAACAAATTTCAGAATATCCCCTCAAATCCAAGACTGGAATGTTTCTTGCAACTTGGTGCATGCGTTGGACCTGCTAATTTGTCACCTATTGCTCAGAGAATGCATTAAAGAGGTTTCATAACAAAATTCATGGTAAAATTTCGCACCTAACCTAACTGCTCAAAGAAGCCCTTTTTCTTTCATTTTTCCGATATCCCCAATATGGAACTACTCAATGGGATTTCCTTTATCTTTGAGTCGTGCCAATATTTCCTTACATAGCTACAGTAAATTTTCTTCAAAAACAAGCCGAACCAGAACCATTCAGTTATTCTTAAATTATACGCAAGCTTTATACCCTGTTCACAATTTATGACTGATCCAAAAAAACTTTTACTAATTTTTTACTATTATTTGTTATATTGCTAATAGTGATTTTTTTTAACTACTATTTGTTGTTATTATGTCTCATATTTATTTTAAAGTAAACAAATTTATAAATATTTTAAATAGTCCTTTTTTATAAGCTTTACTATTTTTTCCCAATTCCTGGTTCCCACATGCAGAAAGGCAAAGAAGACCGAACAACAACAAACCCAGCAGAAGAAGAAAGAACAAACCCAATAGACCAAATGAGACATTCTTTGCCCATCGAGAGCTAGCCGAGCACCAAAAGTCTGTACAACCGATGACCGGCGGTGCACGGCGATCTGGAACCTCCATTCCATGTCCCCATTAAAAATTATTCACTTGTCCAAAAACAATACTGGATAGAGTTGATATGGTTTATTGCAAGGGCCAAAAGGTGAGGGAAAGGATGAGTTATCATACCCCTGGAATGAGGTAACACCACCCCACTTTCTAAATAAACAATACAATTTCTCATTCATCACATCATCTGGCAACCAACAATGCTATTATTCAACAGAAAAAAAAATGAAAAAGAAAAACTATGCTTTTCATCAGATCATAATATCCAACAATCTTCAGTCAATGTATACAACCAAAAAAAAAATAAAAAATGTTGACTATTTTCTGTTGTCTGCTTTACACATGCATTGCAAGTTGAATAAGAGTGGACTCGTTCTCCTTGAGCACATCCCCAACATTCTGGTATTCCTTGTCCAAAGAAATGAAGCCACCACCACTACAAATGACCCTGAAGCATATGACAGAGTTCAATCTATTATATACATAAAGATTATTCTAATGAAATTATGAAACAAGGGACAAAGCTAAAATAGATCGACATTAAGACCAACACTGCTAAGAAACAACTTATCAATTCAGAAGAGGTATGAAAGCACAGGTAATTAAAGGTCAAAATGCCACCAGAAAACTGCCTATGAAAAATTGTCAACCAAGAAGACAAGAACAATGGCACAAAAGTAAACATAAAAAATGTGAACGTCCCTGACAAGGACTACCACAGGTCACTCCAAAACACTGCCAATCCATCAAGATGACCAAAAAATGAAAGAAATATAAATTTTCATACATACTCCACAGGAAGGGACTTAGTTTGGTCTTTATTGGGTTTCCCTCATCTCCGACCAAATAAACAGCACTACTAGCTGCTTAAGCTTTCCCAAAATCAAAATCTGGAATAGATACATGCTAACACTTCCAATGTATGACATCATTTGAGAAGAGCTAAGACAGCTGGACCAACTGGAAAAAGGTGATGATTTAAAGTTGTGTTACAGTGCATTAATAAAGATCTGCCACCTGCCTCCTCAACAATTTTAGCACTCAAGATGTCAAAAATCCAATTCCAACAATCATGAGCATGCTATGCTAATATGAAGAATACCAGAACTTGCTTTTTCCTTGCTTTTATTGGCAAGCTGCCTACAGAAGGCTAGTGTCTCTGTGTGTGTTTCCATGTCACGAATATGAATCCGTGTATATGTTTCCGTATATGTGCAGATTGATAGATAGAAAACAGATAACAGACAGAAATAAATACCATACTTCTACAAGACTCAGAAGTTTTGGGTAGAAGAGTGCTGCACTGATCAACTTTACCATTCTCTATAATTCGCCTCAATATGAAGAAACCTCAGTAATCTACTTCGCTTATGGAAACAAACACTCAGTAACTTAATAAAAAACTTATGTAGAAAATATTAAATGATAAGCAAGTCACCATGAAAGATATAGGTCAAATACACCCGTCAGAAACTCAAATGGAAGTGATATTTCATGCCGGTCACTCCACAAACAGTTAAAACATAGCTAAGAGTCTAGGCATGTACATCTCAACCATAAATTACAAGGATTAGGCATAGGTATATGCAGGTTATAAGCCACCTTTGATCCTTGCCTCAGCTGAAGAAAATCATATAGGTATCGTGTATGAAGGATGAGCCATGGTCTATGTCCCTTAAAAAGCACCGCATAAGCTTCTACAATGGAATCAAAATAAATAATATACACCCAAATTACTAAAAGGATGACCAGCAGAGCTGTTACTCCAACATGCATAGAGAAAGAATAATCTTCCTAGTCCTAATAGAGCTTATCTGAAACGAACAAAATTATAAAAGGGGCTTCAGAAAACAATGTATCCGACAAATTAATTCATGAAGTAAAGAAAAGGTCACATTTCTAACTAGTTTCTGGCCTAAACAGTGAGTGTTCTGAGTCAAGAACAAATCAAAGATACTAGCGTAATTATAATCATCTAGCATTTTCCCAACTAACCAGGGGAGGTTTTATGAATCCTCATTCTCCAAGAAATTCCTATCTAGGGCCATCTCTGATGTTATTCTAAGTTTCTCCATATCCTTCATCACAACCTCTAGCCATGTTAATTTAGGTCTTCCTCTTCTTTTCTTCCAGCCTTCAATACAAACTGAAATATCTCTCCTTAAAGAAGCATCCTTAGATTTTCATTTTACATGTTTACAATATCTCAATTGATTTTCCATCACTTATCCTTTATTTGTGTAACTCTTGCAGCTCCTGTAAAATACACTTCTTAATCTATCCTTCCTAATTTTATCACACATCTACCTTAACATTCTATTTCTGCTGCACGCAATTTGCTTTCATGTACTTCCTTTACTGCCAAAAGACGCACTGCACATAACATTGTGTGGTTGCATACGCAGCCCACTTTATGAGACTGCATACAGCCCACTTAGCATTGTGCAGCACTCTTATGCAGCCGAAGCAGATTCAGTCAGATGGTTGCATTGGGTATGATTTTCCAAGCAGGCCAGATACAGGTATTAACTATGTTCATATGTTAGTTACGATATAACTATTTCTCTTAGGCATTAAATACTAAGCATTACCTGTTAGTTGTTTCGATTATTAATATTACTACTGTTTATCAAAAATAATTATTATTGTTGTTATTGTTTTGTTGTATTTAATCCATTCTATTTTTTTCAAATATTTTTGAAAAATAACTACATATGTGGTTCACATGCCGCGCATGCACTATACAGTCCCTTGACCGCCAGCATATTGTAGCACCTTTTGAAACATTAGTTCATTATATGATTCTCCAACGAAACAAGATCTATTTGTCTAAATAAATGAAGTCCCCATAAGTAAAAAATGAACTTTAAGCCATATGCATAAATCATTGAATGGTTTAAAATGAACTTAAAAGGCAAAGTTTAAGATCATGCCCGTAAAGTCTAGTTTCATACAATAAACAGTAAATGCTCTTCACATATAACCATCAGAAAAAAACATCACAGAGATTATATCAAACATCTAGATGTATCCATTCATAAAAATCTATGAGATCATTATTTGCACAATAAGAATCATTAGATTCGTCCCCAGTTGCATATTTGGAGTAGAACTAGTGAACAGCACCAAAAAATTGACAAATGAAACAAAGGGTCTCTATAAATGCCAATAAATTGGTATCCATTCAGGGTATTTGAATTTTTAATCAACCATGCAACAACAAAAAAAACTGACTATTCAAATAATAATTGGTCTTCATATAGAAAAAACATAAAGTTATTGTAGATAGTAATCTTACATAAGCATTTGGCTTGCTGGGACTTCATGATGGTGCAATAAACTCAACCAGCTCAAGGAGCTCCGCTGAAGATATTTAAAAGACTTGGGTAGCAAATAGCAAAAGTTTATGACACAAATTTCAGTCGAACCAGGTAAGAGTGCATATGATGTGTCCATGCACAATGAATCTGACAACTGCAGAGTCATACTTCAAGTTCACAGAGAACAAGGAACAAAATTACAGATTGTCACTATCCACAACTTTAATCAGCAGAATCAAGGGTCAAGGCTCAGAACAAGACACTTGGCCTGGTCAGACCCACTAACCACAATATGTCCCCCCAAAATGCCCACTCCACCAGCAGATAGAGGAGCTACACCAAAAGTAGTAAGGGGAACTATATATAAACTTAGAACTAATGCTGTACATTGCTCATGTTAGGAGATTTAAAAGTAGATCTAAGACCATTATCTAAAGGCTTCGAGACCAACTGTGAAGCAGCACAAAGAGGCTGTTCTTGAGATGACCCAGTAATGGAATGTTGACCAGGTACAACTTGAGCATTGTCAACTATCATGCTGCGAGTGTCAAGCTGACTGCTCTCTGCGAAAGCAGAGGAACCATTAATACTAGGAACAATCAGAGCAGAATCCCTTGCTACCATTTGCAGATTGTTATGAGCCACATCAGAAGTTAGATCATTAGGCACATTGGAAGAATCAGGTAAGTTACTAGCTAGTAGCTACCTTCTTAGAACTTTTTAGCCCACCCAAAGATAAGTCTGATTCGCTTGCAGTATTCAGAGATGTGAACTTCTCGATAGTATGATTAGCAGAACCTTCACTAAAAGCACGAGGACTTTGTTCTGCATGACCTGCATCATCACTTGCCTTGTGAGAAATGCTTAGCATAACCCCACCATCAGAATGAACATCAGGCTCTGGAAGAGAAGTCATATGTGATGGGCTTATGGCATCTAATGGTTCAGCAACCATTTCAGAATTACTGTATGTCGAGTCCTCATCAAAATCCTGACAGTTAGGTTGAAGATTAACAATCTGATCTTTTGGATTGTGGTTTCCATCATTAGCAGGAAAGTTAACTGCATCTTTCATACAAGAATCTTGTAAATTAGAAGCAATAACAATGGGGGATGTTTCTATGCTATTAATGATATACTTCCCTGAAGTTTCATTAATAGCCAGCAAGTCCCTTGAAATCCCAGCTTCCACAGTTTTTGCATTATTGTTATCATGCTTGGTACCCAGGCAAAGCAAACTAGTTTCATTTTCAACAGAAGAATCCAGTTGAAATTTACTTCTCACCATAGATTCCTCATTATAAACTGCCTCGGGATGCAACATTAAGTCCTCCTCAGCAGCAGTCTCCAAAGGTTTGTAATCTGAAGCTTCAAATTTAGATCCACAAGGAGCATCTGAAGATGCAACTGACATATCGAAAGTGGAGAGAGTGCAATCATTCCTAGATTCTCTTTGTTTGATTTCATGTTCACACTGGACAGTAGTCATAATAGCAGCCTGGGGCACAGACTCGACCAAAGAGCAGAAAGAAGATTCATTTGCTACTTCTAGTGTATGATGATGCTTGCTTTCAGGTACAACCTTGTCAACTACAGAAACAGAAGCATAAGAACAAACTAAATTTCATAACAAAAATAATGTAAACGTGACTCACATTTCATTGTACTTACCTCCTTCTGCAGTCTTACTCCGATGAGTGGAATCCTCCTTCAGCAACAGTTTTTGTAATAGACAAGTGTCAGGAAAAACCACAATATTTAGAGACCTAATTTCTTGTTTCTGTGAAACCTCAAGAGGCTGGAAGCCAAAGACATTAGTCCAGGTCTCTTTTAGTTCAGATATAGCAGGGATTACCAACTTTTCAATATTGAGAGAGCAGAGAGCCTGAAAATAAGAATTGCAACAGTAAGCAAATAAATAAATAAATAAGATGAAGAGAAATTTAAGGGAAGGGGCTGCAAGGTATATCTTACTAGCAACATAAAACTTAATAATGCTGGAAATAATTAGATCAAAAGTTGAGTCTACTACATATATTTTCTCTTCCATGAATCTGAAACAGCACGCAATCAAATAGATTGCCAGACAAAGTGATTGTAATATGCAAGTGATCCAAATTAAGTTTTACATTACCAGAATTAATAAACAAGAAGAGGTGGAATAAATGATTGTCTTAACATCTTCTAAATTAGCATGATACATAAAAAAGTTGCTCAAAAATATCTACTCTCTCTATCTGAGAAACATGAAGTGGTGGAACAATCAATAATGGGAAGCATATTATGAATATCTTTATGAATACATTCTAATAAAAACTTATGGGCCCACTTTACAACATTCCATCTGCTAGTGGCATGGACAAATAATCCCTTCTTTCTTTGCCTCACATGTGGAATCTTGATCCTCAGCTGTTGTCAAATTCCACTTGATTGAAACTAGAGTAACATTACAAAATCGCTCATGTGCATTACACACGCACAAAAGTAATTGTAAATTTTGGGGAAGGGGGGGAGCAGGGGTGAGAAGCAGTTGCCCATATATTTACTAGACCATTGCTCTAATAAGGGAAATATTTGGTATGTAAGATTTACACTTCAAGTAGTCACTCATTATGAAAGTTCCTAACTTGGCTTGTTTTTGTTAAGTAGAGTTCAAAATGGCTGCTTAAAGCAAAAACTCTGCACTACAATTTGCAAAACCCACCGACAAGTCCAATAGAATGGAAACTAGTAAAATAAGTACACGTTCCAACTTTGAAGCATCTATGTGTTTAAAAGTACACACAGTAGCAAACTGCAAGTTGAGTTTGAATTTCCCAGGCAAAGATGAGAGGATTTGCTGCATTAAAAAATAGTCGTGCATAACATATTCATGGGATTTTAGATAAAAAAATAGGAGTCAGATTCCATGAATTTAGAGGGAAGATGGATTACAAATAGATGATAATGGAGACTACAAATCAAAGTGCATGTGGCATGATTTCGTGATGGCATAGCAAGTTTGTAAAAAGTTCAGAGGACATGTAGAATTTTTAAATTATAAATAAGTGTTGACAAAGGGTAACAAAATCAAGATAGCATACTGATTCAATTCCAGCCAGAAGTCGGCGGCACATCCCTTGGCGCCTATACATATTCCGGGTCCCAATAAAAGGCATCTCTGCCAATCTCGTTCCATGAATTCTGCTTAAGCCAAGATAATGATAATTAGAACTTGGAACTAGGAAACATTTTTATTTGATATTTCACCAAAAAAACACATAAATATAGTGGCACATATCTGAAGCAGCATTTAGCACAATGTGCAACAAGTTCAGTCAGAGTACTAATGAATCTCAAATGATAACTTCAAGACAGTTAAATTGTTCTTTCACATCTGACATAAGGAAATAGGTGCTGCAAAGTTCTAACTTACAAAACAATTCTCTAAGGTAATAAGACCTTAGATATTAATGAACATAAGTTCATCAACATATATGGTAAGTTCATCATAAAAAAAGAAACTCAAAAATACATAGAAAAATTCATCATTCATTGCTTATAGTCAGATATAGATAGAAACCATTTGTCATTTCAATCCAAAATGCAGTATTTGCCTAAGTCCCCTCATAACTGTGACATTCATATGCACTCCACTGATGTGTCAACATGTAAACATAACCCACACGTAGAAGCACACAGAACACATGCACAGAGGCATGTAAGCACACATTTATGTACATGCATGCATGCAAGCAGTGGCAGATCCCCGCGAGGGGTGGGGGGGGAGGATACGGGGTTGGCCACAGCCCCCCAAGATCTGAAAAATCTCGTTTTATAACTTAGCTATTTCCATATGTCCCCTCCAAGTTTTCTATGGGAACCCCCCTCAATCTCATGAGTAATTATCCTAATTTTAAAAGTTCTGTTATTTGTTTACTATTCTACCATGATGAGTATCCTAATGCTATTAGTAGTCTACTCTGTCATAAGTATACTAATTTCACAAGGAGATTGTTATCTGTTTCATATTCTGCTTTTATTTCCAATTTTAACTTTTAAGCACTTTTCTTATCCAAACAACCTGAAACTCCTAAGTCCTAACCATCCGGTTTACTATCTTTTTTCCGGTAGGTGGTTTATTCTAATAAGTGTTATTTATTAATCACTATTTGATAAGAGACGAGTATGTGCACAGCTCATCTGGAAAGTTAATAGTATGCATAGGAACATGTATGAAAATATAGATTCCACTAGGAAGTGTTTCTTTTTTTTTCTTTTTTGGGCTAGAAAATTAATTTTTGGGAGGTTTGGGAAACAAGATTCAGTTACATTTTATGTAATACCACATAAAATAATGCATTTTATATCATGAAAACATTAAAATGAAGAAGGGAGTCAGAGAGATTTATAGTTCAACAGTGAATGGGTATGTTTGTTTGGCTTGATGTATTCTCGTAGCATGACTTGGTATAAGATTTTGCAAAGAGAGGCAGAGAAGGAGGGTGCTTTCTTTTCTTCATCTAAGTGTTCCAATTGCTGAATTATTTTCAAAATCTTTTTTCTAAAAAGCTATGTATATTGCCCGTTTGTTCTTTTTCACATGCTACATATCATTTTTCATGATTTATATTTTATTTTTATGTGTATATCTATTAATAAACAATATAATCATTGATTTTATAAAAAAAATTTCTTGAGAGAAATATTGATGTTATAAAGTTGAAACATCCCAACAGATATTTTTAGATTTTGATTAAAATCATTCCTTTTGAATAATGTTTTATTATTTATAAGAACATATTGCTGGCCCACTTGGAGAATAATCCTGGATCCACACCTGCTTGCAAGCATGTGCACTATCTCGCACATGCACGTGCATACACGCCATGGACACAAGCACAAAAAAAATCAACCTATACAAGCACAAAGATAAGGGAGGGAAACTTACCTCAAGGATGCTGCAGAGATAATTTCATCATCACGCTCCAAAATAAATGTATAAAAGCCACGAAAGTTAAGCCGATTGAAATTGGATCTGCAAAAGTATAGGTAAATTAATCTCTCTATCAAACACTCAATAAAGTCAAATTGCAAACACCAATGATAAATTATAGACTATAGAGATTATTATTTTATAGCCATGATAACAACAGACTGCATATATTAAATTCTCGGCTTGAAAAAGGTGAAACTGCTGATGATGTCTCATAAATACATGATGAATCCTAAAACGTTTAACCGGGCCAAAATAGAGGTGACACTGCTTAATCATTTAACCCGTTTAACTTGATTCAACCGGTTATAGGCCGACTTAGGCTATTTGTTTAATAAAATGGTCAGATTCAAGTCTGCATTTTTGACCTATTTTAAATAGGTTGGGTTCAGGTTGACAGATTTTTATCTATCTTGTGGATGATCCGACCTGTATCCGGTCCGACCCAACCCAATTGTCACCCCTAGGCCAAACTCATTACCTTGAATTTTGAAGAGGAAAGATGGCATGTAATTACAAACCATATCAATCAAATATCCATCTATAATTACAAGATATTGAATTAAATAGCATGTATTGTTTAATGCTGTGTTACATCAAGAAAGGGGAGAGTTTTGAAGTTTATTTACTTACTATTTATATTCTTTGTATTTTAACGATCTTGGTCATTAGCAACAAATCAAACAAGAAACTGCTTTGGAAATATTTATCTATCTTGTCCTTTAATATTTAGCAATTTCACTAGACTTTTCCCCAAACGGATAGAAATCTTGTATGATGCAACCAATGAACAATGGCTCAGAATGGATGGAGCTACTCGAGGCTAGCAATCTACGGAAAACTTCTAGGTTAACGTCTTTTAAGGCTTGTTATGGACCCAACACACACACAGAGAGAGAGAGAGAGAGAGAGAGAGAGAGAGAGAGAGAGAGAGAGAGCAATTTGCCCACTATATATAGTAAGGTTTGCCATCATGATATCGGATTCGTACTGGTAACATCTTTGTACAATATCGATCTGCCCGATGGGGGTCGATTTGAAATACCGACACTTGGCACGCTCCCTATCAAGGTATGCCATCTCGATACCAAGCCCTGTACTAGTGCCACCCTGTCATTGCGTCAGGATGCCCAATACGGGGTCCAGTTTGGCGTACCGAGTGTTGGTACGCCCTCCATGTCATGTACCAGTACCGAATCGATACGATATAATATACCCCATACCGTTCGGTTTGGTACAGTATGGCATATCATGCTCCCTAGTCCTTATATTGCGTGCTAGTTCAGTACCAGTACAGTATGATATTATCTAAAATCGGTATGCAGTACGATACGATATATCTGGTAGGCACAAATACTGACCAATATGACATACCATGATAAATTGTGTCTTGCATGTCCACTGCATGCAAAGTAAAGAGCAGATTGTTGGGTTCTCGCTTTTCTAGAGGTTTTGCAAATTTGCATGAAGGCTTCCTCAAACTTTTAATTCTCTCTCCAGCGCAAAGCCACTAAATAAAAAATTCACCACATGAACCCCACCTCAGGCCTAGCATGCTGGACTCCACCCTTTCGCATTAAATATAGAGATGGTGTTATGGTTGGATCTCAGAAGTCCTGGTCCCTCTAAAGGCAAGGATGCTGAGATGAAGCATAGTTCGCTATTCTCAGACCTAAGTTCGGGATTGAGCAAGGTTTAGAAGGGTCATTTGTGAGTAGAATGATTAGAAAATAATAGAACATTTTGTGGCTACATAAATATGGAGTATATACATAATTTAGATGACGGTATTCCAATAAAATTTGATCAAAAACATGGAAGGCCGAATAAGTAATAGATCGAAGGAGAAAAAGATGTCGTAAGAAAGAGTCTAGAAGATGACAAGGAGTTTGCCTCAACATCAAAAAAGAAGGCAAGGAATGCAATAAGAAAAACAAGACAGCAAATTAGTGAAGCCTTGGCTGGTCCAGAAGTAAGACACCTCACCTTACACTTAATGTTGCAGCTAAATATGTCATTTTGCATAACTTATTTAGTATCTTCAAAAAACAATCTTAGACATTTTAATGTAGTACAAATATGGCCGAAATTGACTTATAAATAGGAAATCCATCTAGAATATAAATATCATGAGACGGGGTCGTCTTGATTTTCCATGGAATGAGATGCCCCATGTCCTGACGTGCAGGATGGTGATGCGCCATCCGTCTCTATCTATTTCCTGATTCATCCCATCCCAACACTTAGGAAAGTTTGCCGCCGCATCGTCCCTCCAATATTTAAAACTTTGATATATTTTAAACTTCCTTTACAACAAAAAACACTTTGACCAAAGAGAAGCTACAATCATGAGAGCTTGGTCAAGTGGGCTGTCATAAAACCCAACGCCAATTGCATCTAGATCCGACTCAGCATCTGACAACAATTTTAGTCAAGGTTTGCCGTCTCGGAACCGAACCCTATACCAGTGCCACATTAGCACAGTGTCGGTATGGTATGGTATGGTATGGTACTGGTACTGGTACTGGGTACCAGTACCGAACTGGTATGGTACGCTCCGGACCGTCCGATTCGGACCAGTACGGCATACCATGATTTTCGTTATTCAACAACAATGGCAAAAGAGCATTCACCAACAACAACCACAACAGTTATGGTAAGTTGGATTTTTTTCATAAAATCTTTGCTTTTACTTTACTAATTTATGAACACAAAGTGTCCTTAATCAGCCTAATAAGTTGAATTAAGGTATGCCACCAAACCCCATACCAGTACCATCTTATTACAATGTCGGTATATGCGATACGAAGGCTAGTTCAGCATACTGAGTATCGGTACACCCTCCATAGCGCGTACAGGTTCAATACCAGTACGATACGATACAGTTAGTATGCATTGGTACCAACTAGTATGGCAAACTCTGGGTTGAATAATTTCTATAATAAAAGAAGAAGAGAACTCTAGCTCCATTCAAGGATGGAAATTTCTATAGATGAAAGCTATTAAAAGGTTAATTTGGTTAGTAGCCACTGAATAAATATCAACAGGGCGAAAAAATCTCTCATGTCATTAAGCTTCTCTAAAATAGATACATTCATGGTATGTCGTACCGTACCGTACTGGATGGTACCGGGCAAACCGTACCATACCGGTTTGGTATCGGTACCGGTACACCGTACCATACCGGTTTGGTACCCGTACCGTACCGGTACCGGTACCGGTACGGATAGTGTACCGACCCTCGGTATGCCAAAAAATCTCTATACCGTACCATACCGACACTATGCTAGTGTGCTGGTACCGGTACGGCGAACCTTGGATACATTACTGTCAAATTACTCTACTCATCAAAATAGTTGGCAATGTTGCATAGCAAACATGTACACAAATAATGCATGAATGAATAATTTGGCTTGAGTTAACATGATAAAACCTTGTTCAAATTCAAAACTTGCTGCTATCTAAAACTTACACTAGGCATAATTAATCAGCAAAATGAACTAGACCCACCACAAGCTCTAAAGTTATTCTTTATTACCTCAGATTTTTCTCTCTTTGTACTTTTATTCCTTTAAAACATATAATTGTTGTATTGAAACAAAAATAAAAAGAGAAGCAAGAAACTGAATTACTTCTAAAGGATATATGTTCTGATTTCTCCCTGTATATATAGTTAAAGAAGCAGCCAGTACAGCAAGAATTCTCAAAGACAGACACTACATATGATGAAATCAAAGAGAAGGTATTTAGCATGGTTAGTTCACTCTAGCTCAGCTAGATGATGTCGCACAGCTCATCTGCCGCATGTATAGCTTTTTCATATATCAAATGCAGACTTTATCTCAGTGAGTATGGACGCTAAATAGTACATCAGCTTATACATGCCATTCTGAGGTACCAAGACCTTCCAATCACAACCCTATATTATCATTATGTTAAGAAGCATTATTAGAAGCTCTGCTAGTTGACTTTTATGTAGTCCTAAACATGTTATATGTTTGCCTAGTAGCACTAAGGCTGTTGAGCTTTCATCTTTTGCTTCTATTGGATTTGCTACTCTCTTTTATTACTCATTTGCTTCTATTTGGACCAGATGATAATAGATCACAGACCGGATAAATATAGATATGATATGATCTTGCCAGTTCACCATCCAAACTATAAGGGTCAAGCTTATTGACATAATAATACTATTGCAAGTCAGAAGGTTCATTAACAGTTTGAAAGCACAGGTATGGGAAACATGCATTTATTATTGCATTATCAACAAATTGAGATGTAATAGAACTACTTTTCTTTTCAACATAGGGAAGAATTTTCCTGAATCAGGTGCTCATCCAGTGCATACCCACAGTTATATACGACATTACGAATCAGGTTGATGCCACTTCTCTGATCAATAAGAGGCGAAAAACATTCATGCATAACTGCAAGTGCAACTGCAAGCTTGGAATTGCACTCAGCTCTTTGATCTAGTCCACAGGCTGGTTCTGGTGAGTCCTCATCAAAACGCTGAACAAGAGTCCATGAAAATCCTGCTTCCAAGTCATTCTTGACCCCAAGAAGTCTCTGCAATTGCTCAAAAATCTACAATAATAAAGGAATACTTTACTCTGTATGGACCAAATATGCTCAAACTTGTTTTAACTGAAAATGTTTTTAATACTCCTAAACTTGATCTATGGCACAATTATGACCATCAAAGATTAAATCCCTGAGGATCCACAAGGAGCACATGTGGTCAACAATAACAAGATCCAACTGTTGAAGATGCAAAATCAAAGATCATGATATTAATCGACATTTATGATGTTTTTATTGCAGACTAATACACCATATTTAATTCATCTGGCATCTAGAAGACCACATATAAGCAACCAATCAGAATTAATTTAAGTCAAGATACAACAATCTGATAGCTCAGAAGTCAAGATACAACAACTGGATAGCTCAATGACATCAGAGAAATATCCCTCATCAAATTTAAAGATCCAGATGGTGGAATAGGAAGTTTGCAAGTTTAGGATTATCTCGAGACAGGATCCAGGAAGAGATGTATAGATACAAGTCAAGGTTTGAAAGATCAATAACAAATGAGTTTCAGTTTTTTACAAAACAACAAAAGTATAACAAAAATAAAATTAAAGATATAAATTAGGTATCATTTTAGAATATGTTCTATTGTCTGAAACATTTTGCATGCAATATGAGGATATCATATAACACAAGTCAGAAGTATCGGTTAGACAATAGTCTAGAATGACAATGTAGTCTTTGATGAGAATATCATATACCAAATATATGAATTCAAGGAAAAATGAGAACAGAATTTTTTACCATTAAAAAAATGTATATCTTGATTTCTGAATTACTGATTACATTATGATGCTTCATTAATCATAAGTAAGGTCAACAAGTTCTTGCTTAATTTGTATTTACTCAAACCCTTTGTTTGTTAGTTCTACCCAAGGTTTGCAAAAAGTTGAGCCTTAGCTTGTGAAAATGTTTCCTAGAGCTCAAATTTGTTGCCCCTTGGCAATCTGACAATCAGATTAAGGCTTATTAGCCTTAAATTCATCTTTGAAGGAGAAAATTTTGATCAATTTTGGCTGAGAACAGTGGAATTGATCCATTTCAGCTGAATTGCTCTAGTCATCGTCGAAACATCAAATCTTGGACAAAAATGGTTCAAAAAGGGGCTTGATTTTAGTGATCTTGTTAAATAGGATTATTTAGGCTTTACTTGTTGATTTGATTTATTTTATTCATTAGTTTGAAAATCACTTGATGGGAATAGAAATAACAAAGTTTCGACAGTTATAAGAGCTTAAGGAGGGCTTAGTTAATGCCCTATAAGACCATCCTGCTTACGAAGGATATTGGAAAGGGGGGATAGTTGTCAGAAATAGAGTTGGTCTAATTTCAATTCAATTTAGCAATACTTAAGTGCTCAAAAAATCATATTTAATCAATTTATATATGTAAGACTAATCTTAGGAAAGAAAGGATTAGACCATGTCAAGTACCTTTTTTTCCGAAATGGCAGATAACTCTCAGATGTTACTTAATTTAAATTTAATCATCAAGCTTGGATGGCTTTTTTTCATGGAAAACCTTCAGGAAGTCATAGAATCGAGATTCTAGAAAGATAACAAATACCATCATAGAATCTCAGATTTTGAGCATCAGTTGCACAGTTTGCATTAGCATAATACACTTATAATGTTAACAGGACTGAAAGCCTAAGGAATCTAAACATTATATCAACAGTCACACCTTTTTGCAACTGCGTCCGCAGAATGGAACCCATGAAAGACTGGAACTAACAGAAACACCATCTAACTTTGCAGCGCATGTTTGGTGATCTACAAAATCGGAGTACAGCAAAATAATCAACCAGCTTTCCCATAAAATTTAACAAGCCAGAAAAAAATCTAGAAATTATAATAAGAAAAATTTTAGAGTGGCTAATATGAGAGAATCTTACATTTCTCCTCACATAGGGAACATGTGAGTAGCGGAGGAACAGTACCGCCATTTTCTTGGGCATGATACCCAGAAAATACCCCACAAAATCTACATGAACAGTTCATACAGTGCCAGTCACCAGGAGGAAGCATCTGCACAGGAAAAACTTTCATGGGCCTGAATAAAAGCAGATATTTGAACCTAGGAAGATTACAAAAATGGATAGTTTTGTAAACTGTTTAAGCATAAGAATTCCTTTTTCCCTCTTTTTTCCGGAAACAAATTAGCCCTCCCTCTCTTGCCACTCTCTTGTTTAAGACATTTTCAGTAGGGCCACAACCAATTTCCTCACTCCGTCTCGCCAAATCGCACAAAGCAACCAATCAAAAGTAGAAGTAAAAGGAATCAAAAGAGAAATGCATATAAGACCACAGTTGTTATGGGATTGACATAGGATGAAATGAAAATACTAGACCTTCATCCCATGGAATCAAAAATAAAAGCAGGTTACATGTAATACAGAGATTCTTTTTGGGTTTTTCATACCTGAAAATCTAAGCAGTTCAAATGAAATGTCGAAGGACAACTATCGCAACAGATCAAGTCCCCACCATCTCCACAGATGCCACAAGTATCATCATTTGGGTCATCACCATCAATGTCTACAGTGTAGAAACCTTGATGTTCAGATTCATCCTGCTTCTTCCAGGCATCTAGCAAGCACTGAGAAAGGGAAACCCCTTTCTCCTCTACAAATATGTTTTGGTATGGGTAAGAAAGGATGCTACCGGCATGAATCTCAAACTTTGAGACTGCGAGGATCTTATTACAGCAGCTGCATTTAATGCCATCCCTTGTGATCCAGCCCTCCAGCATTGCCTCTGTGCGCTTCTGGTTCATATACTTTACCCTACAATTGGCAGGGACAATTCCCAAATCAATCATCCAGGAGAGAACGGTACGTTTCCAAACATATGGAACATAATCACCACTTCCAGTTTCTCTCTCTTGCCTAGATCCACGAACCAACAGAGCACATCCTCCATGCCTTCTTTTATGCCTTCCAGAATGTAGTTTTTTAGGTGCATGACCATCAATACCCTTTGAACTTGAACCAGCAGTGTCATTCTCCTTCACTTTTCCCTTGGCCTCCCCCCCATTATCTTTGTACTTTAGAAACTTTGTGCTGCCAGCTTTCTTCGACTTTTTACTTCTGCTGCCATCTCCAAGCTTCTTTTTACTTTTCTTAAGTTCCTCCTTACTTCTCTTCCCAAGTTTTTTCTTCAGCATGCTAAGATCCTCGATTGGTATGGCAGAAAAAGGAAAACCCAAACCTTCACGACTTTTAGATGACTTGGAAGAACTTCTAGATACATCCTTGCCTTTTTCATTATGTATATGAATAAATTCCCTTTGAAACACTTCATAGGCTTTTGTGATGGACCAATAACCTGATCCTCGAGGAGATATGTAAACTGAATCTTCATAGTTTTTGCCCTTCCTGGGCCTTAAATCTATTCTCCAGCCAGCACTTAGAAGTATATTTTTTATCTGTTCCCTGACTTTCTCTTTAGCCTCCTTCCGTCCTTCACCTGTTGTACCTTTGTACTTCTTGCTTAGACGGACTGAGCTACTCTCTTGTTTGACCATTACCTTGCTCTTGCCATTTGAAGATTTCAAATTAAGAGGTGCTCCTTGTCGAGATAAAGATTTAGGCTCCATTTTAACCCTGCAGGATTTTCTTGACTCTTCTCTTTTTACGGAAAGGATTTGGTGCTTTGATATACTTTGACTGCCTGTAGGAGATCCTCTGTTCTTTTTTTTCCCACCATCTTTGCTTAGAATGTGGGCTTTCTCAAACCCATCCACCTTTTTGTTCCTAGCCCCTCTTCCTTGACTCCTAATGCTCCTCAGTATGGTCTTCTCATCCGGGTCATCCTTCCGTCCAGTAGCAGAGACTGCTGTTTTGGGTCCCAAACCAGGGCTGTTTGAAGAATCAGAGTTCAATTTTCTTCCACTGCATTCCTCAGTTCCGTCACATCCACATTTTAAAGACTCTGATTTGATTTTCTTCCTGGTGTTTTCAGAATCAGATGTCTCTCTGCCTCTCTTTTTGTCCAACCTGGATTTCATGACTTTCTTCTTAATTGTGCTAATCTCTTTTTTCTGTTTCTCATTGCTCGATTTGATATAAGTCTTATTCCTAATTTTGATATCCTCAAAACCTATTTGTTCTGGGTCCTTGCTTTTGCTGATGGTGAAACCCTTTTCGTTCTGAGTGAATCCAGAAACAGAGTCCTTCATAACTTTCTTCTCATGAGTGACAGTTTCTCTCCTTTTCTTGGCAACATTTAACCCCATAATTCGCTTGTTGTCAAGTTTAGTTTCCATGGGTCTTATCTGTTCCATGTCTTCAGCATCAATTCTAGAACCAGACTCCCTTTTAAGTTTTTTCCTACCAGTTCTAGCCTCTTTACTGTGCTTGGCAGCATCCATTCCCACAATCTGCTTCTTCTCAATATTAATCTCTTCCTCACATGCTATTAGCTCCATGCCAGTCCTTCTACGAATGGTGGAGACGTTCACATTTCGATCAGCTCCAGGAACAAATTCTTCTGTAGCTACATTATTAACTGCATCAGCCTCTTCTTTAACCTTTTTCTTTTCAGTGTCAGTCTCTTTCCTTTGCTTGGCCGCAGCAGACCTAGTAATTCTCTTCTCAACTTCATTTTCATGATTCACATTATTATTTTTACTGGCGATGGTTTTCCTGTTATGTTGAACTCCAGAAGCAGCCTCTTCTGAAACTTCTTTTTGAACGATATCCACCTCTCCCCTCTGGTTTGCAGCATCCAGCTTCATAATCCTCTTCTTCTCAACTTCAAACTCATTGTTGCATTTCATCTGCTCTGTGCAACTCCTCCTGATGATGGTGGCACTCTTTCCATGCTGGTCAGCTCCAGGAGTAGTCTCTTCTGTAGCTTCAGCCTTATCTGTGTCATTCTCCTCTGTAACCTTGTTCAAGTTAGTGTCAGTCTCTTCTCCAACTTCCTTGCTACCAGGTTTACCCTCTTCCTTTCCCTTGGTAATGTCCATCCATGTAACTCTCTTGTTGTCGACTTTGGTCTCCTCGCACTTCATCCACTTTATTCCGTTACTTTTGTTGATGGAGTTGTTTGTGTTCTCATCAGCTTCAAGGGCCCTGTTGTCCATAACTTCCTTACCGTCAGTATCTTCCTCTTCCCTTTTCTTGGCAGCGTCCAATCCCATTGTTGCACTCATCTCAGCTTCTTTCATGTCTCCACATTCTATCTGCTCCCTTCCATTCCTTTCGATAATGGCACAGCTGCTCTCCTTTTGGTAAGCTCCGTAAGGAACCTCCCCTGTGGCTTGCTTCAAGCTAGTATCAGACACTTCTGTAAGCTCCCTCTTATCACTTCCAGATTCTTCCGTAGCTTCCTTCATATCAGAGTCAAACTCTTCTGTAATTTTCTTCTTCTCAGCTTCAGCAACTTTGATAGCTTTCCTCTCACTGATGTCAGACTCTTCAGCAGTTTTCTCCTTGTCAGCATTAGGATCTTCCATCTTCTCAAGAACACATGACTTCACAAGCTTCTCCTTCTCAGCCTCCATCTCCTCTCCTTCTCCTCTTTTGCTGGTGGAAGAGTTGTTCCTGAGCTGATCATCATTAAGCAGAGCCTCTTCAGTGCCATCCTCCATATGGGTGTCAGACTCTTCTGTTTTCTTGTCAACATCCGACTTCAAATTTTCCTTTTTCTCAGCTTTGACATCTTCTCGAACTTTTATCCAATCCGAGCCATTCTGAAAACTAATTTCGAAGCAATCATCATCCTGCTCAACTCCATGATCACCCTCTTCCTCGGATCTCTTCCTAGCAGCTTCAGCCTCTGCCCTCAGCCTGGCCACATCCGATCTCAAAATCCTCCTTTTCCCAGCTCGTATCTCCTCGAAACAAGTTTTCCACTCCCTGCCACCCCTTTTGTTCAAGGCAGAGCTGCTCCCATTCTGAACAGCTACACGTCCAGCCGTCCGCCGAGAAGAATCCAGACGCTCACCAGACTCCAAAAGCTTATCCTCTCTCACCAAGCCACCGCCTGCAACATCCCCAGGCCCTCCACCACTCCGCCCTTCTCCTTTCTTCAACGGAGACATCTAAAAGCTCGATTCAAAACAAAGACCTAATCAGAATCCATCTTTCCTACCTATTCCAAATAAAATAAAACAGGATTCAACAACAAAATCCCAAAAGAACACTTCCAATCAATCGAACAGAGAAGCCGAAAGCCCCTAACAAGGATCCATACAGCTTCGATCAAGCAACCGAAATGCTCCAATCCACAAAAAACAAGACAAATCCTAGAACCAAAAAAGCACCGAATTCAAAGAAATTCCAAGGATTGGAAGGAGCTCCGCCCACCTGGTCGAAGAAATCCGGCGGGTTCCAGTCCTTTTAGCAGCACATTCACCGGATTCCAGCGACGGAGAAGGATTTCAAGGAGAGAAATAAAGCGAAAGGAGACAGAGAGAAAGGCAGAAAAAAGAGAGATTTCCGAAGCATAAAAAAAAAAAAAAAAAAAAATCTCGAGAGGGGGAGACGAATGAGAAGGGGTAAAGGGGAGAGGAACGAGAGAGAAAGGGGGTTGGGTTTTTGGGAGCTTTAAATTACGCGACGCTTCCCTTGCATCTCTAACAATAAAATATTATGACATTGCAAATATTATTTAGAGGGAAACGACAAGAGAAAACGGAAGTGAGATGACCGCCCTGTTACTTTGTTACCGTTTATCATGTACGGAATGAACGGGAAACGAGTTACTCGGGGCCGGAAACGGATTTATAGATTTGGATATTTTGAATGATAATTTAATTTATAACCCCCTTGTTTCCCTCCATGTTGCTGCTCTCAATCAAGTTGAGCTGGATTGTGATCTCTCCAGTCCTTAATGAGACACAAGAGGGCTGATTTTCAATCACAGCCGTCCATGATTGGTGCAGTGATCGTGATTAGATATAGATTCATCGAAGCACACCGAGTATTGGTGGGTCTTGTTTGAATACTATTAGGCCACCAATTATGAACGACCATCATGGAAAGACAGATACTTTCTAGGGCTAAAGAGGATCCTAAATTTGAAAGTTGCCCAACCCAATTTTTATAAGGCTAGATGGTTATTAGATAACAAATTAAAAAAAAATATTATATATTTTTTAATATTTATACTATAAATGAAAGAATATAAAAGGAAAAAAATATTTAGGGAACGTTCGGTGAACCAAATGGGATAACTATGGTGATCTTAAAGATAATTTGATCATGATGGTTTAAGATCATTGTATTTGGTATAGTGATTAAAGATTTTTAGATATTCACAAACAATGTATTTGTTATACTATAAAAATTCAAGATCACTGAACATTTAATACCAAATCTACTTCTGATATAGCCTACATATTTTGTAACTACTTAACAAAATTCTCAAATATATAATAGGAAAACAAACATGAACAAAATATAAATTATCAAAAACTGTCATTCCAAGCCAATTCAACAAGAACAAAAGTTAATCAAAACTTGTAAAAGTAACCTCAGAGGATTATCATACTATCCCAACTTGAAAAAGAAAAAATAGGATTATTAAGCCTTTTCCAACTAGAAGAACATTTTCTAAAGAACAAACCACCACCCATAAAAATGCCAGAACCAATATGAATCCAATATGATATCGCTCAAGACTCGAGCAGCTATATTTCTCACAAGAGGGTGCATGTAACAAAAGTGCTAGCATTTAGATTATTCCCAACTTGAAGAAGTTACATTGCCTTCACCAATCTAAAGGGTTTAAATAGCACAAATTCTTTTAGATGGAGATTGCGACGATAATTCATACTAAAATCCATGTGCAGGTTGATGGAGATTGTGACAATAAACAAACGATAATGAATTCGAAACATACAAAAATTCCTCAAACATAAGAAACCTTGAAGCTATTGAATCCGAACAATAATAATTCAAATTTTTGTTGTAAGAACTCCTATAGAAACATTTTGTACTCTCAAAAACCCAAAATAACTGCAACTACGAAGAAAAGAGCAGACTTTTCTCAAAGCATGGATTAAAAAAATCACTCCTTTAAGGGATTCTCTACCCTCGTATACCTAAAAGAGAGAAAAAATCGATTTTTTTTTTATTCCACATGCTCCGAAGGCATAAATAACATATTTCACCACAACCAAATTGAAAAAACCATCCAATAGTCAAAAATCATATTTTTCATTCATCAACCGATCTTAAACTAAAAGAGACAACGAGGCAGCAAGGAACTTGGTTCTTAAAATATTTTTTTCAAAAATACTCATAAAAATTATATTTACCTCGTTCTTGAGATAACAAAGAACTCAAGGATGGCGATCGAAATTGTAGATGATAGTAAGAAGAAGGTGTCGCAGAGGCAGTCAAAGCAGCAGTGCACACAAGGGGAAGAGAGGAGAGATAAATAAGAGAAGAGAGATAAATGAGTTACGTTACAAATGGGGTTAAAAGTAATTTGGGAGAGGAGTTGGGTCAATATTTTTCGTTGGACTTAGGGGTAGTTTTGTCCAAAGTTCAGCCTAACATTATTGCCTTGTGATGGTCTTGGACACTCATCCTTGAGGATGGCACTAGATTGGGCGGTGATTTAAGAATAAGGATGATTTGGGATTATTGCTATATAGGATCACTAAGGTGCAACCAAATACAGTGATCTCGTTACCTCTACCCACATCAATATTGACCATGGGGTCGTTACCTCATACCAAATGCCATCTTAAGTTATTGGATATGTTAACATAAATGGATGGCCTATTCTAATGTACATTAAGTGAAAATTAAAGCATTTGAAACTTGGGAATAATATATGCTTTTAAAAAACTTGGGAAGGATGAGTATATTTTTTGGAGTATAAGGCTGCCCCTCGAGTCTAATTGTTTCTTTCAATGCTTACTTGTAATTACAAATTTTTTGTAAATTATAATATAGGGCATATCCACATAACCAAAAAATAAAAAACTCCAAGCCATATGGTAGAAATTTGGTCTAATTCAAAACATTGCTAAGAATAAACCATAAGGTTGTTATTCAAAGCACCAATCCTCGTATGACATGTGGTAATGTATCAAATATAATATGTTAAACTAGCATATATTCCATGTGATGGACAGAGTAAATTTTTTTCTCCTTTTCCAACTGTTCTTAGATTGCAAAATAGAAATGCAATAAATTATAATTAATAAAAGGCCAAATTCCATTGCATATCAAACAATAAACTTTAACGATGGTCCAATAGAAATTATGGTCGTTAATAAAACAGGATATGTTTTCAGAAACTTGGGAAGGATGAGTACATATTTTGGGGTATAAGGCTACCCCTTGAGTCTAATTGTTTGTTTCAATGCTTATTTGTAATTACAGATTTTTTTGTAAGTTATAATATAGAGCATATCCAAATAACCAACAAATAAAAAACTCCATGCCATATGGCAAAAATTTGGTCTACTTCAAAACCTTGCTAAGAATAAAGTATAAGGTTGTCATGCAAAGCACCAATCCTTGCATGACATGTGGTGATGTATCCAATATAATATGTTAAACTAGCATATATTCCATGTGATGGGCAGAGTAAATTTTTTTCTCCTTTTTCAACTACTCTTAGAATACAAAATAGAAATGCAATAAATTATAATTAATAGAAGGCCAAATTCTGTTGCATATCAAACAATAAACTTTAACGATGGTCCAACAGAGCACACAAGGGGAAGAGAAGAGAGATAAATGAGTTACTTTACAAATGGGGTTAAAAGAAATTTGGGAGGGGAGGAGTTGGATCAATATTTTCCGTTGGACTTAGGGATATTTTTGTCCAAAGTTCAGCTCAACATTATTGCCCTGTGATGGTCTTGGACACTTATCTTCAAGGATGGCACTAGATTAAGCGGTAATTTAAGAATAAGGATGATTAGGATTATTGCTATATAGGATCACTAAGGTGCAACCAAATACAGTGATCCATTTACCTCTACCCACATCAATATTGATCTTGGGGGTCATTATCTCATACCAAATGCCATCTTAAGTTATTGGATATGTTAAAATAAATGGGTGGCCTATTCTAATGTACATTAAACAAAAACTAAAACATTTGAAACTTGGGAATAGGATATGTTTTTTGAAAACTTGGAAGGGATTAGTACATTTTTTGGGCTATAAGGCTACCCCTCGAGTCTAATTGTTTGTTTCAATGCTTACTTGTAATTACAGATTTTTTGTAAGTTATAATATAGGGCATATCTACGTAACCAAAAAATAAAAAACTCCATGCCATATGGCAAAAATTTGGTCTAATTCAAAACCATCTAAGAATAAACCATAAGATTGTCGTGCAAAGCACCAATCCTTGCATTTGCATGACATGTGGTAATGTATCAAATATAATATGTTAAACTAGCATATATTTCATGTGATGGGCAGAGTAAATTTTTTTCTCCTTTTCCAACTGCTCTTAGAATAAATAGAAATACAATAAATTATAATTAATAGAAGGCCAAATTGAGTTACATATCAAATAATAAACTTTAACGATGGTCCAACAGAGCACATAAGGGGAAGAGAAGAGAGATAAATGAGTTACGTTACAAATGGGGTTAAAAGAAATTTGGGAGGGGAGGAGTTGGGTCAATATTTTCCGTTGGACTTAGGGGTATTTTTGTCAAAAGTTCAGCCCAACATTATTGCCCTGTGATTGTCTTGGACACTTATCCTCAAGGATGGCACTAGATTGGGCGGTATTTAAGAATAAGGATGATTTGGGATTATTGCTATATAGGATCACTAAGGTGTAACCAAATACAGTGATCCCGTTACCTCTACCCCCATCAATATTGATCTTGGGGTCATTACCTCGTACCAAATGCCGTCTTAAGTTATTGGATATGTTAAAATAAACGGGTGGCCTATTCTAATGCATATTAAGCAAAAACTAAAGCATTTGAAACTTGGGAATAGGATATGTTTTTTGAATACTTGGAAAGGATGAGTACATTTTTTGGGGTATAAAGCTGCCCCTCAAGTCTAATTGTTTGTTTCAATGCTTACTTATAATTACAGATTTTTTGTAAGTTATAATATAAGGCATATCCATATAACCAAAAAATAAAAAACACCATACCATATGGCAAAAATTTGGTCTAATTCAAAACCTTGTTAAGAATAAACCATAAGGTTGTCATGCAAAGCATCAATCCTTGCATGACATTTGGTAATGTATCAAATATAATCTGTTAAACTGGCATATATTTCATGTGATGGGTAGAGTAAATTTTTTTTCTTCTTTTCCAATTGCTCTTAGAATGCAAAATAGAAATGCAATAAATTATAATTAATAGAAGGCCAAATTTCGTTGCATATCAAATAATAAACTTTAACGATGGTCCAACATAGCACTTAAGGGGAAGAGACGAGAGATAAATGAGTTACGTTACAAATGGGGTTAAAAGAAATTTGGGAGGGGAGGAGTTGGGTCAATATTTTTCGTTGGACTTAGGGGTATTTTTGTCAAAAGTTCAGCCCAACATTATTGCCCTGTGATTGTCTTGGACACTTATCCTCAAGGATGGCACTAGACTGGGCGGTATTTAAGAATAAGAATGATTTGGGATTATTGCTATATAGGATCACTAAGGTGTAACCAAATACAGTGATCCCGTTACCTCTACCCCCATCAATATTGATCTTGGGGTCATTACCTCGTACCAAATGCCGTCTTAAGTTATTGGATATGTTAAAATGAACGGGTGGCCTATTCTAATGCATATTAAGCAAAAACTAAAGCATTTGAAACTTGGGAATAGGATATGTTTTTTGAATACTTGGAAAGGATGAGTACATTTTTTGGGGTATAAAGCTGCCCCTCAAGTCTAATTGTTTGTTTCAATGCTTACTTATAGTGACAGATTTTTTGTAAGTTATAATATAAGGCATATCCACATAACCAAAAAATAAAAAACACCATACCATATGGCAAAAATTTGGTTTAATTCAAAACCTTGTTAAGAATAAACCATAAGGTTGTCATGCAAAGCACCAATCCTTGCATGACATGTGGTAATGTATCAAATATAATCTGTTAAACTGGCATATATTCTATGTGATGGGCAGAGTAAATTTTTTTCTTCTTTTCCAACTGCTCTTAAAATGCAAAATAGAAATGCAATAAATTATAATTAATAGAAGGCCAAATTCTGTTGCATATCAAATAATAAACTTTAACGATGGTCCAACAAAAATTACGATCGTTAATAAAATAGGACATGTTTTTTTAAAACTTGGGAAGGTTGAGTACATTTTTTGGGGTATAAGACTATCCCTTGGTGCAAGGCTACTCGGCTCCAGGCTAAGAAGGAGCAACAAGCGATTGAGCAGCAAGTATGTCCTAATGGTTTATATAAATACTGAATATGTCAATTCTATTTATCTAACATTACATACTTTGTCTTTGATTACTTTAGTGCATCCAACTTTACAGCTGACAAGTATCACTCTCCCTCTTTTTTCTTGAATAAAAAGTGTAACAAATATCACTCTTTTTGTAGTTCTAGCAATCTCTTCTTGTTTGAGACTGTGAAGAGTCACGGACTGTTAAATGAACAGTGAAGGAACTATATTGCGATGTTCTTCCCCTTTTCTTTGCATAGTTTGTAGGCTGGAAACGAGGAAGGCCGGGTTGGGCCACCCTTTTGCTTGAGGTGGACCTGAAAATGTTTTTTGGGCTTTTAGTTGGGCTTAGGCCAGAGGGTTTGGCCAAGCCCGATCAAACTCGTTCCAAAGCCTAAATAGATCTGACCCGAATAAGCCCGACCAGATAAGGTCGGAATGAGCTCGACCTCAGTCAGGCCCAACATAGGACATCAGGTTTTAGAAGCCACGATCTGCCAACTCGAGCAAAGAGTGCTTTCTTACGCCAAAAAAAAAAGCTGTAAAGAAGAAAAGGATGATTAATTTTGACATGGCATGCATTTGCTTCGCTCGCCATACGTGATTACAGAACTAAGGAAACTAGAGCAATCTGTGCAGGAAATCTTATCTCCTTGTCTTAATTGCATACAAGGATATTGCCACCAAAGATACACTTGTGGTTTGTTTTGGCCTGACTGTACCTTTTCATCCAGAATTTCCATAATTTTTCCTAGTATGATCAGAAAAAAAATAGCATTTTTAGTTGGGGATACCTACTGTAAAGAGAATGCGTTGCATTAAAGGATTAAAGTAGCAGACATGCTCTATTGCAAGTGACTCTACTTGTACCGAGAAAATAAAAAGGACCCTCCTATGTCGTTTTCAGATAAGGATGACTCCTATCGGAGGTGGCTACCCAGTCTGTACGATCTTCAGACAGAAGTCACAGAATGCTGCAAAAGTCGGTGATACAAGCTTCTGCTTTAGAGATAATTTTTATGGAACTAATTCTGCATACTCCATCTAAAGGTGAAAAGTAAGCTCTCCTATGTCAGACCAAAGTATCCTTTCACTTTGGTAAAAGGGACAAGTAATTGGACGAGCTTTCTTGTTCGGAATCACCTGAACCAGATATTCTCTATATTGAGCAAAGTTGTAATGTAGCAGTTATTTTAATTGCAGGGAGGACTCTTTTCATTCAATAACAACAGTGATTAGTGATGCCCCTGGTGACCTGGTTGTTCTTATTGGGCACTAAATTCACGGAACAATCTCATGTTACATAATATTTGCTAATCTCTCCATGTTCTCTTTATTTGTTTACAGAACTAGGTTTCGGTGGTGGAAAGACAAAGTCACAATGGTGAAATTTGCCAATGCTGAAACTGGCTTGAAGGAGGCTGAGAACCTGGTGGAGTACTTTGAGAGGAACAACCATGGACGCAGAGGCTTGGGACATGCAAATTCTTCTCGGTCTGGTGAAGATGACAATATTCCAGCATCGGTCGATGGGTATGAGAAAGCTGGTGAGAGGAAGAGGATCTTTTACGGGTACCTGGCAACTGCTTCAGATCTTTGAGAAACTTGATTTCCATTCAAGGAGAAGGGTTGTCATCAAGAACAGAAAGGGAGCTTGACCCATCTGACTAATGCTCATGACTAGTGCTCATGAAGGTACTTAAGGAGCATTGCAGAACCAGATGATGAACATGAACACATGGTTTATGTTGGTCACTTTTCCACGATGCAAGACTGAAGAATGCTTGTATGCTTGTCTGAATTTAGTCATTTTGCTTGCAGTGTGGGGGGTGATTGAAAGGTGATTTGGGGGCAAAAAAGCTTCCTTTGAACCTATATGCAATGAAGAAAATTTTCCTTTCCATTTCTTCCCTTTATTTTGACTGAAATTGGTCAGATGGTTCTCTTACCGTCCCACTCCAATCCTGCATCTTGTAGTCACCAGATATTAGATTCTACAGCATTGCGAAGGTACAAGTCGCTTAAGAAGTTCATGTGGGGTTTTTATACAGTACAATGGTCCACCTTTTCCAGTTTGCTACTCAGTTGAACTTCCATTATTAGTTGCTTCTATCAGATAGTCTGCAGCCTTGCTGACTTTAGAGGCTCCATCAGTATGAGAACATGAGGGTACCAACAGATGCTGATTGATGTGAAATGCCTAGTTCTTTATTCTGGTGCGATTCTCATGGCAAAAAGGGTAGTGTACTGGCTTAAAAGAGCTCTCCATCATCTTCCAATATTTACAGGATACATCCATCCTCTATTCTGTGGGAAGCTAATTTTTCATCAACTTTCTCTTTTGCTAGTTGATTATTCCTGCCAATCAAAACTGGAAGAGCGTATTTCTTGAAGACATGAGTCAGCTCTAGGTGTATGAGTACCTTATTTTCTGTGATTATAGCATGCATGGTGGTTTTTCTGTTAGCAAATCATTGTGCTGCTTTGTTCTTAGTTTGGAGGCATCAGAACATCCAGTTGCCTTGTCAATGCCGGAGTCTAGCATCTGTGCTAATACGTAACGCCGACTCCTGTGCCCCAACCCATGGGGCGCGTCTGTCTGCTCCCTGGCTTGGGTTCTCCCACTCCATGGTCACTCCATGCACCCTGTACCATTTTTGAGTGTGTGGCTGTCACTGCAAAAAGATTCAAATCATTGTGACAGGGGAGGGGGCTACCCTCGGTTTCAGAACATATGGAATATGTTGAGTGGTGGTGTGGTCTTTCAAACTAAACATATTTTTAGAGAGGCGAATGGGGCCGCGGACTGAATAGCATCGTATGTGGGTAGTCATTCCGGAGGCACCTTGTAGGTTGGAGAAGCGGAGCTACCTAGGGCACTCCATAATTTGTTGTTTTCTGACCTTATTACATGTATCCGTGCTACAATTATATGAATTATCCATTATAGCAAAAAAAAATTCAAATCATTTCTCTAGTATTTATTATTTTTTAAATAAAAAAATCATATTAATCGCATATGCCACACTTAGAATAGAAACTAGCAATAATGAGAATTATTATATTTGCTTTCATGCTAGAGGATTTTACCCTTCTATGCGAATTGATGAGGGGTAACCTCGGGCTGATATCTATTAGAACCTGTTATATCAACTGGTCCAAGTTTAGCTGTTCAATATATCAGATATCCTCATGCTGATTATGGATAAGATAAGTATTTCATTCGTAACCATTTTCCGTTTAATGATTTATAAGTAGAAAAATTTTCACAATCTATAAATGAAAAATATTAGAAGAGATATTTAGAGGGATAATATCTGATAGTAGAATGAAGCAAGCAAAGTGAAATTATATTATAAATATTTTCGGCCGTAAGGCAATCACAGGGTGGAAGTCAGCCTACTAATGCAATAAAAGTAGAACAATAAACAAAGGAGGGGGAGTGACACAAAAGAAAACTAGAAAGGGACCCTAGAAGCTTTTGGTTGTATTCTTGATTCGCTCCCATTGGTCTTGCAACCATGATATTATCTCATCAAATTTGTTCACTCTGGTAAGTAGTTTGGGAAGCTTGGAAGCACAGTTATTTAGTTGCTTGTGAGCTTCATACAAAGAGCTTTGAACTTCTCTTTGATGTTTTTCTCCAGCCTAATTTGACTCTCCTCCGAAGCCATTAACTCGTTGCGAGCCTCAGCTAACTGAGCTTTTAAGGATGTGATCAGCTGTTCCTTGGACTGTATTTTATTCTAGAGCTTCTCATTAACAGCTACGTCGAATTTGGGCTCTTCCTTCTATGAAGTCACTCGACCAACCTCCGTGATCAAAGAAGCCAAGATATAGTGGGTTCTGTAAAAAGACGAATAACCTGAGTCAAGTTTGCCACCTGGCCAACTAGAAGTTCGACGACTTAAGAGCAAAATTTCTATTGCACTTTGAACCCCGTTCATCTTTTGAGGACTGGTGAGATCATTGAGATCAATCTCCATGATACCTTTTATATCTTCTTAACTCTTTACACCTTGGCCGAGACTCCAGGTGAGGTCATAGCACTGGCTAAGGGCGAAGCAACTACGACCATCAATGACCTGCAAATGTGAATTTGGTCAACTAACAAGAAAAATGAAAGTCTTTAACTTACCTTAGTGTTATGGCTAGTGGCTGAAGAGCTCAAGAAAAAAAGGCTTGGAGGTTCGTTCTATAGTGACATTGTTTACATCACATCCTAACTTTAAAGGCTAATTAGATTGCCGCCATGTGAGAGTGCTAACAATGAGTAAAAATGAGAGGCTCTAACCTCAATAATGAAAAGTTGGCGGAGCATTCAGGTTTCATTGATCACTTCATTATTTTGTAGGGAACAATGGGGAATTGACATTTTTGAACACCATAGGGGAGGACAAAGAGGTGGTATTTGAGGAAGTTTTGTGGTCATCATAGGAAGGATGGATGGATAGAGGGGCATAGCCAATTTTCTTCAGTAATTTACAAGGAATTGATTAATTGCATAAACTACTTTGTTTGAAAATATTTTAAATATCAAAAAATAAACAAATTATTAGCAACAGAGATTTTTTATGTATATCCTGGTAAATATAGTTTATGATATACTTACTCTTCAAAAATTGCTACACACACACACCTTCAAGTTACCATGTTTTTTCAAGGATACCCTTTTCATTAGATTTTTGACCAATGATGCTGATAATTAGCTTTTAAGTATAAAATGATTACATTTCTGCGTCAATATTCGTTAAAATTTTTGAACAATAGATTTGAAGAGCTATATTCTTTGCAAATACTGATTTATCAGGGTTTAATATACAATATTTTATTCATTCAATATTTTCCTTTTATCTTCTTTTCTTATTTTTTCTTTCTTTTTTATTTTCTTTATATCTATCTCATATCTAATAATGAAATGTACGGTATGCTGGTATCTTCCCCCATTTTGTTAATGGAAAGCGGGTCCGCTGTGTCAAGTAGCTGCCAAGCTAAGAAAAATACAAAGAAGGTGCAAAAGAAGAAACTTCTTTGATCTCTCAGTCAACGAGGTAGAAAATTTTCGTAAGGTTAGAGTTGAACAATTTTTTTTTAAGACCTAATTGTTGATTATAATAACCTCTATTTTATAAGTAGGAGTTTTCGAGACCTAGCAATTTTAATGACAGTAACACCACATGAAGCATTGCTTCCGACATAACTCTGTAATGGTCAGTGAATGCCAATGTCTGCATTCCTGCTAATATTCCATTATTTAACTCTGCCTCACAACTAAGTTGCCACGTGAAGACTGCACCAAATAATAATGCTCTTCAATTATACCAACCTTGTTTCCCTCTCGCCGCAAGGACTGATGCATCTCGCTTTTGTTAAAATATTTCTACTATTAAATCCAATACAAAATGGTATCGCAGGGTGAATTGTCTTCTTTGTAGCGTACTATTTTAAAAATTTTATTTTGAACAAGTTATTGCCTGAGCGTTTATATAGTATTTTATTCGCCATTGTTTAAAAAAAAAAAATCTAATTGTGAAACAAAGCTTTACACGTGCGAAGAATTAGTGCGTCATAATGGCACGTTTGAAACTGGGCTACTTCCAAGTCGCTAGCGTTTCGGACACCAACACGTAAGCAACCAAAAGAAGCGCTGACCGTAGGGTGTGACAGATCTTAACAAATGGACGGCAGAGAAGATTCTGCACTAGATTTCATATTTGATAACGGTGAACTAAGAAAAACCATTTCCTCCTCACAAATAAAAACTGTATTAAGATTTGTTCGCGTATAAGATTAGTACAAAAGAAAGCCAAGCGAGCACATCCACACCGTCGGTTTTTTTTTTTTTTGTGGTCTAAAAGAAAAGGAAAAACCAAGTAAAAGCGCCCGTTATCGGCGAACGCGCATGATTACAACCAGGGCTCTACCTCCGGCGGCAGCGGCGGCGGAGGAGAAGGAGGATGGGAGATCAGGCGTCGGATCGGTGGTTCTCGGCGGCGGCGAGGCCGACGATAAGGTCGGCGAAGGCGCCGACGATGTACTTGTGGGCGTGCTTCCGGTTGAGGGCGAGGTAGCAGAGAAGGAGCTCGTGGAGGTGGACGGCGTGGACCCGGAGGTCCAGCCCCAGCGCCGCCACCATCTCCTCCATCGACCGCCGGAAGTCCCAGTACGGGTCCGGCGAGTACGTCGGCACGGCGACCCCGGCACCTACCACGCCGACGGCCACCGCCGCCGAGTCCACGATCGAGTTCGACGGCCCGGGAGCGGCCGGGAAGAAGCGGCGGGAGGCGATGGCGGTGGAGAGGTCGCGGTCAGAGGGGCAGGGTCCGTCGGGGGCGGCGGCGGTGCCGGGGGCGGTGGAGGATGAGGAGTTGGAGGAGAAGGAGGAGCCCTCGGCAGCGGTGGCCGCAGCGGCGGCGGAGGACGTGGAGAGGGTTTGGGTTAGGGTTTCCGAATCGGAGGCGGCGGGGTCATACAGGGAATTGAAACTTTTAAAGACCACGGAGGAAGGCGCAGAAGCGGAGGTGGAGGGGGCATTCAGGGAATGGGGGATTGGTGGATGGGCAGAATGGGAAGGCCGCTTGAGGCGAGAGAAGCAGTGATTCAAGCCTTTGCCTAACATTTCTCCCTCCTCCCTTCTCTCTCTATCTCTCTCTCTCTCTCTCTCTCTTCTCCGAAGCAAAAAAAAGGAGGGAGAGAAGAGAACAGAGGTGGGGAACCATTTATAACTGCAATAAATTATTAAATTAATTAATCAAAACAGAAATATAAGTAATTAATTAATGAATTAAGGGAATAATTAATAAGCGGATGTTGGAGGTTGGATCGCCGTCCGCATTGATTGTTGATTTGACGGACAGCCGTCCGATGTCAGTGACAGCAGGCAACGTTCGCATGCGACGGTACAAAGTTGCGGACCGGGTTTTATTACGGTGACGATGCGCGGTAGATCTGGCACGCGCATAGGAATTTTATATGATAAAAGATTTTTTAAGCCGGATTTTTTTCTAAGCCGCATATCGGTTTTTTATCGGACCGGCCGGTCCGGTGACCGAGCCAAGGGCAAGGGGTAGAATTGGATGCATGATTGTCCTCATATTGAAGTAGTTTCATGATTGTCCTAATGTCCTCAAAATGAAGGTTTTGCAGGCAAAATTTTGCTGCAAGTAAGTATGTGGGGCATTTCTGATTTAGAACTGATTGTCCTGCAACTTTTGGCTCCACATTTCTCACTACATTACCAACAAGATGAAGGTTAAAATTGTTCACTGGTTAGCTCTAGTTTGGTTAGGTCTATTTGCATGAGCTAGAATTCTCTTTTTTTCTTTGAGAGCCTAGGCTTATGAATATTGGGTATGTGGATTAATGTTAGGTTAATGTTCGAAATATGAGATTTGATGCTTAGGTCTCCATTGTTAAAATCACCACTTGTTCCAAAAGCTTAAGCTAATAGGATGAGATAAATTTATTTATATATTTCATATTTTTTTATACTCTCTTATATATGGGTCAGACTTTTTTTTAATGAGTGAGTCCAATATATGAAATTTTTAATAATAGAATTAAAGAGTGCGAAAACAGGATTCGAACTCAGGACCTCTATTTTAATATCATGTTAAAATCACTACTTATCTCAAAAACTTAAGTTAATAGAATGAGATAGATTTATTTATATGTTTTATATTTTCTTATGCTTGTTGGTTCACATTGGTTGAAAATTGGTTGGGTTTGGTTTTGCAATTACTATTTGTAACTTCATGGAAGCTCTGAAAGTTTTTTGCCATGCAAAACCAAATTGCATGCACATGCATGTGAGGGACCATATGTCATAGTCGGAACGCTATGTACATGTCTATTTACTCATTTGTTGAGTAATGAGGGCTACATGTCACATGAGTTGCTAGTTTGAAGCTTCAGTAGGTGTACTTGTTGCTTGGACAAACAGTGAAGCTGTCCATTACTACAACTACAAGAAAGGAGTTCTTGAGCTTTTAAGCTTTTGATGTAATGGTTCATGAGGAGAGGCTACTAGGAGTACACTAGAATGGAGTTTTCGGGGTTAGCATAAACAGGAGAAAGCTAAAAAAGGCGTCCAACTAACGATCAAGAAAGGGACTGCGCTAGGTGCCTTTCCATTGTTAAAAATTGGATCTATGCTAAAATTTTGTTTTTTTTTTCTAATTTGTGAAAATATAAATATGTCCGATATTGTACACGTGTTTGATATAATTATTTTTTATTAAAAAATAAATATAATAATAGTGATGGGTATGATAGTTGATAGAGGGATTAGGCAGGTACGAAAGTGATGGCCCGAGGCAATAGTGGTGATGGTGGCGACAGTGGTGTCGATATCAATGACATGGTAGAAGCGACAAATATAGCAGTGGTGTTGTGCTAAAAATGATAGTAGTAGTGGTGGAGGTACTAGCAATATAATGGAGATGGTGATGATAGTAGCAATAGTACTGATAGTAACAGTGGTAGAGGTGGTAGCGATGGTAATATCTAAGGTGATAACAATGGTAGTGAGGCAACGATGATTGTGGTTGTAAAAATCATGAGTTTCTTAGTTTGAAAAATATTGAAAGTAACTATTTCTTACTTTTATTATATTAAAAAAATAATAAAAATGACTTTTAAAAAATAAAAAATAAAAATAGCAGTACCAAATATATATTTTTTTTATTGTTGTTATTTTATTTTAAAAATATAAAATAAGAAATAAAAGTGATGTTAAATAGGTTCTAAGTAAATTAGGTTTTTCTTGTAAATTCTTAATTACCATAAATACATCTAGACATGAAAAAGGAATTAAATGTTTTTCTATTTTCTTATATTTTTTCTTATTGAGAAAACTTCTCTCACAAATTTTTTGAGAACTTATTTATCAATTTTATTTCATGCATTAGTTGCAAATTCACATACCTCAATATTTTTGTGAGATTCATTTTGATGTAAGCTTATGTTGCTGCTGTGACGTAGATTCTCAATCATTATTATTTTTTAAACAACATGTTTTTGGTGATATTAATTGAAAAGCAATATATTGCATATAACTTTAATTACTCGAACTAGTTCGATCTTAGTTAAAAGATAGAGAACTTCAAGGTTTCCGGTCAATGCAATTACCTAAAAAAAAGGGTTCCAATTATTGTAGTTGGTAAAGTCATTAAGGGTTGATATAATTATATAAATTCGATTCCTTCCATCACAAGAATTTTGGCTAAATGTCCTCCTAAAATATACAGATAAAATTATATTTGATGGATAAATTAGGTCTTTGTCCTAGTGGTCATTGATCATACCTCTCTACTTAGCAACAAGAGGTTTTGGCTAAATTTTGAATTTGAGTTACTAAAGTATAAATTGGTCTCCCTCCATCTCTCTCTTTCTCAAAAAAAAAAAAACATGAAGAGGATATTACTTTCCACCTAAAGGGAAAAGGGCAATGAAGTTCTAAACTCTTCAAGCCCCGAGGTACCTTCTTACACTTTTTCAATAACCAGACAACTCCTACTAAGAGTCTTAAAATCATGAATTGCCAAAGAGAAAAGCTAAAATATTGCAAGCATAGAGAGGCCAGAAGAACATAACTTTGAAAAGAAGATGCTTGATTCACGCGGCCTCATATTATATGTTTGCAATAAACCTAGCTACAGAAGGTAATCAGAGTCAGATGAGTCATTTGCCATCTCGTTTCAAAATATTTTAAGCGTTTAAAAAGCTTGATCACGTTTACTTTAGGTTGCTTGGTATAAGCCAATTGCAAACGTGTCTGATACAACTGACTTGCAAATATAAAAGTATTTCAGGCTATACAACTAATCTGATATTGTCTTAGAACAACAATTGGCAACTTTTTTATAGACAACAATTATTGTGGATACCTCACCATTAATAAAGGACAACTTGTAGATTTCATGTGAATCATAACTAATGCATGGCTCTCCACAATCTTACAATTAGCTGCTTCCACTTGCATATCCCCACATGAATTGTACGAAATGAAGGTATACGCCATTATATTAGTTCTATATGATGGCATTAGCTCATCTCAAATGCACTACTAGCAAGCTATCAAAGTTGAAAGTTCGATGACCACTGACTACCGACACATCTCATCATAGTGCAATTAGAACTTTGATCCATTGCATGCTATATGCTGACAATACGAATGTGCACAGGCTGGCCAACTATATATAATAATGCATGTCCAAAGTCTAAATACAAAATGTCCAAACAAATCTTTAGAAATCTTATCTCTATGAGCCATGTGGGACAAGATATTCTTTCATTATTTTTCTCATAAACAGCCCTTAACTCTTACAATTACTTGAGAACCAACATACCCGCCCATCAAAAGTTATGATTAAAATAAGAAATAATCATGTAAAAATTTCTAAACTATTTTGGGGTTTTTAATTTTCTCTTGAACTTTAATTTAGTGCAATTAGGTCAAAGAATACTGGCTATAAATTTTATCTGGTTGTTGTGACAAAATTATCATGTAATATCACATAAGGTATCATACTCTTCTGCCCTATATATATAAACTGGTCATGTGATATTACGTGTCGATTTCGTCACGGTGGCTGGATGAGATTCATAGCTAGGGCTTAAATTGAGCGAATTTAAAAATTCGATGACCTACTTGTATCAAATTAAAATTTAGAGAAAACCAAAAGCTCCGAAATAATTCAAAAAATTTTATGTGATTATTCCTTAAAGTAACAATGCTGAAATATCCATGCTGATGAATGGAACTATAACTAGATTAACTCACTGATGCACCAGCTACATTGGTACTATGACATGCAAGAGTGCATACTCCAATCAATAATGCCATCAATGACACTAAATAAACTCTTCCTAACACATATTGCTACGTACGAAGTCACATGAAAATTACCAAAGCCTGTAGATTCGGATAACGGGCGTGGCAGTGGCTGTGTGGGATTTCACGCAGGAAATCTAGCGAGCAAGATCCGTGATCCCCGGTTGGAGCTATCCCAAATCCACCATTCCTCCTTGTATTGTTTCGTTGAAGGAGAGATTCGCCTAGTTTGGCTTCACGTGCCCCCCGCTTGTCCACAGGAGAGGGCGCGTCCATTATAGAAGCTTTCACCAAGGGCCAAACGCCAAAACTCACCTATTGCCCAGGTCTCGAAGGAAGCGAAGTACTTTGCACTGGGAGTTGGTGGAGAAAACCAGCACTTACGTTTATTAAAGCTCTAAGGTGGTACAATATGTAATGACTCGGTTATCATAGTTTTGTGGCCACCAGGTGGGGGGCTCCATGAAGTGCATGCATGCCCTCGCAAGATTCCAGGGGGAGTTGGGTGTCTCGCAATCCACAAATGGGTATTAAGATAAGACCTTGGTAGAAGCTTGGCTTATCAAGAAGGATGGTCCCCCTTGGTTGTCTGATAATTGTCCACAGGGTGTCTCTACAAATCTTAAGATTATGTTCCTATAGTGGCGTGCTGTCCTACTAGATGATAAATCCTAGTAGATAGGCTTGCTTGGAGGCTGTAGTGGATCAGCTTAGGATAACATCCTTTATATGGACACTATGGTATAATTGTTTGATGATAACAGATGATTTGGAATGATGAGGAAGATCATTATTTCTTTTTTTTTTTTTTTGAGATATGGATATCCCACCGGCCGATAGGAATTAAACAGGAGATCAATGGGTCAATTTCTTGATGGATAACTTGGCTTAAGCCCTGAGACCTCGGTTCTTAATTTGCTTACGAGTGGTAAAGAAGATGTGTGACCATTGAGCCGAAGCTCGGGTCATGGAAGATCATCATCCTCACAGATTTTTTCCGTCAAATTAGTATGAGACCGGCTGTAAAGAACTACTCTCGATTGAGAAGGTCTAATACAGAAAGATCAAATTGTATTAACACTTTATCAACCCTCTAGAAATTGATGTCAAATTTAAAAAAAAAAACAAATTAATTTGTAAACAATATAAAAAAGAAACTTAAATGCAAATGTAATCTTATTTCTCTTTTGTATTTTTATAGTAATTATGAATTGAGTTATAATATCAAATATTTAAAAATAGGAGATTAACAAACAACTCTTACTAATGTTGAACAAAAAGCAACCTGGAAGGTCTAGGATTAGTGCTCTCAAAACTTTTACTATGGGAAGACTCAATAACTAGGCTTATGGATCCCAAGTGAAATTTCTTAAGCATATTCCTTTATTAATTTAGCATACACACACACACACACACACACACACACATATATATATATATTAAGAGAAAGAAGGGAGACCTACCTATACTATAATTATACAACTCAAGATCCACGGGGAGGCACCATCTAAGAATCAAAATCAAAATCTATGATTGCTAAATAAAGGGGTATGATAACTAGTTACTTCCTTTCTGAAAAAATAAATAAAATTTATCTAAAATCTTGACATGGTCGACTTCGAATATTATGGCTCTAGATATTACTGGGCTATGGTGCTGCTAGTAATATTGCTCTATGGAAGATTTTTTGGAAGAGAATTCTTTGTGTGAGGTTTTCTCTGCAACAATTAGGAGGGGATCTATGTAACATCCTAGAACCTCACTCAAAAAAACTAGTCGGAAGGTATTATTTAGATTTCTCGACTTTTACATACTCCATTTAAGTTCTAGCTTCCTCACCATACTAAGAGTCCAAATTCAATCAATTTCAATCACAAACATTATTATTAGTATGTGTTTAGATCCAAATGGATTCGTGTTGTAGTATTCCTCACTCTCCATAGATCATGTACCAAGTTGCTATGATATTATTTAAAACAACTCAGAAGTTTATTCAAAAAAGCTCTAGTTAAAAGGTATTATTTGGGTTCATTAGCTTTGTATGATTATCTAAAATTTCTCTAATGCATAACTGATATATAATTAAATACACGCACACATGGGTTTCCACAGTGTTTGACCTAGATGATCTCCGAAGCAGTAAAACAGTTCAGCGTGCTCTATTTCTTTTCCGTTTTACTTTGGAAGTATGGACTTTATTTGCAACAAATGCAGGTTGGCAGCTAAGATATCTAAGCTGGGATTTTGTTCAGTCACCTTGCTAAGCCTTCTTCAACGAATGAAGAAGGCTTCTTGAGATTTCAAATCGCACGATTGCATACATCTTGTGGCAGATATGGATGGATTGAAATATGAGTCTATTCCAAGGAATTTATCGACGTGCTCAGCTTGTTTTTTTTCATTTTGCTATGTATCATCTAAATGTTGAGAGGATTTGGATCGAAAGAGATTCCTTTACCGGATCAAGTGCAAAGTTTAGAATTGGTGTCATCCTCTCATTTCTGACATCCATCATTGGTCATCCTTGGTAATTGACTGGAAAGCCTTGCACACTTATTACCTTGTAGAAAACCAGGCTGGTATTGCTGCTAATATGGGATGCATTCTTCAAATTGAGATCGATATAGCTAGACTATTTCTTTTCCTTCTGCTTCTTTTAATAAAATTTGCTACTCTTTTATTCAACTCCCAAAAAAGCAGTACTACTTTGAACAGGAGACAAATTGAACATCATTTAAGATAAGCTAAAGTAATTCAATAGTGTTACTCTTGATTTGTTAAAGCTAGTATGATACCTATATTTTGTTAAAGTTTTAGCTATTAGCATCATGGGAAAACTATATTTTCTTTATTGGGAGTTCATGAAATCTCATGGTGCAATATTTTAAAGAAATGGAAGGGACCAGTGGGAAGACAAATGTTATCAGAAACATGTGGTGCTACAATTGGCTTCCATACACCTACCAATAGGCCAAAAAAGAAACAATTGTCAAGATTTGTAGAGATGACATAACAGGAGCCAGTGGACATTATATAGTGAAGGGATCAACTTTTTTGATAGTCTAGATCTGCATCTACGTTTCATAGACCAAACAGATAAGTGGGAATGGGCCAAAGAGTCGCTTATTCCAGGACAGAAGCCAATGGAAGGGCGGAAGGACAGATTCTACTATGTGGAGGATCTTGGAAGGACGGATTCCACTGAACGTGGAGCCTACTATATCATCTGTGATTACTGAATCACTGGCAAGCTCGTTTACCGAATTTGAGAGGATTTGGGATCCATCTTTGAACGTCTATACCAATGACTATTAGGTCACGCGCGCTTTGAACATCTGCATCCATCTATAAATAAAATAAGAAATAAAAATTATCCCATATTATATTTCTTTCAGCTAAAAACTTTTAGATGCCAAAATTTATCATTTATCCTGGATTTTGAAAACAAAACCTTAGCGGCCCTCGATCCACTTATAGTAATGAAAGTCTTGTGCCAGTAGCCATAAGTAAATCAAGTTTAGTATGTGTTTTTATTTCAAAACATTAGATGAATTTAGGCCTACAATGTGAGGACTCGACCGGGTGTATGTTTAGTCTCATATTGGTTCTTCGCCGAGGAGATGTTGGGTACTTATATAGGACTAAGGAGTCCAAAAAATACCTTCTGAATAGCCTTTTGGGTGAGGTCCTGGGTTATATATGGATTAAGGAACACTGCAGCATAGGTTCATAGAGGCCGACCACAGGCCGATTGTGGTGCTTGTAATTAGATTTGAATGAATTTAAATCCTTAGAGTGATGAGGACATCAGAGCTTGAACAGGGAGAGTATGTGAGGATTTGTCCGAGCGTATGTTTAATCCCACATCGGTTATCCGCAAAAAAGATCTTAGATATTTATATAAGACTAAAAAGCCTAGAAAATACTTTTCGGTTAGCCCATTTGGATAAAATCCTGAGCTGTTAGATGCAAATCAATCCAACTTGAATGTACTGCTTCCAATCATAGGTTTTATACTATCATTGAATCAACGGGCTTGTAGCCATAAGTAAACTCCTAATATCATCTTCCTCGCTCAAGTGTGTATCTTTGTCCGTCTTCAAATTAATTAAGATTACACAATGGCCAAATTTTGAAAATACCAGTTTTCCTGAATAAAAAACCTCCTGCAAAAATTTTCTCGCTTTCATGTAATTAATTTACAACTATTAATGGTGAAACTCTTGCAGCGGTTTCATGTATTAAGAACATAATAAATACTATAGCCATTAAAATCAATCATCATCATGGATAATTACAGATGACGATGATCATGGAAAATACTGAAGCATTTCTTTGCTCGAGTCACTTCATCAGATAAATAACATATGTTCATAGGTTGCACAAAATTTTAAATCTAAAATTCTAATCAAATTGCTTCTATTATATGATAATTGTTATTTACCACTTATCCCAAAAATTTAAGCTGACATGAGAGGGTCAATGTATATCAGGTGGAGTAGCAGTAGCTAGAACAGGATAATGGTCAACAAGGGCTGTTGTCTTAATTCTTATCATGTATATATAACATGAAAAAATAAAATCTTTGTAATTTTCATAATGGTCATTATGCTGAATCTTGAATAAAGCTGACTTGTTAACAAAATTTTCTTACATGCAAATGCTAATAATAATTATTCTTTCTGAAAAATAGTAATCTAGGACATCAAGAGGAGGCATCAAATAAGAGGATAGAAAAATGCTCAAACAGCAGCTTGGTGAATCCCCACTCCGAGTGTTTACACAAACAACGCAACAGAAGCATCTCCATTGCCAGAGCGATGGACCACACCACCAACCTCCGACGATCACAATGATGAGCAGAACGCCAAAGACCGCATGATCTACTTCCGGTTCTGATTGCAGCGAGCCGCCTCCACGATCGACGCCGCCACTCCTCCCGGCCGCGTTGCCATCTCTGGATCGTTCCGCATCTCTGCCCCCGTCACCCTCTCCGCGTCCGCCCTCGTCACCGCCTTGTCCGCCGGCAGCTTCGCCGTCGCGTTCTGCACAAAGAGCACTCTGGTCAGAGATCTCTTAATCTCTCTAGGTGTGACCCTAAACACGAGAGGGCTGCTTCCCGTTTTCACGGATCCGATCCGAAACAGGTTCGCGGGTCGGGTTCGGATCCGTATCGCGTATATTACGACCTTATCCTCATCAAGGACTCTGATTTACGATTTTGCCATCGGCCTGGGTAATGATAGCATGAGTAAATTACCGACAGGACGTCGGCGAGCTTGGTCTTGTTCTCATCCCGTGTAATTCGGGCGTTGGCGTCGGCCGCCGCCTGGGCTGTAGCGGCGACGCCTCCTGAAGCCACCATGTTGGTCCCCGTGGCCCTCGCCTCCGCCGCCTGGATCGCCGCCGCGTCGCTCCGGTCCACCGGCTTGTTCCCCGCCGTCCTTGCCGTCGCCTCCAGCGCCTGTCCGATTGATATCGCCGAATCCCTTCCCCTCGACCCTCCTCCGAAGCCACTCGTGGCCGCCGATCCCGGTATCTCGTATTCCCCCACCACCTAGCAAAAATAAGCGGCTTCCTTGTAAAAGCACGGTTTCGCAAAGAACTTCGAAATTCGTGCAGCTTCTGGGGCGCCTATCTCGGATGAACCAAGTGCGACTATTAAAGTCCCCATGTGAGGGTATTTGGGTCATTACGAAGGAAACGCCTGTAGATACTCCCGTACCTGGCCGGCGATGGACTCGGTGAGGACGCGGCAGCCGGGGAGGTGGATCTCGGCGACGGAGACACCCTGACTGGCGGGGCCGTCGCCGACATCTTGGTGGCCCACAAAGCCGGCCTGCTCGTTACGGCTGGCGGCGGACATCATGACGGCGGCAGGGCCGCCCGTCGGGGTGTGGCCCAGCACCAGGTTCTCGGCCGACTGCATCATGGCTGCAGCCTTAGGTGCGATGGGCTGGTCTTCTAGGCCCCCCTGGACGTTAAACACGTCCCCATACTTGACAGGTTGGGTCTGGGTCTGACCTTCTTGACGCCTGGTTGGTTGCTCTTGGCTCATCGATGGATGCTTGGGAATTCTTATGGGGGTAAAACGTAAAAGAAGAGGATGAAGGGAAAGGGTTAATGTCCTGAGGAGTTGTATATATACGAGGGAGCGCAGGAAGGAGGTTTGGACGTGTGGAGGGATGGCGAGACGTTGAGAGATAAGAGGGAATGGGTTGCTTGTTTACGGACACGTTGTGGGCCAGTTGTGGGGTTGTTGACCAGTCTGACATTTATGGGCAGACCATGGAGGATATCAGTAACGCGATCAAGCAACTATGTGGGTCAAGATCTCGGTTTGCAAAGATGTCAGCTTGTCTTGGACATGAGACACGGTGACAATTATCTTTGCTTGTTATAGACTATTATCTTGGCTTCACGTACAGAAGGGATAGGGGAGGTGGTGATAATCTACTTATCACCCAAACTCATTTAAGCCAAACCCAAAACTGTTTATTTGAGGTTTGATTTTGTGCCGGTTGGCAGATCAGATCATGAATTTTCCAACCCTTATAGATAAGATCGAACCCTTTGAAACACGAAAGAAGCTAGGATTCATCTTAATTCCTTTCCGACCACAAATCCGCTGTTGGTTCGTATTGAGAGTACAATCCAATCATCAACATCACAAAAGAAGATCGATCATTTTTTTGAACTTTTGATACAACCCGCACTACAAAACTTCAACGCTTCATTGATTGCCACATGGCCCACATCCTATAGACAGCAACTAGTATTTAATTAGTATATATACTACCAAAGATAGGCTACCCTATGTATTGGATATTAGTTCTCCGTATTGTTAAGTACATCTTACATTTGAAACTCCAAGGACAAAAAGAACCTTTTCTTGAAGCGTAAAACCACAAACCGATATATTTACTGAATATTTATTCTATTTGAGCTGCACGAATAGTTAACCACAAATTGAACTGATTATTGTAGAACACCAGCTTGAATCCAAATCAACTAGTATTTAATCAGCTTATATATTTTTGTAACCGTAAAAAAAACAAGATAGAATATTTTAAAGATTGAATGTATTGAAAACCATGATTTTTCTTTTGGAAGAAAAATTCTTGAGATCCTCTTATGACAGATATGCCAGAAGAGAGCCATTAAGATTTGGTCCCAATCCCCTCCTCAACCCCAATTGAATTTTTTCAATCTCTAAGAAGTTAAGAACACAAGGAGATCAGGTGGCCAGCCATTCAACTTGAGATATGAATTCAGAGATGATCAACGAAGTCTTGTAAAAGGATACTTGAGGAAGAGTTAGGAGGTAGTTTCCACAGCTGTTCCACCCAAAGGACATCCAAAGCCAACCGCTTAACTTTTCTGTGCAAGCATCTCTCTGTATGCAATCTGTTCTTCAAAGCAAGTCAAAGAACCACTTTGATCTTTTATGGTACCTTATATTTCCAAATTACTTTGTAGTAGGGATACTAGATTCCATTGGTATTAATGAATCTGTAGTAAATAATCAATATTGAACTTGTATCTTGGTTAGCTTTCAAATAGCTCTAACATGCGGAAGATCTAATTACTGTGATGATTCCAGCAGAGTGAGTGACCCAAAAAGTTCTTCGAAAAATTTTTATTCCCATTTTGCGAGTAATGAGAGGTTCATACTTCTTATGTTCTTTAGGCCTAAACCACCTTCTTCTTTATCTTGACAAACATAATCCCAATTTACAAGACAATGTAAGCCATTAGCATTTTCTCTCCCAATCTAGGAAAAGGCATGCTTCATTTGGTGTATCCTATTGGAAACCTATTTTGGTTGCTTAAAGACAAACATATAGTAGGAAAAGTCTTCCCCAACTGGATAGTAATCTCCCTTTCCAAGAGACAAGTCTAGCAGCAATCTTCTTCAAAAGAGACATCCAATTCTGTTTTGCAATTGTATTATCACTTATAGGCAGAATAGTGAAGGCAGTTCATTATGATGGCAAAGATGGAAGCTTCTCTATCATCCATGTTAATACACAGAATAGAGCTTCTGTATAATTAAATTTTGATCCTCAAAGCACCTTCAAAGGCAAGTAGTCAATGATACTCTCCTTCCTAGCACAAAACAATAGGCTATAAAGTATCAATTTCTGATGTTGTTAAATAAAGGTTGTTCCCAATACCTTTAATGAACCCAGCTATCCTTGCCTACTTGAGGAGTCTCAGTACGTAAGGCATTGCTTTAAACCTTGCTTGCACTATCTTCCAGGGGAGCCATTCATAAGGAGGGCAATTGATGCCTTCATTTTTCTGAGACCTGGCTCTCAACACAAAAAGGAGGAATACCCAATGAGCTTTATTAAAGGCCTTTTTTTTTGCTGAAAATTATTAAAGGCCTTTTCGAAGTCAAGTTTGCAGAGTACTTCTTCTTTCAGTTCAACTGCAATAAACAAAAATCTCATGAGCACTCAAGAAGTTCTCAATGATCGAGCGCCAGTTAATATAAACGACCGACTGTAAACGAGAGGGGAAGAAATTTTGCCAGATAGGTTGCTAGGACCTTTCTGATAACTTTGTAAAACTATTCAAAAAAATAATCGGGCAAAGATCATGAATGGTGAGAAGGCCATCTTTTTTGGGAAATGAGAGTGATACAAGTAAAATTAATCCTCAAAAGGTCAAGGGTACCTTTGTTGAAATCATCAATAAATACATAAGATGTAATTATTGTTCATTGCATGATCATCTGTATGAATATATATGTTTTTTTAATGTATGCCGATAATTATAATCATATGATACTCGATTTGCATTTAGTTTTGCAAAAAATATAGTATTAAATTAATTGAATCTTATTTAGCAATATAAGATTGGAATCTGTACAACTAGGCAGTTGAGTAAGAAGATTAAACTAGACACGGCAGTTGAGTAAGAAGATTTAGACTTGCCACGTTCATATGGCCTGCCAATCATGGATGTAACATTATAGTTTACCTCCATAGCCTGAATAATAATATTATAGATTGCCAATCACTGAAGCATGACCGTAGAAAATCCAACACCAAAAAGATATCTATCATCAGATCCAAATCTTACCAATAAGAAAATGACAGATATGTTATTATATCACAATTAAATAAAATAAAACATGATCAACATATTACAATTAGTTTATGATATATGACATATATGTATATATCAATTTATTCAAGCCGTGCTGCATAATTGATATAAAATTTCTTGGTCTTTCATTTCAATATTATTTATTTGCCAAATTTTACTTTTAAATTATTTATATTAGTGTGTGCACGAAGGAAAAGAAGACGGGGTTCAAAGCAAGAGAATGCTGAGTTTGAAGATAATAGCTGAGCCAAAAATAGTTAGCGCATCTTGGATGGCCAGATGAGTAGTCAAACTATATAGTTGAACCTCTTTTTTTAATTTATCGATGGAACTATTTATTGATTTGATATGATAATTAGTGGTACTCTTTATGGATTGATTTGATAATTAGTTTTTTCGAATTTTGTTTTCTCTGTATACGTTGCATGCTTTCCAAGACTATGCCTAAGCGGTTATGTGCCTATGTCACATATCCGATTTGAGCAAAGGTTTTATGGTGGGACACAATAATGTTAGATTTCGTGGAGAACTGGATGGGGTTGGCCGAAGGCGGAGAAGTGAGGGTTGGCCGAGAGTCCCTTATAAAATTCTTGATAAATGTAGTGCTTGGGATCCAAGAAATGTGGTACGAGACAGACCTCGGTATCCTTCCAAGATGATGGCCCACTTTTACCTCGACATTATACACATCCGGGAGCTCGTATGAAGCATTATTTTTCCAGTTAGATATGCTTTCGGATAAGCAAAATTTATTGGCTAAGACGATCGGTTACACCAAATCCACACGATAACCATAGTAGGCAAAACGCGAGACTGCAAAACATCACCTTCACTCGCTCTAACTCTACATATACATGAAACTGACTCGCACACATAACTAAGACTATCAAGCAACTCCTATTTTTTTCACCACGAACACCAACGCCATCATAAGAAGCCTAAACCTGCGGGTTCTGATTGAGCCTTGCCGCCGATGCTACGTTCTCCGCCACGCCACGCGGGTGCGTCGACACGTCCAGTCTATTCCGCATCTCCGCTCCCGCCACCCGATCCGCGTCCTCCCGCGTCACCACCTTGTCCTCAGGAAGCTTAGTAGTCACATCCTGCCATCGTATTCGTAGTATTCTAAGATGTAAGTAATCTCTTTAATCTCCCTAGAAATGTCTATAAGAGCACAAGGTTGGATATGGCTTGGAACCCAGCGGATCCCGGCATAGAGAGATTTTGCCATCGGCAGGGCAGAAATACTTACAGTTAGCACGTCTCTGAGCTTGATCTTGTCCTCCTCACGCGTCAACCGAGTGTTGGCGTTTGCTGCGGACTGCGCCTCGGCGCCGACACCCCCTGGCAGAACCTCATTCAGTCCTGTCGCCCTCGCTTCCGCTGCCTGGATCGCCGCCGCGTCGCTCTGGTCCACCGGCTTTTCCCCCGCCGTCATCGCCGTCGCTTCGAGGGCTTCTCCAATAGTAAATGCATCGCCATACGCCACCCCAGTCGGTGTTGTCGTGCTCACCGGCGCCGCCGTCTCATACCTCCCCACCACCTTGGCAAAAGCCAAAATATAATTTAAAGAAATTGTAATTCCGTACTCGGATCTTATCCCCCTACTTGTTATATTATACCTGTCCGCCGACCGACTCGGCGACGATGCGATGGCCGGCGAGGTCGGTCTCGGTGACGATGACGCCCTGGTCAGCCGGAACGTCGCTGACGTCGCGGCGGCCAACTAGCCCGGCTCTCTCATTCCTGGCGGCGGCCGACTGCATGACGGAGGCAGGCCCGCCCTTCTGTGTCTGGCCTATGATCTGGTTCTCGGCGGACTGCATCATGGCCGCGTCCCCGGGTGCAACCGGCTCGCGAGCCAGCTCCCCCTGGACGTTAAACACGTCCCCATACTTGATGGGCTCTCCTTGGGCGCGGGCGCCGGTCTCGGCCTGTTTCAGTTGAGTCCTCCTTGGCTGTTCCTGACTCATCCTTGAAGAAGACTGGGTTAATTTGGTTCTTGCAATAAAGTTGCAGTCCTTTTTACTACCGAATGGGACTTGAGAACCGTATCTAAAGAGTGTTTTGAAGGTTGTCTTTGGGGTGTGGGCATATATATATAGGCGAGCGGTGGAACGAGGGGAGGACGTGTGGAATCTTTTGGTGACACGTTGAGTGCCAGGTGGAATCTTTTGGTGACACGTTGAGTGCCAGGTGGGTGTTTGTGGAGCAGCAGCCGATTAATTATCAGAAAAAGGCGTTTCTTTTGAGCGGTGGAACGATAGCGGCGGTCGTCGCCGACCTGACATGGGGATACGGGAATGGATAGCCTTGCGGAGGGAGGTGACCGCCTAAGCGTCAAAAAGAAAATCTTGGAATGAGAATACTTTAATTTTGTCTCGAATTGTTGGTGTAACTATTACGTCCACAGAAAAGTTGCACACAACTATATATCATGTGATCGAAGCTATCAAACAATCGAATTGTTCATGAGCAATCTGGGTTTGACTTGGAAGTTGCATGATGTAAGTTTACAGTTTACTCGATTAGTACTTCTTATTAAACTTCAATAAGGGGTATTGGCTAATTTATGGTAGGGACGTTTGTTCAGCAGTAAAGCATTTTTTAATGCACAATTCAATGCCTGAAAGTTGGAAAGCAGCTTATAGCACCTTTGATTCTTACAAGAATCAGATCATGTGCTCTTGAACTGTCCCATTAGCATCCGATCAGTCTTCGTAGAGCTTTGTACAAGATAATAGCAAAAATTCTAACCAACAATATACAGCCTATTTTGGAAGAATTATTATTCCGATGTAGGGGACTTTTTGTGATGGGCCAAAATATCTCTGATAGCCACCAAGGTGGTAGCCCAGTTGGAACGGGGCGTTTGCTTCCAACCAAATGGTTCCAGGTTCGAAACGCGCGGGCGTCGATTAAATTCAGGGACCGGATGCCCCACGCCTGGACACGGGGTCTGGAAGCGCTATTAGTCGGCTGGTAGCCTGGGTGGTGCCAGGTGTGACGTACTCACACGGAGGGTCGGGTCGGGTAACCGAGCCGGCCCACGGGTGGGGAGGGTATGAGTAAAATAGGTCGGGGTGCCCAACACACAACTCGGTCTACCCGCATCGAACATTCTCCTGGCGGGGTAGGGGCCCAGTGGTCGGGGCTGCTACGCGGGGGTGGGCTTCTCCCTTCCTCCCCCCTTCCCCTTTTTTTTAGCAAAAAAAAAAATCTCTGATAATATTTTGATTGCTCAGAAGATTATTTACAATCTGATGAGAGCTCCCAAAATAAGGAGTCTTATGGCCTTAAAGATGGACATGGAGAACCTCTATAACTATGTTTGGATGGGAATTTCTTTGATACTCTTTAATGCAAATGGGATTCCAAAATGTTTGGATTAGGTGGATGAGATGTTGTATGGAAGAACCGTCATTTGGCTTACTTATTAATGGCAATCTTATGGAGTTCTTCTAATAGAATATTGGTCTGTGCTAGGATTGCCCATTGTCCCCATATTTATTTATTCTCTGTGCAGATACTTTGTCTAGGTTGCTGAATTTGAAAGTCAGCCAACAGCTTCTCCATGTATGTCAGCTTGTATCGTCTGCATACCCAATATCTCATTTATTTTTTGTTGATAAGTATCTTCAAATTGCTAGAGCAATTTTGACGAATGCAGTTGGGCTAAGAAGGCTAGTTGCGGATTATTGCTTGATGTCAGGGCAATATGTTAATGTTTAGATATCCACTACAAAATTAAGATTGATAACCGTATTAAGCATCGAATTAAAGTTACTTGGGAGTGGAAGAATGTGAGAAGGTCTGGAAACACTTGGGGGTTCCCAGTACTGGAGATATTTTACAGACTAATGCTTATGGATGTATTTATTGGAGATATTTTACAGATTGATGCTTATGGATGTATTTATCCGAAGGCTTTGTAAAGCAGTCAATCGAACAACAACAACAACAACAACAATACCAAAAAAAAAGGTTTATTGGGCATGCTCTACATCATTACGACTCTCTTACTCTCTTTGAACGTGGTCAGACCGGTACAAACTGGGATTAACACCCATCATGCATGTTGAAATATTTAGGGAAGAAAAAAAAAGAAAATTATATTTCTACCCATCAATTATAATATACGGGAGCAACCTTTATATAGAACTAGAAGGCCTACGAAGTTTGGTAAAACCAACTAAGTTTCGCACAATCAATCAAGATGAAGTTTGGTAAGGCCGACTAAGTTTGACACAATCAGCCTTTATGAAGACCGACTATGTTTGGCTCAATCAATAGTCTTGCAATAATTCTAACATCCTCCTCAAACTCAAGGTGGTAAAGTGGACATCAACTTAAGTTTGAAAATAAGAGATCGAAAAATGCCATGAGAATGAGCTTTGGTGAGGACGTCTGCAGCGAGGACAGATCTCAGAAAAAATGTAATCAAAGCTCAATGATGCTCGTAAACGAAAGTACCATAGAAAAAGAGAAAGAGACCTCGAACTGAATGATAAAGGAACCGAAGACAGCAAATAAAACTGATGATTGAGAATTTAGGTGGCACCATGCAGAGCTGGAGCAGCCTTTATATAAAACTAAAAGGCTGACGAAGTTTAGTAAGATCGACTAAGTTTGGTACAATTAATTATAAATCAATTAAGGTGAAGTTCGATAAGACCGACTAAGTTTGACATAATCAGCTTTCATAGAGGCCGACTATGTTTCGCATAATCAATGGTCGTACAACAATTCAAACAAGGCAGGAGCCTATCTCAGTACTACTTGGAATTCATCTATTGAGCCGGTAAAATTTATGCACATTCAAAAATACAAGTCACAGCTTGAGGTAATTAAAATTTTTTTGAGAGATTAAAAGCAGTTACTGATATGTGATCTAACATGATTGCGAATATAAATGTTCTTTATCCGTGAATAAGCTTTGTTTAAAGAAAATCAGAAGGACAGTAGATGACAGACTTGCCAAATAGAAAAGGGGAAGTGGAGGTAATAATGGCAGACAAAAGCGGTCAAGATGGAATTCTTTTTTAATTGATCATCACGTTCTGTCCTTTATACAATTATTTGTCCTTTCAAATTGTCTTTGACAGAGGAAAAAGACAAGATGACAAATACCTGTTAATTTAAAATTTGATCCTCGTAGCTTTATCCTGACAACTTTGTTATCTTATTCTGTGAACTTAGCTGCGCATGTACCTAAAGTTCTCTTCAAACAAGCAACGATTTGTCAATAGATTTCCAGCTACTTTTCACATGGGTCATTTTTTAATATGAGAACATTTATGTTTTTATTTACCTAAGTTCTGCTGTTATTCTCACACTGTTTCTTGCTGTGTGTAATCCGAGCATTGAATGATTGCATTTATGAGAGCCCATTTTATTTGGGCCTAGGCCAGCCTGAGTTGGGCGACTTAGCATGTGCCCGGCACAGGAGAAAAGTCATTTTTCTCTCCAAGTTTGTAGAAGAAAAGAGATCCAAGGCTCGCCGAACTCCGATGAAAACCCTAGGGCTCGATTTATAAAAAGCTCTCTCCTCTTCTCTTTGTGCATCAACGAACTCCAATCAACCGCCACTAGATTCCATCAAGGTCCTTTTGATGTCCGTCGAGAAGTCTTCACGAGCAACCATAAGTACCTTGTCGGTAACGGTCCCTTCTCCAGTCCCAAGGCCGTTGTTTTAGCTGAACTAGCACCAGATAGTCACCGAAATTCATGAATTCAAGCCACCCATATTTTGGTTTTTTCCCTCCCCTATTCTGACTTGGTTCTACTTGATCTGTCGTTATTCAAGGCCTAGGCTCATGCTAGAGCTCTAATTAGGTTCTCGGCGACCCCTATGACTGGAGGCGGAGCCATAGTCGGCTGGTGAGCCGGGCAACTCCATTTTTCTCCCTATTTTTTGGCCGATCTAGTGTCGGTCCTTGTGTTCCTTTCTCTGTCATTAGAGTTCATGTGGTCATGCCATGTAGCCGACCTGATAATGATGGATCTAGGGTGTAACAGCTTTCAAGTCAAGTTAAAATGATTTATAATTAATTATTTCTCAATCCAAATATTTCAATAATTTAAGCGTTTCTCATTTGAATCTTGTATATATATATTCCTTTAGAAAACGTTTATATTGGACACCCTTGATGGGCTCCATGAACAGCTCCAATCTTCCCTTATGAAATCGTGATACTCATCATCCATACATTTACTAAGGAACATAGCTCTAGAGTGCAAGCAGCAAGAGAGACGTACGTCTATTAATTCATGTGTGTGATGGGGCCTCTCAAACTGGTGACGTTAGCAGGTTTCGTCCAATCCATCAGAAGCAAACTAGGCCTCACGGGTCGATCTCATGAAGGAGAGAAATCCAATATTCTGTTTTGGATGATCTAAGTGTATTACCTCAAAGAAAGCCCTTGACAATTTGAATTCTCTTAGTCGGCCACCTTATAGACAGATATCTCTGAGAACAGGATTTAGCGAGGTTATTATGACACGTAACAGATGACAGGTGAGCCTTACATGAGCATCTTGTCTTACATGAAGCAAGGCTTCATTATTTGTCATTTATTGGTGGAGGTCTAGCCTGTTGCGTTTATATCTATTCGGTGAAAGTTTGTTGATGTGACTTTCAGTAAGGTTGTGATCATTAAATTAGATATTTGGCTTCATTATTTGGTAGAACAATTCAGACCAAACTTGTTTATTCTATTCCTAATTAACGTTCCACCTTCCAAAAGACGTAGTAGCCAGGCTTTAGTTCAACACGTTTGAACAAGTGTTACCCTTCCAAAAGATCACCAACAGTACAACTCAGCCATGCTTACATCTTGGCATGCATCATGCATGATAATTAAGCACCTGTCATGAATATGTCATGAATGAATGTGACCCATATACAAATATTTTTATAGTAATATTTAAAAAATATATATTATTATAGTAAATATTCTCTGTAATATTTACTATATAAATCCTATATTATCATGGTGCAGAAGGTTAAAAGAGCTTACACGTTGCGCTTGAAGCGTGTGCATGTGTGTATGTATATATATAACATGTTTCTTTTGGCTTTTACGCACGGCAGTTGCATCATGGGAGGAAGACGAGATGAATTTAATATCCAGCAACACGAGACTGGATCATAAAGAGGGAATTTTGTATTCTATGTTATCATATGTTTCTATAGACTTTTACGCTTGGCAGTTCGTATCGTATCTTAGCAGCAAATTTTAATTCATCCAAGGAGGAAGAAGACATATGAATTTAATATATTACACTGGGAGACCAGACCATCTATTTCACAATATATTGTTGCTGTTGAATTTTCCTCCGAATCTTTCAACAATTGATTAGTGAAATGTCACTGTTGTGTAATTATATAAGTACGATCAAGCTGATCAAAAAAAGTACAGGGAAAGTTATAACCAATCTCATTATCATTATCAATGGAGAATTCTATGTGGCTTATTGTCTCAATCTGAACAATTCAGAGGGCAATGCTTTTACTCGCAATCCATATATATACCTTGTTATTTTTGTGGGGTAGTTAATGAACAATTCTTTCTCAGTCGATGCCTTAATTATTAACGTCTGTTGACTGGTTTTGTAACATCCGGTCCACAGGCAAAGGATGGTTTTAAATTTCGATCCTGAAGATCCTAACATTCTCGTTAGACTAAGGGTTCAAATTTATTGAAATCTAATCATAAGCACCACGATCGGCTCGTGGTTAGCCGCAATAGATTCGTGCTGCAGTGTCCTCTAATTTATACAGGTTATGGATCGGATCTGCTCTGATGTCATTTTGTAACAACTTATGATCTCACCCAAAAAGACTAGCCGGAAGATATTATTTAGATTTTTGATTCTGTATAAATACTCAAAATCGATCCAGTGAATAATTGATGCGAGAATAAATACATGCTTATATCTCAATGGAATAAGATTTAGGGATATGATTAGGTTTTGAAAATTCGAAACGTGGCTTAGGGACCGCGTGGGCCAGGAATTGAAGTCCCGGTCAACGGCGTTGTTTGCTTATAGCGCGGTCCACCGGGGGACCGCTCAATTCATATTTACTTAGTAACGCATCTTTCCTAGTGTTCTGAAGTGGTCCGGACACCGCCAGCTGGGGTTTCTTGGCATTGCCTCTGCCTACCGCACCAATATAATTGTTCCATGTGGATGAGGTATAAGAGCATATGCAATTAACCTAGTGAAATTAGGCAACTTTGTGTTTATCTTTAGTACTTTCTTGACCACTTGACTTTCACCATTAGGCCTCATTTCTGTGGTATATGGCTTTTCCAAGAAAATGTCAATTGTGACAGATGAATGAAAGCCATCAAGAAGTAGAGTAAATGGGCCCCAATTACCTATCTTTTTGTTCCACAAAATTTAGCATCCATCACCAACCATACCTTGGTTTTCCCACCCCCTTGTGTCCTTTTTATTATTATTATTATTATTTATTTATACAACGGTTGCTCACACAGAGAGAATGTGGTGCAAGGATGATGGAGCAACTATATAGCATGTCTAGAAAAATTTTTTCTGAGTGTTGAATAGTGAAGAAGGCGATCCAGTCCACAGCTCTGTTCATCTTTCAAAACATCTGCATAGTCTGAAAAGAACTGCAGCCTCTTACCATCCTGCATGTTAGAATCATTATAGGATCATTAATTGATTGATTGTGCCAAACTTAGTCGGTCTTATCAAACTTCATCAGCCTCATAGTACTATATTGGCTACTTCCGTACATTGTAATATACAGACATAAATATAATTTTTTTCTTTCAGAAATATACTGCTCCTCGCCAATCTTTGTTCCAAATCTATTTGACAAGGCTGAGTCCGAAGATGGTATCCGCCCCTAAGACCTTTTTGTCCTTCAAAGCCCAACTTTGCTGTGGTCTACTGTGAGCCATCTTTTACCAGTTTCTCACCAACCAACACTTATCTCGGTGAATTCTTAAGCTGATCGGCGCCCAGGAGTAGTATATGCCATGCTCGGTCTCCACAATGATAAGAACTCTTTAATTCCTCATAATGATAAGAACTCCAACCTTCCACTCCTGATCCTTCTTCCATGGCAAACAGAGCCTCTTCTGCATCGCAAGCTAAGGTATTCCATGTCTTCCTCGCCTCATCGTTTCTGCTGCTGTTTTTCTTTTATCTTTCAACTCAGATCCACCCTTCATATCCTCGAGCCATCGTTAGAGGAAACTCGATTCGATCTCCTGAAGATTTCGACGACGGATGCAATGGCCTCCACAGATATGAAAGCTCCGAGGCAAAGTGCAGCTACTTGACATCCACGGCCCGATGCGATCCCCAAGGATACATCAATTACCTCCACTTGTTCTACTGCGCTTGTGGCAACTATCCAGCTCTCGGTTGCATCTTGCTGCTCCTGTGGCTTCTCTTGCTATTCTACCTTCTGGGCAACACAGCAGCCCGTTATTTCTGCTCAAATTTAGAGGGCTTAACAAGGCTGCTGAAGCTACCCCCCACCGTTGCTGGAGTTACTCTTCTTTCCTTGGGGAATGGTGCCCCTGACATTTTCTCTAGCATCGTCTCCTTCAAGGATCCTGACACCAATGTTGTTGGCCTGAACAGCATCTTGGGTGCTGCTCTCTTTGTGTCATGCGTGGTTGTAGGAACCATAAGCATCTGCGTCGGCCCTCGCGAGATCGTCGTCGACAAGTTGAGCTTCATTAGAGACCTGGGCTTCCTCCTCTTCGTTCTTTTGGTTTTGCTGATGATCAATATTATAGGCAACATCAACGTGCTCTGCGCTTTGGCCTTCACTTCACTCTATGTGGTTTATGTGCTCCTCGTTTCTATTGGACATCTCTTTTGGAAGGAGGATGAAGAGGAGGATCTAATTGATGTCTGCGCTCCATTGCGCAGCGGCAAAACCTTTTCATTCCAAGCAGCAGAGCATGGTGACTTGGGGGCTCCTCTGTTAAGTAGCATCGCAGAAATGGATGAATCGATCTTGACAGCGGAAGAAGAAGGCCGATGGGCTAATGAACCAAAGGCTGCCAAGATCTGCTTCAGGATCAACTCATCAACTTCTTCTTGGTTTGGCAGATTTCTGTACCTTCTAGAGCTGCCTCTTTATCTTCCTAGGAGATTGACAATTCCAGATGTTTCCCATGAGAGATGGTCTAAGCCATATGCAGTTGCTTCAGCAACATTTGCACCAGTTCTTTTGGCAGTCGTCTGGGATTCCAAGAGGGAAGGAAAGGCTGCAGAGGAAAGAATGGTGATCTATCTCTTTGGTGGATTGATAGGGATGGCTTGTGGTATTGCTGCATCTTTGAAAACTAAGAAGGATGGACCTCCAACAAAATTTCTATGTCCATGGCTTGCAGGTGGCTTCCTTATGGGTGTTGTTTGGATCTATATTATTGCTGAAGAGCTGGTTTCTCTGCTAGTCTCCACTGGGACTGTATTAGAGATAAGCCCTTCACTTCTAGGACTCACTGTCCTAGCCTGGGGTAATTCTTTGGGGGACTTTGTCGCCAACGTGTTTGTGGCACTGCAAGCAAAGCCAGGTGGGGCCCAGGTGGCGATATCTGGATCCTATGGTGGGCCCATCTTCAACATCCTGGTGGGCCTGGGCCTCCCCCTTATCTTCTCCTCATGGGCTGCCTACCCTTCTCCCTTGGTCATCCCAAAGGACCCCACCATGTTTCAGACAATGGGGTTTCTGATTGGTGGCCTGTTGTGGGCCCTGCTGATGTTGCCTTGGAGAGGCATGAAGCTTGACAGGGTCTTTGGCTGTGGACTCCTAACTATTTATCTTTGTTTTATGTCTCTGAGAATTGTAGAGTCACTTGGGTTGCTTCAGCTTCAATAACAATGGAGAAATTTAGTCCAATTGGTGCAATAGATTGTGGGCATTTTATTTTTGTTTTGCAAGTATATCCAATTTTTTAGGGGGGAATTAGTGTTATTTATTTTTTTATTTAAATATTAGGTCCAGATCCACTTGCTTTTGACATGGAATAGAAGGTTCATGCCACTAAGAAACTGGAAGTTTGCAGTTATATAGCAACTTACATAATCAAGGTTAAGGTTGAAACTTTGGGAGAAATTATATTCTGCAATGTGTACACCATGCCAATTATCTAGCCTCCTTCCTATGGGCCGGGCCCTATTCATCATGCTCTCAAGGAAGGAGACGAGCTGATTGGCGTGGTGCATGGCATATTGATACACGCAGCATAGGGTATAATTTGCCAAATTTAGACTCAATTTATATATTTCTGCATGACAGTGCCTAACTTGGATTGTCCTTAGGTTCCAAAATGCCCATTCAATTTCACAATTAATAGCTTGGCAACATTAGAGCTCATTTTTAAAGGGGCTTCTAAGTCAAACCAGCATTCAGACTCAAGTAATAGAGTACAATCAACATGCCATATTTTATTCTTTGGGTGACCCAAATTGGGGTTTGGATTTAACCTCTGTCAAAATAGAAACCCATATGATAATTGTATCTCACCGGCACTTGGAAAAACAAAATTATATACAATATAAAACTAGAACCATACGCTCTCCTTTTTGTCTCTAGTATAAGCAATACCACTCTTCTCCTTGTCAATTATTTTGAAAAACTAAGAAGATCTCGAAATCAAAAAGGCAATTTCCCCCAAAGTTTCTTCAAAGCGAGAGAAAATTATGTTGGTCTATTACCTTGATTTTAGTAAGAGTGATCTTCCAATGTTCTTCCAGTCCTTGATTATAAGAGAGAAAGAGGAAGGTGGAGGATTCACCTACACTGAATAACTCAGGCTTTGGGGATGCAGTAGCTAACCAAACCCAGAAACTTTAATTGTTAAATAAAAGATTGTGACCATTGAAGCAAACCCTAATTCACATTTTCCATTCTGTTCTTAAGCACTAACAAATAGCATTGTTACATGTAATCCAATTGTAATTCTAGAAGAATCAATTTCAATCAATAACTTTTCTTTTTCTCCTCTTTTTGCCAACTAGATTTACTCATAGGCCAAGGCAGGCCGAGCTTGAGCTGCCCAAAGGATGACACAGCTTTCATATGCTAGAGCACGATGTAGCCCAGCCTTCGGGCTTACCTTCTAGATATTTTTTTTTTGTTTTCTTTCTAAAAAATACTAAAAATAATTTAAAATATCTTAAAATACTAAATATGAATAATTAAAATTGCTAATAATCTACAACATGTCTATTATTCGATTAATTTCACATATCAACAATACTTGTCAAACAAGCCAACAACCACATCAAATATAAATAAATAACATAAGAAAATATAATAATCATGCTAGGCTGAGCTTAGGCTGAGGCTTAATCTCCAAGCCTGAGCCTAGCCTGTTTATTAAACAGGCTTATTTTTCAGGCTCAGCCCGGTTCGGTGGGTCTAAATCTTTGATCCAAGCTCGTTCGAAATACTTCGAGCTCGAGCAGGCCATGTAGGCCATCCAGCTCGTGAATAGATCTACTGCCAACCAAACTCTTTTCATAATCAAACTAGCATGCTATCTTGACTGAATATGATTAAGCCAATCCAACCCAATGCAACCTGATGTTTGGTTTAAATCCATTCGGCATCTGTTTGTTTTGGCAATAAGTGATATGGCTAATTATAGATTGAATTATTGTTGGATATTTTGTCTACAAAGTTGGGTTTTAGTTGTTAGTTCGTTAGTATTTGCGCTTACTCTAGTGGTCATACCCTTTTCTTATTTGACAAAAGAAACAAAACTTTTCTTAGCAACTAAAGATTTTGAATTTGATTCTTGAATGGTAGTACATCAGTAAAAATCTGAACATGGATAATTATAGTGTAATCGGTTTTTCCTACTATTGATGGTAATTGCCTTCTGTGCAGCTGGATATGAGTTTAAAAAAATTGGAGTGGGACTTAAAGGAAATAAGTGGGCTCCAAAAACATCAATGCCGATACCTTACACATTTTGATTTGCGTGGATTTAAGGGCAGAAAGACTGAGGTAGAGTTTGTGAAGTACCTTGTTGAGAATTCCACCCGTCTGGAAAGATTGGCTTGTTCCCATGAATGACAATAGAAGAAAAGGTGTGAATGTGTGACCTGATGTTGAAAAACCATCCAAATTTTGAAGTAAAAATAAAATACTTTTTATTTTTACGAGCACTCTTGGAAGTCATAAACAATTTTTTTTTTCTATTCATTGGTATTGTTGCCATGATCTTCATTGTGTCTGTGTATGAAAAACATTACCCTGTGGTTTCAAGTGTTGCTATGATTGTAATGAAAATGAATTGATAATAACCAAGATGGTTCATGTCACGCCTTAAATCCACCACTCAAGCTAGGCAAGTGATAGAGCCACACTTTCTATATGGTATTAATTCTAGAGAATATGTAAGGCCTAAATACTTGTACAAAAATCTCACAATATCGAGAAAAGGTTGGTCGAAGCCCGCCTTCGGCAAGGCCTCAAAATTCATGTCTCCAAAATGCTGGGGATGATTCATCTAATATAATAGAGATGGCATTTCACAAAAAAGTCCCCCTTCGCAAACATGGATGGCATTGCATGCTATACCTTTCTTAATCCCCACATCCTTCATCTATTTCCTCACTTCTACGGCTTCTTACCACTTGGAGATGCGTTTCAAAGGCAATTTAGATCACAAGTGTTGTGTTTGCCGTGCAGTACATTTTTAAACCTATTGAGTTCAGACATTCCTTCTCCATGAGTATTTTCAATACATTCTCCCTGACTTTCTCGACCCTGGTTGTGTTTCAGAGTGCAAAGCTCTCCCTGATTCTGTCGACTAAAAGATCAGTACAGATTAAGGAGTACCTATGCTGGATTGTCTCACTAAAGCTTCACCTTGCATGTGTATCTCCTTATTGCAAGCAAGCCTTAAGTTGCTTAAGGTTGTACTTATGGTTCTAGTATCAATGACAGTGTCCTACACTACAGATCGCAATAAACTCAGGATGCGGAGTTGAATAAAGATTTGAAGACAGAGATAAAGTTTGGAAAATACATAGTTGAGAAACTCCATTTGATGAAGATAGATTTGTTTCCCTTTATCTGCCTGAGGAAAGGTAGGGGATGCATTGACTCTTTGTAAAAAGCCTTCAAATTCTGAAATATAAATCAAAAAATGACAGCTGCTCCTTGTTCCATTAGAAGCACTCTAGGCATAACTTATTCCTCAATAAAATTGCAATGGTACAACAATGAAGATGACTAATCTACCAAATATAAGAAATTGTATCTTCACCAATAATCTCTACATGAGCATTGATGATCCTTAAAATGATGGAACCTATTGTTATCCCTCACGATAATCTCTCTTCCAACAATGCCTGAGATGAACTTGATGGCTCGGTGACAGTCTCCGCAGACCCGTAGATTCTTGGTGATTCTTATAGGAATCCCTGGTGGGATGCAAATGAGACCAAAGGCAAGAGCAAGCTTCTCACTGTGTTGAAGCACCTCGGTCTCTCTCTTCCTCTTCTAGATCATAGAGAGCATACCGTGTGTCAGGCACATAGCCAGCTGCCTGCATCTCTCTTTGTAGCTTAGCCAGCATTGCCTGGATCTCATCATTCCTCTCATGGGTTGAGTCTTTCGCTTGGAAAACATGGAGCACATTCTTCCATGTGATCCAACTGCATCCTGGACCTTTCTTGATCCCCACATCCTTCATCTCCTTCCTCACTACTGTGGCTTCTTCCCACCTGGGGATGAGGTTAAAGGCAATTCAGAAAACGAAATAAGTGTGCCAGATACTAATCATGTGCTTCAATCAAATAATAACTAAATTAATGAAAATACTTGAAGTAAAAAGAGATGCCAAATATTTATGCATAAACAGGATATAGAATGACCAAATCAGAGTGTTGAAATGTTCATGTAGTAATAAAAAGGATAGTGTTAGACTGAGACTTGAGATAGCTAATCAGCTTTGCAAGTGGAATTTTTTCTTATCATTCCAGGATCTGAAGATCTAAATGAAAATTGAATATCTTATATATGTATGAAATCAATAGGTTCTGGGCGAAAATATCTTTCAAGCTACATTAGTGACTCCATACAACCTTAACCTTCTGATTTTCCTGTTATGATAAAAAAATTGTAGTTTCTTTTGAGACAAAATGCTGTTTATGAATTGTAAGACTGATAGGATAGAAAGGAACAGACTCAAAAGGGTTTCCTCCTATAGCCTATTCATCTGCCAAGCAAGTAGTTTCCTGAACATTGCAGGAAACACTTGGGAATAGTAGACAATCAACTACATAGGTAACCCTAGCAGATGCCCCTTCAACTTTGCTCCATATGAGGAGGGTAAACCCAAGCAATAAAGTAGAAACAAAAAACTAGGAAAAGGAATTCAGAAACAATGCTCTTCATTTTAAAAAAAATGCCCATAGATTTTTTTTTTTTTGGTTGGGGCGGGGGGATGATGCTCTTTATTTCTAATTTTCTTAAAAAAAAATTGACCATAGATTTTTCTTTTGGGAAACAAGCTCAAAAGATCACTTTTGCTATCATAATATGGAAGTCATTTCTAAATCAGTGACATCCAAATGGTCATTGCATGCCAACCAATGTTTCTGGCTATCAAAAGGCAGATGTCAAGTTTAGAACTTTCTGCACACTCCTCTCTTCAATTCTTCCAGATTTAGCAGATGCTCAATCTCAGACTTCCTTTCACAGTCCATTTAAAACATATTACACGGATAATTTTTACCCATCATTGCTCAAATAAAAAACTCTTGGCAAAGAACATTGTAATACACAGGCTTGTTTAGAGGTGATGGCACCATTGCTGAAGAAGCAAGTCCCCTCCTGTTTGGCTCATGAAAATTAAGGTGCATCTCAAAGAGTCTTATGTCAGTTCCTGATTGTGAAAACATACATGAGCCTCAACCTGAAGTAGAATAATTTAAGGCAATAAAGAGTAATGGGTCTTTAAAGTTCCATAAGTGAACTTTCTTACCATCCTCAGGCTTGAAAAACAGCCCATGTCAAAAATGATGTTTAGAAAACAATTCCACTTGCCACTTTTAAGTAAGAGATCATCAATATTAGCTATGCCTCCTCATTCACCCGACCTTAACTCCAGAGCTATTACCAAGATGCAAAATTCTTTTTAGAATACCATTTTCGAGCTCCCCTTTTCTTTTGCCTCACAAGTCCCAGTACATGACAAGATATTTATATCAAGTTCGTTTTACAAGGATTTAGTTTTTTGGTTTAAGTTGGTATTTAAAGTAAAATAGATCTATATAATAATGAAAAGAGGCTAAAACTATTAAGTTGTATCAGCACAAGTCTTTGCCTTATAATATTATTATAAAAATACTATTTTTTAAAAATAATTTATCACCAAATTATATCTATACATAAAATAAGAATTCAGTGTGATATTCTAGGAATCATCATGTGCTGTTCTAAGAATCTAGCATTATATAAGTCAATGCTACATTAAAACCAGTTAGTTTGAGCAAGCTCTGAAAAACAAGATCATTTTGTTGTAGGAAAACAGGGCAAGGGCATCCAGCTGACAAAAATGAGAAAGAGGTTCCCTAATGCATAATGTGAAGGAAGGCCTCTAACAAGATAAAGTAATCACATAACATTTCACAGGTATTGCTTATCGATTTTTCCCACCATTCAGAAGCATGTTCTGTTATCCCTAATGCAATCAATTAAACTTACAAATTCAGGGAATTAATGGTATGAAAATATCCTTTCTCACCTGCCGGCTGATGCAAACATGTTGGAGAGCAGTACATGATTGCCCGAGTCCTGAGGGTCAATCTCAAACAACTTCTCTGCTGCAATTCTCCCCAGCTCCGTCTTCCCATGCACTCTACAAGCCCCAAGAAGTGCCCCCCAAACCGAAACAGATGGCCTCACTGGCATCTCCTTTATGAACTCATATGCACGCTCTTCCATCCCTGCGCGCCCAAGCAAGTCCACCACACATGCATAGTGCTCTGTACGACGCTCAATCCCAAATCTTTCCCTCATTGTCTCAAACAACTCCAGTCCTTCCCTTGTCATCCCTCCTCTGCTACATGCAGTGATCACATTGACCAAGGTCACGTAATTTGGTGCAACCTCACCACTATTAATCATCTTATCAAACACAGCAAGTGCCATATGAGCATCTCCATAATGAGCATACCCTCCAATCATTGCATTCCATGAGACAAGGTTCCGGTCAGGCATCACCCGAAATGCTTGCTCGGCATCACTAATGCTCCCACACTTCCCATACATGTCCACAAGCGCACTACCAACAAAGATGTTCCCATCAACGCAGGATCGAATGGCAACAGCATGGACAGATCGCCCAAGGTCAAGTCCTGCGAGGCCAGCACAAGTGGTGAGGATACTGGAGACCATGAAGTCGGTTGGCTCGATACCTTCCCTCCGTGCATCCAAATACACCTTAAATGCCTCTTCTTCGGTTCCATTCTGCGCGTACACCACAAGCATCGAGCACCACGAGACATCATTCTTTGTTGGCATCCTGTCCAACACCGCCCTCGCCTCATCCACCCAATGGCACTTCCCGTAAAAATCAATGAGCCCATTTCCCACTGAGACATTCGAATCAAACCCGGATTGTATCACAAAGGCATGGAGCTGTGCCCCAAGCCACAAGTAGGAAGCTCCAGCACAGGCATTCAAGAAGGCACAGAGCGAGATCGTGTTGGGGCACTCGCCCGACAACCGGAGCTTCATAAAGGCATCGATGGCCTCATCAGGCCTGCCGTCAAGCACCGCATTGGTCATGACGGCATTCCAAGCGACAATGTTTTTATGAGGCATTTCATCGAACATCTGGCGAGCCTCGAAAGCTAGGCCGGTTTTGTAGTACATATCGAGGGCGCCGCAGGCCACGAAGACGTCATTGATGAGGCCGGACTTGAGGGAGAGGGAGTGGAGCTGGCGGCCGGCGAGAGAGTGGCGGAGAGCGGCGGCGGCCTTGAAGACGGAGGGGAAGGTGAAGTCGTTGGGGCGGACGGAGGCGCGGAGCATGGAGGTGAAGTGGAGGAGGGCGGGGAGGGGGCGGCCGTTCTGGGTGGCGCCGGAGATGAGAGCGGTCCAGGTGACGACGGAGGGGGCGGGGTCGAGGGCGAGGGTGGCGGCCGCGGCGGAGGGGAGATCGAGCTTGGAGTACATGTTGACGAGGTGGCTGGAGAGGAAGCAGGGGATGAGGGGGGAGAGGGACTTGACAATCTGGGCATGGGCGGCGCGGCCAAGGCGGGCGGAGCGGGCGGCGACTGCGAGCTCGACGGCGGCAGCGAGAGACTGGGAGTCGGGGGACGAAAGCATGGGAGGGCGGCGGCGGTGACGGGACCAGGAAGGACATGGCTTGGAGACACTGGGGGGCGGGGGGAGTGGAGGGAAAAGCGAATCTAGCGTTCTTTTGGATGCAAATGGTTAGTAGGGCTGCAACTCATGGTTGGAAGTTGGAACGAGGGATGGTGAGTTGGGTGAACCCAAATCGGATCAAATTTTTGGCTCAAATCAAACCCAATCAAAATGTGGATTAGTGGCTCAATTTGGGCCAAAGCTAAGACTTGATTTGGTGTAACTATTTTTATCTTCTACTATATATATATATAACTTTAGTAGCAACATTTCGTAGAATGTATATATTGAAGCTGGAAGCTATTAAGAAGGGGAAAATGTAACAGATTTTTTTTTTTCAAACTCAATTTTTTATTTATTTTCTATTTTTTAGGTTATCCAAACTCCTCATCTTTTAAAGAACTTAAAACAGATTTTTCATCTGAACACCCAATCTTGTTTGTCAATTTCAAACTTGTGACCTCATCCCATCCTTCAAAATAGTTCACTGGTGGCTTAAATAGCCAGTCGAAAAAACAATCTAACGCCTCTCTCTAAAACCAGAGTTTAATAGACAATCACGGCAACACACAAACAGTAGAAAAAGATCAGGTTGCAATAATTCTATAAGGAAATATTATGCCATCCAGAAAACATAAAAAACTTTTGGTGTAATTACATAAAATTCGGGCATAGCCCCCACTTTATCACAGCCCTTGCAACGTCCACCACTCTCTCTCTCTCTCTCATCGGCGCTTGCTCCCGCGTTCATGCGTCTCCCTCTCCCTGGATCCCCTCGCCGGCCGACCCTCTTCCTCCGCCTCCCTCCTCGACGACGACGGCTTCCTCTTGAAATGATACTCCTCGTCGCTCGACACATGCTCGTACCTCCGGCTTCCCATCGACGACGAGCCGCCACCCTTGGACCCCTTCCACTCGACTCTATGCCCGTCCGAGCTGGACCGGTGGTGGGCCGCCGGCTCGTGCTGGTCCTTCAGCCCGTTCTTCAGCGGCACCTCCGACGACTTCCTCTTCTTGCTGGCCCCCTCGCCGCCGCCGGAGGAGGACTCCGGGAAGCTGATGCGAGAGAACACGCTGCCCTTCTGCTTCCGCTCCGGCTTAGCACTCTCGGCCTGGGGCGGCTCGTCCAGGTCCGAGGCCCTTCTCTTCCCGGTCCGGCTCGGGGAGTGGCGGCCCGAGTCGCGGGAGATCCCGCGGCGGTCTCCTTTCTCGGACCGGTCTTCTCGGTCGGACCGGTCGAGGCTCGCCGCTCGCGACGTCAGCCGCTGAAACAAAGCACGATTGCTTGTTAGAATGGATAAAGTTTCTAATCATGTTGCCCAATCATGCCGAAACTTTAAATTGCGGCGATCAAATGCCAAGAATGCCCTCGGTCCCAACATGACTAAAGGCACAAGCTTCAAATAATTAATCATTTAAAGATAAACAAATTTACACGCCTTTCCATCAAAGTATCATGCATGCACTCATAAAACCGATTAATTTAAGTTATAGATTTTCTTTCCAGCCTCTTTAAAGTGACCGTTGACTAAAGAAATTTGAAGGCGGACCGAGTCTGCGGTCGTGACACCGTAGTGTATTATTGAGTCTTTTTTTGGCCCCTATTCAACCACATGAAAGGATAGGTCCACAAAGGTCAGAAAGAAGGACCATGCAATAGATCCGACTACACCTCAAGATCAATAAGTAGACGCCTATACCCCATCATGATAGAAAGGGATGGCACCGAGTTCCCTACAGGCGAACTCTCTAACTAGTCCCACTCCAAGGGCAATAGGGTTTCCAAGGCGCTCTAAGAAGCCACATTATCTGGTGATCATCCATTTAGGTTCAATGGAAGAGCCCATAATTTCTCGATATAAAATAATCTCTCATGGGTCATCAGGTCATCATAGCACAACAACTCTAAGTTGAAAGACAAGTCTCCTTCAGGTCAAACACATAATTGAGCCAGCTTGAAATACACACTCCCCCCCTTTCTTAGACACATACATCCCCCAAACTCGAGAGAACAAGGATTTACTTCAAAACCTCTTTCCACGAGGCGAGGTGGCAGTGCCAGGATTATCGTTACGTCAGTAGCCTGTGTCCAATTTCAGGGCCAAAATTCACGCTGCACCCTCGAAAACCTGCCTAACCATTACCGTGTTATAGCTTATTAAAGCTGCCTGAAGGCGAATCTCGAAGTCACCATCATCCTTCGAATTGCCTGCAGCTAGCTTTACCAATAAATGAGAGGGTAGCCCGGAAATCAGGAGAAACCAGTGATCTACTTCCACGCTACGCCAGGGGGGACCACCAATGGGTTCACGGCCGAAAGGTGGGCAGGCACGTGTCAAGACCCGATTGGTGACCGGGTGTCCTGCGTGATCGCGCCGAGGAGGACTCTCTCATTTAGATCTAGGACGATCATAGGGACGAATCACACATCTTACACCATTACCAAGGCCCAGTAACAACTTCGGTTATGCAAGAAAAGGCCCCTGAAATTAGTAATGCCGCAGAAGTGCATGTTTCTGCCGATGCTTATAACTAATGCTGCTACGATGACGCCCAGAGTACAAAAATGAATAAGCAAATGAATCAACAAAAGAGAACGTACGGGCTTCGACTTCAGTGAAGAGACATCGTTCGTGCGACTTGGTTCCCTTCTCGGCTCCCTCTCCTCCCTTCTGAGCTCCCTCTCCCTGAAACCAAGCAGCAGCAACTTGAGCAACCATAAAAGGGAACAGCCAAACCCAGCAAAACTCAAGAGACTCGAAATCCAGGAATAGTTAAATGACATGGATGACCGGATACAAAGAAAGCTAAGCAAGCTCATCCTCTTCATGACTGTCCACTTGGAAAGACTATTATGTCATCAAAAGCAATAGCGACATCCAGAATCACATTGAAAACAGCAGCAACAAACTTGTTATCCACACCATCAAGCTAAGAAGATAGTCGTTGACAAAAACAAAAAAAAAAAGGTCCAAAATAACGATCTGTAAGGCATCGCTTTTATTAATAAACCCAATGGATTGCTGAATAAATGACTGGAAGAACAAAGGGGTTCCTCAGCATATACAGATACAGGTACTAGCCAAAAGTAAAAATATCTCATACGTTGCCACTCCAGTGGAACATTTTGAAGCTGCTGACAATGCAAATAGAGTCACAAGGCGGAAAATTTGTTCATCAAACAACGAGCTTTCACTGAAAGAAAGCATAGATGAGTGTGGCAAGGGATAGCAAGGACACAAGAAAATTTATGGTAAAACACGGAAACCTAGTAAGGAAACAGCGCACAATGCAAAAAGGCTTGAACATAACACAACTGGAATGTAAAGAAAAGAGGAACAAAACTGAAATGCTGTAACGTGCAGCACCGCACGGGATATTAAAAAACAGGGCGCCCGAAATGTGAAGAAATCAATAGCAAGGGTTGAAACAGCAAAACCAAACATATGAAATACAGCTAGTTATTCATGTATAAAATTCAGGGCATTCGAAAATAGGTTACACTGACAGATTCTAGTTTAAGACTTAAATAAATAAAGGAGATCAGAGGAAAAATATGAAAAAGGACACAATATGGAACAGGTCTTGCTACAAGTATATGAGAGATCTCAAATATAATGAACAGAATTTTGCTACTCCACTTCAACTAAATTAAAGGAACAAAGGGATATTAAGAGAAGACAGAAGAAACATGCGAAACGCTGGCACATGCACCGAAAAACAGAAAGCAGGATTTAGATAAGCTAGTAATTAGCTGCTGATATACTAAAAGAGCTGGAATAAACTTTTACTTCATTGCGTATTGTCATTTTATTTTTAGTTGTGTTTCTGCTGTCCATATTATAAGCAATTCACCCACTAATTATCTCCACCTATGCACATGTGCCTTGGTCAACAATTTTATCTTATCTGATTAGTCAATTATCCTACTAGTTTCTAATATATTTTTGCATGTAACATGCCATCACAACTACTCTGAGAAACTTAAAATCGAGAAAAAAGGATCAAGGAGGGAATATATCATTTTTATACAACGTTATGGCTGGAAAAAGAATGTATATTAGCCTTCACATACCACCTTCATTAAAATTCTTATCTTGAATACAACTTCCACCACAAACAACAAGCCTTAAACATGTCAACTTCACAGCATATTTTTGAGCAAACCAGGAAAATACTAATCACCATTCTGGGACCTGGAAGCTAATACCTCTCTGGCTTTGTAAACCAGTTCTCTTATGCATGTACTCATGTATGTGAACAAACAGTAACCAATGCTTTAGTTTGACTTCACAAAAGCATTACTCCAACAAATCCAGAAAATGCCCAAAAAAAAGTAGAACTAAATAGTAACCATTTCAATTACCTTTCATGGAGTCGGTCCAGTCCACGCTTCCGTCTTAGTTCAGCCTTCTTAGCCTCGAATTCTTCCCTCGTCAAATATCCAGGCCCCTGGTTCATACCTCCGATACCGAACTCAGACATATCCCTGTAAGATGTACAATTTTTGTTAATTTATGCAGCCATATGCTGTAACTGAATTATGCATATAAAATTATCAAGAAAACAAACTAAAAGAAAGAGAAAAATTGCCAGAATAACAAGAATAAGCTTGTAACCATGTACATAACCTATTTATTCCAGTTGTTTCAAAACATTATAATATATATCCTACATAAATGAACGAAAGAAACAACTAATGGATAAAAAAAAGCTGGTTAAAGTTTCAGATTTTATGAGAGGATAACAGTTTCAGATTTAAAAACTTGGGTGTCTTCTAACTCTAGGAGGACTTATAACAACCAAGCATACCTTGGAACTGCTGGCATCATATAACCTTGCGCAGCAAATGGATCCTGTGGAAGAATTCCCCCACCAAAAGGAACATCAAAGGGGCCAGGTGTATAACCCATGTATTGCATGGGACCCGTGAATGATGCCATGTATCCATCAACTCCCAATGGCATTCCACCACCAGCCCAGTATGGGTTGTAGCCTGACGGAGCCAAAGGCACCCCAACAAAGTTTTCAGCTCCAAAATCTTGATAAGGCCTCCATTGCATGTCAGAAGCTGCAGATGGGAAACGGAAGCAGCAAACAGGAAATAAGTTAGATTGATTTTTCATTTGTATACCACATAAAGCAACTAATGATTTTACACTGCACTGTGCAAGGCACAGATTGGTAACACTGATCCACATAGAACAAAACATAAGGTAATGCACAAACCATTGCCAGCCAGGCGTGTCTTTTTCTTCTTCTTCTTCTTTCCTGGTACAAGGAGGAAGAAATTAGCAATCTTAAGAGAACAGAATAGACCAATATGAAAGGTTATCATAAAACCAGAGATCCACCATAGCCATTTCCCTTACATATTTATTGCCCCAGACTACTGCATACAATTCAAGTTCCTTTTTCCAACACCAAATAAAAAAACCTCTCACTTTAGAATACGACTATCCTTGGATAGAAAGATTCCACCTTAATATCAATCTAAAACATGCTATGCAACTCAGAAGGAACCTTTACAATAGTTGCACCTTCTCACCTTGTGCAATGCATGTCTTTAGACAGAATATTGCAGACAATATTTTTTTTTCTAAAAACAAAGGAAAAAACATATTACATCGCAAGTGCAGATCACCCACCTTGGTCTCCAGCAAGCAACTTTTCCTGTGTTTCTTCAGGAACTGGAGAACTTTCTGGCAATGTTACTTTTGCATTTTCTGATTCTGGGATTGCTTCAGATTTATTGACGTTCACAGTGACCTTCTTGTCCGAAGAATTAGTCTCACCATGGGCACCCTTTACATTGCTTGCTGCCTCCCCTTCCTTCACATTTGGAGAAGGTTCTGTTGGAGGAACTTGCTTAGGTTCACCTTTGGATGCAGCAGAAAGAGTAGGAGATGGAATTTTGGGTTGTACTTCGCGAGCTGACTCCATATCTGAAAGGCCAGAAGATAAAGGTTATTTCCATCAAGAAGATATAAATAATTATATATCAAGAACCATGAGAAGTACTCATTCAAACCTTGTATATGAACAAGGCTTCCAGCATTGTCAGTACTACTAGTTGCTGACTCCAATATGCGACTAATAGTTTCTCTAAGCGTTTTATTGGGAAGAAGGTCATCTGCTAGTATATCCGTAGCACCACAGACACACATTGACTTGCTAATAATATAATCTCTTATGCCTGGTGGAAGCAAATGAGAGAATGATTGCTGGTCAAACAAGTACGAAAGTAGCAATTGGTAATTGCTCAACGGGAAAATATTAAAACTTCAGGATATGACTTTTATGTAAGCCAAATAATATAACAGATGGAAATCAAGTCCAGAGCATCGAGACACACTTACATTTGTCACAAAAACTCCTAAAACAGCATTTGCCAGTTAAAACAGCATCTTTCATTACTTCTTTACAAAGTGGGCAGTGCAATTCTGGTGGCAGATCACTGACAGGACGGGTGGTAGGTAACCCTTCAATTTCCTTCTCAAATGCAGCTCTATGTAGCAAAAGTTGTTCGTCATCTGTCATATCTATGACAACACCGTAATAACACAAAATAATGCATGAAGTCATCAACTTACTCATTTGGCTTAAGAACAGCAACAGAACCACCAGGTAGTGCATAGGAGCCATCAGGAGTTGTCACTAACATTGATCTTGGAATTCCGGTTGGGGGTTTCATCCTTTTAATGTCATAGTTTGGATCACCATTTGTGGGGCAATGCTGGATAAAATGGCCTGGAAAGAAATTTCTCTTAAGGTACATAAATTGGTGATCCCCAATGATGAAAAAACAATTAATTACAATGACAGGGACCTCATATGTCACCATATTATAAATACCTGGTACTTTGCATCTATGACAAACATAGCCTGCTGGAGGCGTCTTGCGCTCCAGTCCACCTCGGCCTTCATTTAGTGACAAAAATGAAAATGTCAGAATCCAGAACAATGGGAAGATAAAATAAAGTATACATGCAGCATGCATCATCTACTAACTCATTTACTCTTGCAACAAAAGTCCATAGAAAAATGGATAACAAATGTTTTAACTCTAAAATGTGATACATCAGAAAAGAAACATCCCAATAAACAGACAAGGGACGAATGCATTTGCGAGTCCCTAGTATCACAAATATATGTAGGAAAACAGAAAGAACATATGCTACTTTTAGAGGCACATAAATATAACAAACACAAAATTAACCAAACTCTAGTTCAACCTAAAAAGTTAATTTTATTGTGAGGATCTGCACGTAAGTCAAAGAATCAAAGAAGGAAAATGACACAAGAATGAAGAACAGTATCAATACACGAAAAGAGACAAGCATGATGAGCACTACAGGTGTTTAAAGGATTACCAAAACCACGACCAGCAATCATTCTCCCACCCACTCCCCTACCAAAGCCTCTTCCAGCACCATAACCTTCTTGCGTTTGACTGCAAAGGGTTTGACCCAGTGAAAAACACTGTTATGAATGGTTCCTCATTGGTAAACCAAATGTGGCTGCCATTGCTACTTCATTCTCTTGTACTTTTCTAAGCTTTTTAACTCCAAAATATATGTAAGAAATGTCAAATTTTCAACTAAATGTCTCACCGATTCCAGTCAAGGGCAGGTGTGTCGATTAGAGCCTTAATCTTGCTATCCTCGTCAACCTTATTTGCAGGAGAAACATCTACTACTGGATGGGTTGACAGAGCAGGAAGTGCTTCAGGAATAGCATACAGATCATTACCAAATTCATCCCATTCAGATTCTTCAGGCTGTGAAATTAGATTGAATGTAAAATTAATATCCTTACCATCAATCAAAGATGAGAACAGTCAGGAAAATCCACTCATTACCCATTCAAGAACTAAGATAATGGTGGTCGACACCAGTTCAGAATTTAAAAAAAAAAAAAATTAAGCATAGGGAATCGTATCCAGAAATTTAAGTCTTACATATTTCATGGTAGATGAATCACCAAGCAAAGTGCTACTTGCTGGTGGAAGATCTTCTACCTTGTCCTCTACAACTTTCATCCTGCAGATAGAATGCAAACTTTCAATCAAAGGATCCGGTCAGGAATTCAACATTGTCTTAAAGTTGCCTTATGAAATTTAATCCCAACAAAGTTTAAAAATATATTTCAGTAAAACTACATCCTTCTCACACAAACAAATCTAAATTCATTGGCTAAGGCATAAAGCAAATGTACATAGAAGAGCTAATCAAATGATCAGGATTCAGAGTGCAAAATAGTACTCGTCTCGTTCTGTAACAATAGGCTTCCGGGGCCGTCCTGGGACGCGACGAATCAATACTGATGTATTTTTGGGTATCATGGCACCTTCATCTACATATTCTGAAAGCGAAAATGGAAGAACACAAAGTCTATAAAAATCCAGAGTGAGATTAGCGCAGCCCGCATAACTCCCAGCAAACTAACTCAACAGACACATTATCAATCAAATACCAGGCACAATCTCACAAACTCAGTTACCCCTTATCTCTTAAATATTCAAGCACAATTATCTAAAAATACTCCAAATCCATCCTTTTTTTAATATTTTTAGTCTAATAACTGATAATGCTGAACGTGTTGAACTATAATCCTATAAGTAAACTGCATGAACAAATCAATCAAGAGAACCTAGTCTAGAAGAAGAACCAACCTTCATTAGTCTGCGCGTTGGAGACCATAAGGTCGAAATCGGTACCCCTTCCCAAATGCTTCGATTCAAAAATTCGTTCTTTCAAATTGGCAACGGATATGAATTGACCCTCAATTGGAACAGAGTCATAATCTTTGGCACTTTTAAACTTATAATACACAGCCATTATTTTTCCTTTCCGGTTTTCTTCGGATCTAATTGCAAACCAGATCAACCAAAAACACAGAACTTGCTGGAAATTAAACAACGAGCAGCAAACTGAATTTTAAGGCCGAAATTAAAAACAGGCCTGATATTAAGCTAGAACAACAGAAATCATAGACACGTGTACAAGCAGTATATCTCCTTTCCAATCCTTGACGAAGATCACGCTCTATTCCCCGATCAAGAAACGATCTGTCTGGAAGAGAAAAGAGGAAGAAACCCGAGATGAGTTCGCCGCCAATCGCTTCACGTCCCAATAGAATAGAACAGCGATCCAACCAGCAAAAGGCCCCGATCCGCAGCGGAATCACCGAGATCGACGATCACCGCCACCGCTACAAGAAGAGAAGATCTTCCGCAACAAAAACCCCCCTTCGGTTTAAGGGTTTCAGCCGGAGGAGGCGATATCGGACACCGCGCTCAACAGATCGCCAACGCCGTTACGGAATCGCCCGAGGCTGCGGCGAATCCAAGAATCTCCCGAACAAGCACTTCGATCGGAAATTCGAGGAGAGAACGAAGAAACGGTGGCTTCTCCGATGAAAAATCCCCAACTCGACCAGCGAGGAAGCCTTGGATCGATCAATCGGGGAAGGATCCGGAGAGAACTCGAGGCGATGGATGGATTCGAGGGGGATCGAAGGAAGTTAGGGTTAGGGTTTCCCCTTTCCTTTCGAGAGATATCTCCAGCGCTCACAGAAAGAGGGAGAAGGAGACGCCCGGTTTCCTTAACGCGGAGGACAAAAAAGGCAACTTCCAACGAGGAGTCGAGGGTGGTGCGGGGTGCGGTATTTATAGACAGACCGCTCCAGTTAAAACCTCACCGCCTTCACCTCGTTGGTTAAAGCGGGCCGGACGGCAACGGCGGAGATGTGGGGCCCATGGAAAACGGATGATGGGTGGGCTTCCGTGTCCCTTCCATCTGGTCTGGCTTTCTAGATCACAGATCCCACTATTAGGAGGATACCGTCTAAATTAAGAGAAAGGGAAGAGGAATTGGATCGTCACTTTGTTTTGCAATCTATTATTTTCTATTGCATTGTGAGTATTTGTACTCATGCGTAGGGTGGAAAAAATTGACCTGCTCCAATAAATTTGATCCATCCTGATCTTATTTGGGTTGGGTTTGGATCAAAGATTTTTTAGTTAGGGTTTGACGTGGGTCAAATTCTCTAACCGAAGTTTAAATAGATCGAGTATGGATCAAAGTTTTGATTTGACTTGGGTTATGATGTTAGATTTTATCTAGATTGAAAAAATTTAGATTGGGTTAAGTCGTGATGTTGGATAATTTTTTTTTAAGTGAATAGTGTTTCTCTATTGATATTAGTTATTTAAATCTTTTTGAAAATTAGTCAGTAAAAATTGTAAATATTGAATTTGATAAGTTAGTATAGGTTTACCAAAAAATCACTCTTACAAAATTGATTAGATTGAGGTCAAACAAATGACCCAAAATAACCTGTGAATGGATATGGATCAAGAGAAATCTTGACCTGATACAAGGTCGAGTATAGGTCAGAGTTTGTATGTCGTTGTCCTTACTTGACTCGACCTAATCAATTAACTCTCATGTAGGTAAGGAAATTGCATTACATTATAAAGTCAATGATTGTTATCTGCAACACCAAGTTTAGCTGAAAATTGTAAACATCAAGGTCATGTACATGGGCATGACAATATTGCATGATTATGAATTAGAAGAATACTAGTTTCATACAACTTGAATGTATTACATGAGTAAAGCACGAAGATAGACTTACCATAATGACTTGCTGCATGCATTAGATATTCTCCGTACGCAATATAATTGCTCTTTTGGTGCTTTTTAAGATCCTACACATATTTAGTTAGGTGAAAATTGCATGTAACATAAAATTTAACACGCTCTCACCCCCTCCTCCTGTGTGCAACATTCTCAACATGCTTTGCTCCAGTATAATAAAAACTACAATGATAATATGCCGCCTCCACCTTCTTAGTCTCAATATTTTATAAGTTCAACCTCCGAGATTGATCTATAAATTGATCGATTTGGATTTTAAGATGAACTACAATTTTACTCTAAATAGGGGACTACAATGCACATTCATTCACCAAGAGTGCCGCATGCACTGCATGTGCTAGCAACTAGTTGTGTCTTTAGAGTTAGCATATATTATATTATTAGATCTAAGTAGTTGCTTGACTTCAATATGATCCCATAACCATTATTTTGATCCAAGCAGTTATGTAAATCATGCTCATACATTGTTTCCAAGTCATTTCTCGAACTAATGTTCTCCCATAAGTCATTTAAAACTTTATTCTTTTTCCTCATAAAGTGTTATACAAAGAGATGCAGTAGATTACAATGTAGTTGCTCAGGATGATGAATAGTGAAGAGATCAAAAAGATTCAATCTTCAAGTTATACATTGCATATTATTCATCTTTACAAACTACTGTGGACTCCATTGATATGAGGGCCACCTAGGCAGAAACCATTTATGCGAGGTTTCATCTGCAAGAGGACTTCATCCATCTAAAAGGTGACTAAGTTACTGTGCTTGATTGGATCCAGAAGCATGCTAGAGATGTAGATCGCCTCCTCCTATTCTAGGACATTTGGTGGATTGGATTCCTTTGGAGCTAGTTATATCTAACGTGTGGCCGATAGAACGGTCCATTACCAATTCACTCCAGTCAAATACACGATGAATCCATGGCATATTTTTCAAGCATGATGCATGTATTTATACGCTATCTCGCATATTTATAAGCTGTGCATATTTTTGAATTAACTTTGTGCAGATAGGTACAAAGTGTATTCTGAGGAGATATTAATTGTGTTTAAGGTGACAGCCACTAAGCCCAGCCAGATATTTTGCATATGCATAATTGAATTAACCCTGTGAAAATAGACATTTAAGTGTGTTCCAAAAGATAGTAATTATGTTCCCACTTGGCAGCAACTTGTTCAGCTAGACATTTTTGTGCGTGCATACTTGAATTAATTATATGTGCATGTCAAGACAAACTGACCTATTAAATGAAGTGAAAAAGAGGTGCATTAATTAAAGGATTCAATCCATGGATTGCAGCGGATGTTCTAAATGGCGATATATTTTCCAGTACCAAAAATCCAGGAGTTATCAGCAGCTATGTCCCCAGTTCACAATCCTGAAATAATCAGCTGCCTTATCCCAACCCACAAAAACAATATAGAAGCTTCCTTGAAAAGTAATAGAGCTGGTAATTTCATCATGCTTAATTGCAATAATTTGCCTATCAAGTTGAAAAAAAAAATAATCAAATCCTACTCCACTCTCTTTTTTCCTTTTCAGTTCAATCTCAGTATCTTTAACATCTACAATACAAAAAAAAAAAAAAACACAACTTATTGCTGTGGGAATTACTTATGAAGGAAATGAATATTGGAGTGGAGGGGAGGAACTAGACATCAGTCAAGATCAATGATGATACAATCACAACATATGCGAGTAAGAAGAAGACTGCCATCTGAATGAAGAACTTAGGGTTTTCCCTCATGCTTGAGGCTGTGACCGCCCTGGAAGGGGGAAAAAGTTATATCAGAACGAAGGGAAATAGAGTTCATGGGTGATCATGGCAGCATAAAACATGCAAATGCACAAAACAATGAAATTACCTTGCGATACGCTGAGAAAGTCGATGGAAAGGCAGACTCTGAATAAAGACAACACCAGGTCCTGTCAGAATAGCCGTTAATTGGTTGTCACCCTGCAATGTAACAGAGAGCTCTCAATGCTAAGCCAAATTAAATAAATAATGGTGGGTGTCATTACTTGAGATTCCATGCTGTCGTATCTAATAGAAATATAAACCAAATGCAGCAAAAGAAAATGGCAGCACTACAGAGTAAGGACTATGGAACCTGGATGATAGTGTCCAGGCTAACCATTTTGTCCCCAGTACCAGTCATTATGTTGCAACAATCATAAGACAGGCATAAGTGCAACCAACAGCCAAATAGATGGTAACACTCGCAGATCATACAATATTAAGTTAATTTCTACTCGATCATATTACAGGTGCAGATAACTTATTAGACATTCCTTCATCTGAAAATGCTGCCAACCACTCTCACGAAAATCCTGAAGCTACCTTTTCGGAAATCCTCATACATATTTGATATCTATGGCAAATAACCTTCATAGACTTAACTGGTGATTTCATTTCTAGAAACAAACAGGTATCCTCAATCAAAAAAGGGCACTGAGATATGATCAAGACCAGAAAGCAGTAAAGCAGATAGACTCACCCCAAATACTACCCTTCTCATTGGGTGGGAGGGCTTCAGCTGGAAATTTATGGTATTTGTCATAGCTACAATGCAGGCAGCATCAACAACTAACACTTCCCCCGAAGCAAGAATTTTCTGTGCAACTAGCAAAATAGATCACAAAAGAGGTCAAAGAGTTAGTTAGCAATTACAAAATGTAGACTTATATGCTAAAGCTGCTAGCCTGTTACCAATTTTGTCCTTTCAAGAAGAGGGCAAAGATAATATCTCTATACCAAATAATATATATTATAGGCATACTGAAGCAATGCACTTTATTTTAATATCTAGTGACTAAACAATCCATAGAAAAGCAGTAAAAGAATATCAGTCCTTATCTGCCAATATCATGGGATTTATCAGTTTACATTGGCCGAGAGAATGAGGGACATTGTTTTACATATTACTGAGTGCCCAATGATGATACAACATTTATCTTAACTGATATCTCAGATGAGATGAACATGATGAATGGATGGGAGCTGGATAACTTATACTATATTATTATCACAACTTTAGCAATTATTAAGCTTCTTATTTTCTGGTAAGTATTACTTATGCTTGTCCATAATTGCTAAATGAGATTTACGCATTTTCATCTTTAGTATATGAGTTTGAAGAAATAGTAAGCACTTAAATCAAGAACCTGAAAATGCAAAATGTTTGCATGAAACTGTGAATCAAAACTGCCAATAAATATTTTCAGCTAGTTGATGAATGTCCTCCCTGAATGTCTTAGCAGAGGGCAACAGAATTCAAACTATTTTCGACGTATTTTATTTTCAAATATCCCATGGTTTAGACACATAATAATAGATCCATAACTACATGTGCTTTGCATCTTCACACATACATGTGAACGACGATTCTATCACAAACTGAGATGAAGCCATGTTCATCCAAGAAACAAGAATAAGGCAGAGATGAGAAACCAATGCATCATCTAATTTGTTTCAACAGGCCCAGTTAATCAATTTTGTGAACCCAAAACTGCATGTAGTTGCAAAATTAATCAACAGTGATATGAGTGCAATAATATGAATGCGAGTGTGCATGAGGAGAGTTGATGAAAAGCATGTAAATTTCAGGTTCTGTGAGTGAGAATTTATGACATGCTCTTTCACATCGATTTTTTAAGTTTCGGCCAAAGCAGATTGTTTTCAGTTGATACTGATCTGAAAATGACCAAACTTTTTGGTCAGTATCAGCCGGTTTCAAAAGTTTTGATTGAACCCAGTTGCGCAACCAATATTCCTTTTAAAACGAATTGTTTAACAAGTAAATAGACAACACAGAAAAAATTCATGTGATGTGAATCTTGAAGCTATACGCAACATTACAACATGAAAAATGCATACACATGCCTGATTTGAAAGTGAGCTGTTTAGGGACATAGGAATCTTTCACTAGTTTTCAAAAATTTTGGGACATGAAGGTCTACTTATCATGTCCTTCATTTTTTTATTTTGATAATTGAAAGAAATACGAAATAGGTATACATAATTAACTTTATACTCTTTTCAACTTGGTCATGATAGTCCACACTTGATTGAGTAATATTTGATATTAATACTCAATAAACTAGTACATTTGTGACATGTTTAATAGGTTAAGCTTCAATAAGTTCTGTTTCAGCATAAAACTATCCAAACTAAATAAATTATAAGATAACCCAACACATAATAAAATGACGTCAAGTAATTAGACTTGGTTTCTTTGTTTTTACTTGGTTTTTTTTATTTTATTTTTATGTTTGCGACTGAAATTCTGTAACTCGAAGCAAAACTAATGAAACAAAAACTCTTATCCTGGGAAGCAAAACTGAAACTAAAAGTGAAACCAAGTTTGAAAACCTTGTTTCACATTGTTATGTGGAAGAGAATCACTAAGTATCCAAAAAATATACTATCAAGCAGCATGGTAGAGCATGCATGAAAAGATCTTTAAACCATGGTGGCCAGTGAGGGTGAATGTACCACAGAGTTAAAACATAAGCACATTGAGAATAACATTGTGGTCCTACTATGTTAAGAAAGAGCATGATGTACAATAGTTTTGTTCAGTTGAAAAGTAACAAACATGCCACACAGGGTGTTGATTTATCCAAATCATTGAAAGCCTGGAAAAACTGAATCTATGTGGCGTAAACTCAGGTACATGTGCTATGTGTGGGTGCATGTCTAAGCATTCCTTCATTTTATCCTCAAAGCATTCCCTTTTGTGGACCCTTCCAAAGTCTCATACCCATATTCTGCAACATTGCCCAATATTCCTATTGTCTTTCTCTTATCCATTATCTCTCCTTCCTATCTTTCTCTGCCTCTTCATCAAGCTCTTTAGGCTTATATTTTCTTTCCACAAATCTGTCTAAGTTCCTCTATGGATGTTTGCTCAGCGGATTTTGGGAATAAAAAAAGACATAGGATATTAGTTCCACCACTACTATCTTCATGATCCTGAAGCTTTTCACATGGTATGACACCAACCCTTAAGACTTGGCCTTTCTTTTGATAAACTGTACACTAAAAATTCAGGCTAGTGAAATTTGAATTAGACCATTGCATCTCTTTCTTTTCACTTTTCAATTGATAATGTGAGATCTGTATATTGGTTATTTTTGCATGAAGCCCTGTTCGGTTCAAGGCACAAGGACAGTGTAAGCAAGAGAATATCTAGATGCAATCAAATGGGGTTCCAAAATGACCTAGCCTACCCTAAAAACTTGAAGAATGTTTGTACATATGTTTTCCCTACTCTCCTCTTTGCCCAACAATTATGCAAACAGAAAAGATGGTAAAAATATGGAGTTCAAAGTCATTCTCTGAAACATTGGAATATCAGACACTCAATAGTGTTGAACAAAGTTGCCGATAATGGTCCCCAACTGGTCAATTATTTATGAATAAAAGGCAAAAGAAAAATATCTCCCCCTTGAGGAGATAAGGTCAAGTAGAAGAATGGCTGTGGAAGAGCATAAAACCATAAATCAGCGCCAGTGCACACCATAAGTCTCTGATGTAAGGGAAACCTTAAAGATAACGTACCACATTGTATCAAAAAGTTAGATATTTAAACTTAGTCTTTGCAAGTCTGAAGCTACAACAAGGAGATTCAAATAATCTCTATCTAGATTGCATCCTTCATAATTTTTCTAGAGTTGAATTTAGTTAATTCTCCTTGCATCAGGTACTCGAAGATTACAGGTGCCCTTCTTGAACATTATTCCTACCACTGAAAACCAAACCTGACCATGCCTTGAAAATTTCAATACAAGCACAAATTGGTTATCTTGGGTCAAGCTTGTTTTTAATTGTACCATGTAGGTTCTTTACCATAATTCCCCTGTAATTGAACCTGGATTAGTTCAGGTTATCTTGGGAGCCCTACAGCAGAAATTTGGATTAGATCAGCTGTTTAAGCCCTGAAGTTTTCCCTAAGTTGCACATAGATCCAACCCAGCCTAAATTATGAGTTAAGAAAGACACAATTCAGGTTAGCAAGGTTTAAGTTGCACCTACATTGAGGACAGCAATAAAGAAAGGTACAAAAGAAGTGGCTGATAAAAAGGGAACAGAGTTTGTGTATAAGTCAGGAGCATATTGTCACAGGCTTGGAAGGTTTCCCTATCAGCTTCTTATAAACATGTGAGATGTTGGAAAAAATAAACTTATGGGGTATTTTATATTGTGGAGCAAAAGCATTCTAGTGCTGCTGCTTCATCATAAGGTCTGAAGAGCATGATTCTACATTATAACCATCAAGACTTTATTATCTACAATATGACAGGATACAGGGCACCTATGATTAAATATACAGGCTTACTATATGGAAAAAAATAACATGATATCCTGTTGACAGTGATTTTGTCAAATAAAGATGTTTCACTGTTATTACCTGATACTTGCTGTTATAATGGCTACTGACGGTCATCTTAATATTAACGTCATAAAGTTATATGGCTCCTAACAATATAATGGCCACTAACTATTACGGGCCCTTGCTAACATATACTTATGATGGTGTTAATAAAACCTTTTTAAGGTGAAAGCAAAAGATGCTGAAGTCACCTAGCTGATTACATCTCACTTATTGTGATTACAAAATTTTACTGAAGACCCTGGAAGTTAATAAGACAGCTTTTCACATTAAAATTATATTAGTTCTTTATCTACCATTAACCAAACAAAGATGTACATGAGTTATTCTAGTGTTAATAATATTCATTATTATGTTAATCGATGCAATGCCTTCCTCCCAAAATATGCAAGCATTGCTATCTAATTCTGTCCAGCATTCTGTACTATTTTGGAACATTCTGATAATAACAACAATCAGTACTCAATCAAAGATCTGCAGAGGATCCAAAGCGCACATCTTTATAATGGCAACAATAAAGAGGATGAACTTGAAGTGCACAGAGATAAGTATACCTGATCCACCACCAATAAGGAAAGCAAGCCCTTGACCTGCCAGCTTCTGTTTAAGGATCACCTAAAATAGCAATAAACATATGATGAGTACAGACTTTATGTCAATGTAATCCAGATGCTAGAGAAAGAAGGCCCTGTAGGGGAGAAAATGCAGCACTAGACCTTACCTCTGCACCAACTTCAATATTGCGGGCTCTCTGATCAACTGTACTTGAGACTGTTACCTCATTGACAGAGCAAAGGAATGCATCTGGCTACAACAACCAAATTTGAATATTGTAAAATACTCTACATTGCTTAGAGAAGAAAAATATGGCAAAAATGTAATGATGAAAAAATATATACTATTAGATAAGCACATATTTCAGTTAGTCGGCTAAGTAAATTTGATCGACATGATCAAAATTTGGATTGAATAAAATTAGGAGCAGGTGCAGGTATAAGAAGCACACATATTAGAAACATTTTTTAGCAAGGAAGCACTTGGGAAGTGACTGTATGTTTAGGAAGAATCTGAAGCAGATTTATTACCCTAGGTAGAAGATTCTAGCTAGGATCTAACTCTGCAACCAATTATAATTTCACTTGAACTTTTAACCCTCTCAATTTCACTGTATTATGGACTCTCCCTCTGATAAAAACTATCTCTGGCATATGCTGCAGCAAGCTACTAAGGATTGTTAAAGTACTGCAATCAAAGCACGAGGTGTTGCCAGTGCCCAAAGACTCAAAATCAACCTGCTTTAGCATGCCAGTGAGAGTTCTGTTGTCCAAAAAAAGAAGGAAAAAAAAAGAAGAAAAAAGTGTGGACATATAAGTCATTTTTAATCTAAAAACAATAACAGAATAAATTATAAATTAGATTAAGGAGACGAAAAATATTGGATGCATTTTTAAGCATGCCACAAATTAAGAGTTTAATAAGATTCAAGTCTAACCTGACAAAGATTCAAACTTATATAATAAATCACCCCCCCACCCCCCCACCCAAACAAACAAAAAAAGAAAATCCCAACACCTTGGGTCTGAAAATTCCTTTGGATTATTGCATGTAACCCGCACACCCCCCCCCCCCCCCCTCTCTCCTCCTCCTCCTCTCCTTCTCACTATTTTATTAGGTGGCACCTATTCCCCTTCCAGTTTCTTTATTAAGTCTCAAGATATCTCACCATATGAGATTATGCAAATCTTAGATTCAAATATGGAGTTTTACTTGGAAATAACTATTTAAACTACAGTGGATATTGGATTTCATGAATCTGTTAGTTGCCCATTTAAAACCATATAACTAATGTACCTCTCGCCCACTGCTTTCCCAGGTCCAAAGAAATGAAATCTTGTAAATAAAAAAAAAAAGATAAATTAAAAAGGAAAGATTTATCTCCCTGGGTGAGACAGCTTGCAGCCCTACATGGAGAGAAAAATAAAGAGAGATTATGGTTTCTAGGCCCACAAGAGAAGGAAAAAGCACTTTGTAGATTTTCAATCTGTTTAGAAATTTTGTTTGATCAACTATTCTAAGATTGTAAACTTTGCTTACATAGGAGAAATATTCATACTTTTGATTTGAAAATTATTAAAATTTTCATTGCACAGAAACATTCATAAAACGTTACAACAATCTATAGTGAGACATTTTATTAATTTACTTTAATGATACTTGTAACTTCTTATATCATTAAAATCTTTTTATATACTATGCTGTAGTAATTTGATCTATGTTTCTCCAAAGGGAGATTGTTAATATTCTTTTATTTTAAATTATTTTAAATAAAATAAGATCAAAACTTTCACTTTTGTCTTTGAAATTAAAAAAATATTTGTAATATACTAACAAAACCAAAATGTAGAATCTCAAGCTTTCTCCTTCCTATCCAAATTAAAATAGAGAAAAAAAAAACTATATAGTTTATAAGAATTATAATTTGCAATGCAAACCTATTACTATTTATAACTATTCTAAAAATGGTAGGCATGACTTCAATATGTATAGATACATGTAAATATATTTTTTATCAAAAAAGATATTTAATTAGTTAACTTTTGTAATTTCAACTTTCTTTTGGGGGGCTGGAGGAGAGTGAGGTGCTCCGCCCTTATCAAGCAAGAGTATTATTAAGGCTAAGCAGGGTTGTAGCCACCAACACAAATAAAATTGAAATTAAAAAAAGAAAAAAATGGAATACATGACATTAAAAGAAATAAAGAATACAGTGTAATATCAAATATTAATGATTTATACATAGTTGGCTCATAATAGCAGGCCCATGAAAGCAAATCAAGATGAGCTAGTCCTACAACTCGTGTTGGCATGTACATCCGACAACTGACATGAGTTAGTGGTAGGAAACAATGAAATAAGAGTCAAGCCAGTCCATTAGCATCACTAATTATAAAAACTACATGAATATGTTCTTAGAACAAGAATAGTTAGATAAAGCAAGAAAAATGAAGGAATCTACTATACCTGGCAAAGAATTTCTCCACCAAAATTTGCCAAGTCAATCTATGAAAAAAAAAAGTCACATAGCAATCTTTAGCAAAAATATCAGCATTTCTAACAATAATTTAAAATTCAATAAATGGTCTTCCATAAACAAGGATTTATTGAGTATCTTTTTTTTCCTGAAAGCTCTGTATTTAAGATGTTGCGATAATAACTGAATGGAAAATGACATATTTTCAGCTGCCTTCCAAAGAAATTGAAATGTCAGTGAAATTCATATGTGGTGCCAAAAGTGAAGCATTGGGCTTTAGCCTCATTAAGATAATATCAGCAGAAGACTGCCCCTAAAGAGGCAAGAGTAAGGGGGAAAAATTCATAGCATACTCCTTCGCATCCTTAAGCAGTCACCATTTTATGAAATTAGGAAAATCTGTTGACTTCTAGCGACCATCTACTTCGACTGAAGCAGTGACCTTGGCAGTGATGTTCTTATCAACAGATGGGTGTGTTCTCAGAGGTTTCCGTGGTTCAGATATTCTTATTGTTGATACTAGTGAGGGCCATGAGATGGCAGGATGGACCTTGGAAAGGCAAAGAGGGGGCACCGTTCAGACATTCTTATTGTTGATACTATTGAGGGCCATGAGATGGCAGGATGGACCTTGGAAAGGCAAAGAGGGGGCACCGTAAGTAGAATTGTAGAAGACCACTAAGATGAAGGCAGCAAAGAAGAAAACCAAGCCTGGGGTGACATATTAGCCCACTCGTGTGAATGATAATCATTCATCTTGTTGCATTTAATATCAAGAAACTATTATTACTATGATCATTATATGATGGTAACTAATATTGCTCCAATTACATGATGGTAATTAATGATGCAGTCTTATCTTGCAACTAGAAGGACTTCATCTCACAAAGCACAAAGTTAAAAAAATGATTAGTTCTTCCTCGGAATGCTTTCAAATATTATATTCTGAACAAGGCTTTTTATAAATAAAGAAGAAGAATTTAGGCACTCTTAAAAAAGCAATGCCAATAGAAATCTTTGTGCGGCATAATGCTAAATTCCAAACGTTCACCTGATCTTCCTGTATGTAAGAATTGATGAATGGTCGACATTTAACAAGGGCAATGCTGGAAAATGGTTTAGAGAAAAAGAGGAAGTAGCAACAATCAATATTTATAAGAATGAAAAAGATGAAGAGCTTTTAGATATCCAAAGAAAAGGAGAATAAAGGATTTGGTCACTAAAACAGAAATTGCAAAATCAGAAGCAGAGCTCTTGCTGGATTTTTTGGATCTCAAATTCTAATAATGATTTGTAGCATTGAAACTCTTGCATCATAAAAATAAATTTTGGTTGAGATACCATGATTATATATGGAAATTTAGCTAAAATATCATTTATATACTAACCGGGAGTATCCTTGCAGGAGAGGGTGCTGCAATTCCCACAAATCCATCCTCTAGACCCGAATTAAAAAGAACTGTGCTTGTTACATTTTTTCCAAAAAGCCACTGCCAGAAACCCCCTTCATTCTCAGGGTAGTAATTATTGTCCATTTGAATGGACCCAGACATGTAACACATTGTACCTAAGGAAAATTTCCAAGATAAAACATGGAGTTCCTTTACTGGATTCAATATACAAATGACAAGCAACCAGTTTACAAGCATAGAATGATATAACTGAACAAAGCGCCTGCTTAATTTTATGAATTAGATCTCGAGCAGAAAAATGACAGAAAAGATGACCTTATAGTTGTAACACCTCTATTTTTTTATTATGCAGTATGTATCATATACTCAGAAACAAAAGTGATTAGCTATTAGTAGATGGTACATCAGGAACTTGTGGTACCAACCACTACATGATATAAGGTTAGGCACGCAAGGTATAAGCAAACCAGAAATGATTATAAGCAGCATGCAGGAACAAAATTAAATATATAACTAATATATGAATTCAGAAAAATAGTATCTAATTGATCACAAATAAAGCTCACAAAAATACAATGAAGACTGACTTGCCTGGCTTTGCTGTTACCTTTTCCTGTGATTTCAGCATTATCTGGAAATTGGATTCCGATTAGATGTGCAAAAATTAGAAGTACTTTTGAAAAAAAAAAGGTACTCAAAAATGTCGTTACTTCAAAGTACCTGTAAAATTTGTGATTCTCCACCCAATATTTGAAAAGGGGTCACTGTTGTTTCGGGACTCTACATTACATAATCATTCGATAAGTCCAACAAGTTTAGTGATAATGATTCTCATCACATATGATATTTTAGTTTACCAACATTCCATGGCAACAGCCACATTTCCAATGAATAAGAACTTTAGATTTTAATGGTAAGTAACCACCTCGTATACCCTCAAGTTACATAAAAAGAAAACTTATTCAGGGAGACTTAGGCGCAGTGAGCATGGTAGCGAGTGAGAAAAAGAATTAAAGAAAAGGGGGACTTCTGTTGTCTAATTCTAAGAACCGGACTTATTAGGAGTTACAACGACCAGTCCTGTAAACCTAAAATAACAAGCGCACAGTTTAATTTACACAAAAAATTAACTCAATTGAAAAAAATCCGGATAATTTATAAAAATTTAGCAGAATAGATGAATAGAGCGGATTCAATAAACGTATAAGACCGATAAACCGGACATGAAATACAACAAAAAACAGTCAAAAGAATTAAAGAAAAGCGCAGAAAAATAAAGAAATTGAACAAAACACAACAAAATGCAGTAAAAGAAATTAAAGAAGCTGACAAGGTTATGCAACCAGAATCGAAGCACAAGTTCAGACCATGAAAATTTTCCCCAGTCGTAACAAATCGATAGAAATCTACCAAGATTCCCTAAAGATCTCCCTGGATAGATTTCAGATCCTAAACAGAAACTCCAGCAGAAACCCTAGCTTCCAAAGGGAATCAAGAAGAGATGGGGGAAGCGAAGGACACCTGGTAAACATAGGGCTGGAACGGCGCCGAGAAGAAGGGCGCGGCCATGGCGATCGCGATGAAGCCTCCGAATACAGCTTTGAGCAATCACCAGAGACTGGATCGAGGGTTTCGAAGCGCCGATAGAGACCCCTCGAGAACGGTGGTTCTATGAAATTACTAAACAGCCCTCAATTCTTCACGTAAATTCGCGTGATTGTGGGCTGCTGAACGGTGGTTATATTGTAATTATCTTTGGAAACAAGGGCAGTAATATCTAAGTGCATTCTCCAACTCCCCGCTTCACCTTTGGAACGCCTTCCACGCCATAAGCTTAATGGCTACCGCCCACGTCATCGTTTTAGGTTAGGTGGCTTGTTATCATTGGTTCCCATGCTACTCCCGACATGTCAGAATTGCAGCTGAACTTAGACAGCAGAGCCGGCGGTTTTACTTCTTTGAAGCAATCTACCGTTCATTCTATCCTTAGATTGATGGTGGAGTCTTAACCGTTTGATTAGTTGGCTTCCACAGGGACAACCAGACCGCCATTCTCGCTTAGTTTGTACTAAGGAGCCCAGCAGCTCACTGGCTGCTCTAGCACAAGCCGGCTCGACTCGAGTTCAATTTGGGCTCTACACGACTCAATTATTAATGAGTATAAATTGAGCTTGAGTAGCTCTCGACAGTTTTTCAAAAAAAAAAAAAGCTTAAATAGCAACATACTCGGTTCAAAAACTCACAAATTTAATAAAGTATTTATATTTTTTATTTATAATATATATAATTAATTTAATATTTAAAATATAATGCTATGTTATATTTTGTTTTAATTATATTTTTAATTATGATAAAGGCATTAATTCGAACTTATATTCGAGTATGAATCAATTGATATTCAAGTCGAGTTAAGCAGTTCTCAAATATTGACTTTTTTATCGAATCGAGTTCGAACTTAGATATTAATGCTCGATTAATTTTGAATCAAATTTCAAACTCAAATATTTTGAATTAAATTACTCTTGAACCTCTAGCTATTTGACTCAGCTTAGCGCAATTGTATCTCTAGTTTCTACTTTTTCTTCTAGAAGTAAAAATATCCACCATATCACCACACCTTGAAGAGATCGGAAGCGCAAATGCAATTCTCACACGTGTAGACCAAAAGGACACTGAATGACTGTGATCCTTCATGACGCTCAAATCTTCACCACTAGATAGATGATATCAAAGGTTCCCTGTGATCCAACATGATATTGTTCAAACTTTTAGTATTTTATTATAGGAGCCAGAATTGGGGGTATTGAAAATAATCTCTGTAGATTTTAAAAAAACTTCCTATATATGAGAGAGGTTAAAAGAATGATCTCAGCTCGCGAGACCCTATTCTATTTACTTATTTTTTCTCCCTAGCCCCAATGTGGGATAATTGGCATTTTTCTTCTCTCCCCTCATATTCCATAATTCCACAATTTTTTCTCTTCTCCTGGAAGCGGTAGTAAAGCCTGACCCGCATCAGCCAAATGTGCTCGACTTGACTATTTTCAAATTCATATTTGGAGAACAAATTAACTTGAAATTTACCGGTTTTTATAAATGGTTAGGTTTGAATTTAGGTTTCGAACCTGATTGGTCACCTAAATCGAAGATATTGTAAATATTAGATTTTTGATGTATGGTACATAAGAATACCCATGCTAGCAATTGTAGAGTAATTGGTTCAAATGTTAAGTTGTAAGTTCTTATAGCCTACTTTATTTTTATTATTATATTTTAGTTAGTTTATCATTGACTGCTTTTTTTATATATATCCCAAATTTCTAAATTTTTTATACTTATTATGATAAAGTGCTCATGGAAACACGCATGAATCATAAAAACTCGCTATGTGTTTCAACTAAATATATATTATCGTTAACGGAAACAGTTTCAGCTGTATATTGGATATGCTGTGATCTAAGGATGACATATGTCATTGATGTCTGATTTTTTTTTTTAGTACATCAGCGACTCACAGATAACGAGTGTGGGTACAATCCGTAAAGTCAGAAAGAAAAAAAAAACTGTAAAGGAGACGAAACAGAGGCATGATTCATCCTGATAAAATCTTCGGAGTGATAAGCCGCATAGGATGCCACCTAATATGCAGTACCGTTTGCCTTTTTATAAATATGAGTAGCTCGATAAAAGACGCACTCATGTACCTTGGTTAATGGCAATATGCCCATGCTAGCCATTGGTTCCTTGTTATCACTTTCAGGGACTTTTGGTAAGCTAAGGAGGGCCAACCATCTGATCTCTGCTACTCTAACCTAATGATTTCTTTTTTTTTGGTATAATGAAAAAGAATAATTCAATCAAATAAACAGTGAGATGTAGACGTGAAAGAGAGGACTCACAAGCAAGATTTGGCCTTTCAGGTCACGAGATACCAAGTAAAAGTTAAAAAAAAAAAAGAAGGGCGAACCAGGGAACTTCTGTTCATCACTTGAAGTACTAAACAAGTCTTAGTTCCTTTGTCTTGTTAACCGTCATTCCTCCTCTAAACTTGTCATTTGAGCCGTTTTTCTTCTACGCTTTTCCTTTGAAAGTCGGGGACAAAAATTCCAATGCCATGCGAGTGACCCGGTAGTCTTGTAGTCCATAAAGCCATGTGTCGTTATGGGGAGAAAGGATGGGGGAAAAAAACAAGAAAAATTAAAAGCCGAACAATTTGAAACAACACAACAATACAAATAACGAAACCAGTATCTTTGCCCCTAATGATCAATTCCACTCACAGAAAAAAAATCTATGGGCGACTCCAACCAGTCCACAGGTTTCTATGGTGGCTAAAAAGAAACCAGAAAAAGAAAATGGTACGTTGGAGGAGGTCTGACCCCTACTGGAATTGAGATGGCGGGGAATCCATCTAATCTGACATCGAATTTTGTGGTTTAGGGCCCACAGCTCGATGGGCTGGAATAAAGTATTGTTACTTTAAGATCAAGTACTCTATATGGACCATGTCAATCATATTTGGCACAAATAGCATCCTTCCCGCAGACACAAATCTGCACTGAATCACAGAATTTATCTTTACTTGGTGCTGATGGTCATAAGCCAATTAGCCAATGCCAAACCAAATTTCAAAGAGCTGCAAGTTGTTGAAATCCTCCACAAAAAAGTAACTAGATAATTCCTACAAGCGCGGGCCTTTGTAATTATTATAGATGCAGGGTATTTGTTGGTTGGTCTCCAGCAAAACTCCCGGAATAGTCGGGCAAAATAGTTCAATCAAGAAGCCGAAAGCAAGAAAAACAGAGTTTAGACTCAAGCAGGACATGAAGTATGAGAAAACCCGAGACTAGTGCATCTCAGCTGGACACAAAGCTATCACACACAAATCTCAAAGTCGGCTACCCACAGACCCATATACACCATTGCCCCCTGTATTGTATTTAAAATATATACCGAAATCCAGCCCCTGTCCATCTAGAACTGCTCCTATCAGTCCATGGGCCCTGTACAAGCGCGTGGGCGCTGCAATCACCCATGCAGCCCTGTCACCCCCTCCTCCTAGTCTCTATCCCTCATCTCGTCACCTACCTCCCTCCCCATTACAAAACCAATATTATATATAGAATATAACAGATCCCTCCTCCATGTGTAAATCGACCCTCTCTTCTCCTCCCGATCCATGGCTTCTCCTCCCCTTTGTTCGCATCTTCTAACTTCTCTTCTCATCTTCTCATCCCTTCTCACTGCCACCACCTCCTCCTCCTCTCTAAACCCCAACAAGGTCCACTCCATTTGCCAGTCCACTCCCTACCCCATCTCCTGTTTGGAATCCCAGAAGCTCTCCATTTCTAGCTCCATCAACCCCTCCATCCTCACCTTCGCCCTCCGCTCCCTCCAGTCCGCCATCTCCGCCGCCACCAAGCTCTCCTCCCTCCTCTCCTCCACCACCCCAAGCCCCAACCTCGTCGAGTCCCAGAAAGGCTCCCTCCAGGACTGCCGCGACCTCCACCAGATCACCCTCTCCTCCCTCAAGAAGTCTTCCGATGCCCTCACCGCCGGAAGCGGCAACCTCGCCGACGTACGGGCGTACCTCAGCGCCGCCCTCACCAACAAAGCCACCTGCCTTGAGGGCCTCGCTGGCGCGCGGGGCTCGCTCAAGCCCTCCCTAGTCGCGTCCTGGGCTGCCGCCTACGAGCACGTGAGCAACTCCCTCTCCCTGGTCGCCCGTTCGGGCCCCGGGAGGCCCGGGGAAAACCGCCGCCGGCTGCTCTCCTCCGGCAGCGGGGGGTTCCCGGCGTGGGTCTCTAGGAGGGACCGGAAGCTACTCCAGAGCGGCGACGACGACGACGACGATGGCGGCGATGGGGACGACTACGAGGATGACCATCCGGCGGTGGTGACGGTGGCGGCGGACGGGACGGGGAACTTCACTACGATCGGGGAGGCCATCGCATTCGCGCCGAACAATAGCGCAGACCGCACGATCGTGATGGTGCGGGCGGGGGTGTACGAGGAGAACGTGGAGATCCCTAGTTACAAGTCCAACATCGTTTTGAGAGGGGAGGGCAGCGCCGTGACGGTGATCAGAGGGAGCCGGAGCGTCGGCGACCGGTGGACCACCTTTCGTTCAGCCACCGTCGGTAAGCGATTTTTTTCCCGTTTCGTATCTCGGATCGAATAATGCTGGAAAAAAAAAACGGTAACGACGCACTCGTGACAGACGAAACGTCACGAGTGGATCCACTTTTGGACAAAGGAGGATCACGTGACACTCGGCAGTCGACGCTGACGAATTTGACGCACGTTTGCCATTCCATGGAGAACAAGATCTTAGATTTAGGCCCTATTTGAAAAAGCTTTTGGAGGGCCGAAAAGTATTTTCTGGCCCTGCAAAAATATTTTTGAGCAAAAAATGGTGTTTGGTAAAAATTTTAGGAAGCTGTTTCAGCTTTTTCAGGAAGCTGAAAATAACTTTTTTGGAAGAAGCTTCATTTTGGAGCTTTCTGAAAACGCTTTTTTCAACTTTGTCGGAAAGCTGTTATTTTACCAAAAGTATTTCCATTTAAAAATCCTTTTTTCCTCCCAAATGACCCATCCATCGCCTCCTCCTCTTCCGCCCATCCCCCTCCTCTTCCTCCTCCTCTTCCGCCCATCCCCCTCCTCTCCCTCTCCCCCGCCGCCGCCCACAACGCCCTCCTCCGCTTCTCCCTCCCCCGCCGCCATTCCATCTCCCCCGCCGACGCCTCCGACGTCCTCTTCCTCTTCTCCATCTTCCTCTGCTGCTCTCTCTCCCCCGCCGCCGCCTCCGACGTCCTCTTCCTCTTCTCCATCCTCCTCTGCTGCTCTCTCTCCCCCGTCGCCGCCCCTGACGCCCTCCGCCTTTTCTCCCTCCCCCGACCACCTCTCCCTCTCCCCCGACCGCCTCTCCCTCTTCCTCAAAGCTTATCTCTCCGGCTTCGTCGCCCATCCGCTTGATCATCCCTTCCATGACCACACAGGAGAACAAGATCTTAGATTTAGTATTTGCTATTTTAGAATAGCAACAAAAGGTACAGAATGGTTCTAAGTGGTTCAGATGGTAAAGTTTCCTATATTGACATATGGATTAGATCCCTTCCTTTTTGCTCTGATATTTTGCTAGATTTCAATCTATCTTAAATATGCGCATGCATTTCATATGAGGGTCAATGAAGATAATTGCATGAGCTGTTATTTTGTTATTTAGCAAAGGTAGAGACATTTTGTTATTTAGGTTTTCACCAACTCTTGCACATTTTTTGCGATTTTGTTTTTTTGCTAAATATCTATGTTGGGTTTGGCTAGGTGAGGACCTCTTGCTGCTTATGGTTTTGCCAACTCTTGTACAATTTTTTATGATTTTTTCTTTTTTACCTAATTAATGACACAACAATCATTTCGTAGTAAATAAGAGTATTTGCTTTGTATAGTAGTCCAGATATGTGAATTAATCATCTCTCAAGTAGGCTTCCAAACAGACCCTAATAAGATCTAGTTAAGCCGTGGCATCCACTTCTTTTCTCTTCTAACCAATGTTTATTAAATATTACAGCTGTTTCTGGGGAAGGCTTCTTGGCTCGTGACATCACCTTCCAAAACATAGCTGGGCCAGTAAAGGGCCAAGCCGTGGCCCTCCGAATAAACGCAGACCTGGCTGCCATCTATCGTTGCATCATCGATGGCTACCAGGATACGCTATACGTCCACTCCTTCCGGCAGTTCTATCGGGAATGTGATATCCATGGCACCATCGATTTCATATTTGGTAATGCCGCAGTAATCTTCCAGGGATGCAACATCGTGGCTAAGAAGCCTTTGCCTTGGCAATCAAATGTTGTCACGGCCCAATCCAGAGAAGATCCTAACGAGGATACCGGGATCTCTATCCAGAATTGCTCAATCCTGGCATCTGATGAACTCACATCGAGCAACGTTAGCACCAAGACCTACCTGGGGAGGCCTTGGAGGCTCTACTCCAGGGCAGTGTACATCGAGTCGTACCTTGATGGGCTTGTGGCTCCAGCAGGGTGGACGGAATGGTCGGGAGATCAGGGGCTGGATACCTTATACTACGGCGAGTATATGAATAGCGGGCCAGGATCTGGGACCGAAGGTCGGGTCACGTGGCCAGGATACCATGTCATGGATTACGACGATGCCTCTAACTTCACTGTGTCGGAGTTCATCTATGGTGACCAGTGGTTGGATTCAACCTCATTTCCATATGATGATGGGATCTGATTATTTCCCTAATTCTTTAAGTTGTTCCATATTATTGTTCTTTTTTGTGCGTCAAATGTATGTGCACATGCATACATGGATGTGCTCCTATGTGTGCTTGTGAGCGAGGGTGCATGCATGTATTGAATGTGCGTGTTTGGAACTAGCGGTTTCTAAACTGCTACGTTGAATGGAGAGTGCAGGATAGCATAATCCATCCTTGGACTGAACAAGGGGGCTGTGGAGGGTGGCCCTACTAGCTAAAAGCTAGTATGGTTTGGGTCTATTCTGCAGGCCAACTTCACCAGGCCCCAACGACAACAGCAGCATGTTTAGTTTGGCTGAAGTTATTTTTGGGTTTAACATCGGCTCAATGGCAATGAGCATCACATACCGTGTGCCTCCTCCTTATTTAAACTGGAACATGTAATCTTGTAACTGTATATTGAGCTAGGCATACTCCAGATTTTGTCCAACTTTAAGAGTTTTCTGAGGTATTGTGTAAGGATCCGTGCGAGCGTGTGTTTAGTTCTTTATCGGTTATTTGTCGAGAAGATCTTGGATGCTTATACATGACTAAGGAATCCAAAAATATATATTTCGACTAGTCATTTTAGGTGAGATCTTTGGTTATTACAAATAGTATCAGAGCGAAGTTGGCTCATAGCCTATATGGACTAGGGGATACTGCAGCACAAGTTCATGAAGGGTGACAATGGGCCGATCTTGCGGCCCTTAGCCTGATGAGAATATCAGGGCTTTAACGAGAAGAATATGTAAGGATCCATGCGGACGTGTATTTAATTTCACATGGATTATTCACCAAGAAGATCTTGCGTACTTATATAAGACTAAGGAATCTAAAAATATATCTTCATGCTAGCCATTCTTTATTCTATTCATTATATACGAACGACTATTTCATACGTAGATGTCGCTTACAATACCAAGGTGAAAACATTTGAATAGTTGATGAGACATTACTTAGCGAACCAAATAATCCTTACTACTATTTTAGCAACAATCTTGCCAATTCTCCAGGCAGTCTTAAGCCTGTCCACGTTCAGCCCAACTTTAGCAAGATTATCATCGCAACTCTTTGCCTCATCTACTACTTGCCCGAGATCATGAATGGCATCCTTGAAACTCCCAGAGCTAAGGTCATTGATTGCAGCTTGCACATCATTTTTCGCATTTTCGAAATTTCCACTGCAACTCTCCAATCCTGCTCTTATTTGGTCCGTCAAGTTACCGAGCTTCAAATGGTCCTGTACGTTGGCGATGCTTTGATCAATGAAGTCCATCAAATCGTTCATTGCTCCCATCGCGGCATCGCCGATATTTGTTGGCTCGTTCGAGGAAACAACACTTTGGGCGAATGCCATGCAGGAGTTGTACTCCATGCTTGATGCAACTTCATGGCATATTTGTTCCAAGAATACTCGGTCCTTGGATGCAAGCAAAGAGCACGGGAGAACCAGGAAAAGGGTAAAGAGAAAGAGCAGAGAGAAATTCATCTTTTCTATTTCTTTTCAATTTTCTGCTTTATTCTATCTCCCATCAGGCTATTTATAGACTTTGGTTAAGAGATTGTTCGTCTTTCTCACAAGTCAATGTAGAAAGAATTTATATTGCCAAATCTGATGACTGACTCTTCCTCACCTTATTTATTCTATTCTTCTTCTTCCTTCCTTCTTTTCCTCTCTACCAGCCATGCCCTCGGTTCAGCCCGCGGCCCTCTCCTTCATTTTCTTCTTCTTTCCTTTTCTCTCTTCCTTCAGACCAGCCGAGTCAGCCGCTCCTTTCCTTTTCTTCTCCTTGTTTTCTAGTTTCTTCTCATTGTTGGTTCCTTCTTTGTTTCTTTTCATTTCCTTAATTATTTTCTTCGCACATGCGATAAGAAAACCATCGCCATATCTTTCCATTTCCTACGCATCTCTCCCGTGGTGATTATGCGTAAATCCATCCATCCGCTCTTTCCTTACTTTCTCTCCCTGCACCGACGCCAGCCTCTCTTTCTATTTTCTGCCATCCTCCGCTCTCTCTTCTCTCCGGTGACAACGTCCCCCTATCTCCCTACTCAAACTCACATAACCTTTTTTCTTAATTTACTCATCCAGGACAATAAATGTTTGTAATTTGGTATAAGTATATTTACTCAATAATGAATCCATGCAAGGATCTCATTCTCAAGGACCAGAGAATTTAATACAAATAACCATATAATAACTTATATCAAACGAAAGTAATTGAATCATCTGTAAGATATTATTTTAAAGAATCTATAATATAATTTTAGCAACTATATTAATAAAGTTTTAGGAACTCTCTAATTTTTCATCGTGAGAGATGCTAACCTTGCGGTTCATTACGTCACTCATGTCTTGTTTAACAAAATTGCTGCGCCCCATAAAACTTTCCAAACTGACCCTATTGATAGCAGTTTGTGCATCATTTATCACATTTCAAGGATTCCTGAAGGAATTCACTAATGCTATTCTTGGTGCATGCATCAAGTTACTGAACGTCAATTGCTCCTCTAGGTGGGCAAAGTCATGATAAATGTCATCTCTCAATTGCATCATTGCCTGGATTGCATCATCTTTGTTACTTGTCAGCTCGATAAACGAAAACCACCATGCCAAATGCCATTTAGGAGTTGTAATCCTCACTTGATTCTACATCATGACATAAATGTTCCAAGAATACTTGGTGTTTGGATGCAAGGTAAAAGCTTCGGAGAATAAAACGATGAGGGTAAAGTGAATTTGAGTATATTTCATAATCATGCAGTTGTGCATATGCGAAAAGGCCGAAATGGATTTCATGTGAAACTGAAAGACCTAGCTCAGTCTTGTGCAATAAAGTATCTAACTAAGTTCCATCCAACAAATGGATTATTTGAACAATGTGGCATTTCTCCAGCCCGACCATGTTCTCCAAAGTGGCAATGATAGCTATGAAATTCTTTATTCTATTCATTATATATGAACGACTATTTTATGCATAAATGCTGCTTACAATACCACGTGAAAATATTTGAATAGCCGATGAGATATTACTTAGCAAACCAAATAATCCTTAGATGAAACCATTTTTTACTGCTAAATAATTTCTGAGAGTGCCACCATTTTTTATTAGTTAATTATGGCTACATCTAAAAAGCCAACATTTATGGGACAGTTGTTTATGCGTGCCACAAAAGCTCCCATTTAATGGCTACCTAAGGCCGCCAATTAAGTTCTCATTTAGTGCTACCTTTTTATGGCCGCCACTAAATGTCTGACTTTAGTATCCATAACTATTTAATCACCACTAAATATATTATCTTCTGTGGGGGTCGGCAATGGAGGCTACTAAAGAGAATCATTAGCACGCCTTTATAGCGACCACTAAATGTGCGACACTAAATATTAGAATTTAGTAATAACTCTATTTGTGCTTGCCCCAAAAGTGATCTATTTAGTCCCTACATACCAGGGTCGCCACTCAATCTCTAACTTTTGGTGCATGCCATATGTGGCCGCCACCAAGCATGTTTTTAGCGGTCACTCGGGATTCATCGCCCCTAAATATGGGACCATATGTGGAAGTCATTTGTGGCTGCTATTAAAGGTCTTCATTTAGTGATCAAAATTTTTAGGCTGCCACTAAAAAGACTTTTTTGTGGCGCCGCCATCTTTGGTTGCCTCTAGAAATGCTATGTAGTGGCTAAATTTTTTCTGTCGCCATTGAAAAATAGCCAGTAAAATCCATCTTTGTCGTAGTCAATAGATTTGAGGTAGAGAAGATGTTCTTTTTTTCGTTTTGGCAGCACTTTTCTTTTTCCTTCTTTGAACTTTTCTCCTCTCTCTCTCTCTCTCTCTCTCTCTCTATCTTTTAAAATAATTTCTTTAGGCATAGCGTCCCTATCGTTGTACTAAAAGAAGCAAAAAAGGTATTATCGTAGCTGATCCAAAGTGATCAAAATAAAATTTCCTTCGTCTCATGCCTATTGATGAATTACCAGCAGGAGTAAGATTGGAAATAGTTCAGCTCCCAAAGCTAGAGCCAAGGGCAAGTAATTCTACTGGCCAAGGCTAGGCTTCTTATCAATAGAAAAGGGTTGGCTTATCTGATATAGGTCAACATTAAAGCAAATGTTTTGGACTTAAATATATTAGATCAAATTGAACCAAAAAAATTAGCTATGTTCGAGGAGATGGTTTTGCATCTTCCAACCAAATCCATTGCCACATTTTATCAGTTGGCTCTATGCATTTTGCCGGCACATATGCATCTAATAGTTCTAAGGTGCCAATTAGTGTAGTTGATAAAATCATTAAAGCCTAGTAGATCACAAAAGAAAAGGAGAAAGAAGAAGAAATTATAACATTTCTGTAATCGCAATGAAGTCGCATTCATAGCACATGCCTCTCTCCATCTTTAATTCAGTCACTTGCGAAGCACATGCCGAGCACTAGCCTAAATAAAAGGAGATGATAAGCAGTGGGTTGATGCAAAGTGATTATGTAGCAAAAAGAGGTTTCTATAAAAATGTCACAAGAATGATATATCACTTCACTAATAGGCCATTCTTCTAATACATGAAATAGAAAGAAATCAATCCGATCGAGAATAAGGAAGAATATCCTCAATCATCTCAACTCAAAACCCATAAAATGACTTGTAAGAATGGAAAAAAGGCAAAAGTGGGATTTAGGTCATCTGTTCTGTCGTTGATCCCTAACAGATGGGAATATAGAGCCTCCACATAGGCTAGCAAGATCTAGCCAGAAATATTATGTATCGAATTTTTGTTATAATTCAAATAGGACTTAGCTTTTTCAGAATCAATATAGCCAGTGGATATAAACAAGAAATAACTAAAATATTGCAAGAGATAGATCTTGACTTCTATTTCGACTTTGCTTTTATTTGGTTAATTTAATTCTTCCTAGATTAATTAAGAGATATATGCAGTCAAATTCTTTGTTGCAAAGAAAGTTTTCGATTTGACTTTTCTTCTCAAAGCCTAAACAATGAAATTTTGGTTTGATCACTTCATGCACCCCACCCCCTAAGGACTCAACTTTAATTTTTTATTTTTTTAGCAAACCCATCAAACTAATCATGGAAGCATCAACTACATGATGAATAATTTTATTTGAAAATTATGCGGGTAAGCCAACAGATAGGATGGATAAAACTACACAAAGATTAGTTAGCTTTAAGACGTCCAAACACAACTTTAAAAATTAGGTTTCATTTTTGATGAACCAACCTTGTTAGGAAAGACAACCAATCATGAACTACAGAATTGGATCAAAAATGTGGTATCTAGATTATGGGCCCCTAGTTAATAAGCCGTTTGACCTTTTTCCTCTTTTTCAATTTTGGCAGAGGAATTGAGCATTGGTAACCTTGTCACATTTTCAGTGGCATGAAATCAATTCTATTAAGATCCAATCATCCAATGTTTGACAAAAGCTTGAAGACATTATTTTTTGGTTTTTTGATCGAACATTTGTAATTTTTCAGGTATATTTACTGGATAATGAAAAGTTTTAAGAATCACATATCTCAAAGATTGGATAAAAATCTCGCAACGACACAATACTTTATTCTATTCATATATCAAGGAATAGTTCATGCATAGATGTTGCTTAATTACAATATCAAGTGAAAATATTTGAATATCCAATGAGACATTACTTAGCAAACCAAATAATCCTTACTATTGTTTTAGCAACAAGCCTGCCGATTTTCCAAGTAGTCTTAAGCGTGCACGTCCAGCCCAACCTCAGAAACATCATCATCGCAACTCTTTGCCTCACCTACGATTTGCTCAAGCTGATGAATGGCCTCCTTGTAACTCCCAGAGCTAACGTCATTGATTACAACTTGCACATCATTTTTTGCATTTTGGAAATTTCCAGTGCAACTCTCCAATCTTGTTCTTATTTGGTTGGTCAAGTTACCGAGCTTCAAATAGTCCTCATTGTTGGCGATGCTTTGACTAATGAAGTCCATTAAATATTCATCGTTTCGCAGAGGGATTTAGCAGTTTCAATAACTGGTCGGGGCTATGCGATCCTAATACGTAGATGGAGCCGGAAAAAATTTGGTCCAAAGTGAAGAATGTGGTCTCTAAGCTTGTATATAACTAATGCAGTTGAACTAAATAGTGGATGAATTTTAGATCAGTTGGATTTCTATATTTTATTTATGAAAAGCTCCCATTTCAGATTGCTCAAGCAGAGAATCCTATTTTTTTCTTGTCAGCATGGTTCCGCCTTGGTTGCATATGATGAGGTTTCAGCTAGTAACATCTTCTCTAAGTGTAGAATAGATCAGCCCCACCTTCGACATGTGCCTTAGCTACAATCAGCCTCTTCAATGACTGAGGAATTGCAACTTTGTTTTCTTCTGCTATATGTCTCTTTCAATCTGTGTTTAATGTCATGTGCCAAGTCTCGAACTTCAACCATTATCAATGATCTATATAGTGCTGCTAAGTTGAGAGAAATGGAAGAATATTCCTTAATAGAAGCTCTTCAGAAGAACAGACTTTTCTTATGCCGGTGGTAGTAACTGTGTGGTGTTGCTGGGAGGAAAGAAACTCTAGAACGTTCCTCAACAAAAGCTTGATAGAAGAAAAGGTGTTTTGGAAGGTAATGTATATGTTTAAGGATTGATATTTTGTCATGCCTCGAGCCTGGAGCGCGACAGACACCGCACGCCTGCACGGTAGACCGTACAAGCATGCAAGGCAATGAAACATATTAAAGCAATGACAAATTATTTTAATCATTAATTTAATCAAATAGTTCTTACAATAATTTCAAAGTGCCATGTTACCCAGTGGCATGGGTTGCACAAAGTGCCAAATCCACTATTATTAACCACCAGTGGTAACAGTGTCCAAACCCACTATTATTAATTTCTTTAGTAATTTTAGAGCCAAACAAAGTCAAATATTAGTGGACACGGCCTCATAATATATGAAAAGGCCCAAGGTGAATACGATCCGAACTCGGCCCACAATGAGCACGGCCCAATAGGTCCCGAACTTGGCTCACATTGGACACGACCCATTAGGGCTCGAACTTCGTCCACAATGGACCTAGCCCCAATAGGGCCCCAAACTTGGCCCACAATGGATATGACTTAACAAGCCCGCATTGGATACAACCCAATAGAGCCCAAAGTCGGCCCACATAATAAATCAATGCAAGGATCTCATTCTTAAGGACCAGAGAATTTAATACAAATACGACAACCATATAATAAATTATTATATTCACATATTAGCAAATATTTAGCATACAGATATCTCCTAAAATATCAAACGAAAATAATTGAATCATCTGTAAGATATTGTTTTAAAAAAAATTTAATATAATTTTAGTAACCATATTGCTAAAATTTTCATGAAGCTCCTAATTTTTGATCATGAGAGATACTAGCCTTGCAATTCAATACGTCACCAACGTCTTGGTTAACAAAATTGCTGCCCCCCATAGAGCTCGCTAAGCTGGCCCAATTGATAGTTGTTTGTACATCATTTATCACATTTCAAGGATTCCCATAGGAATTCACTAATGCTGTTCTTAGTAAATGCATCAAGTTACCGAACGTCAATTGCTCCTCTAGGTTAGCCGAGTCTTGATAAATGTGATCTCTCAATTGCGTCATTGCCCGAATTGCGTGATCTTTGCAACTTGCCGGCTCGATGAAAGAAAACCATCATGCAAAATGCCATTTAGGAGTTGTTATCCACAGTTGATTCTACGTCATGACATAAATGTTCCAAGAATACTTTGTGTTTGGATGCAAGGCAAAAGCTTTAGAGATTGAAACGATGAGGATAAAGTGAATTTGAGAATATTTCATAATCATGCAGTTGTGCATATGCGAAAGGGCTGAAATGGTTTTCATGTGAAAGACCTAGCTCGGTCTTGTGCAATAGACCTAACCAAGTTCCATACAACAAATGGATTATTTGAACAATGTGGCATTTCTCCAGCCCGACCATGTTCTCCACAGTGGCAATGGTAGCTATGAAATTTTTTATTCTATTCATTATATAAGAACGACTATTTCATACGTAGATGTCGCTTACAATAACAAAGTGAAAACATTTGAATAGCTGATGAGACATTACTTAGCGAACCAAATAATCCTAACTACTATTTTAGCAACAATCTTGCCAATTCTCCAGGCAGTCTTAAGCCTGTCCACGTTCAGCCCAACTTTAGCAAGATTATCATCGCAACTCTTTGCCTCATCTACGACTTGCCCGAGATCATGAATGGCATCCTTGAAACTCCCAGAGCTAAAGTCATTGATTGCAGCTTGCACATCATTTTTCGCATTTTCGAAATTTCCACTGCAACTCTCCAATCCTGCTCTTATTTGGTCCGTCAAGTTACCGAGCTTCAAATGGTCCTGTACGTTGGCGATGCTTTGATCAATGAAGTCCATCAAATCGTTCATTGCTCCCATCGCGGCATCGCCGATATTTGTTGGCTCGTTCGAGGAAACAACACTTTGGGCGAATGCCATGCAGGAGTTGTACTCCATGCTTGATGCAACTTCATGGCATATTTGTTCCAAGAATACTCGGTCCTTGGATGCAAGCAAAGAGCACGGGAGAACCAGGAAAAGGGTAAAGAGAAAGAGCAGAGAGAAATTCATCTTTTCTATTTCTTTTCAATTTTCTGCTTTATTCTATCTCCCATCAGGCTATTTATAGACTTTGGTTAAGAGATTGTTCGTCTTTCTCACAAGTCAATGTAGAAAGAATTTATATTGCCAAATCTGATGACTGACTCTTCCTCACCTTATTTATTCTATTCTTCTTCTTCCTTCCTTCTTTTCCTCTCTACCAGCCATGCCCTCGGTTCAGCCCGCGGCCCTCTCCTTCATTTTCTTCTTCTTTCCTTTTCTCTCTTCCTTCAGACCAGCCGAGTCAGCCGTTCCTTTCCTTTTCTTCTCCTTGTTTTCTAGTTTCTTCTCATTGTTGGTTCCTTCTTTGTTTCTTTTCATTTCCTTAATTATTTTCTTCGCACATGCGATAAGAAAACCATCGCCATATCTTTCCATTTCCTACGCATCTCTCCCATGGTGATTATGCGTAAATCCATCCATCCGCTCTTTCCTTACTTTCTCTCCCTGCACCGACGCCACCCTCTCTTTCTATTTTCCGCCATCCTCCGCTCTCTCTTCTCTCCGATGACAACATCCCCCTACCTCCCTACTCAAACTCACATAACTTTTTTTCTTAATTTACTCATCCAGGACAATAAATATTTGTAATTTGGTAAGTATATTTTCTCAATAATGAATCCATGCAAGGATCTCATTCTCAAGGACCAGAGAATTTAATACAAATAACCATATAATAACTTATATCAAACGAAAGTAATTGAATCATCTGTAAGATATTATTTTAAAGAATCTATAATATAATTTTAGCAACTATATTAATAATTTTTTTAGGAATTTCCTAATTTTTCATCATGAGAGATACTAGCCTTGCGATTCATTACGTCACTCATGTCTTGGTTAACAAAATTGCTGCGCCCCATAAAACTTTCCAAACTGACCCTATTGATAGCTGTTTGTGCATCATTTATCACATTTCAAGGATTCCTGAAGGAATTCACTAATGCTATTCTTAGTGCACGTGCATGCATCAAGTCTTAATAAATGTGATCCCTTAATTGCGTCATTACGTGGATTGCATGATCTTACTAGCTTCTCGGCTCGGTGAAAGAAAACCACCATGCCATATGCCATTTAGGAGTGGTTATCCTCACTTGATTCCACATCATGACATAAATGTTCCATGAATACTAGGTCTTTGGATGCAAGGCAAAAGTTTGGGAGAATAAAATGATGAGAGTAAAGTGAATTTGAGAATATTTCATAATACACGAGATGGTTGAAATGGTTTTCTGGTGAAAGACCTAGCTTAGTCATGTGTAAAAGACCTAACCAAGTTCCATGTGATGAATGGATTAATGAATGGCAGCTATGAAATTTCTGCTCTTCATGGTTCGTGGGTGTTACATGAAGCTTGGATCGGTGTAAATGCTAGAGAGAAGTTGAGCATCACAAAACCAATTTATTGGGAATCTATTAATGAATGACAATATGATGAGTCAATTAAAATAGGGTTAAATAAACTTGGTTTGGGGTCTGAAGTTTCAGGCCACCTTGGATCTTGAGGTCGATAGAGTCATTCTATCACTCCAACTTGAAATTGGTCCCCTTGGTGCACCGTCCATGGTTGAATGTTACGAATCAGGCACCCAATTATTTTGTCACAACTATTTAGGCACCTCGGCCTAAGTTTATATTAATTATGATAACATGATTGAACATTAACCTCACATTCATGGGATATCTACTCTGCAGTCCCTTTGTTAACTGATATTAAAGAAATACATCACATGACAATCACATAATAAACTAAAACTATTTAATTTTAAGTTTAAAAAACTCTTGTTTTTAGGGGTTATGAGTGACCTGAGGCATGTACCCTAGCAGTATTCCATGATTCCATCCATGCCCTCAATTGACCATCCCTGCTCCAAAACAGCTGATCCCCATGGTAGTTGCTGCCTCTGTCAACGATCCACCTATGCGGCAAGTAATATTCCCATGCCAAAGCATCATGATCTGTGCTTAAATTGCTGTATATCACCATTAGTTTTATTTTGAGGAAACCAATGCGCCCACACCAAGCATATTGGCCTATAGAAGCCTTTCCCAAGAAGTGGCTAAGTCCGGGTGGTGCGGGCTTTGTGATACGGGACCCGCACTCCAGGGTGGCTGCCAGTTGTACGAGACCCGCACTCCAGGGCTTTGTGCGCCTGCCAACTTTACCTTCGTCAAGCTTCTGATAGTACAGTGTGGCATGCTGCTCGTGCATGATCGAACGCAGGACTGTGCCTGCCAAGTTTATCTTCGCCAAGCTTCTGGCGGTACAGTGTCGCACGCGGTGCTCCTGCATGATCGAGAGCGGGATCGCGCTTGCCAAGTTTACCTTCGCTAAGGTTCTGACTTTTATTAAAGTTCATTTCATAGCAATATATCCATTATCTATTACATATATTTAAAATTGAGACTTTTGTTTATTATAATCTATTATTTGGTGTATCTATCTATTGAAGTTTTCTATTTACTATAATCCATTACATTATCAATTGTATTTCAAAAGTAGTTAGATAAAGAAGAAAAAATTGTACCTATGCATAATATAGAGCCAGTACTAATGATATTGACATTGATGACAAAAAATTTTGCATATAATTTTAGCTTGTGCAAAGCTCTCCAATGGTCATGTGGATATCAGTATTAATGATAGGAGTTTTTGCTCGATCATGATCAAAGTTAATTGCTTAATATATAATAGAAATTTGACTGTTGAAACTTTCTATTTATTATAATTTGATACATTCCTATATTATATTTTAAAAACCGTTAAAAAAAAGAAAAAAATTATGTCTATATCTCCTCTCAACCCATATCTTTTTATTCTTCTTATAGATCAAAAGATCTAGAAGCTTGAATTTAGATTGAAACTTAGAGAGACTCTTAAAATTGCGAGCTGGATAGACTAATGGATCTGATCTCTTTCTTGAAATCTGTGGATGCTACCCACAGCACGTAGTTAGAGTACGCTGCTGTTTCTTATGAATCCAACTCCTCGTCAAAATCCATTTGGTTTGTGGTCCTCAAACCATTCATGCTTCCATGCTTTGAATCTCGAGAAAGCTCGACAGGTCTCCAGCATGATTGAATTCATGGCGGAATCTCCGGCCACGCGGTGGTGGCTTTTCACATGGGACACAATTGCATGTGCCGATGCTGGCCTTAAAGAAGATTCTTCTCTCCGCCGAATTAGATAACTTGGAGTCCAGTAAACAAATTAAACCCCCAACTCCATCCTACTATAAAAATATAAGATTTTTATATGAAATCTTATATTTGATGCGAAAATTTGTTTCTGAGAACCAGCCACGTATCCACCAAGCTCTAGTTATCTAATTGGGTGCTATTTGATGCATATAACTCCTAGCTGGCTTAAGGTTGCATTGTTTGGTAAGAATTTAACCGGAAGGGGGTGGAACTTCTGTCTAAAGTTTGTTTGCCCTGTAAAAATATAGCATATGCCCCTCTTGGTAGAATCACCGGATAGAGAAGAATAAAAAGGGATTGGATATTTGGATTGGTGTGGAATGATCGTATAAAAGCTAGTAGTGTAAGACGCATGTGAGAACCACATGAGAGCATATGTTTAGTCTCATATAGATTATTTTGCTAAATAGATCTTTGATACTTATGTAGAACTAAAAAATTAAATAATATTTTTCGGCTAGCTATTTTAGATAAAGTCTCGAGTTATTACAAATGGCATCAGGGCAGACTCGGCCTATAACTTACGTAAATTAGAGAATACTGCAATACACATCCATATGCCGATCTGATGCTTATAATTAGATTTGAATAAATTTAAATTTTTAGAAACTGGACCAATTTATATCGTTTTGGTCCGTGGTGATGTATGATGGTGGGGTGTGAGTCACAATGCATGCTCGGTTTCCACAAACTCAGACCGTGTTTCGTGACATTTGGATCCCAGCTCGTGCTAGGCTGGCGGTGAGGACGAGTCATATCTTAGGACCTCTGATTGGTTATCATTTACGAGAATGCCATCCTCTGCGAGTTCAGTCAAAATGATGTATGGCAGTTTAGAAATTAACTTGATTGTCAGGAGCAATGATATTCCTGTTGGTTGCCTCCTCGGTCCTCGCTCTCTGTTTTCCAAACCTTGGGCTCTCTGCCCTCTTTCCTGGCTTCTACTCCATTGCCCATAAATTCCAAGGCTAATTTGCCCATTCCCCAAATTTCACAGAGCCATCTTATAAAACTATCCTTTTGGCCATCGTAAGAGCTTAGGTAATTAACCAGAGCATTTTCGCCATTCTAAAGTTCATTCAGGGTATCAAGAGGATGATACAAGCTTGGTCCTACCGGTCTTCATTTAATAGTGGAAGCTAGGTATGACAGTGTAAGGCACCAATCAATGACCACCCCACCTACCACCATAAACCCCCCTATCAAGTAAGAGCCTGAACGCCGGCAGGGAAGAAACAATGGAAACCATCAAATCCTTCAAAGGTTTGCCGATGGACTCCATCAAATCCTTCAAAGGCTATGGCAAGGTGAACGAGGCCGAGGACCGCGAGTTCCTCCGGATCACGAGAAGGCGTCTCATCATCATCGCAGCTTCTGTGGTCCTCCTCCTTGCAATCGTAGGCATCACGGTTGGTGTCATGGTGGGCAAGCATGGCGACGGCAACCCTTCTTCATCGATAACCTTCTCCGATTCATTAAAGGCTGTATGCAGTGTGACAAGATACCCAGACTCTTGCTACTCCAGTATCTCTTCAGCGAAGGGTGCCAACTTAACCAATGATCCTGAGGAGCTCTTCAAGTTCTCCCTCGCCGTCGCGACCGATGCGCTCTCGAAGATCTCTGCCTTGGCCGACACTTTCACCATCCCATCAAATGATAAGAGGCTCGAGTTGGCGCTGAAAGACTGCAAGGAGTTGTTTGATGATGCCATGGACCGGTTCAATGACTCGCTCTCATCAATGCAGGCGGGGGAAGAAGAGAAGCTACTGACTCCGGCGAAGATTGATGACCTCAAGACATGGCTCAGCGCGGCGGTCACCGACCAAGAGACTTGCTTGGATGGGTTCGAGGGCACGACAGGTGACATCAAGGTGAAGATGGAGAAAGCCATGGTGAGCTCCATGCAGTTCACGAGTAACAGTTTGGCGATTGTGGCTGGAATCCTAGGTATTCTCGAGAAGTTAAATTTTCCAATTCATAGAAAGCTACTAGCAACCACTGCCATTGATCGCTATCCTGTTTGGGTGACCACCGCACAGAGGAGAGCTCTTTTGCAAGATTCAATACAATGGACACCAAATGTGACGGTGGCTCATGATGGAACCGGGCAAGTGAAGACGATCAGCGAGGCCATAGATTTAGTCCCTAAGAAGAACGCAAACCCATTTGTCATTCATGTCAAGGAAGGTGTGTACGAAGAGAATGTGGTGGTGGACAAGAGCAAATGGAATGTTATGATGTTTGGAGATGGCATGAACAAGACGATCGTTGATGGGAGCTTGAATTTTATTGATGGGACACCCACTTTTTCTACAGCAACCTTTGGTGAGTTCTTGATGCCCTAATCTATGAAAAAATTTCTGTTCTCAGTTCTACTTGAGATTCCTGCTTTCATCGTTCTCAACCCTTCTTCCGTTGCTTTGACAAAGATTAGGCAATGGCTGTTTCTTTTTAATTCACTTGTCAAAGGTCTGGTACAGAGTTATGTATGTTTAGATTTTATAAATCTTAGTGCACAGTTGATTCATGAGTTAGCTTAAACATAATATCAAAGTTGTAGAGATGATTGTAGGTGATAGAGAGTCTGTTTGTTTCCTCCCTGTTTCCTTTTTCTTGTGGAAAAGTTGCCAAAGCTTGAGTGGCCCGGCCACAGCTAAAGCGACATATATGTGCTCGTGACGCCAGAAGACAATCGCGTGGTCCAAAGCATCTGTTTTTGGTCCCACATGACGTGGCTGTCCAAATTTTCTAACATGCTAATTAAGGCGTGGTGGTCCAGATACGGTTTATTCGCCATAGATCACGGAATCCTATGCCGGGTGGTGTCGGTGGACTCCTGCCGGACTTGGGTGAGAGATTTAACCATGCCTTTCTTTGAAGCTTATCTAGGTTTGAGATTTGAATTAAGAGGTGAAGGTGCTTGCAATTCTCAGCAGCCTCTGTTGCTCTGAAGCAAATCAAATAGGCTCGAGAACTGACTAATCAGTTTTTAGCTTAGTTGATTAAGGGGTGCGATCGTACTAGTACTAATACACCAGCTCCCATCGGAGTTTACCAGATTAAGAAAAAGAAGGCCCCTGAACGGGCTTAAGTGGATTTCGGTTGGCTAGAAGTATGCAATTTAGATAACATGCAAGCTCGATTCTAAGTTGGGTCTAAGGTGAAAGGACTAGATCTAGCTTCGCAGATACATTTTTGTTAGGTTTAATTAGGTCTATCTAGGTCAATGAGTATGAGGTCCGATCCTAGTTTGAGTCTGGATTCATGCTTGACTAATACATCTAAATTTGGTCAGATTCAACTGGATCAATTACACTTCCGTTGTCCTCAAAAAACAGTACTTCTACAATTAATGAATGAATAAATTATTTATTGAAATGTAATGCACTTCTTTGCTCTAATGAATGTTCTGATGTATCAAAAAAATATCTCTGTATGTATCTCATCTCTAGCTGTTTCTTAGACAAGTGTCATTTAAGTGTTGAGTCTGTTCAGTTCTCTATGGGAGATATGAGTAGTCCATCAGTCACAGAAAAAATTCTGTTTTTGAAAGAACTCCTCCCAATTTTTGTTAGAGAACTCTGCTGCAGCAACTCTGAAATATTCTGTACTCTGAATACTCTGTCTTCTCCTTTGATATCTCTAACATTATTACTCTTGGATGATATAAGTGGAAGTCATGTGCACAAAAAAGAGAGATACAAAGGAAATACGCCCATTAGACATCTAAAACAAGCTGTTCGTGGCTTTTTGTCTCAGTTGTGACTGGAAGGAGGTTCATGGCAAAGGATATGGGCTTCAGGAACTCCGCCGGTCCGGAGAAACACCAAGCTGTTGCTCTCCGGGCCGGCTCCGACCGCTCCGTCTTCTACCGCTGCTACTTCGATGGATTCCAGGACACCCTCTACGCTCATTCCCTCCGCCAGTTCTACCGCGAGTGCGACATCGTAGGCACCATCGATTTCATCTTTGGCGACGCATCTGCCGTCTTTCAGAGCTGCAAGATCATGCCCAGGGAGCCATTGCCCAACCAGATGAACACCATAACAGCCCAGGGCAAGAAGGATCCCAATGAGAACACCGGCATATCAATTCAAGGATGCACAGTTGCACCCTATGACAAAGTGACGAGGCCCACGTACCTCGGCAGGCCATGGAAGGACTACTCCACGGCGATCGTCATGCAGTCGGAGATCGGAGCAGTGGTTGATCCTGATGGCTGGCTTCCATGGGTGCCTGGCCAGGTGCCTCCGGATACTATATCATATGCAGAGTACCTGAACACGGGGCCGGGATCTAGTGTTGCAGGCCGGGTCTCATGGCCTGGTTATAAGCCAGAAGTCAGCGCAGATGAAGCAAAGAAGTATACGGTGGAATCCTTTCTCAAGGGCAGTGATTGGATACCAGAGACTGGTGTGGAATTCCAATCCAATTTGGGTCAGTGATTGAATGGCAGCATTGTTGGTGTAATGGCAACTTCTTATCCAAGAGTGATATAGATATAAATGTAGCTTCTCAGAAAAAAAAAGAAAAGAGAGAGCGGATCAAGATATAAATGTTCCAATTAGAACTTAGCATGCCTTTACATGTTTCATTGAGAGGGTGAAAAATGTAGTGTTGTATCCTTTTATTGTAATACATACATCTTGTTGGAATTGTATTGGAGATTTGTCATAGAGTGGCTTATGTGAGTTCGAGGTGCTCTGGGATTTGTTTTGAACACCTTTGGAAATATCATTTTCCCCTCAAAGAAAAATTCTTTTTCTCAATGTTCTTGCCATACTCCTCATTGTTCTTGTTGAAAAGGCTTACATAATCTGCATTAATGTCTGTTCCTACCATAATCACCCATGTTTATCGGGAGGCGAATAATGGGGCTGACTAGGTAACCTCTTTTACAGCACATTATTTTGATGGGTTTTTCTGGAAAAACCAAGCGGATGTTCCTTACTTTTTTCACCAGCTTCTTTTTTTCTGATTTTGTTGGCTGCACTCACATGTGCATCGTATGAGGCGCTTGTACCAAACAAAAGAAAAAAAAAATCTGATTGAGATCTTGATCTTTTATATGATTGATGGCTGAGATTACTTTATGCATTGTAAATTTTGTTTGGCAGAGATGCACTTCCCTTGAAGTAAGCTTGAATTCAAAAATCAGTCAGATGTTCCTTGTAACAACTCTTAAAAGCATAAGATTTTATATAGATAGATATGATAGAATTCAGATGGAGCAAAGCATCAAATGTATATTGTTATCAAGTGGGTGGATGAGTTTTTTTGCATGATGATGAAATCCCATTGTTAGTATATTCTTACTACATATGAAGATTTATACAGGATACACATAGTGAGGATGGATGCGGTCATCCAATTTGATTAAAATTTTTGTTATTTTTACAGTTTGATATATATCTCGAATTTTGGGAAGCACACCTTTTTTTTTGACTTTCTCTATCTTCAGATTTAAGACTAAGAATAAAATTATACAAAGTCTATTTATTTATTTCAAAGGAAGATATAGAAGGCTGGAGCAGGACAAACAAACACATAATTTATTCTATTTACTTTAATTTATATGTGTGACCATTGGAGTTGCAAGTAGCGGACTCATTAATTCAGTTGTCAGTTTTATAATCTAGATTCTCTCCACTTCGTTTTTAAACCGGAGGGGCCGCATTAGCTCATCACATTTTCTTTTGTGAATTATAAAATGACAGGTGTACCGAACCTCCCCAAATAAAAATTGGCATTTCTTGTTTCTATCTCTATGGAAGTTTGATAGTTTGAACAACCCCTTGATTAATACTCCTATTAGACTATCCATTTTCAGGAAAAAAAAAAAAAAACAGTTAGGTGCTATCATCTTCCTATCGATATTATTTATACTAAATCTCAGCATGTACAAAATGCACAAGACTGTGATTCCGCATACCTTCCTTTCTACCGTATCAACTCTTTCCTTGTCATCCTATCCCACCAAACCCTCCTCCACCATTCCCATATAATCTGACTTCCCTTCTAACATTGCAACATCGACGGTGCCAGCAATGATGAGGACATGAAGGGCATAACAATGGATCTTAAAGTTCTTAAAGCAAGGTTACCATGGCCGAGCAGATCTAGATAATGACAAAACAGAATTTATCAGAAGCTATATCGTTGTTGCCTTAGGGGTGGCAATCGGATTGATCAAATGCAAATCGGATCAAAATTTCTACCAGAATCTATCTTGTTTATTAAATAGATCAAAAATTTAGATTCATACCCAATCTATATATTATATAAGTTTAGATAGGTTGATCCGTTTATAATCCAAACTTATTTATATCAAATCCTAATCTGCTTAAAGTGAATCGTTTGAAGGTCAGATTGATGAATTGGATCATAAATTGGTACTCTCAATTGCCACTGCATGCAATCAAAAAGTACCCATGAAGGTCAAGAAGGTAAAAAGTGTGTGCTCGGGTTGAACTCTCTCTCTCTCTCATTCATAATAATGAAAACCTAGGATGAGTTTGAAATTCTTCAATATATATATATATATATATATATATATATATATATATATATATATAATTTGAAAGTGCACTTCTCATTTTGGCCAGAATGGAAAAAGGAAAGGTATACTTACTAGAGATAACTATTGCATTTGGTTTTTCTTATAAAAAACTAAAGTGGTTGGGAATTCTATTTTTGAGATTGGAAAGGGGGAGAGACAGTGGAGACCAACTCGAATCAAACGGTCCCTTGAGATTACTATTTTTATTTTTAATTTTTGTCAGGTGTAAAGTTATGATTGAAGACTTCCCCAAGGCATTTGACAAGTATAGCACCAAACCATTGATCATAAATGCTTAAATGCTCCAGGCCTATAAGCTCCATACCGAAGAAACAAGGAAGCCAGGGAGTATTAACTAGATGCAACTTAGGGCATATTTGGCTGGGAAGTATAGCCAGTCCGATCTCTCTTCCAATCCATTTTGATTTTAATTTTAATTTTGATTGTGAACCACTGGGCCCCTCGGTGAGATGTGCCAAAGAAGAAGGTAGCAAGTAGCTCCACTCCTACAGGTGCAAACAAGGACGGTCCAACAGTCAGAAAAGTTGACACTGATATTTCTTATAGGCAATAATTGAGGCTTTTCACAACTGATCCGGTCCATCTCGGCTCTCCAAGAACTATGCCCAGTTAAGCAAATGGTTCGGCCTTACACAGTTTTCACGATCAAATAGATGAATGTCCATTACTACAACAGAGGGATTTAGAGGCTTTAGATATATAGCATTGAATTGTCCGAAGCTGAATTCACCTTGAACTAACTAATCTAGACCTTAGGATCAAGTTTTAGCCTATTGGAATTCTTATTGGCGGGGGAGTGAATAAGGCTTTCTGCGGTCTCGACAACGGCTATAATCTTAACAACGGCTATTTCCCGGTAGGGCGATAATAGCTTTTATGAGCAAGTAGAGTTACTATCTGGACTAGTAAAGGAATGCCTATTTATGAGCCGTTAGCTTTCAAACTAATAGCTTTTTTAAACTCTAGATTATTAGATGGGTTCAAACCACGAAGGTTGAATTCCATGCACGAATGTTCATGGCATAGAAAAGCTTAAGAAAGCATGGAATGTTTTTGGTAGTGATTTATTCAACTATGAGGTTGAAGAGCTAAAGCATGTGGATGAGATATATGTAAAAATTTTGCAAGACGTAAAGGTTAATTTCTTGAGACGATTTATCTATCAACGAGATGAAAAAGACGATCATTTTGAAATTGCTCCAGATATCAAGCAATAAAAAGATATGCATAGTGTGGATAATTCCTACACTGCATTGGTAACCCACAAGATAGAAGTGCAAGTTGATTTTGAATCGACTCCGGTCGCAATCATGATCGAGCAAGAGACAGGCCAGTGAGGAATTGTCCAATTAATGGACTTAGCAACAAGGACTTCACAGTGAGGAATACTGACAAACCATTGCTTGCTCTACTTCGTCGATCATATGTATTTTTTGGTCTTTGTACTTGGATAGCTCTACCATGTTACTATAAAAAGATTCTCTTAGTAATATGCATGTCATTTTTTGGGGTACCTAAGTACCAGCATTATCAGTAGAGCTGTTGGTTTAATTATGAACATCATTTCATGAAGATCAACATGAGAATTCTCAGAAATGAATTACTCCTCAAGTGTCTATTTTATCCCTAATCATGATGGTGATCGAATGCAACTCTCCAACCTCTGGAAGAGGTTACTTGTCATGCTGATCTAGACATTTAGATCCTTAAGAGATGTATAAATGTGGTCCTAGGTAGCATACTTGGGCATGAACTTTCACCCGTGAGGTATGAAATGCACCATAACTTAGGCAATTGGGATTATCTTGATTATGACCAATCACGCATGCTTTTTATGCATTTTTATCAATTAGTCTACCATGCAGATGATTTTTGCTTAGTTAGTAAAAATGCGAGGGACTTGATAACGAGTCTGGCTGGTAAAGTCCGGGATTTCTCAGAAAGAACTTCATTGTCATATTGAATAAGGTTTTTTGCATAGTTAGTAAGCATGTGAGTGACTTGATAACCGAGTCTGGTTGGCAAAATTGCAAATTCTTCATAAAGAGGTTCATTGTAGGTTTGAGCAAGTGTATCTGACATTCGGACCTAAGACAAGGGAATCCTACTCCAATTGCCTCGCAAAAAAAGTAGACAACAACAACCCTAATTTGAGTTCCTCATAAGAACAACTTCGATTTGAGGGCCTAGATAATGGTCGGCAAAAATGTGAAAGCCATCAATACTGCTAGCCTTTCGGGTGATCAGAAATAAATAAGCAAGTTTAAAACAGTTCGTAAATTTAATTATTAAGCTAATGCAGAGGAAACCCCAGAAAAATGAAAAAGACATAAAAACTTGCAGTAGGAAAAAGTAGCACCAATTATTAGATGAATCAAGACTATATAATTAATGAACAGAATTCTATTTTCTATTTCCTTTTCCTCTTCGTTTTGCTTTCACTTTTCACTTTATCATCATCATCATATTTGCAATTGTGGTGGATCAACCGGGTTAGGCAGGCCTCCATAGCTCAATCTTTTCTTGAACTATTGAAGAATTCAGAGGCACCACTAATGTTGAAGGGAGAATTTTTGATAGGTTTCTTACAGCTTTCTCACACAGAAGCTGATGAAAAGAACTCAAGAATTCCTTGATAACTGGCGATAAGTATTGCCTTGTACTATGGCAACTGGACCATCCACTACAACAAAAATAGGATTTCTCGACTTTTATGTGCCGATGCAATAAAAAAGCATTAGCAATTTGTTGAGTGCACCAAATTTTGCCGATGCTTTTTAGTAGCATCGTTAGGGATGAAAGTAAGACGACGCTAGTTAGCATCGTTGAAAACAAATTGTAAGACGACGCTTCTAAGCGTCGTCAGAGGCCAAAGAGGAAAAAGAACAGATGACGCTTAAAAGCGTCGCCAGAATCCTACTCACTAGACCCCCCCACTTAACACCAACTTTTTCCTTAAACTCCTTAAACACTAAACTAAGACGATGCTTATAAACGTCGTCGGATGCCACTTGGGCCAGACGATGCTTAATTAAAAGCGCCGTCGGACGCCAACCCACTCCCCCCACTTAGGCTAGACAACGCTTAAAAGCATCATCGAAATCCCATGGTCTAAACCTGCCCTATAAAATGCCAATCTCCTAGCCAAGCGATGGAAACCTTAGCCGCGGTCAGAGAGAGAGAGAAAGAGAGGTGGAGGGGAGCCAAAGAAAGTGCAATGGAGATATGGATGATGTTATGTGAGAGGTCGCCAGCGACCTCAATGGGGTACTTGAGGTTGGGGTTGGAGAAGCCAGAGAAGGAGGTGGTGGAGTCGTTGAGGGTGGAGTAGAGGAAGGGGGAGCCATCGGTGAAGATGTCGGGCAAGGTGGAGACGAGGATCTCTCAGTGGCGGAAGCCGATGAGCAGCTCCCAGGCGTCGAGGTCGGCGGAGCCGCTGCCCGCGCTAGAGGATGCCGTTGCAGTTCGAGGCGGAGGGCACCGGGGTGGAGGCATCAGGCGGAGTCAGCTGCTGCCTTTTGTAATTAAATTTCTTTTGTTTTTTTTATTATAGTTGTGACCGCAATGGATGGAATAGAAGAAGAAAAGAAATGAAAACAGGATTCGAAAGAACCATTGATCGATCTCTCAAATTGTAATTTTTAAAAAAACATCATATAAACTGTAATTTGTCAAAAAAACATCATATAAATTGTAATTTATAAAGAAACATCGGACATTGGTAAAAGAACTAGTGATCCAGACTTTTTTTTTGCCCCCAAAAAAATTAATTAGATTTTTTAAATAATTTTTTAAAAAATAACTCTAATAACGCTTTATAATAAGTATTGTCGGCGCTTTAAAGCATCGGTAAAGCTTCCGTTATTGCCGACGCTTTTCAAAAGCGTCAGTAAAAAAAAATTCCACTTTCACCTAGCTGACGCTTTTGCAACGCTTTAGAAAGCATCGGCGCCAAAATTACCGACGCTTATAGGCTTTAAAAAGCACTAGAAAAAATAAGTTATTTGATAGTGATTCTTATTTACATGCATACTTAGTTTTTGCCTATCTAAAATAGACCACCAACCTAACCTTGAGCATTTCATGGCCTCAGATCTTCCAAGCTATTTAAGCCCCCAGCATTCCATGTGCAAGTGGCGTGGGAAAGTCCCACCAATTGCACGCCTGATCTTTCATGGCAACGAAGAATGTTCTCTTGTAATTTGGTTCGTTGATGTAATTTGGTGTCCAATTCTAGGACATGACATGTTGGCTAGATAAGCATTAGGTGTAGGGTAACCATTCTAGTTTTTGGTTGGCATGCACTATGTAATGGTGTGGACATTGATTTATCTCTATAATCAGAGCCTTTTATTCCAGATGAGATAAAAGAGGCAGTGTTTGCATTCAGTAGCTCCAAGTACCCTCAGCCTGATGGCTTCTTGCTAGGATCCTATCAGATAAACTGGGATCATTTAACCATGGACCTGCCGGCACTTCTTGAGCAATTAATTCTACAGTGGCACCCATTGAATTGGAAAGGCTAAACCATGCCTAACTTGCACTTATTGCAAATTTAAAGGATGATGGTCTATTTGGGCCAAATATTTTAGACCCACATTTGTTTGTTGGGCAAGTTGTGCAAGATTATAACTAAAGAGTTTGCTTCAAGATTAGCTAAATTCCAGCACACTCTTGGTTGAAGACTGTCAAATGGCCCTTGCGAAAGGAAAGGTATATTCTTAGCCACACTAAATCTGGAACTACTGGACATCAATAAATGCAAGTGTATTTGCATTTAAATATCTAAAGTAGGATTATTAAGAATGAGTTTTTAAAATTTGAACCTTTTTGAAAAAAAAGCCATTTAAAGATCTGCGTAGTGGATTGATCAGTGGGTTTGAGGTAGGTAATGTGGATGGAGAAGTAAGGAGCTTGTAGTTTGCAGATGATACACTGCTATTCACCTCCTGCCATCACATCCAATGAAGTTGCTGGCCATCAAAGCTATGTTGATTGGATTCAGAAGTGCTTCAGGACTCGAGATCAAGTAGCATAAGATTCTTAGTTTAAACTTTTAAATTGTCAAGTGGGTAGTTTTCCCTTGACCTACCTCGAGGCTTGAGTAATAAGAACCGGAGCAAGGAAGACTGGTTTCTGCTTTTAGAGAGAACTGAATGCTGTTTAAATATTCTTAGCCAGCTAATGAATGTCTATCAGTGTTCGAGCTTCCACAATGGGAGACGTGTTTTTCTACGGAGAGGATCAGAAATAAAACAAGCGGCCGTTTCAACTTCCTAGTGAGTTTGGGTAATGTCTGCAAAGCAAAACGCGAAGGTGGATTAGAAGTTTTTTTTAAAAAAAATCTACGGGATCTGAATGACTCTTTGTTAGCTAAGTTGGCTTGAAAATCTCGGTCGCTTTGATTTCGAGTTTAGCTCCAAATTAATCTGATCCAACCCGTGCACACCTCTAGGACTACACCTTAGAGCTCTCAAAACAGACTCCATTGCTGCAGCTTACTGGGAAATAGAACATCAAACTTCATAGCCCACTCGCACAAAGTGAATGAAACCTTTTTGGAAGCTCACCAAAAATGATAATTTCTTAGTGCAATCTCTTTATAAATTCGTTAACAATGGCGATGATCTCTTTTCTTTCTTCGAAGTAATTTAGAGAGCTATAATTCCAGCGAAAATGATGATTTTTCTCTGGTTTATAACTTTGGAGAGCGCGCAGTTTGCACGTTAATTAGCGAGGTTCTTTCAAGAAAAGACTATGCGGTAGACTCCAGATATCCTTTATTTTGAGTAATTTCCGAAACCGTATCCCACCCATTTACAAAGTGTCCCTTCGCTGGAAGTTTTATGGGTGACCACCGAACTTGACTTTGGAGAGGAAAAGTGTCCAAATTACATTGTTCAGGAGACCCGGGACCAGCTCATCAATGCTCTTAATTTGGTTTTAGAACATAGGCTATCTAAATTCCAACTGTATTAGTTAAGGATAAGCTTAGTATTAAAAACCAATAAGAGAAGCTAAACCGAATAAACTCTATGGTAATTAGAATTGAAATATTAAAGATTAGACCTTCTGTATTGGACCTCATAATGGAACCATCAGAAGACTACTCTAGGCATGAAATCTACAGTTTGGGACCACCCTTCTCGGCGCATGATAATTTACTTTCTGCCATTCTTATACTCGAGAAATCATCAGTGAATTGTTTTTTTTTTTATGTAATCATCAACGAATTGATGGTACATCCATCCGTATCATTCATGCACTACTTCGTGTCCTTCTCCCAACTTGGCTGGATTCCACATGGATCCCTCCCACCTACTGGAGTTTTCTTTTTGGGTGGAACCAGTTTGAGTATGTGAGACTCTACACACTCTTTTGCTTGCACTTTCGGATCACCACAGAGATAGGTAAGGCCCTTGGAGATAAGTACATGAGGTGTCAGGGTTGAGGTGGGACATGAGATGGAGCTGGTAGTTTGCATGTCATTGTAACAAAGTTCCAATCTGTTCTGTTCTTTTTTTTTGATCAGATGTCTCTGTAGAGATATCGAACCTTCGATCATTAAGTCATAATAAAACTAGAAGCCAGGAATTTAAATCCCCCTCGAACGTTGCTTAGGCTTTACATTCTAATAGCAATTTTGGTCTTTTTGATCCAATTGGAGAGAAAAAAAATTTTCTTCAACCCGTTCAATTCGAATCTCTCAATAAAAAAAAATAGAAGAAAATAGAAGAATTACGAAAATAAGACTTAAGTCTCCTTTTCTTTCATTAATGATTAAAAAATTAAGGTATATAGCCTCTATTTATATCTCTTTCTGATCTAGACGGATTAACCTTGAGTGCTATAATGATCACTTCACTACCTCCGATAAATCACCCTTTTTGAATGACATGTAGATGAGGCTAGGTAGATAAGAGGACGGGCTTATTTGCCTCCTAACGGGTGCAAATAAGAAGTCGACGTCTTAACCAGCCCCTTTCTAATTCTAGTAGAACTTTCTTTTCTAAAATACATATCACTAGTAAAAATTTTCTAGAAAAAACTAAAATTCTTGAGGAGGTAAATCTCATCTTCTGCACCAACTCTGACTTCTATCATTCTATCTGATTCTTTTTAAATAGAAAGCTACACCCGATCAAAGTCTTACCCGAAAAAAAAAAATCTTTGGTTTGACCGGTCCATTTCAGACCCCAAAAGATGGAATTTTGGGCTCGTTCTCTAGGAGACTACCCCTAAAAGGTACGGTTAGGCCTGTTAATGAGCCGAGCTGCTCGGGCTCGGCTCGGGCTTGGCTCGGTAAAAGCTCGGCTCGGGCTCGGCTCGTTAGTCAAACGAGCCCGAGCCCGAGCCTAACATGAGGCCCGTTTACATCCGAGCCCGAGCCCGAGCTCGAGCCCGAGCAGCTCACGAGCCCAAACGAGCTCTAGTCTGAAGTCTCCCAAGCCCCAGCCAGCTAGCGGCCCAGCCCAAACGGAATTACCAATTACTGATTCGGTATTTGGTAAGCATGAGTTGCCCTAGTCTCCCAAGTCCCAAACTCCCACTCCAAGCCCTCCCCCAAATCCCGATCCCCTTCCCTGACTTGCTGCGGTGCAACTCTGCCCTAGCCCCTAGCTCCTTCTCCATTCTCTCGACGCAGCTCCTTCTCCATTCTCATTTCTCTGAGTTCTCTCGATGGTTCGAAGGCTTGAAGACTGAAGCCCCTGAGCCCTCTGCCTCCTCCTTTCACCACCGCCGTCTCTCCGCCCCTCTTCAGTCTTCCTTTCGCCACAGTTCACTCGAGCCCCCGACCACCTCACCTCCCCGACTTCGCGGCTCCACCGACTGCACCACAGCAACAAACCCCCCCTCCCCGAGCCCCCGACCCCTCCGCCTCTCGCCCTCCTTTCTCGCCGTTCTCGGTTTCTTCTCCGTTCTCCTCGCCGGCTCGCCCCCAAGCTCGAAGCCAATGCCCCCTCTCCTCTGACAACGGCTACGACGACGAGGACGATGACGACGTCGTACACCCGATCCCAGCTCTCCGAGAAGCTACGCCGCCTCCTCCTCTCCCTTCTCCGCCCCCGGCGAGGGAGGCAACAAGCATGAAGCGCCGCCGCCGCATCCGGCCGTTCCCGCATCGAGGTCCCCCCTACCCCCCTGCTTTCACAGCGAAAGTTTCACTCCCTCCCCCGCGGCCGAGCCCCCGGCGCCTGCGGCCGACCCGCGGCCGACGCCCGTGCCGGCGGTGCTCGCGGCCGCCCCCTTCTTTCTTCTCTTCTTCTTCTTTTCTTTCTTTATTTATTTATTTCCTTCGTTCTGGCCGGATGGGGCGCTGGCTGCCGGGGCGGGCTCGGATGGGGCGCTGGCCGCTGGGGCGAACGATGGGGATGGCCGGATGGGGCGCTGGCCGCCGGGGCGGGCTCGGGCTCGGGCAAACGAGCCTTACGAGCCCGAGCCCGAGCCGGGCTGTGCCAAGCGAGCCCGAGCCCGAGCCTAGTCCCGGGCTCGGTATCGAGCCCGAGCCCGAGCCCGAGCTTAGAGTTTTATGGAACGAACCGAGCCGAGCCTGCGGTGGCTCGGGCTCGGCTCGGCTCGTTGACAGCCCTAGGTACGGTGTCATTAGAGCTGATCAAAACCCGGGCCGGGCCGGGCTCGGGCCGGGCTCGGGCCGGGCTCTACAGCAGAAATTAGGCCCGATGGCTATGCCCAGGCCCGACCCGGCCCGACTGTGGGGCTTAAAATTTTGTCCAGGCCCGACTCGATTTTATAAATCTGGTTCTACGCCCGTCTCGCCCGGCCCGACCCGATAGGCCCGACCCGACAGGCCCGATTTTTTCTTTGCTTGGAATCTGAAAATGGGCCAGAATGGCCCGACCAGGCCCGGCCCGATTTTTTTTGGTCGGGCCATTTTTCTTGCCCAGGCCCGACCCATGGGCCTTTTTTTAATGCCCAAGCCCGAAAAATTTCGGGCCGGGCTGGGCGGGCCAGAAGGCCCGTGATCAGCTCTAGGTGTCATATCATAGATCTCGAAAAGCTGACCGTTTTTTTTTTTTTAAAAAAATCATCTCAATCGGACGTCATATGACTAAATTATGGTGCCTGAAAGTTTGGACTGCAACTCGGCTTTTCAATGTAGTAGATCTTGCTCCTAGACCCTGTCCAGCCCAGTTCGTAATGGCCAAAGTGGCTCACATCGATCTCGAGATTCTCCTAGGTCACATTTTGGGATTCATGCTTGATCTATCATGCATGATCCATCAGCCTTCTAGCACAAGTTCTGAAGCTAGATGCAAACAACATTGAGGTGTGGCAGACATAAACCTCGCCTCACCTCCTTTTGGTCAAGATTTGCAGGGTAAGATTGCATAGCAACTTAGAAAGGTTACATCTCAACCAATGCTACCAATATACCATCTCAAAACAACTTTTTTCATGGTGAAGCATGGACTAATATGCCATCTTCTGCACCAAGCCAATCCGGGAGCAACGAGGTTAAGCATCCTGCAAATGAGAGGAATAGATTGTCTATGTATTTTTAGTTTAAAAAAACCCATTCAAGAGCTATGCCAAATCTTGCTTGTAAATGATGACAAGAAAATTAAATATGATATAGATGGCTAAGTGTGGAATTATTTCTTGAAGGGTGTCCTAAGTAAGATGGCACCAGAAAATTATGTGACTTTAGAAGCTACAAAATTAATTTATGACATCAAATCCCTAATAAAATAATAAACATATGATCTTGTAGAGGAATATGCTCCAATCATCTCTTAATCGTCACCCCCAACACACCCAAAAAACAAATCCCTTATTTCAATTAAGCAAGAGAACTCTTGACGTTTATAAAGGTTTCTTTTTTGATAGAAGAGTATAAATAGGTTTCTAAAATGATACAAAGAATATACTGTTGGCTTACGTATAAGTCTGTGTATATATATACGATAATTTATACGTCATAACCTCAATCTGCATTTTGGGGGGGGACTATGGATCCTTTGCGGTACACAAGCAGCACCACAGAGTGCTATGGAACCACAGATATCTGCCATCAGAAAATGAACGACGATCAAATAATACATTCTACGAGCACACGCTATATTATACACAATGCACATTATTTGATTGCTATCTATGATGTAAAAAAATATAAAAAATATAAATAAATCTACCTCATCTTATTAACTTAAGCCTTTCGAATAAATGGTGATTTTAGCATAGTATCAGCGCCTCTGCACTCTTTAATCCCATTATTAAAAAATTTTACATGTTGAGCTCGCCCATTAAAAGAAAATCCAGCCGACATGTGAAAGAGTGTGTAAAAAAATATAAAATATATAAATAAATCTATTTTATTTTATTAGTTTAAGCTTTAAGATGTACAACACTTTATAATGCAGCACTGCACCCCAAACAATCTTGGTTGTTTTGGGGATTGGCCTGAATGGTCTCTCTCTCTCATGCATGTCGGTACGTGAACATGAGAGCGATAGAACCATGTGCAATTAATTAATATTTCTAGTGGTTTCGTGCAAGCATGCATGGATCGATCCCACATGGTGTGATTCTTCCTTATTTGTCTGTGCTTTATACTAAAGAAGTTTCGACTAGTTTAGCATGGTTCATGAAAACAAAGCATGCATACATACACATCGTTAAAATAGACCATAATGATTTGACATTATACCTGCACTGTCTGCATTCTTAAGTTGAATATCTTAGATTTTCAAATGTTTACTCTAGCTATTTATAATAACGAGCTATTAACATCATCATAACCTCAATTAAATAACAACACAAAAAGCATGGGTATAGAAAGTTTATATGGATAGGACCCATTAAAACATATAATCATGACCCCTCCAATTACATTGTTAAATCTCAGCTTATATTTCTAGTTCATTCCATTACTTAATTTATTAGGAAACCAAATTTAAGGGATAAAGGACAAGAACAAGAATAAACCGGCTCTTTTGCTTTACTTTTTTGTTCTCTCTTTAGTTCTTTTTTTGGGGCGTAGGAATACCCTTTTTTTCTCAAAACTTTGCATGTATTATCTTCGTAACTATAGCATAACTTTAGAGTTGATAATAATGGTTTTTGTATTAGACAAGCAATTGATGAAGATATTCTAAAACACTTAACTAATTAAATTAGTGTTTGAGAATGATGTGTGATCTCTTTAATGTTAAAGAGTGACTAGCATCAACCTAGGGAATTCCATTTCTTTTGTGATCTCTTTAATTAATTGCCAATCTGTTAAAGAGCACCCATTGACGGACTTATAGAAACAGGGAGAGGAGGCTTCTACTTTGACGTTTTCCTCCTAGGTTCATATGATATATGTACTACACTTTAATCCGTTCCACAGGACCCCCGTGAGCTTGGCTCCTCCAGTAACACTCATCCATGAAACTTTTTCCTATATAATAAGTTTGTGGAACATTACGCAACACTCATCAAGCACCCTCTCTCTCTCTCTCCCTCTCCCCTTCAGAAGCATGAGCATGTACGAGAGAGTGAGCTCCAAGAAAAAGTTCATCATGTGGGCTTGTACCATCTCCACGGTGCTTATTCTAACAATCATAAAGCAAGCAGGAGCTGAGCCCAAGGTTCTAGCTTCCACTCACCATTCCTTCTCTACAGTCTCTAGGCCTGCCGCCGCCGCCGCCGCCGCCACCACCAAGACCTCGAGCGCCGTGGCCTCCGCCTGCGCAGCCACCCTCTACCCAAATGCATGCGAGTCCGCCCTCGCCTCCGTTGCCGGAGCACCGACAAAGTCCGCAAAAGAGCTCTTCGACATCTCCGTCCAATCCGCCATGACCCGGGCCCACTCGGTCCGCTCCATGGCCTACAACCTAACTCTCAAGCACCAGAAGACTGGGTCCGGCCGACCTACCGGCATGGACGACTGCCTCGAGCTCCTCGACATCAGCGTAGATCAACTCAACGACGTCCTCAACCCGAAGACAAGTTCGAGCCCTCATGACGTCAAGACGTGGCTCAGCGCAGCCCTCACGAACCAAGCGACGTGCAGGGATAGCCTCGACACCGTCGATGCCTCCGACGGGAGGGATGCCATGAGCGCCCAAGTGGAGAGCTTGACGCAATTCATTGGTAACTCGCTCGCACTTCACAAGAAGCTCGATGGGGGAAAGGGTTCCGGTGGCCGGAAGTTGTTGTCCGATGGATTTCCGGCGTGGTTGTCGGCCGGGGACCGGAAGCTTCTGCAGGCTTCCCCGGAGGACATTCGAGCCGACGCGGTGGTGGCCAAGGATGGCAGCGGGACCCACAAGACGATCAAAGAGGCCATCGCCTTCGTGTCGCCGGCTGCCGCCAGCGGCGGCGGCGGCGGCGGTGGAAGGAGCGTGATTTATGTGAAAGCCGGGACCTATAACGAGTACATTAAGATCCCAACCAAGCAGAAGAACGTTATGTTGATGGGAGACGGGAAGGGCAAATCGGTCATTGTGGGCAGCAGGAATGCGGCCAACGGGTATACGACCTACGGCACAGCGACTGTCGGTGAGTATAAGCTCGCTCTTTTATTCCTGGTTTACCCTCGAAATAATAATTCTTACGTGACAGGTCCAAAATAGCTATTAGCAAGATCAGCTCAAATAAGTGGTACTATGGGCCTATTGTGCTTTGGACAATGTTTGTTTATCGACTAGTTTAGGTAGAACTCTGCGGCCACCATTCACCTGTCTCACTTGGCGGGCCTGTCACAATTTATGTTTTTCAGCAATCATCTCAATTAATGTTAATTACCCCAAATATGCCAATTTTAAAACACCTAACTTTGGGGCCGTATCGTGATTCGTGAGTAGGCTCCAAACGAATAAACTCATGACAAATAATAAATGGTGAAAAAAAAGGCATATTTACCAAAAAAAAAAAAAAAAAAAAAAAGAGAGAAGGAATCACTTCCAGCCGACATCATGACCCAGTTTCAAAATGCCACAAAGAAAGTCAAAGGTGGTGGCGAAAACGAAAGAGTTTAAAGATAGAAACACACACTTTCCAGCTGCATTTGACGTCTCAACGAATAGCTCCACCACTGTTACTTTAATATTTGAACTGAGAGATATAGCTTGAAAACTTTAGGCAATGGCCCCAACCCAACTCAAACTTGGATGCGATCTTGACTCGCAGCCAAGCACTAACGTACGAGAAGAATTCTTTCCTGCTTGTAATTAACTTGGAGATATTTGCAGCTGCCATGGGTGCGGGCTTCATTGCCAAGGGCCTAACCATCATCAACAACTCCGGCCCATCCAAGAACCAGGGCGTGGCACTGAGAGTTGGCGCCGACAAGTCGGTGATCTACCAATGCTCCATCCAGGGATACCAGGACACCCTCTACACCCACTCTAACCGGCAATTCTATTCGGAAGATGACATCTACGGCACCGTCGACTTCATCTTCGGCAACTCGGCCGTCGTCTTCCAGAATTGCTTCATCCAACCCCGAAAGCCCGGCGGGGGACAAAGGAACTCGATCACGGCGCAAGGCCGGCTCGACCCGAATCAAAACACCGGCATATCGATCCACAGATGCAGGATCGTCGGTGCTTCCGACTTGGGCGGCACTCCGACGTACCTCGGCAGGCCATGGCACAAGTACTCGAGGACGGTGGTGATGGAGACTTACATGGATGGCTCCATCAACTCTGCTGGGTGGGAGCCATGGTCAGGTAGCTTTGCACTGTCCACTCTGTACTATGGTGAGTATGCCAACACCGGCCCAGGGGCCTCGACGTCCGGCCGGGTCCGTTGGCCCGGCGTTCACTCGTCGCTCTCCGCCGCTGAAGCATCCAAATTTACTGTTGCTGGATTCATCTTTGGTGACTCATGGTTGCCCGGGACCGGCGTCAGCTACACTGCCGGACTGTAAAACATATACGTACCATACTTTCTGCAGGCATGATATGTGCATCAGTTATCACTGTTTTGCATCAGGTTTGGGGATGGGCCCTAAGATATATTATGGTAATTCAGACAAATTAAGGCTTGTTTGGTTTTATCTGTAAGTGTAGATTGAATCATGTCGCTATAGCAATAAATGTTGGTTCTGTTTTTAAGCTGACAAACATTTCCTTTTGAATGAAGGAGTTCATGATGCGTACGTAGTTTGACGTATTTTGCTGAATCCTTTGACTTGGCAGGCTTTACTCACATAAGAGCTATATGAATGCCGTTTTTACCACACAAAAAAAAAAAAATCCTTTGAATGAGGTGGGGCAAGAGTAATTCAAGTGAATTGATAAGTCCCTCAAACTAAAGGCATGCTTTATGCAATTTTTAATTGACCATATGATACAGACATGAGAGGACCACGTTGCTTGTTGCTTTAGCTATCCACAAGAAGGATAAATGCATAAAAGAAAGCTATCATATGGAATCTTTGGAGATTTGGGGACCACGACCAAGTCAATTTCCAGCAGCTGGCTATCATCTTTTCTTGCAGAAATGAGATAATTTGTTCATCAGGAGAAAAGATAATATTTGAACATTTTTAAATTAAGGAGGTTTTCGCCTCTCTATTTTGTATGACAAAGCTTGATCGATTTCTTTAGGAGGTCAGTACTTATTTATCTTCTTCTCAGAGGTTGTACCATTATACGTACGCACCTGTCAATAAAACGATAAGTAGTATCATCAATAATCACTAAATCAACTGGAAAATGAGACAAAGGAGTGATTTCAAAAATTCCTTGATGGCTAATGAAGCTTGATCTGCTAAAACTAATTTGCATGCATGCCAGCCTAGGAGAGGTTTGAACTTATGATAGACCTATAGGAAAGTCTTGCATGGTTTTAAATCAAGACATCTATTACTAGCGAGGTTCGATCCAGAAATGAAATGTAAACTCGAGTTTTCCATGCAATTCTAAGTACAGCTTCCAGTGAAAATGAATTTTGATAGAGAAGGCCATATTCCGTCAATGAAGAAAGCATCGCAGAAATCGTTTCTGAGGGCAAAATAGATCGGGATATATATGCCTTTGTTCTTTTCCCGTTTGTTACTTGATATATCGACTCACAAGTCGGATGGATAATGATATTTCAGCATAGATAGCCAAGGAAGCTGACTAGCTGCTGTCTTGCATCATAACAGGAAGAAAGAGTAAAAGAAACCATTGAGACAATATGTCAACTTTCACTCAAAAGAAATAACAAATTCTCCAATCAGAGTGATGGTACCACGTCCTTTTCCTGGAAGGCTATTAATCAATTCTACATAGCAGTAATATCATACCCTGATTAGAGTCCTCATATTCTGATTCTTGATCTCTAAAGCTGCCATGATTTATCCATGCATACGTAGAAAATACATACGCAACTGGCATAACCAGGTATGGCCAGCAAATATATGCAAGAAAAGATAAGAGTATATGCCGGTATAGCTTCTAGGTAGTCATGCTTGTGATAACCTTACATATCAACAAGCAAAAGAGAAGGAACCAAACGATCTGATGGTCCGTAGATGTTATGGTGCTTTTTATTTAGAGGAAAGATTGCTAAAAGGGCCTCTCTACTCGAGTTTTCAGGTTTTTAAGATGTCCATGCAAAGATAGAATTCACCTATTGATCCTAGGGTTCTGGGGATTACACCGTTTATATTTTAGGGTTTTTGAGTGCTCGTGAGATTTGAAGGCTTTTGCATTAGAATTTTTCTCTTCTCCTCTTTGTATTTTCTCCATTATTGGTGAAGCTTTCTAATTAGTCATCTCCTCTCATAGATGTAAACAATGGGCTGAACAATGTAAAACAATGTATTCTTTGCTTTTATTTGCTTTACTATCTCTCCATCTAGTCTCTTTGCACAGTTAAAGAATATGCTTGTCTAGTTTTTCTCTCTGATATAAACTGCCTCCGCATTGCTTTTGAAACAACCAAGTTGCCCATAATCCTCAACAAAACGGAACCTTCAAGAGATAACAAGTAACATTATGAAAAAACTGATATAGAATTACGTACACAAATATTAGCAGAATGGAAGCTGATCAAAACATACCCAGGCACATCAGCTGCCAAGTTACATTCTGATTCCTAGACAAATCTTGCATGCAAATATTGTATAGAACAGTTATTAATCTTAAATGCTTCTAAGGTTTTACCCTGAAAAATATTTGAATGCCTAGTTAGGAGAGTATCTAGCTAAAAGCCCACTAACCGTACATAAAGTAAGAAGTTCTAGAAATTTCTTTGGGAGAGAAGAATGTAGAAAATTAATTACCACTTAAAGGGCTTAAATTTTTACTGATCTGGCACTCTTACTACACATCGCTGAATTGGATAGGGTTTGGTAGGATCCTTACAGTACTGCCCAAATCGGATAGGGTTTGGTGTGGTCCCTTCGCTAAATTTGGTAGAATCAACCAGGATCTAATTTGGAAGGTTGAAACGTTATTCAATTCAGATTTTAGCCAATGCCAATAGTCTGGATTTCGGCATCTGTTGCTCAAGCTTTAGGGTTGGATCGGACAAGGACACTTGCAACTGTACCCATCCGATTAGGTTAAATCGAAGCAAGGTCCTAGAAAGTAAAATTAGCGAGAAAGTTAGAAATGATTAATACTTTTTAAATCAAATGGTGGACCTACAAACATGCAGCAATAATCATACTCTTCAGAAATTCTCTAGAAAAAAAGGTAAGAAGAAAAGGGTACTCAAATATGAAAACTTTCACTACTTGAGTCAGCTGCACATGTTCTTCATCAGATGCCTCACAAGTGCAATTAGTCAAAAATACATCAAGTTCTCATTGTCGGTTTAATTCAACAGAGTCTTTTATATGTATTGTGCACTGACAATACGATATTACTTTGCAAATCTTTAAAAAGAATTGGATTTAGTGTTGGATTTTCTTCTGTATTTCTTTGAGAATTGTGTTCCTATCCATCAAATGAGGTGAGTGACAGGTTATGGCACAACAGTTGGCTTTTCTACTTAACTGTACTGTCGGCTACCTGCATCAAATAACTTGGTGTGCCATTGTCAAACAGGAATTTCAATAGAAGCAACTGGAAAGGGAAGCTTCTGCTTTACGTTGACAGGGTGATGCTGATCTCCATGGTACTATGTATATGTATATTATGTCTTTTTCCCTTTGTCCCAAGTGAGTGGAAAGATAGCTTGGATACAATGTGGTTGGTTGAAGGAAGCCAAGGAGTTCACATCTGTGATAATGATTTCAAACCTATTTCAGAAGCCTTGGATTTCTGAAGGGTAACATTGCAAGTTTTGTTTTTTGTTGGATGCTAAGAGATAGTTAATGGACTCACCCTTATTGTTTTGGCCAAATATGATCCACTCCTCTCTAAAAAATCTCCTACTTTTCTATCTTTTTTTCTGATTTATATTTTTAATAAAAAGTTCCTATCCTCTACAAACTACAGGGTAAGAGGCTTAAAGATAATGCAACAACTGACTTAGCGATGCTCTTCTTGAAAAAAAATGCAAAAAAAAAAAAAGAACAAGTGCTAGTCCTTGGCAATTCCAATGCTATTGGAGTTTATTGGCAAAAGATTTTAATCCTTTCAATTGCTTTTCTCCTGCTCAATAATACAAGCAAACTAAAAGTTTGGGATAAAACATTCAATTCAATTTGAAAGATAATTTTAAATAATAATGTAATTTCATTAGAATTACTGTTATAATAGTTTTGTCCACCCTCCATTGCGTTATTGAGGTGAATAACATGGAAAAATTAAATAACTGTTATTTTTCATTATATCCATCGATTTCTATTTTAACCGGCCCTTATAACACAAGAAAATGATCATTATTTTCATTTATGCTTTCTTTCTAATGAAATTATTTATTTCAAATTACATTTTTTTCCTCGCAAAATTCCTTCCAAAAATGACTTTAATTGTGATCCAAAAATATATTATTTTATTTAATAAAAATAAAAAAGATAATTTTGTTCTTTTACCCATTATTTTCTGTTATATTATTATTATAATAGCCATTATTTACAAAAATAGTTTGAAATTAAAATTTAAAATTTGGTTTTTAATATATATATCAATTACCTGTAGGTTTCATTTTTATTCTAAGATTAAATGTCTCTATCCTCATAGTAGATGAAGCATGGTATGGTTTTCATATGGTTAAATGAACTACTAGTTCCAAACTTCCCCCATTTTGAGTCTACGTTCGTTCGATTGGAAACACTTTTTTTGACGCTTATGTCAGATGGATTGGCATGACGTGTAAAAATATGCTCCTTAGATTCCTGATCAAATGGTTCTTGTCAACTTGGCTGGATGTAAAATGGTTTTTAGCTACATATTGTGAAGCTGAACAAAATTTATAACAAGAAGCATAAAATTGTTCAAACTTTTGAAGTTGTTCAAACTGGACAAGTTCACGGGCCAAACGGGCCGCCCAACCTGCTCAATTGGCAGGCTTGGGTCGAGTTCTTGGCCCGATAGGTTGGGCTGGGCATGGAATTAGACATATTAAATAAATTGTCTTAGACCCGGAGGCTTGGTGATTGAAGCCTGACCTGGGCCGGTCCGGGGTGATTCTTTTTTTTTATTATTTTTTTGGCATTGTTTGGTTTATGTTTAATGTATTTATAGACTTAATTGACAATGGCCGTTGATTTTTGAGCTCAATGTGATAATAGATATGTGATGGATTATTGAAAATATTTAATTATTCATGTTTAGTTTTAAAGTATTTTAAAGTATATATATATTTTTTTTAAGGACAGGAAATCTGAATAAGAGCTCGACTTCAATCTTAGACTTCAATCCTTTGGATCTCCATTGTTGTTTGCGAAAACTTTAATCCATTATTATTGAATTCATTTGCTTCTATAATTTTCTTGGTTGCCTCTATGTTTGAATATCTTAACTTTTCATACATGACTGTCAACGCCATGTTTCTATCAATAGTTCCTACTTGTTGAAGCATCAGATTTTCTTGCTACAATACATATCTAATTGATTATTAATACTTGTTGGTTTCATAGAGTAAAGAGAGATTACTTGCTATGTAGCTAGTTGTATGTGCATCTTTCTAATTAAAAGCTCCAATGTTCTATTCTAACTTTTTGTGCTAAAAAAATTTGACTATTTCTTATATCTTAATGTTATTTCAGATTAATGGCATCCAAGTAGCACAACTGAACTTGAGGTCAACAATGTTCTAACCTTAGAGACATGGAGGCCAATAATTGTGGCGGTGGTGGCAGTGGAATCCGCCTTTGGAAGTTGGTTGTGTAGATTTTAGATCTAATGTCTAGGTTGCATCAGGTTGTGCAGGTTTATGGCTAGGGAAGAGATTCATTGAGGAGTTCAGTTGCTTGGAAGATGAGAAATTAAGAAAGTATTGTTGAGGAACAGTCCTACAACTGATAGGTTAGAGGCTCTAGCTAGCTACATATACTCATGGATTTATCTGCTCAATAGCTTAAACTTTTGGATTGGACCTTAACTTGATATCGAGGCTTGCTATCTTTCTTACCTACTGATGCCTCCACACTCCCACTTGCCAATCCATATATCATCTTTCTTCGAGTTCCACCCCTCGAGTTCTCTACATGAGAGAGGGTGTTGAGAAATAGTCCTACATCATGTAAATTAGAAACTTTTGTTGATCTTATATGCTCACAGGCCCATTCACCTACTAGCTTAAGCTTTTGGGTCGAGCGGGATAGGAGAAAGAACCTAGAGGTGGGATCCTGCCTCACTTTAAATCAAGAATAAGACTAAATCACTAGACTTGCCTCAATTATTAGGTCTTCATGTCGAAGTATTGTTGCTAGGTAACTCAATCCTTAGATTGTCGTGATCCACATGTATGGGGGGAGAGAGTATTATCAGTCATTTTCCTGATTACATACCATATCCTAATATTTCCACAGAATATCATTTGCCTTGGGCAATTATTGCTTCACCTGACCATAGATGTGCTAGAGGGTGACAAAAACATCTATTTTTTCTTAATTACCACCTAAGATTACTTGAGGGTGCAACATAGATCTTCGAACAATAGCAAACATAAATTCCTGCCAAATCTCAAGGCTTAAACTTGCTGGTGCAATCAAAACTAATTTCTCACATCCAATGAGCCTATCTCTGCTTATATAAGTGATTACAACATTTATATGCCTAAAAGGACCTTTCCTACTGTTAATTAATGCAAGACATGTCAACTTTCAATTTCTAATGATTGCATGGAAATGAATTATTGGCCTAATATGGCTATTTTTAAAATCTTTTCAATCTGTCTTTAGTTCATCTCTTGAAGCCTAAGAGCCAAGCTTCCTGACCTTATACAAGGTTGTCGTTCTAAATAAATAGAGACCCTTTGATTGTTGGGGTCATAACAATCCAAGGCTAGCTATGTTGAAAAAAAGAAAATCTAACAAAGTACAATCTCAGCTAATCAGTCCTTAGACAATATTATAAATTATTCAATGATTGGTCGACACTAGTCTCAGCTGACGGACAAACGAAGGGACAGATCTAAGCGACCAGGGACCCCCACCAATCCTCAAGTTCCAGCTCTAGATTCGGAGGAACAAAAACAAACAAAGGCACGCTAGAAGCTACGTTGAAATTTTGATTAAAACGATTGTGCCCGTAATATTTAGAAGGCTATCTTCCCCCTTCTTCTCATTTCTTCTTGCTTTTTTTTTTCCAGAGAAAGGGAGTTCGTCTGAATTTTAGTTAACCTTATGTAGGGCTGCTAACATATTGGTGAACCAAATGTGTTTATATGTGGCCAATCATTCTGGAGATGCCCTATGGATTGAAAAAAGAGAACTGCCTAGAGCTCTCCAGAATTTGTTGTTTTTCGATTTTTTTGGATATATCCGTATTAAAACTGTATGAATCATCCGTTTTAATAAGAAAATAAAAAAAATTAGAAGTGTTTTAGACTTGAGCTACATTTTGGTTGTTGATTTTGAACCTAGATCCAATTTATTAACTGATGAAGTTTTGGTTAGGTTAGGCCTAAGAAAGAAATGTTAGACCTAAAGACTACTTAAAAGTTAGGTCAAGGTCGCACATGATCCAAACCCAATTCAAAATATTTGAGTTCAGGTTGGGATCGGATTAGCTTAGATTAATTGTTCAAGTCAGGCATTTAGCAAATTTTTATAGTTAAAAATTTAATTATCATAACTATATCAATACAAAATATTAAAATTTTTAAATAAAATCTAATTAATGCCAACTTAAAACATGAATTTTTTTACATATTTTATTTAAAAAAATCCAAAACAAATAGCATATGAACATACAAACTTACATACCACAATTTTGATGAACTCGAGACCATTCTCAATAAGAAATCATTACACAAGTAGTGAATGCTTAAAGATACCTAAGAAAAAGGAGGTGAGAGATAGATGAGGCTTATTAAAAGTGAAGAAAGAAATGCCAAATAAAGAAGGGTTTTATTTCATACAATTCTAGTCAGACTGATATATTTCTTTGTCAAATTGGATAGAGCTTGTATAATTGATGAACTCGATCAGGTTAGGTCATATCGAAAGATAAAATATTTAGACTGAATAGATTATTTAAAACAAATCTAACTTCTGATCCTAACCCACCCCACAAGTCTTAAAGAATAAGTTGGCCTAGATTTTTTCAGGAACTAGATCTGATTATGGATTAACCTGACTCATTTACAACCCTACTCAAATATTAGAATATACTCCTCAAAAACCAAACTTGAAATTCTTTGTTTGGTGAAGATGTGAGAGCATAAAGATAACTTCTTACTCTTATTTTTTTTAAAAAGTAAAAGATAACTAGATTAAAATCAACTAGAAAAGATTCGGACTGGCTCTGATTATGGATTAACCTGATCCAAACTTAGGATATACTATCAAAATCCAAACTTGTTTGCTGAAGACGTGAGAGCACAAAGGTAAGTCATCATTCTTCCTTTTAAAAAAGTAAAAGGTAACTAGATTATCAATTTTTTAAGGGAAAAATCAACCAGCAAAAGTTCGAAGGCACTAAGAAATAAAGCTGACATGTGAAAGCTACCAGCACTTATCAGATTATCCAGTCCAACATGCGTTGATGAGCGAAGACAAATTAGAAATTTTGTCGTGTAAAATGTTATAACCAATGTCATATCACTTGAACATGAAAGATGCTCACCGAGCCTAATGGCGTTATTATTGTATTCCTTTTCTAATCTTTTCTTAAAGTATAGGAAGAAAGTATGAATGCCGCCACCTTTAGTCGGCAAGCCAGATATATATAAATAAAAGTTGTGAATCCGAGACATGATACGGATTAGTGGCATCCTACGGGCCAATCATTCAGAGATATTTTTTTGATTTTTTTTATAATATATGATATTTTGGTTTAGAAAAAAAAATGATGCAGACTGATGTTTTTATTCATGGAAAAAATTTAATTTTGCACTTATATATTTATCTGTACCTGGTTTTTTATATACGCTACTGGGATAATATTTGAGGAGTGGCTTGTTGCTTCTTGGAATCCAGCTGTTCTCTTGGTTCTTAAAAATATATCATATAATAGTATTTAATTTTCCTGACGGTGGATGGCTTACATTTGTCGCGTTGGTCCAAATGCGCGGGCCCACGATAACGCCCATTCACGTACAATGTGTGGTCTCTGGGCCCACTAAAGTGATCGCATACTTAGACGACCCTTCAGAGGTTTTGGGTTGTATCTTTCGCGTGGAACAGCGATTGATTTTGCCACCAAGGTGGTAGCCTAGTGGTACTGGGCAGTAATTCTAACCATAAGGTCCCAAGTTTGAATCGCTGCGGCGACGATTAAATTGTGGACCGACGCTCATTATTTTGGCCACTGCTTGGACTTGTGGTGTAGGACCGCTCTTGAACTGCTAGTAGCCGGGGTGGTGCCGGGTGTGACGTACTCATACGTGGGACTTGAGCCAGAGCTCAGAGGAGTAGCTGAGCCGGGCCTACGGGTGGGGAGGGTATGAGTAAAACCGGTCGGGGTGCCCAACACACGGCCATTTCTACCCGCATCGAACATTCTCCTGGCGGGGCGGGGGCCCAGTGGAGGCTGCTACGCGGGGGTGGGCTTGTCCCTTCCTCCCCTACCCCTTTTCACTAGCAAAAAAAAAAAAAAAAAGATCGATTGATTTTTTTTTTTTTTAGAGAACGTCAATCTTATCTTCCATCTATCTGCATAGATTTGAAAGTAGATATTAAACGATCCGACGGTTGACGTCATGAAATAAGGAAAAACATTCTTTTGCGCGAAAGATACGTCCCGAATCCAGACCTTATATTTTCATATCTACATACAAGCAATGTCAAAAATGTAATTTTCTTTCTTTTTTTTGGCAAGACACTGACAAAAAAAAAAAAACCAATCAGGCTCGCGTTCTCTCGGCCGCAGGAAGCAGAGGCGTGGAAGAGAGAGAAGCAAAGTTGGGATTTTTTTTTTCTTTTCTTTCGTGCTGATTTTTCCCCGCGTTATTGTTTCGGTGCCCGTGACTTTCGGTTGGGGGGTTCACCAGATTCGCCAGGATGTTTCCGGAGATTAGGGGTTCACAGGTGCCGGTTGATCTCCTTCTTTCTATTTATATCATTTTGACGCTGTTGTGCGAGCTCCTAAATCGCCGCTTGGATTGATTTCTGGGGTTGGACCCGAAGTAGTTGATGTTTTTTCGCCCTTTCGTACCGAACTTTATTGGGTTCGTCGATGTTGTGCTTTCGATGTGTTGATTGCCCTAATTTGAATCTGGGGCTTCTCTCTTGCATTCTGTGTTGGATTTTGGGCCTATTTTGGACGAGGATTTCAGTTTAGCTTCTTATTGAATTCCGGGATCGGATTCCTGAGGTTTTGCTGCTTGTTACGAATATCTTTATGGATTTGAAGGAGAATCGTCCTTCGATTATTTTTCACTGTCGTGTTGTCCGACTATAAGACTCTGGTGGATTCTTACCGAAGTTTTAATTGGCTTTGGAGTAGGAAGTGGTAGGTCAGTGATGGATCTGGAATTCAAGGAAAACCATTTGCATCACCGTGGAGTGATTTAGCAGGTGAATTTAGTGTTTTTACTCTCGACTCCCAAGAATGCATGAGCTTTCTAAAACTTCGGATTTTTAATATGTTATTTTGATCTTGCAGATGAAAAATCACACTGGAATTCTTGGTTTACTTAGATTATTTAAATACTGGAAGGAAGTCTGCGAATTGGCGAGTTGTCGAACTGCAGATGAGTAAGTCAGAATGAATTGGCTTGAAAGAGCCCGTAGATGGGAACCCCTGATAAAAGGTTCTCCGATCTCTTCCATGCAGTGAAATCCTTGATTCCTCGAAGGACTGAACCAGCGAATGTGTCGAGGGACTTTTGGATGCCCGATCATAGCTGTAGAGTATGTTATGAGTGTGATTCACAGTTCACTATCTTCAACCGTAGGCACCATTGTCGTCTATGTGGGCGGGTCTTCTGTGCAAAGTGTACTTCAAATGCCGTTCCAGTGACATCTGATGAACCAAAGAATGCTCGGGAGGATGGGGAGCGGATTCGAGTTTGCAACTATTGCTTCAAGCAATGGGAAACACAGGTAGTGGCAGCCGGGAATGGAGTTCATCCATCCAGTCCAGTCCTCAGTCCTTCCCTTTCAACCACAAGTTTGGCCAGTACCAAGTCCAGTGGCACTAATAACAGCAGTTCTATGACTGTGGGTTCTGTGTCATATTCTACTGGACTTTATCAGCAAGGACCATATGGTTCTGGTCCTAGTCTCAGTCAGTCTGCTCAAATGGAACCTTATCTGGATAAGCAAGATATGTTGACGCCAAAAAGGAACATGGACTCAATGGTGGATGGACAAGATACTTCTTGTAATCATTTTGGCTTTTGCTTGAACAGGTATGTTTTCTAATAGTCATGAGACTAAATGAATTTTCTGTTCCCTTCAATTGATTTAGTTAACAATTTTACAGTGTGCTAATTATGCATTTAAGGGAACCATGTTGTTTTGATGATCCATCTGCATGCTTGTGGTTCCATTTCTTATAGTGTTTTAAGATACATCTAGATTTATGTTCATATTATGTATGTGTTTTCATTTGTTTGTATGTATGTATGGATTGATGGATGTATCATCTTTGCCCCCTTGTCTCAAACACACATGCACACGCACATTCATGTCAAGGGCATAAGGATGCTAGTTATCATATCAATAGGTTATCTGTGCATTGTTAGGAAGTATAATGGAAGGTATTTTTATTTGGCCGGGGAGGTGGAAGAAGTAGTGGGGGTTTGAGAGTTTTTTTTTTTTTTTTAAATCCACATCCAAGATATCTGGATATGATGAATTTAATTCGAAGTGCAATATGGTATTCTCATTCTGAGAAAATTGGAATTGTAAACCAACAACTAGAGTTGCTCCATCCTCATGTTGCCCACTCCACTGATTAAAAAGCTTCACATTATTTTTCTCAGAGATGAAGGTTTACATAAGATTATGACAACTAGGAGTCATTTACCTTTTGCAAGTATTAACATGTTCTTTGGACTTTTGTATTGTATTCCATGTAATCTTGCTAATTTTTTCGTCATCTTATAATTATATGTGATGGGCACTGACAATGGTTTTCTAGATCTTGTCCCTTTTTTTCCATTCCAATGAACTAGTGATGGACACCATCATTTGCCTGTTGAACCTTCAACATTACAGAACTCTGAAATTAAATATGACATAGGTCTGCTTCCAAATTTTTCAGTCGATAAATGTTTAATGGCCTATGCTTACAAGAAATTGTTTACTTTGACTTTTAACATTAATATGGTACCTTCTACCTGGTAATTCATCACCTCTTCCTACAAGTGCTTGAATATAATATCCTAGAACACTTAATGCAATGTTGTTGTTTAGTCATTAGAAAATTTAGCAGTTCAGTTTTCTAAAAAACACTATGCTATCAGTCCTTCCTGTCAGGACCTTTGCTTTTTATTTCTGCAGGTATATTCCCAGTTTCTGTATAGTCTTCGTTATTCTTGCATTCAGATTCTTCTTCTGAAAAAGTTGCTGATATAGACCTCATCTTATGTAAAATTATGTTACTATGGTATTCCTTTCCAGATTTTCCTCTTAGGAGTTGATGGAAGAAACCTTGTAATGTAATCTCTCTTTTGTGTGAAACCATCATGAACAAATTTGTGGGCCAAATATGATTTTAGGCTGTCCGTCTGTTTATGCTGTCTAGATTTTCACATTTTTTATGCTTCATTGGTCTTCGGTTACAGGAGTGATGATGATGATGATGAGTATGGTGCATGCCGCTCTGATTCAGAACCACGACGTTTGCAGAACTCTGATGACTATTATGGTCCAGTTGAGTTTGATGAAGTTGACCAGGGTTATGGGTCTAATAATGTCCATCCTGCAGAAGAAACTGTTGATGCTAAAGACAATTGCTCTTCAGTTTGTGATAATACAGAACTTCAATCTGCTTTAGGTGTTGATAAGATGGAAGAACTAAGCCTTGATAATAGTGATGAATGTAATGCTTCATCCTCCATATATGGCATGAAAGGTGTAGATGCAGAGCCTGTGGACTTTGAGAATAATGGACTACTTTGGTTCCCTCCTGACCCTGAAGATGCAGAAGATGATAGAGAAGCCACGCTATTTGATGATGATGATGAGGAGGATGCTACAGGAGAGTGGGGATATCTACGCTCATCAACCAGTTTTGGAAGTGGTGACTACAGAAGTAGAGTCCGATCAAGTGAGGAGCATAGGAAGGCCATGAAAAGTATTCTTGATGGACATTTTAGGGCTTTGGTAGCTCAACTTCTTCAGGTCGAAAATCTACCCATGGGTGAAGAATATGGCAAGGAGAGCTGGTTGGAGATAATTACGTCTTTGTCATGGGAAGCAGCAACTCTTCTTAAGCCAGACACTAGCAAGGGAGGAGGAATGGATCCTGGTGGATATGTGAAAGTTAAATGCCTAGCTAGTGGCCGCCGCAGTGACAGGTAACTTACTCATTGATGATGGTTGCAGTTATAGAATTTTACTAGGTGAACTCTGATCTATGTCATTGAGTGGGACCTTATTGTGTTTTTCTGGCCGGATAAGCTGCTGTTTAATGTAACTTATTGATTCTGGAAGCAAATGTAAGGTTCATCTCTAGTTCTTATTTTGTGACATGACCACATAGACTTGTAATAATATAGGTTGATGTCTTATTCGTGCACATTCCATGATTAAATTCATGTTATTGTTGCTTATTTGTGAAGTGATAAATTGCTCATGACACTTCTATTACTTGATTTTCTAGCATGGCAGTGAAAGGAATTGTTTGTAAGAAGAATGTGGCTCATCGTCGTATGGCATCAAAAATAGAAAAGCCCCGTTTCTTAATCCTTGGAGGAGCTCTTGAATATCAGCGAGTAACAAATCTGCTGTCAAGTTTTGATACATTGTTGCAGCAGGTTTATTTCAGCTTACCCCTTTCCTTTACTTTCCTTTTATTTCTTTCTTTTCTGTATTTGTATTTTTATTGGTCTTGAGGGAGAGAAGAAAGGACATGCATCTTTGCATTTTCTTAGATATTCTCGGTTTTTTGTTCAGGAAATGGATCACTTGAAGATGGCGGTTGCAAAGATAGATGCTCACCATCCCAATGTCCTTTTGGTAGAGAAATCAGTGTCTCGTTTTGCCCAAGATTATCTGCTTGCCAAAAATATTTCACTTGTTTTGAATATTAAAAGGCCACTTTTAGAGCGTATAGCTCGCTGTACTGGTGCTCAGATTGTCCCTTCAATTGATCATCTATTATCTCCGAAGCTAGGACATTGTGACTTGTTCCATGTGGAGAAATATTTTGAAGAGCATGGAAGTGCTGGTCAGGGTGGGAGGAAAGCACTCAAGACTTTAATGTTTTTCGAAGGATGCCCAAAGCCCTTGGGTTGTACCGTGAGTTCCAAACTTTAGATCCTCATACTTAATAATTATATCCTCATTTATTTGATCATTCAAAAATAATGGGATTTGTTTGTGATGTCATAAGTAGTTTTAAATTCCAATAAATTTCGTAAGCACTTGCATGTCTACAACAACTAATGTTTTTAATTTTTTCCCTTAATCACTTGTAATGAAACAAGTAAATAAGTCAGTTATTTTATTTTGTTGGGATTTGCTTAATGTGTAGTTACTATTTGTTATTGTAATATCTCAGGACCTCATCCAAAAGGGCTAGCTATAAGGTATTTTTTTGGATTCCTTGGCCTGATATGGGATTAAACAAATACCTGCATGGGCCCCCACATACTTTTCTTGTTTAAGCCCTAGTATTCTCGTGAGGCTAAAGGTCCAAATCTAGTCAAACTCAATCACAAATACTACAAATGGTCTGTGATCAATTCCAAGAGGGCTCGTGCTACGGTCTTTCCTAGTCCTCATTAGCCATGTGTTGGGTTTGCTTTGATACCATTTGTAACGACTTAGGACCTTACCCAAAATGACTAGTTAGAAGGTGCTGTTTAGGTTTCTTGGCCCTCTAAGGTCACCAAACGAACAACATATGTGGGATTAAATACCCATCTGCATGGGTCCTCATAATTATTGTATTTAGCATTTCTTCTATGACACCATAAATCTTGCTTTATGCCTTTCTCAGTTATGTCTGTCCTACTTGGGTGGCTAATAGATTTAGAGTAATTGCCGAGTGACAATTTTTTAGGAATATATGGACTATCCATACTCTTTTCTTGAGAAAATACATTCAATTGTGAATCTGATAGATGTTACATTAAGGTTGTGCTCCACTGCTTGAAAGAAACTCTCACATTTATCCTAACAGACTTGTATTAGACATGTTGGTCTTATCTTTAGTTTAAAAGCCTGAAACTTTGTGATGCTATTCTTGCTATTTCTTGTCTTCATGTTTATATCATTCATGAATGTTAATTCAGCTGCGGTGGTCCTAAACTGGGATGAAGAAGTTGAGTTCTGATTTCAGTTTTACGGCTAGTTTCAAATAAAAACTAAACTGAAAAAGGGTGAAAATTATATAGAAGTTGCATTGTGATGCTATTTTTTTTTTTTACAATATATACGTGCACCCCAAATTATAATTGGTACTCAAATTATCTGACTTTTTGAGTGCACTAATACGTCGAGCTTTCTGTAACTTATGGTGAGTAGGAGCATATGTCATTCATAACTTATTTTTTATGATGCTTTTAAGGATAGACCAGATAAACGTACTGTATAAATTTGCTTGGATGCAGATACAGTAAAATTTCATCCATCTGATTGTTTCCCATATTCTTTCTTGTAGATTTTGCTTAAGGGTGCTAATGGTGATGAGTTGAAGAAAGTTAAACATGTTGTCCAGTATGGAGTATTTGCAGCCTATCACTTGGCCTTGGAAACATCTTTTCTTGCAGATGAAGGTGCCTCTCTTCCAGAGCTTCCCTTGAAGTCTCCAATAACTGTTGCACTGCCAGATAAACCATCTAGTGCTGACAGGTCCATATCTACAATACCTGGTTTCACTATCCCTTCTGCTGGAAAGCTCCAATCTGGTAGTGATGTGCAAAGAACCAATACGTCCGATTCTAACTTAACATGCGGCAACTTTGGAAAAGTGGAAGCAGTGGTGTCACCATACTCATATGAAAATCTTAATTCCCAAACTGTGAAGTCTGCCTCTACCTATCCTCCATCCATTGATGTGAATGACTTTCATGTTGAAAGTACTAACTTTATTGAACACGCTTTCAAACCACATAGTATGGATGCTTTCCCCACTGCAATGCAGCTGAATGCTTGTCCTGGCTACTCTTCCTCCTGTGCTAAATCAGTGAGGAACAAAGTGGGTTTCATGGAATGTGTTGATAGAGAAACCGTCAGAACTGATGACCAGCCACTTACTCGAGATTCTACCAATCCTTCTAGCTGTCACAACAGTTTGGAGACCTTAGAAAGAGGTGGCGTAGTGGCTGAGAATACCCAAATGGATGCCGAAAAGATGATAAAAATGCAACCAGGTTTGTCTGATCTAGGAACTTCATACCAAGATAATAGCCTTAGGGATGAGCATATATGTCCAATGGAGGAATTCCTCCCTTCTCCTTCTGATCATCAGAGCTTTTTGGTTTCCCTTTCTTCCCGCTGTGTATGGAAAGGGACTGTGTGTGAGCGTGCGCATCTATTTCGTATCAAATATTATGGCAACTTTGACAAGCCTCTGGGAAGATTTTTACGTGACCATCTATTTGACCAGGTTAGCATTTCTTTCTTCCCTTTGATGAAAAAGTTTAGTAATCTGAACATTCAAAAATAAAGGGGAAAAAGGGTTAAAGTTTATCTCTATACATTTTCTTTTTACTAATTACTTGCCTCTTATGGGACTGATTGTAGCTGCTATTTGTCTCAGAGTTACCGGTGTTGTTCCTGTGAGATGCCATCGGAAGCTCATGTTCATTGTTATACTCATCGCCAAGGCAGTCTGACAATATCTGTTAGGAAGCTGACAGAGTTTAGTTTGCCTGGAGAACGAGATGGCAAAATATGGATGTGGCACAGGTGCTTACGCTGTCCTCGGATTGATGGGCTTCCTCCTGCAACTCGAAGAGTCGTGATGTCTGATGCTGCCTGGGGTTTATCTTTTGGTAAATTTTTGGAGCTCAGCTTTTCAAATCATGCTGCTGCGAGTAGAGTAGCTAGCTGTGGTCATTCTCTCCACAGGGATTGCCTCCGCTTTTATGGGTATTTCCTTCTTCTATCCTGTCTTCCATATCTCCAATCATCATTATCCCCTGTCACTCATTGCATATGGTATTTTCCTTACATGAGCAGATTTGGGAGAATGGTTGCTTGCTTTCGGTATGCGCCAATCAATCTTCACTCCGTTTACCTGCCGCCTCCAAAACTTGATTTTAATTACCAGCATCAGGAGTGGGTAGAAAAAGAAGTAAACGAGGTCTCTTGCTAGTGATAACAGTTATTTTCTCCCCTTTAGTGGTTGCCAAAAAAAAAATTTGTCAACCGTTCTTTTTGTTGTTGTTGTTTTGTATCTGACAATATTAGTTGAATGAAGCAGGTTGCTGAAGCAGCAGAACTTCTCTTCACTGAGGTACTCAATGCTCTGTGCCAAATTTCAGAGAGAAAGCCAAAGACAGGGTCTCTTGATGGAAACATGAAAGTTTCAGAGTTAAGAAGAGCCATCATAGAACTTGAAGGAATTCTACAAAAAGAAAAAGCAGAATTCGAGGTGAAGTGGCATGCTTTTATTCATGATGTTGTCATCTTGTCAATGATTGACCACTGTCGGCAGCCAGATTCTGATAGAAACTTTGACTCTTTTCAGGAATCTATACAGAAAATAATGAAAAAAGAGACAAGGAAGGGAAAACCCTCAATTGATATTCTTGAGGTCAATAAACTACGAAGGCAATTACTTTTTCAGTCATATTTTTGGGATCAAAGATTAATATATGCTGCTGGTTCGCATAATGGTCGTCATGAAGTGCTTAGTGGTTTCATGACAAGAAATAAGGAGAAGCTCAACTGTACTGAAAAGCTAGTGGATTTCAATACAGCCCCCAGGTTGCAAAGAAGCTTCATACGTCTGGAGACTGCTTCCCCCAGTTCCAGAGGTGATGAATCTATTGTGGGCAGCACATGTCCAACTGACCATGAAGAGGGGCTTGACCATTTTAACCAGCCTAATGTAAGTCAGCAGAAAAGAAATCATGAGAAGGCTAATATTAATGGAAAACGAAGCAATGGTAATCTGGCTACCAGCATAAATGCAGGTGACCAACTGGACCCTCTGGAACCTGGGCTTGGTGTCCGCAGAGTTGTCTCTGATGGGCAGTTCCCAGTTATGGCTGATCTGTCAGATACCTTGGATGCAAAGTGGAGAGGTGAAAATGGCCCTGCACTTGCTGATGCAAGCATGTCCAATGGATCAGCCTCTGTAGAAGCTGAAACTACAGTGTCAGTATTAGAAGATTCTGAAGAACAAAGTCGAGCTGATACAACTAAATTATTTGCCTCTGCTTTGCCTGCCAGGTGGAGAGACAGTTCAGAGGACCTATCAAGCTCTATTAAAATGCCATTTGTAAATTTTTATCGTGATATCAACAAGAATTCAGGCAGTGCTCCAAGGTTCGGTGTTCTGAGTGAGTACAATCCTCTCTATGTTTCTTCATTCCGGGATTTGGTGTGTCAGGGCGGAGCGAGGCTGCTTCTTCCCATTGGGGTGAATGATACTGTCATCCCGATTTATGATGATGAACCGACGAGTATCATTTCATATGCGCTTGTATCTCCTGATTATCATTTTCAGATGTCTGAAGAGTGGGAAAAAGCAAGAGATGGCGGGGATACTTCATTTCCATTGCCAAACTATGACTCAGAAAATTTTCAACCATTTCAATCATTTGATGATGCTTCCTCAGAAAATTTTAAAAGTTTCGGGTCAGTTGATGAAAGCATTTTATCCTTGTCTGGAAGCAGGGCCCCCCTAGTTTTGGATCCAGTTGCATCTACAAAAGCAATGCACATCAGAGTCTCTTTTGGGGATGATGGGCCACTTGGAAAAGCAAAATATACAGTGACTTGTTATTATGCAAAATCTTTTGAGGCTTTGAGGAGAATTTGTTGTCCATCTGAGCTTGGTTTTGTAAGGTCTCTCAGTCGATGTAAGAAATGGGGAGCACAGGGTGGAAAGAGCAATGTTTTTTTTGCAAAATCATTGGACGATAGGTTTGTTATAAAGCAAGTAACAAAAACAGAGCTAGAATCATTTATCAAGTTTGCTCCAGAGTATTTTAAATATCTCTCTGAGTCAATAAAAACTGGAAGTCCCACATGCTTGGCAAAGATTCTAGGCATCTACCAGGTATCAATTTTCTTGAGCTTTTTCATTGTTTTCATTTCTTTACTTGGAGAGCCTTTTATTTATTGAGTTTACTTTGCTATCTACTATCTTTAGTATACGCATAAGCCTATTTTCGTGCTTCTGCTGATGAGAGAAAAGTTTCTATTAAGATATTTCATGTGTGGTAACTATGTTTCTGTTATTCTTCTCTGTTCCCCCCACATTGGAAAAAGAATTTGAATTTGGAAGAATGGAGAATGATCTGACATGGGAAATAAAAAAAATGCATATATTCATCCATGCATATTTGCATGCATGAATTTCTCAGATCATAGTTGCATATTCAGAAATCTTATTTGTTAGTGTTCAGGATATATTAGGACTCTCAGATAAATAATTGCGTGCAGTGATGAAAGTCAAGCATAGTCAACTTATTTTCTTGGTAAAGATGCATATGATTTAGATATTGATGGGTGATATTCAATGTCTAGAGTGGCCACTTAGGAGAGTTCTTTTAAGATTGTTGCGTGCCAATGGCACCAAAAAATAGTGAACTTAAGATATTTGATTTTTCTGCTTCTGGCTGCTTTGATCAGATTGGGAATATATGTTGTATTTTGCTGTTGTCTTTCCATCGGCAAAGTTCCATTACATTGTATATCCATCACCTGCCATACAGATATCATCATGCGATCTTTAACTCGTGCAACTATCTGTATTTTTCCAACAGAGTAATCTTTTTAATAATGATATATGCATAATAATTTAATGATATGCATGCAAAGAAGCTTTATAATTCAGCTTATCTAGATGGTGGGGCCAGTGTTCATAAAGTTCTGCTGATGTTGATTGTGAGTAGAGCATTGGTTGCTTTTTATTGGAGAAACACCATTCAAAATAGGAGGTATAATCTTAGGAATAATGTTCCACTTTGTGGCTTGTTTTTGACCTGTTCTTTCTATTGGTAAGTGATGACATTCCCACGTATTTGTGGTAAGATTTGAATCCAGGATGAGGAAAGGTGTGTCCAACGTGGAAAATCCAGCTGCAGACATATGCATATCTATTAGTTAGTTCTCTAGTTTTAATCCTGGTGGAGGTTGGGGCTATTTTTTGTCGATTGAATGCTTGTGGTTCACAGCTTACAGAGCATTTTGGCTGTTTAAATTTTTGTTGCCTTGGTGGCTTTCTTGTTGCTCCCTTGGAAGTGCTTTTTGTTGGCCTCATTTTTTTGCCTTTATTGTCCATTTTTTCTTCACTGTGCTGCCTCTACAGGATAAAGGATTTTTTTTTGTTCCTCAGTTATTTTAATCAAGCAATGTCAGTTATTGATTTATTATGGGCCATTGTTAGAAAGATTTGATACTAGTATCCTCCTGGGTTTCCTCTCAGTACTGGACATGTAATTATGAGACAGCAATGACAATGAAAATGTTTTTTTTCCCAAGAAAAGGATTGGTATGAACAAACGGACTGGCCAGGACCGATAACTGTTATGAATATACATCTTGATGGAGATGTACATAGAAGTTGTAAAGGAAAAAAGGGGTTCTCTCTTTCAATCTTTCTACAAGCATTGTTATTCATCCCTCCCCCTACTCGCGCCCCTTTTTTTGTTTTTTGCAAAAAAAGAAAACCTTACTTGGTGCTCGTGTCATGCATGAGTTGGCCAGTTGGTTCTGATGCTCAGAAATGTGAAATTCTTCTCATGGCCAAATCAAGGGTGCATGTTTTCTGAGATCTACACCAACATCTCTCACAACTTTTAGCATATGAATATTAGCTTTGGCCATTTTTTTGGTAATAGATGAATCAAGTCCTGTCATGTTAACAACATTATAGAAATTTATGGAAAATTAAAAGATGGTCTTTGATTAACTTGACTTTTTGTCAACAGCATGTCCTCGTAAGCTACACTATTTACCCACCTCTATCTGAATCAATGCCTTGCCGTTTTTGTATATTGGCTCTTGTATCTTCACCGCTCTCTGAAATTTTTTAACTACTTGCTGAGTGGTAATTGTTTGCTTCATTGGTGTTTTGATTGTAGGTGACAATTAAGCACCTGAAGGGTGGAAAGGAGTCGAGGATGGATTTGCTGGTTATGGAGAATCTTTTGTTTCGACGGAATGTGACCAGGCTGTATGACCTTAAGGGATCTTCAAGGTCGCGGTATAATCCAGATTCAAGTGGTAACAACAAAGTACTCCTTGATCAGAACTTGATTGAGGCAATGCCAACTTCTCCAATATTTATGGGAAACAAGGCAAAGCGGCTACTTGAAAGAGCTGTTTGGAATGATACTTCCTTTCTAGCAGTAAGTAGATTAATTATTACGTTTATCAGTTATATTATATAAGGCAGAATAGGCTCTTTATTCACTTACCTTGTTTATATAATGGGCCTCCTTAGTGTATTAAAGAATGCTGTTGTGACAGCTGGAACAAAACTCACACTCGAGGATTTTAAGAAATCAGAAAGTTATAGAAAATTATACTCTGGGGAGGGACATGTTTTATACTCTTTGATGACAATTGATACTTTGTTGGCAACTAAGGTCAATTTTAGCTTTCAAAAGCTTGTCTATTTGTACTTGTGCTGTATTATTCTGGTGTTGATAGACCTGTAGGACTCCTGATTGCCATACTATATGATTGTTTTATTATATTAGATTATACATTATTAATTTGCAACTAGTTACAGTTTATTTATTCATTTATTATTTTGGGGAAGAGTGTGGATTTATACTCGGATTTTGGCAAGACTGGTTAACTTTATGGTTGCAATTCTTTAAATTATCAATAAAAACTATTTTGTCTATGCAACTGGTCGTTTTAGATGGTTTAGTGAGAAATTATGCTCTTTTCCCAAGTTCCTAGTGACTTTTTCCATATATCTGAAATTTGATATGTGCTGAATTTTTCCTCCATTTTCACATGAATCTATCTTAAGCATTGTTTGAAGAGGTAGTGATGTGAGGTACATCATCAAGGCTCTTGTGACTAACAGGCAGGAGACTTATGGGTTTTTCTTGTTATGAGTACATATAGAAGTCATAGAATGTTCATTTGAAAACAAATATGATAAAAGGTGAGTGTTATATATTTTACCATCCACATGCAGCAGTACACAAAAATGCATTGGAAGATACATGCACCCACGTGCACGCACATACATATATACATAAGTATTCATATACATAGACATGTACATGTATAAATGCATAGATGCATATGTATGCATGTTTGGGTGTGTGTGTGTGTGTGTGAGAGAGAGAGAGAGAGACACTGGAAATCTCTTCTCATCCATTGGTTTTGAAATGTTCAAGTGTACAAGGTGTAATATAAGGTATGAATCATGCATCTTGCAAGAGCTTCTTTATATCATTACACTTGTTATATCTTCTCCTTTAGCCTCAATGCTTTGTTTAGAGCATCATGGTTGGGTGAGGCAAACAAGCCTCAAATAGTCCTTTAAAAAAAATATTCTCAAGTACTTGCCTGAAAACATTCTTTTGCCTCAGCCGACTAATCAGGAGTGACTGTAAGTTACTGAAGGTCATATCCTATTTTGGTAGATACCTTCTTAAAGCAAAGGTTCTTGTAGTCATATGTTGTTTTTTGATCTCTCTTACCGATATTGTTGCAGTCTATTGATGTCATGGATTACTCTTTACTGGTGGGGGTAGATGAGGAGAAGCATGAACTGGTTCTTGGAATTATTGATTTTATGAGGCAGTACACATGGGACAAGCACCTAGAGACATGGGTGAAAGCTTCAGGCTTCTTGGGCGGGCCAAAAAATGCATCTCCAACTGTGATTTCACCCAAGCAATACAAAAAACGTTTTAGAAAAGCAATGTCTGCATATTTTCTTGTGGTTCCAGATCAGTGGTCACCTCCTGCTGCCATCCCAGGCAAGTCGCTATCTGAACAGTCTGACCTTGGCCAGGATAATGTGCAAGGTGCCTCTCAAGAGTCATGAGATATTTGTCTTGTATATTTTGAGATGTTTGATGATAGATGGCCCACATTTTTTGGGTTCCTTTTCCATGTTTTTATCTCCTTTTTTCATTTTGTATGTGTAGATTTGTAGATGGCATTCTCATTTGTAATCTTGCTTACATTTGTGAATTATTTTTTAAAGATGCAGAAGGCGGTTAGATATCATGAGAATTTCAATCAAGGCATAGTGTTAAAGAACTGCCGGAGATATGTACATTATGTTCATGTGTTTTTTGCAGCAATATATGGAAATAATACATATTTAAATCTGGCATGCTGTTCCAATGCTATCTCAGTAATATTAGTTCATTACTGCATGCTTCTTTTGCCTAGTCTTTCTCCTAATTTCAGTTGCATGCATTGCTCCTTGGATTTCTGGCAGCAGAAAGTGATTTTCTTTTCCATTGTTTTTAATGGATATGTTTTTGGTGTTGCTGCTGGGATATAAATACATGTACATTAAAATGAATGCAATAACATATAACAGGTTGATCTTGCATTCATCTTTGGATGGGTTTGCATTTCTTTTACTTGGTTATGGGTGTTAAAGCCTAATATACACTGTTGGCCGATCCCCCTGACAGCTTAAACTTCTGGATGGAATGATTAGTTAATATACTTATTTTCTTGAGTCTTTTTCTTTCTTTGACACCTTCCCTGTTAAGAGTTGTTTTTGGCTCATTCTTGAGTCATTTTTGACATGTTCATGTCTTCGCATGCGTGTGATCCAGATCGACCATGCGAGTTGGGGGCAGCTTAATGATCTAGTTGTTGGTTAACAATGATTGCATGCTTTCAATTTGCATTTTAAGCAGGGATCTTGATTTCAGCTGTTCTGCATGGATACCATGTGAAAACATTATGTGAAATTTATGACATTTTTGTGATCATGTTTTCTGGTCTCGAATTCTCGATAGTTTCGTACGACTAATTGATGAGAAAAGCAGGAATGGTCCTTGCCCAGCTAGGCTTCCAGCATTGTAAAACACCATTAACAGAAAAGAAATTTGGAGCACTGGAAGGAACAGAGATGAGACCTTGTTTTCTGCAGCAAAGATCACAAGAAGCATGGTATAATTAAACTTGATCTGTGAGGCCGTCTATAGAAGAACACTATTTAAGGTAAAGTTATTGTGATAAATTAGAGTATCACTAGTATAACTTATCAAAAAACTAATGATGAGTGTCCCTGTTACGAGCTTATAAGTTGAATACACTGGCTGCTGCATTCATCTCCTGAACCGTTTAAACTATATGTGCTTGTGTTTGGAAGGCTAAAATATTATTATCTTCCTGTGCTTGCTGCTGTTCAGTGAGAAGCCAAACTATCATTCGAATATTCAGGTGACTCACCTCTTTGTCCTTCTAGTAATATTTAAACAATCATAGATTCAGTCAACCCGATCAAATTGAAATATTCTTTAACAACAGTATTTGCATGAAAGGACTTGTCGAGGTCTTCTTTGAGGTGTGATAGATGGACCATTTTGAGAGTCACTAGGGAAAAAAAAAAAATCATGTCAACCAAACTAAATATTAATATTATGGATTTGTACGCCGTCAATCACAACCGCTCATTTCTTTAGACTTCATTCGAACAGTCATCCCAATATACTGCTATGGTGTGATTGGCAGCATGCGCGACCATATAGTGTATACCGTGTAAGATATTTTTTTTTTTAATATTTGATACAAAATAAGGTACAGCATTGGGAAATTTCTGTTCCATGCATTACCAAGGTTGAACTGAATAAGTGACAATTGACTTTTGGCAGTGCCATAAATAATTGAAATTATTAAACTGCACTTTCATCTTCACAACTTAAATTGAATAGGATTTTTTGTATGTATATTCTCTTAAATAATTAAAATTATATAAATATTTTTATAAAATTATTATTTGCATGTATATCCTTATATATATATGTGTGTGTGTGTGTGTGTATATATATATATACATATATACATATATATACATATATACATATATATATACATATATACATATATATATACATATATACATATATATATATACATATATACATATATATATACATATATATATGTATACATATATATACATATATACATATATATATATATATGTATATATATATATATGTATATATGTATATATGTATGTATGTATGTATGCATGTATGTATATATGTATGTATATATGTATATATGTATATATGTATGTATATACTCGTACCATCTAACATTATTAAAAAATAAATGGCTTAAAACTAAAATAACTGAAATATCCTTATGGATAGATATGCAGAAAAAAGTTATAAGAGTTACAGAGTATGCACGCAAATAGTAACTTTGCAAGAGTATTTATATATTTTCTTATATTTAAAAAATATATATATTTAAAAAATTTATTAAAAAAATTAAAACTCGGATGGAACTTGCTAAGTCCTGATTCAATTAGTTCACTCCCACGATGGGATTAGCAGTGCCCCTCCCTCATGGCATCAAATGATCGAAAGCAAGCACCTCTACTAACGCAATCTAGTGGGACGATCAACAATGCCTCTTCTCCTACCACGACGAAGACCTTCTCAAATTGAAGGGGAGGCAAGAAAGGGGTGTAGCTCGGAAACCTCTCAAAACTTGCCTGCTGCTGTACCGCGTCCTACTCCATGAAGGAAGAGACTTTGGAGTGGGACAAGTAAGCCAGTAGATACTAGCATATTCTTTTCTGTTTTTGAAATGATAATTCCAAATAGGTGAAAGAAAATGATGCCCAAAAAATTATTGTAATCCCATCCCAATTTGCTGATGGAGTAAACTCTGAATTCTTGGGTGCTATGAAGTTTGGATTGAAAGAGGGATAGTGTCCAATATTATGTATAGATTTTATCAACAAACACCTGAGCTTCATCTTTCTTTAGCAAAAGTTTGCCACTCTATTACTAAGAATAGGTGAAAAAAAAAAGATCTTTGAGTGTAAGTGAAGGAATTCAATGAATGTAAACATACACAATTCATCCTTCGTAGATAGGCTAATATTATGTACATAAGAACTTTATAATCAGAAACCAGCATGTCATTTTGAAACTTGCATGTCTAGTAAATCATCCATCTTTACGATTCAAAGATACAACCATAGAGATACCTTGATATGGATTCGGAACTTTTCCATGCGAGAAGACCCATTTACCTATTGTACAGGACTCAAATTTAACTTCATATTCAAGTGTTAGTTTTGCTTGTGAATGATTCAGTAGAAGTCATCATCCCTGCCGATTTGAAGCTTCATTAGTCGAAAGTTGGGAATCTGATGATCGCCGGGCCTGTGCAAGTCCGAGAGGGGACAAAGTGAGTGCAAAACCATTTGTTCGAAAATACTGAAACTGATTCAATTAATTCTATCTTGTTTGGGATATACCTTTGGTGATATGTGTCCTTCGATGACCATGGACTAAATCTTGGACCTTCGTCGTACCCCTCGCAGACTACTTCTCCCTTTCCATCCGTGTAGCAGACTATCCCCATTGCTTGGTCTTCGAAAACCTGATAGATGAATCTTAGAACAAAGTCATGGAAGTCTTCTACAGTTCTACTGATTCTAAAGAACAGCATTATTTCTTGGGTTGTGATCAGAAACCAGACCTTGTTGGCTGTGAAAAATTTGTATGAAGAAGTTGATGCTCCGCTGGGTTGTATGTGGCTGTGGCACAGCATGGAAGCTCTTGGCATCGCCTTCTTGGTCTGACCCCTTGGAAGGATGACAGCAGGACAAGAACATCTTATTGCCATTGATTGTTCCTGCTGCTGCTCTCTGTATGTGTGTATGTGGGTAAAAGAGGCAGGAAGAAGACACTAATGGATTGCTTTATCACAAAGCAGCTCAAACTGCTCTTGTGGGCGAGAAGGAGAGATGGTGGTGGAGGAGGGGGAGGTTGCCTTTGGGATTTTGTCTTCGCCCATTACGGCAGGTGAAGCATTGCTTGGACTTGGAGACAATCTCAATTATTGAGCTGTTCGGATTGGTGAGTTGTCTTGTTGAGTTCTTTTCTTTGTTTAATTAATCTGAAAATCTCGTAGTTTTTTATTGAGAAAACTTGTCTCGTAGCTAACATTATCTTTGTGTAATAGAAAAACTTCATTTGTCTTTAACCTTATCTGCTTTTCTTGATATTTATAATTGGTTGGGTGGGGGGAAGAAATGAGAATTGTTGATTCAATAAAACCATATCTTCGATTGGTTTACGCTCTCCAAATTCTTCAATTAAAGCCATGGTGATGCAGATTTGCAACAGGTTACTTTTTTATGATATACTTTCAGCCACTAAGATGGCAGTTTTTGGAATCCTAGATATTTGACTTGTTAATTTGAGTTCTTACATTGCATATTTTGAAAATAGAGTCCCATTGCATATTTCAGCCACTTCAATACATCCTTGCACCTAACTTAAGTTGAGAGGCTTAACTCAAGTTTCCAAATAAAAATTGCAACCTTGAATAAAATGTTGTTCATTAGCTTGATGGTTTTTTAATTGCTCAAAGAAGAAGCTTAATGATTTTCTATGCAGATTCCTAGAATTGTAAGAAAAGCTTGTAGATCCAGCTCAATTCTCTTGTGCACCATTTTACTAGTGCTATCGGGTTTGGTGCGGTCAACTACTAAGTTGCAACTTGCTTAATCTTTTAATCTTAGTGATTTTTTTTCCTTTCTTTCCCCCCTGAAATGCCTTTATTTATCCTGGATCTTGTGGCCCCATTAGACAACATTTGTTTAATTGGAACACCCACCACAATCTCACTTAATCCTCGACTTTGTTTCCTTTCATGGGTTGCCAAGAATATCCACCACCTAATGTCTGTTTGCCAAACTTGTGCTCAACCCTTCATCGTAGATTTTTGGGTGCTTCATGGTTGGCATCATGTTGATATGATAAGGCTTTTTTTATTCTTCATGGCTGCCATCATGTTGTCGCTATCGCTAGTCTCTGTGCTAGTGATTGTGCTTTGGAGCTTATGGTAAATGGTGATATGATGCATTTTTTTTAATCTCATTGGATTGGTTTTATTAGACTTGAAATCTAGGAGCAATGATGAAGCCTCTCATACAAAGCTAATGAAATCCCAAATGGTTCAAGTGCGGCTCTGCCAAAACAGGCTTCCTCTTGAAATGTACATTTCAAACCTTCTAATTTGCTTTTTTTTTTAGTTAAGAAAACCTTTTAATTTGCTTCCAAGAATTAGTTCTAACCCTCTAATTATATAACCCTACCCAATAAACAGCAAATAAATATCATGAATAATTGCAGGCTATTTTAGGTGGGCTCTGCAAGTGAATAATTATTTGGGACCCGATAAGGTTGGACGTAGTGCCATCCTGAGGTGATGTGTGTTGCCGTACTAGCAGTGTTTTCGTAATTTTTGTGAAAAGATTTTTTGTAAGGTACTCTCGTCACTTGGGAGCTCCCACTTCCTGATTATTTCAAGATGAACTTCGATGGTAGTATCTCGACAAAGAAAGACAGAGAAGAGGCAAATTTTGTGATCCGGGATCACAACTTCAGGTTGATTGCTGCAGGTAGACAACGTACTTATGACATGACTATTATAGGAGCGGAGCTCAAGGCAACATGAAAGGGTACCACATACGCAAGAAGTATCCTAGGGGCTAATAACATCTTTGTTGAAGAGACTGCTATGGTAATCGAGTGGATCAGTAATGTAGAGCGACAGAGCGACAACCATCCATTGCTCAAAAATATCTAGCTAGAGGCTGGTGAGAGACTGCTATTCCTTTCAAGCTACCCATGTGTACTACAAGGTAAACAAAGTGTCAGACTGGGTCGTCTCCTTTGCTGCTCATCATTTAGAAGAGGTTTTATGAATATGGTCTATAAAGAAGAAGAAGAAGAAGAGGGAAGTTTTATGGTTTTAATTTACTAACCATGGGTAACATGTTGTCCATCAAATTCATTGGATTCTCTAGGGGTCGGCAGTCACTGTTTTTCGTAAGCTCGACGCTACGCAGAATTGACGTCTTACCAGAAGCGACACCGGTAGCTGACCTGGAGCCTGCATGGAAATTACCGCGCCAGTGGCCAAAAGAAGGCTAGTTTCACCCATCATACCATTTACCTCGGTATAATCCATCATTTTCACTCGTCATACCACTATTTTCACTCGTCCTACAAGCAAAATATGATCCTAGGTTGGGTTGGCTTAGGCAGTTAGGCCCAATCCTACCTACAAAAAAAATCACACAGAAGTCCAACCTGAGTACCAGTGTCTGAACTAAAACATAAGGCTTTCAACATGAAGGCCAGCGAACCCCATCACAAGAAGAGCTTCCTGTTTGTCTCAATCCCTTCCTCTCTCTCTATTATCACTTTTCCTTCTACTCCCTTGGGGTTTCACAAACATATTGATGCTTCTTTGACTATCGTTTACCATCACCAGACCGAGAATATTCTGTAGCTACCAGAAATTTTCTCTTTTCGCCTGAAAAATTCGTAATGTTTTTGAACCTCTTTTTTGGTCTGGAAGAGGTCGACATAGTACCATACCATCGACCCTTAAGTCTATCTCAGAGAGAGGGTTCTTGTATTCAAAAGTCAGTCACTAATAAAGTTCCACAGCAGAAACAATAAACCAATGGAGGACTATCTCAATCAGAACTACTGGAACTCAGAATTGACTAAATGGTTTAGCCACCCACATATAATAAGCAAAACTCACAAACATGCCTGTAGGCCTTTGAGGAAGACAATGGTGGCTCACAGAATCTCTTTTTATTTTTTCAATTAAAAACCCTAACATATATAACTAGCCCTTTTATACTAAAGCAAGTCATAGGCTATATGATTCCATGTAACATATCCAACACAAAATAACAACCAAAAAGAAACAAAACAAATATTTCCTTATACTTGGTTTACTAGTGCCTACAAGAACTATGCAAAATGAGATATTCATTTGCATTCACAGAGTATTTGAATTCGAGGAACATAAATATTTTCTGATGTAAAAAAATGCAGATAAAAGCCATAATGTGTGAGTCAGAAAAATACATGCATATCCTTTTGAGTAGATGCATAAAAAGTATATGGATAACCTTCTGAGCTAAACTCAACTGTGTACAAATATTCTTTTGATTCCAATGTGTGGGAGTTGCAATAACAGAACTTCTTTGTTGTATCAACACTAGTAAGTAACTACTTCTTCAGTGAAACACTAGCTCACTGCTTTACATATTTTCTTCTCTTCTTACTGCAAGGATCCCATTGCCAAGGAAAATGGGGCAAGGGGCAATTCATCATAGCAAGCCTTTGTTGGAAGATGACACTCTGACTATCAATGGGGTTTTCCTTTGGGCTTTTCATGGTAATGACCCAAACACAGTCCTTTGATGGAACAACAGCCCTAAAATTCCCTGTAAAGTTTATCCTCTAGGATTAGCTTTTTAAAATAAGAACCTATGGAATCACAGTTACATTGATAAAGACAGTAGAGCTTGAAAGACAGTTCAGGGTCGCCCTACCTTAAACTCTGGTACTGTAATTGACGGATAGTTCACCAAAAAATAAAAGGCCTAAAGCAGGCACTGTCATCTCCTGTTATTTTCTACAGGAACGTCTTGTCATCATAACCAATTGAACATAAGAAAGCCTTGTAATCTGCAGCTTGTGCATCATAGATAGGACCAGGATCAAGGAATCCTGAGGGCTCTGGAAATCCTAGCCATAATCAAATGGGGTTGCTGCTCTTAAATCAAGATCTGCTGTTATGACATTGCCATTCTTAATTCAACACAGCTGCCGAATTGGCTCAATTGGTAGTATACCCTCAAGTATTGCACCAACTCTACTATGAATGAAGGTATGAGAATTAGTCTAATAAGAATGGCAAAACTTCCCCTCATAGAACACTCGTCAATATACATGCATATGTGCCATATATATATATATATATATATATATATATATATATATATATATATATATATATATATATATATAGGTAAATCACCGACTTAGGCTCCTTGACCCTCTAAAAGTATTTTTGAATGAAATAAGAGTATTTGGTAAAAAAATTTGGAAAGTTGTTTTAATTTTGCCAAAAGTACTTTTTTGAAAAATACTTTTAAAAAGCACTAACGGTAGGCTTTGTAATTAATTTGTAGTTCAACTAGGGACTTCTATAAAAATTTGCTTAACGTTATTTTAAAAAAAATAAGGAAAAAGTGTAAAATAACCCGGAGTCCGCAATTTGCCCTTATATATATATATAGCCCCATCCATCGGTGAGGCAATTGAAACGGCCGTTGGAGCGAGACCGCGAGGCCAAAACCGTAGATGGCGATCGCGCCCTTTCTCCGCCACCGCCATTGCTGCCGGCGCCGACGATCTTCCTTTCCGTCTCGGAGGCGCCACCTCCCAACGTCGCCTTCTCATCCGCTCCGTTTCAAGCCGTTCATCTCCTCTCACAACCTGGGATCCGGAGTGCCTTACGCACGAAAAAACCCCCTACAAAGCATTGGGATGCTCTCTACAAGCACCATAGAACAAGGTACATTTCTCTCTCCCACTCTCGTTTCTGCCTTATTTTTCTGCGATTCTTGATTCTTGCCTCTTCGATCGATCCAAGGATTCTTGGGCAAGTTCTTCAAGATCGGCACGTTTTCGAGAAGGATTGGGGCACTGCTTCTTGGTGAGTACAATAATCTTCTCATGATCCTTTCGTTTGTAATTTTGGTTTCTTGAATTATAAGATTTTATGATTTTACTCGTCTTGTCCAGTCATCCAGTGCGAACGGCTAGGCTTCTTCTCATGCTAAGGTTGTATTTGTGGCAAGTCTTTGGGATATGATTAGATTCTTGATAGATTAACTTTCTTTTCTCTTTTTCGGTACGTGTCTTATTAAATTGTTTAGATTTATATATTACTCTTCTGTCTTTGGGCACGCCCTCTACAACAACCAAAGTTCTCTTTCCGTCTCCCTCTCTCTTTTTTGCTTTATTTTTCTGCGATTCTTGATTCTTGCATCTTCGATTGATCCGAGGATTCTTGGGCATAGTTCTTCAAGATCAGCACGATTTGGAGAAGGATTAGGGCACCACCTTTTGGTGAGCATAATAATCATGTCATGATCCTTTCTTTGTGATTTTGGATTCTTGAATTCTAAGATTTTATGATTTTACTCGTCTTACCCAGTCATCCAGGAAGAACGGCTAGGCTTCTGCTCATCCTAAGGTTGTATTTGTGGCAGGTGCATGGCATATTAGATTCTTGATACATTAACTTTCTTCTCTCTTTTTTCAGTAGGTGTCTTATTAAATTGTTTAGATTTGTATATTACTCTATCTTTGGGCATGCCCTCTACAACAACCAAAGTTCTCTTTCCGTCTCCCTCTCTCTTTTTTGCTTTGTTTTTCTGCGATTCTTGATTCTTGCATCTTCGATTGATCCGAGGATTCTTGGGCATAGTTCTTCAAGATCAGCACGATTTGGAGAAGGATTAGGGCACCACCTTTTGGTGAGCATAATAATCTTGTCATGATCCTTGCTTTGTGATTTTGGATTCTTGAATTCTAAGATTTTATGATTTTACTCGTCTTACCCAGTCATCCAGGAAGAACGGCTAGGCTTCGGCTCATCCCAAGGTTGTATTTGTGGCAGGTGCATGGCATATTAGATTCTTGATACATTAACTTTCTTCTCTCTTTTTTCAATAGGTGTCTTATTAAATTGTTTAGATTTGTATATTACTCTATCTTTGGGCATGCCCTCTACAACAACCAAAGTTCTCTTTCCGTCTCCCTCTCTCTTTTTTGCTTTGTTTTTCTGCGATTCTTGATTCTTGTATCTTCGATTGATCCGAGGATTCTTGGGCATAGTTCTTCAAGATCAGCACGATTTGGAGAAAGATTAGGTTAGAGCACCACCTTTTGGTGAGCATAATAATCTTGTCATGATCCTTTCTTTGTGATTTTGGATTCTTGAATTTTAAGATTTTATGATTTTACTCGTCTTACCCAGTCATCCAGGAAGAACGGCAAGGCTTCTGCTCATCCTAAGGTTGTATTTGTGGCAGGTGCATGGCATATTAGATTCTTGATACATTAACTTTCTTCTCTCTTTTTTCAGTAGGTATCTTATGAAATTCTTCAGATAGACCATAATTTATTTTATGGAAAAGCTCGATTTGGCATGATGTGAATCCAGGATGAATTTAACAGTGTGGCAAGGGAAGCTTCTGGTTTTGAGACCTAATGCTAGGCCCTAAATCTAACTTCTGAGCTTATTTATATTGGTTGATATTGTTTTTAATCTCCTTTTGTGTGTCGGTACAACGTGTTATGCATAATCTTATTGCTGGGATCTTTAGATGCGAAGTTCAGTGCTTTGTTCCCTAGAATGCTGGTTTGAGTTTAGCATTAAATCATATGTTCACATGCTTTTATCAGTCATTTTCCTTGTCATTTTGATCTTTCTTTCGTTCGTTTTTTTTTTTTTTTGCAGAAAAATGCTGGTTTTTTAATCTATCTTTCGTACTGTTTATTTATTATTAGACATGTTTTATTTGTTAGAACTGAAGGTTGTGTCATGCCTGTATTTGCTCCATTACTTATTAAGATTGGCATAGTTGTCTTTTCATCGAAGCACGTGGTTTTTGGAACTTACAAGAACTTATACTTTGCATAGTAATTTGATTTTTCTGATCATTATATGTAATTGCCTTTTTTTCTTTTACATCAATTGATGAAAAGTTGTGTTTTGATATCTTAGCTATCTATTGGTATGCTTGCTTTAGATTATCTTCGATGCCAGGAACTACTTCATAAGCACAAATAACGGACTATGCTTTGTAGAGGAGGGTTTTTCAAAATAAAAAAACACGAAGTATATTAAATATATATGAAGATATATATATATATATACACACACACACACACACATGTATATATGTATGCTTACGATAACTCTACTTTGATTTCACTCTTAGCATATCAATAACCTGATCTCTCTCTCTCTCTCTCTCTTCCATCTGCTTATGCAGCCATTGCTAAATCTCAACTCTCTCAAGGATAATTAGCAAACTTCTCTTCAACTTTCTATTTCTTGTTTTGTTTCATTTTCTCTTTTATATATTCAATTTTTTAATTTTTTACATTTGTAGTATGGATAGTTATATGTTTTATTAATTTAGCTTTTCCAGTTTCATACTCTCGATATATGCATAATCTTATTGCTGGGATCTTTAGATGCGAAGTTCAGTGCTTTGTACCCTAGAATGCTGGTTTGAGTTTAGCATTAAATCATATGTTCACATGCTTTTATCTGTCATTTTCCTTGTCATTTTGATCTTTCTTTCTTTTGTTTTTTTTTTTCAGAAAAAAGCTGGCTTTTTAATCTATCTTTCATGCTGTTTATTTATTATTAGACATGTTTTATTTGTTAGAACTGAAGGTTGTGTCATGCCTGTATTTGCTCCATTACTTATTACGATTGGCATAGTTGTCTTTTCATCGAAGCACGTGGTTTTTGGAACTTACAAGAACTTATACTTTGCATAGTAATTTGATTTATCTGATCATTTTATGTAATTGCCTTTTTTTTCTTTTACGTCAATTGATGAAAAGTTGTGTTTTGATATCTTAGCTATCTATTGGTATGCTTGCTTTAGATTATCTTCGATGCCAGGAACTACTTCATAAGCACAAATAACGGACTATGCTTTGTAGAGGAGGGTTTTTCAAAATAAAAAAGCACAAGGTATATTAAATATATATGAAGATATATATATACACACACATGTATGCTTACGATAACTCTACTTTGATTTCACTCTTAGCATATCGGTAACCTGATCTCTCTCTCTCTCTTCCATCTGCTTATGCAGCCATTGCTAAATCTCAACTCTCTCAAGGATAGTTAGCAAACTTCTCTTCAACTTTCTATTTCTTGTTTTGTTTCATTTTCTCTTTTATATATTCATTTTTTAATTTTTTATGTTTGTAGTATGGATAGTTATATGTTTTATTAATTTAGCTTTTCCAGTTTCATACTCTTGATATATATATATATATATATATATATAGACTACCCATTAGAGGGCGTGAGGAGAATAGTACCCATATGCGGGGGTTCGGACGATTAGTTAGTCCCACATCGCCTAAGCATGGGTCAGTCCATAGGCTTAAAGTGCCTTGGGTGCCCATCCTTTGTTGGTCGGTTTACTGAGAGGAAAACTCATGGTGTCATTGCCCGGGGTGGCGGCAGCTGTGCTAAGGAGGATAGGGGGCAATCTCTGGGGACCGTGGGAGAAATGTGGTACCCATTGGCCGAGAGGGCATCAGGAGAATGGTACCTAGTTTCTTTCTATTCCAAAAGGGATTTGGAAGATCATTACAAATATTTTTAGTAAATTGATCTTCTATATCCTTAATTTTTTGTTTGATATAGGGGTCCTTAAGTTTTTTTTGAATATCAAAAATATTAATTTCTTGTTGAAAGAAATTTAAATGTTTTTCCTTTTTCATAAGAATATTCCTTATCTCATTTATGATTTTTGTTTGTGGGTCTGTTATAAAAGAAAATACTATTTGTTTTCCTTATTTCATGGAATATATTTCATTACTGTCTATCTTAATTATCAGCATGATGTCATTTGGGAATGGGGTTTCTAAAATAATACTTTTGAGTTAGATTTCTTACCTCATTGCATATATAAGTATCTGATAATTTATCTTTTATTGGTAACTTACTGCCTCCTGCTGCAATAAATGTTTGCGCTGTTTTTTCAAAATAGCTTGTAGGGATTATTCCCTCTTGAATACAGTTCAAGTCTGCACCACTATCTACACGTGCAATTATGTTAGAGAACATAGTTATTATTTATAACAATAATAATTTTAATATACCATTTTTGGTAAGTTACTTTATCTAATATATTTAAATATTCAGGTAAACTATCTATTTACTGAAGAATAATAGTTTTATTCTTCTTTAGATCATCTAAGGGTGATGACTTGGATTCAATTTGTTGATTTTCTAGAATTGTTATTGTAGATTTGATTTGTTTATTTTCAATTTTTAACAGAGTTATTTCTGTCTTTAATTGATTGACTTCTTGTTTCAAATCACTTATTGAAACTGGTTTTTCTCTTATTTGAGAAGCATGAACTCTGTTTAAGACTTCACTTAATTGATAACCAGGAATAGGCAATACCAGCCTGGATGTTTCTCACTTATTAGGGTTCTTCTCTAATAAGAATTCTAATACTTGTTTCTTTGTATTAGTATCATTAATTTGATCTAATACTGTAAAAATTTCTTCTTGACTATTGGTTAAGACATTTAATCCTTTCATCTTTACTATTGATTTCCTTGATCTCTTCTTCATCTGATGTGTTATCAGACTCGGTACTTTCTTCCTCCTCGAAGGATGAATTTAACATTAATTTTACAAGTTGATTCTTGAGTTGATCATCTACTTGCAACTCATTAATTTTTTTTTCATTAGACATTTGGTAGCATAATGTCCAAATCTGCCACATCTGTAGCATTTGACATCGTATGCCCGATGCTTTCTTTTATATTTTTAAGAGCAAATTTCTCCTGTTGTTGTTGCCTCTTTTTTTTGTACCATTTATCAATTATCATTGTGTTTCTTTCTTCGTGGTATTTTATGAATATATTTTTTACTCTTGTTTCTTTTTAACTAGACCACTTATATTTTGCATATCAAATGCAAACTGATCACAGAACTCACCAAGTTGGTATTTTGCTGTAAATCTTTGCTTGTTTAATTGGTTTCTTAGCTTTAAGTCATTGCATAAAGCTAAACCTTCTTGGACACAAATGTTTATTAGTTGTCCATAAGTATATTGTTGGTAATTAATTGTGATACCATCATTTCTTTCTCTGACAATTTTCTTGATTTTCTTAACAAATAAACGTGGTAACTTTGGATTTCCAATATTCAGTATTTGGTTCCGAGAGTTGCATTACTCTTGAAAGAAATGCATCTTTATACCATCTAAATTGTGTTAATGTTGGACACTTTAGATTTTGTAAAAGAGTTTTTATCCTTTCTCCTAATAGTACTTGATACCCTATAAAGTTTTGTACAATTGTAAGACATAGTGTATACACTGCGTCTTGTTGAGTGGTGTGAGTTTGCATACTACTGCTATGTTGATTGGGTTCAATTTTTACTGTTTTAACATGATCTAAAATTTCATTCTTCTGGCTTTGACTAAGGTAGAATATCCACCAGCCTCTTAATTGTCCGGTGAAGCCAGTTGTAATAAATTTAGCTATTTCATGATCTAAATTTTCATTTTGTTTACAAATAGTAGCATGCATCATCATTCGATGTATTACATCTACAATCTGTTTATCATTTAATCCATCTATGTTTCATTCATAGATATGTTTTCCAAAATAAGAGTTCTGGAATGGTTCTTTTTCCTCAAATAAAAGGTTCTGTGGAGATGGTCTCTAGTAATTATATTTTTTCAGAGGTCTTGGTTCATGTCTGATTGGATTCAGACTGGACTCAAGTTTCTCCAAATCTGACTTTTCATCTGGATTGGGTTTATTCCCAATAGGATTCAAGTTAGACTCAGATTTTTCTAAGTCTGATGATTCTTCAGAATTGGGTTCATGCCTGACAGGGTTTAAGCAGAACTCTTGATGAAAGATTTTTTCCATTTCATCAATATCTTCCATTTCTGATGGTTCATCAGAATTTATTCTAGAGTGTCTATTTACTACTCTAAGGTGTAAATTTTTTAATTTCTCCTCTAGAAGCTCTATGAATTCAGAATTTGATTTATTTAGTTTAAATCCCTGAACTTCTATAGGAGGTTGGATCATTGGAAGATATATTTTTTCCTGTTTGTCCTCTTATTTATTTTAAGTTTTAATAAACTTTGGATATCTTTTTTAATAGAATTATGGATTTGATTCATCCTTTCTTCCAGCTGTATTAACTGGTTTCCTATACACACTAAGTATGTATTTGTATATTTCTGTGATTTAATTAAAGAATTAAGTTCTTTAATTGTTACCATTGTACTTGCCACCTTATTTAAATTTAAATAAGCTATAGCCTCAGTTGATTGTAATTTAATAAATTTTTGTGGAGGGAAAGGTGAGATTATAACCTCATCCTGTACAGTCTTCCAGGCATGGTCTGCCGTACCGGTCCGGCCTGGGACCGGTACCAGATCAGCGTGGAATCCGGTACCAGTAGTTTACTGTTGAAGAACCGGTACGAAACCGGTTCCAGGTGTTCTGAATGACTGTTAGTTGGTTTTCCTGTTGTCTCAGGTAAAATCCAACAAACCAAGGTACACAGAATTGTATATCTTGTTTTTCTTCTAATTCTTGATAATAATGAGTTTTATAGTATTCTAACAGTTGAAGAGAATTTTTAAGAATACCAGTTTCTAAATTCTCTATGTTCTTCTAACTAAAACTCCCTATTTAGAAGTTTTCTAATTTCACTTCCTGGGTTTAAATTCATTGAATATGGTAGCTCATATCTGATTGGGTAGGACTTTCCTTCTCCCTTTCTTTTGAATAAATTCCATAAGGAATTTGATTTTTGCTTATTTCAATTCCTCTACTATTTCTATTTCTTCATTTCCTATATGGGAAATTGAAGATCTTGTAGGAGGAACTTCAAATGTTTCATATGAGCTACTTGATTTAGATCTTGTTATATCAGGTATTTTTATTTTTCTTCCTGAAGTGTTGAACATAATTTCAACAGTCCCATCGGTCAATTGTACTATTTGATCTATGTTCGTGTTTATAACAGGCTGAGGAGGAACTGCTTCTTGCAGTGTCCATACTTCTGGAAGGTGGATTTCATCCCACTTAATTGACCTATTGGTTGCAACACTAGAAGTTCTTAGATTTGTTTCAACTAGTGTTGTTTGACCAGGTGTGGTTATTATCCTAGCTTTAGGTGCTAGGGTATTTAATACCTTATAATGGATCCTGTAGCTTACCGCTATAATTTCGGACCTGGCATGAAATCATATCCATGCGTACTTATGTTAAGCTGTAAGGCCTCTAATAAGTTCTCATCAGTGAGTGATAGGCTTAAATTAGGGGTTACATTAAAATAGACCGGTCCATGACATAGACTGGTTTCTACCACTGCTGCTATAGAGGATTTGAAGTCATTACTTCTTCCATCTCTAATTATTGCCATAAGGCTAGCATCTATCCCTAATAATGTTAGCGATTTGAATGCCACCTGTATCATACCTATATGTATATAATTATACTTTCCTAGGTATGGTTTACTGTCTTCTTCACTTAATAATTTAAACATTTGACATGATCCTGATGTTTAGATTGTTTGCTCTATGGTTTTTATAGCTATCCTTGAGCTAAAATCTAACCAACCTATTTTATAAATTTGTGTTGGTGGAACATTAGGGATTGTCTATTTGTTTAATTTGTCCAAATATTTTGGATACTCAATTAATTGAGCATTTTTAATTAATTGATTATTAGACTAAGAACAAATAGCATTCCCAAGGCACTTTAAGCCCATGGACTGACCCATGCCTGGGCGATTTGGGACTAATCCTCTGAACCCCCGCATATGGGTACTATTCCCCTCACGCCCTCTCGGCTAACGGGTATTTTATATATATATATATATATATATATATATATATATATATATATATATATATATATATATATATATATATATATATATATATATATATATATATATATATTATTACCAACTTTCACATAATTTCTGGAATATCATCTTATTTTCTTAATTTTCAAAAGGGAATGATGTGGGTGTCACTCAATCATAGGAGAAGTTTCTTATGCCACATGGTTGAGGGGTATTGGTGCAATTCAGGGAGGTCGGTGCAATTTGTGAGGGGTTGGTCAAATAATATTGTGCAGCTGCACCATTTTCATGTTGACATAAGGAAACTTTTTATATGATAGAGGGGTCTGCATTGTATCATTTCTTTTTCTATGAGTTTTGTATTATATTATGCTTCTATTTTGTTTCATTTGTATCTTCTGCTAATATTTCTTTTTTACTTTTTAGTTTCAGATTCTATCTTCTTTCTTATTTCCAATATGTGTTTCTCATATTTGTCTAGAATTTCATTTTCTTACTGTAACTTTATGGAAAAGAATGTTTTTGGTGTGTAAGGTTAACGGTGAGAATTATTTGGGTCCTGCCCAATCATAGGAGTTCCTTATGCCACATGATTGAGAGGAGTTGATGCAATTCAGGGAGGTTAGTGCAATTTCTGAGAGGTTGGTCAGTAACAATATAAAACACCATTGCCATGGCGACGCAAGGCAACTTTTTATATGATGGAGTGGTTTGCCTTATAGAATTTCTCTTTCTTAGATTTTGGTTTATATTTTGTTTTTATTCTGTTTCACTTGTATTTTTTTTGTTTGTTTTTCTTCTTTATGTTTTTTCTTAAAATGCCATCTTTTCTTTTATTTCTATTTTGTGTTTCTCACATTAGTCTGGAATTTCATTTTTATCTTAACTTTTTGAAAGAGAATGCTTTGGACGCCCCCCACTTAATCATAAAAAAAAGTTCATGCCATATGGTTGAGGTGAATTGGTGAGAGACTGGTGCAATTTCTGACCAGCAATATCACCATGCAATGTCATGCTGACATAAGTGAACTTTTTGTATGATAGTGTGGTGTGCCATATAGCATTTCTTTTTAAAATCTTTGGTTTTATATTTTTTTAATTTTATTTCACTTTTATCTCATGTTTATATTTTATCTTTCTTTTTACATTCAATGGTTTAGTTCATCTTTTCTCCTATTTCTATTGTGTGTTTCTATATATTCTATTTTCTGCTTGTTTTATTGTAAGTTTATTATTTAGTTTTGTATATTTTGTGAAACAATAATGCTCTGAATGATTTGTGTTCCCTATGCCACATGGTTGAGGGAAAGTGGTGCGATTCTGGGAGGCTAGTGCAGTTTCTGAGGGATATGCCATGTCATTGCCATGTTGACGGAAAGGATCTTTGTATCTGGTAGAGTTGTGTGCCTCGTAGCATTTCGCTTGAGACTTTGTTTTGATGTTATGTTCCTTATGGCAGATAGTGGTACTTCAAGGTGGTTGGTGCAGTTAATGAGGGATCATTCATTAACAGCATGCTGCATTAGCGACATGTCAGCCGAAGGAACTTTTTGTGCGATAATGGTGCCCTATAACACTTTTCATTTTGGAATTTGGGTTTCATATGTTCTGTCAATTTTGTCACCATCTTCCATTTATTGTCCAGTCTTATTTTAACTTTCGTTAATTCAGGTTTGCATTTTCTGTTTTATAGTATATGTATTTCTTTTTATTTTGTTCTTAATTTTATTTATTCAGTTTATTTTTTATTTTGTTTGTGTTATATGGTTTATGTATGTTTGGAATTTTATTTTATTTTTATTTTTTTAAAGTAAGAATGCCTTGGGCTCCGATAGTCACATGAAAGTCCTCATGCCACCTTGCTGAGTGAATTGGTGTGTTTTGCAGGGGGCTGGTGTACCAATGAGGGTTCACTTAATGATGTTGTGCCATGCTCATGTCATGTTAGTTGTGGAAACTTCTTTGTGTGACTGAGTGGCACATAGCATTTTTCATTTTGAAATTTAGTATTGTATTTTCTTTTCTCTTTAATTTTATTTATATTTTTTATCTATTTTTTAATTTTCAATTTCATAAATTTAGTATGTATTCTCGTTTAGTTTATATTATTTTACTTATCTATGTGTATTGTGTACTCTATAAACTTAGTTATTTCGGTTTATTTTCTTAGCTTTGTTATTTTATTTGCTATCTGGATTTAGGTATTCAGTTTTGTATATTTGTTTGACATTTCAGTTTTTGAAAAAGATGCTTTGTACTGCCAGTCATGCACAAAATTCTTGTGCCATGCGATAGAGGGGATTGTTGTGATTTACAGTGTTGGTGCTATTAACAAGGGGTTGGTCAAATAATGATGCAGTCTTGACAGCATATCGGCATGGGAAATTTTGTGTGGCATGATGGCTTCCCATAGCATTTTTCTTTTTGAAAATTCAGTTTTATATTTATTTTATTTTCTCCTATATGGATTTTCACTTGTCACAAGTTTATTTTTGTAAGTTGTGTTTTTGGTTTATTTTCTTTTATTTTATTATCTATATACCAATATTCAGTTCTTAAGTTAATTTTCTTTCTTCTTGTTAGATTTATGCTCTATAGCCACCCCAATGTATAATGAGAAAATGCTGGGACAATGATAATAGTGATATGCGGTATCAGGTTTAGATATTTGCTCGAGAGTATGTCAGTGTTGCAGAGATGCTTGCTAACTACCTTCATCTTTTGTTTAAGAAATTATGCCGTATGTAGCTTTTCTTTTCTGCTGCCTAGGATATTTGGATGCCATCTCGTTTCTTCTATATACTTTGCAATCTTTTCACACTTAATGTAATTGTAATTTATCCATACTTAGCATGTAGTATGTATATGTTGTACACAGCTTACCCTTTTGGGACTGCTCTGTTTGTACTTTTTGTGCTCATAAGTTATTTGCACATTTGAATGCCATCTTCTTACTTCTATATTCTTGTAATCTATATACTTCATACATGGTATTTGTATTTTATTTTCCTTCCATTAGGTGTTGTGTAATTATGGTGGTTTAACCTTTTGTTTGATATTATTGCATGTAATGATTTATTGTTTCCTTTAGTTCATATAAGTTGGCTTGCTATGCTTGTTGAATGAGCGGTTTTTCTGTCAGGCAGATTGATAATAACGTATGTGATCTTCGGAATTGTTGTAAGTGGTTTGTTATCTAAATGCTCCTTGTTTTATTAAATATATGCTACTCAGTTTTTTTTGGGGAAGGCTTATCATGTTGTTGGGCCAAGGACATGGAGAAATGTTATCAGTAGATATTTATTATCAAAGCTATGATGTTCGAGTATCCACTAAGTCTTTTGTTTATGGGATTTTGACATGATGATCCCTTAATTTGCTTCGAATACCAGTTTAGTCCCTTTTTAATACAAAAAATATCCACCTCTTAGAGGTTTGGTTTAGTGGACAGATAAGTCCCAAACCCCACTGATATTGCAAGTCTGTTATTGTTGAGATGCTTAACACCTATATTACCCTTAAGGGGATTTTGATGAACCAAATTGCCTATGTTTTTTCCATCCCATTTTGTTTTTTCCCTCACGTCTCAGTCGAGACAGACATATGTGACTCAATCTTTCCACGCCTTTCTCTTTCCCACCCACCACATCACCTCCCTTCTTCAGCTTGGAGTGCTCTCCATCGCCCCCTGTCCTCCATGGCACCAGTAGTGCAACATGAAGGTCACCAGTGAAACCCATCACAAGAAGAGCTTCATGTTTGTCTCAATCCCTTTGTCACTCTCTCTTTATCACTTTTCCTTCTACTCCTTTAAAGGGGTTTTATAAACTAAACACCTTTCAATCAGCCTCTCCCCTGCCACTTCGCTTCCTTATTTAAGATGGGAAGGCATTTCAAAATCCTAAGTGCTTCACATAGTTTAAAGTCATCAACATATTATGTAATTCATGTGGATGTAAAAACTCTAACAAGGCAATCACTCATAGAAGCCAAAATACACAAAAAGTTGCTCCCTCATAGATGCCCAAATACACAATAAGTTCCTCACTTTTACTAGCCCAAACATAACGGTGATATCCAATCCATTTGATCTCGAAGTCCAATATAATCAGGACGGTTGATGCAAAGCAGTGAGTTCCATCCCCTAGAAGTTTACTGCTACACAAAGCAAGACACCATCAGATTCCAAGCCACTGATGTTGTAGTTGCAGCTAGTATAAAGATTGAAATAGTTTTCTACTTTAGTTTCTGATAGGTAGAGATCGAGCAGACCCATAAAACCTAGAGCTTATATGGATCATTGGCTTTCAGACCGGTTTGCTGAAACCAGAATATTGGATAGCAATTTGAGCTTTCAATCAGCCAACTGAAACTTACAGGCGTACCTTGAAGTTTCTTCCTTCTCTATTATTTTTACTGTTATATAGTAGTTCAGTCTGACATAATCAGTATGCAATATAAAGTAGTTTTGCATAAGCAAGTATATCTCTCTTTTCTTCTTCCCTTAGATGAGGTGTAAATTTATTTCAATCGAGAGCTGACTTGAAGAAATATCTGTAAGATTACAGATACAAAGATAAACAAGGGCATTTACCTATGTGAACACTCCAACAATACAAGGATAAGCATGGATAGAAGAATGATGAATAAATTGGTAATCTGGTTTGCTAGAACATGATGTTAAGTCGACTTCATGAAAACACTCTCTTGATACTGAAATAATTCATCCAAAATTTATATTTAAAGGTTTTAAAGAAGAAAAGGAAGAGGCGAGAGGAGGTGGTAGAGATTAGGCAATGGTGGTGGCATTGACAAAACAGGGTTTGATAGAGGAAAAGGAGGGAGGGAAAAATTAAGACACATGTATTTATGCTAATAGTAAGGCTTGCATGGACGAGGGGAGGCAGAGGCTGGGTGGGAGGGGAGGTGGGGGCCTGGTGGGAAAGAGAGAGAAAGAGAGAGGGGGGGGGGGGGGGGGGGGGGGGCCATGTATGAGGGGAAGTAGTTGGGTCACAGTCTTGTAGATGGATCAAAACTCGTCTAGGGTATCTACTGGGAGATTTAGCATACTAAGGTCAAGGACTTGGGTCTTAGGGGTCTATCTGTCCACCAAAATGAACCCCGGGGGTTGAATGTCTGATTTACAGAATAGGGAATTAAGTTTGGAATTCAAGACAGTTTAAAGGATCATTCACCAAAATCCCCTTCCTTTGAGCTCTAAAGCATTTGGCTGTTCATGGTCTTCTTCTCCATTTCTGATCTCTTGATGACTGTTAGTGTCTTTTTATAAGCTACCTGTGAACATAGTTCACTTTTCAGGAGTCCTTGGTTTCTTGAGAATGAAACTTTGCTTATACATGGAAAAAAATTTCTTGGTTCTATCATGGACATTTCATAAGCGACAATTTGCTATTATGAGATAAACGGAAGCCTATACTTAAATGAATCCCATCATTTTTGTTTACTTTGGAATTTGATCAGGAAGATGCGCTTTGTTTTTATACAATAAGGATTATAAGAGAGCTAATACTGAAAAAATGATCAGGACAGAGGAAAATCAATATGCACTTATTGTGAATTGCCCAAAAAATGTTCAGCTTTTAAATGGTTTTATCTGGAAGACAATGTTTTATTCAGAGTTTCAAAGTTTAGATGGTTGGTCTAATGCAATTGTCATTTTCTCAGGTTGAAATTATGAATATCTTAAACATGTTGACGTGCCATGCTGAAACTTTTGCTTGTCCGGCCTTTCAATTAGTTTGCAAATGAGCCAAGCTGAGTATCAGACTCCACAGGCTTAGCTTGGTAATGTTTGAGCTTGGCTTGAGCTCAAGCTGAGCTCAACTTAAGTTGATCACCGAGCTTTTATCAAGCTGAGCTTTTATCTTTGCAACCAGCTCATGTTCAAGCTCAGCTTGTTTATAAGCTGCAAGCTGAGCTCTTATAAACAAGCTGAGCTCTTAAAAGCTGTTTGAGCTTGCTTATTTTATAATAACCTAGCTGAGCCTCAACGAGTTGTTGTCAAGCCAAGTCCAAGCTGCTGATGAGCAGCTCAGATCGTTTTTCAGCCATACTTTCAATTTGCTAATCCTAAAAAGTGCAAAAGGAGTTGGAGAAATTGTATGGCACCCATGATGGTTGCACAACAATGTAAATCGTAGTTCATAGTTCATATTTCATAGCATGAAGAATGGTGTGAACTGTGAAGACACTGTTAAAGGGACTAATTTTTTTAATGGAAGCAAGGGACTATAAATTTATAGGAAGATAGTGACCGCACAATAATGGTTTTATGTAAGAGTAGATAGGATTAATGGTTTATTCGGATAGAAATATATACGTGAGATAGGAAAGGAATAGTGAAGGAAATATTAAGCCAACTCCAAGTGAATGGGCAAAATCTTTTTTACTATGCTTTAAGGTTAGCTGGATTTAACCTGGTTGTTGTTATTGTAATCCATTCAAATGTCATCTAATCTAAATAGTGCACATAATGTTAAGAGAATAAACTGAGTAAAACAAGTAAACCAAACCCTGCTGTTTGGTCATTCATTTTAGTATTCATTTTGAGATGTTAAATGTAGGAAAGCTAGAATTGCACCAAGTACCCACCTGGACATACAATGGAACTTCATGATTCCTATAGCGATAAATAACCTGTAAACTTTGAATGCTATGTTTCTTTATTGAAAAAAAAAGGGTGAAAGCTATAGAATATAAATTGGTAAATATTTTTCCCCTTTGTGATTTACAGTGCTGATAATTGATATAGAATAGCTTCATATCACGGGGAGGTCCTATCTGACAATCATGGTCATCCGTTAATTGCACAATGGCCTGTGATTTTATTTTTAAAACTTAGAAAAGAGATTAGCTTCTAGTGCAGCCGAGAATTGAACATAGTGGGCCTGCGGATAAAAGTAGCACACGCTCTCTGTGCTTATTAATATCAGATCAGAGCTGCGGAGGCTCTACTTTTTCTGAGTCCGTCTTGCGTTCTCTAGGCAGATGTGAAGAGAGAGAATGGTACTAATGTTGGGAGTAGCCAAATTATTTTCCCCTGCTTTTGGTGGCTAATACCTACAGCAGACAATGAGTAGGCTATCCCTTCCCCTCAGCATGGTTTGGAGTTTGGAGTTTGAACTTTGGAGCAGCAGGATGGTCACCCTGTAGTGGATATTTGTTCCTAGTTCCAACGCGCTCTCATGGCTTATTTATCCCAACCAAGAGGAGGGTAGAATTGAAAAAGGGGTGTCTTTTGCAGTCTACTGTGCTAGGTGCAGCAGCCAGCAATGTAGGCGAATGATGCCATGTAGCAGAAGGCAAGACAGTAAAGGTCAAACTCTCACATCTGGAAAGCTACTGTTGCTTCCTGAAGATTCTCCCGTCTATCTGTGGGTCCTGTGAACAGCAGTTGAGCTTCTATGGCCGTGGCCCAAGCCTTCGCAGTAGTGTCCCCTCTACGTCCTACCGGGGCCCTTTCCTCTGTCATAAGCATCAAGGTTCCCCGCATTCCAAGTCTCGTTTGAACTTTGAAAACCCCTTCTCTTCTCTAGCTCGCGAACGTAGCACTATGAATATGAATAAGGATGGCAATTTATAATCCGATCCATCAATTTGATTCGTAAGCAAAACAGATTTGGATTTAAGATGAATACATTTTGGTCATAAACTCGTTAATCTATCTAAATCCGTTTATTAATTAAGTTAGATTTGTTTAACCTATTTTGATCTATTTAATAATTAGATCGTAGCCCAATTCATTTAATTTGTTTAAAATCTGTTTAATCTATTTAAAATCTGCTTAACTTATTTAATCTATTAAAATTTATTTAACTCATTAAAAAAAATCTGTTTAACCTATTTAACCTGGCTTGACTTGTTCAATAAATGAATTATATGAATCGGGTTGGATTATCTATTAATAAAGAGGGCAGATTCAGATCACAAATTTTAACTTGTTTAATAAATAAGTCGGATTGACGAATTTTTGATCCAACCCATGTCTGACCGAATCCAACCTGATTGCCACCCTCACGACACCCAAAGATGAAGTAAATAAACAAAATTAGGTAGCATGAGTTGTTTCTTGATGTTTTTTCCCCGAACAGTGTGGGTGTTTGTGTTCCCAGTTTCTTGTCCAAATTACTAGAATAGATTGGCGGAGTCTTTTCTATTTACCCTCAAGAATTCATAGAAGTGTCACCTACACGACCCTACCGTTCTCTGAACTTACTTAGTAATGAGTCTAGGGCTCTGTTTTTAGGTAACAGAAACAAACCTACTGTTCTTCCCGTATCACAGCCTGGATTAATTGTCTCGATGGCCGACGCGGTACAAACTACAACTAACGAGTTTAAAAAGTTTCACCAAAAAGAAAACTCACTAATAAAGGTTTTTGGATTCAATTAGCTTTTCCAATGCAGTAGAAGATCAGTCCAGGAATATAAATACTACTGTTGCTCGAATAAGAATATAAACGATTCTCCAGGTTGAACAAAATGCAGACCCTTAGAATGCCAAGTTTTTTTTTTGCCAACTTGGGTTGCAAACTTGGCTTTTAACAGAAAATGAAGCTATCTTTGCATCAGAAGGCGCATGATAGATTTGACTTATATTTATATCCAGTTCTTCAGAATTTTAAAAGAAAAACGCCATTTAGGAAAAAAAATAATGAAGCAAATCCATAGTCGCAACCCCTTCTGCTGAACTAGAAACAGGACTTGATGAAGAAAATTGAAGAATTCTTTTGTTTTACAAGTTGTTACAGGGAAAACATCCACAGGGTGCATGGTGAGACAAATAATAGTTGAACTGGCTATTCATTCCCTGTGCTTGTTCAGATGCTATCAGTAGCTTCTGCGAATGCTGTTGCTGTGCTGCTGCTCTCCATTTCTGGGCCCTTCTTTGGACCATTGCCATTCTTTTCATCAGCTTCTCTTCTAAATCAGATCTCATCTTCTGTATTTTGACCTGCTAACACAATTTAACAGTCACAATACTCCATGCCAAACAATGAAGTATGTACTTTTTGCCAAACAATTTCTGTCACACGTATGCATTAATAGATTTAGATTCATCAAATACTATGTGGATTCATGCTTGAACACAGTACAGGTGTTCCACAATGAAGTGTTGCACATCTGCTGCTCATATTCGACTTATTACTTAGCACTCTAGGCAGATGAGGTGAGAATCTGGAATCAAAAAAGAGAAATCGTAGGCACTTAACAAAAACCTACAAGAAGTGAAGTCAAATTGCAGAGTTCGTAATGAGTGTCATCAATTTGATGATTATATAAAGAATTAAAATCCAAATGGTATTGTTTCTTCAGAAGGAGATAGGATGATTAGAAAGAGAATGAGAGTTCCAACATTTGGCTTCAAGACTCTAAGTTACAGTCAGGGTTATGGGCCAAGGAATTGAAGAAACCATCATTCAGCTCTCCAGCATATTTTGAAGTTTTGCAGCTTCAATAGTATTGAACAGCTGTGGTCTAGGTTAGTTTTGCACTTCTACAATTTAAAAAGGGTATGAGTTCGTGGCGATGCGAGAAGTCTGCAAACAGGTAATAAATCTAATATTTTGGCCAAGAAAAACCGCGTATTCTGATTTCACATTAACAAGCCAAAGTGCAGATGAACTTGCACTGATGTTAAGATCAAGGCTGAAAAATGGATTAAAGACTACTCTTTCTGAGTGTTTTGCTGACCATTCTAACTGGTACATTGCTGATTCCATGGCCCCAGAGTATACACAGTGCCCAAATATAGATCAATTAAAGATAGATGTTTATATAGCAAAAAGCAACTCTGGATTAGTTTCGTTTGAAAAAGAAGTTGGATTAAAACATCAGATCAACCTTAAGAGATATGGGAATCCTAAATTTGCAAAGGGGCATGACAAAAAAACCACAACTGGACAGACGACGAAAAATCTAAGTAGTACTATAGATTAAGTAGAACAACAAAATTACATGAGGATGTAACCTCACTGAACAAAATATCCAGTGTTTCTTTTTACCACGAGCAACAATGAAGTAAAATTTAGAACATGATAAGGATTCTGAGAGCTAATGGAACCTACCATGATGCATTGGTTATATCAATTAATTTAAATTTTTTTTATCCCTCAAAAATAAAATATACTGAAAGTACAGTGTAGAACAAGAAATTTAAAGTGGATAGGGGAAGACCAAATCTCCCTTTATCACACTCACAATTTAAGATACAGTAGAAAGTGCTTCATAAGCAACAACTGAGAATAATTTAGGAGGATGATAAGGGCTCTGATATTTGATGAAACATAGTCATCATGCATTGCTCATATTTGTTAAAGTTGAGAGTTTGTTCTTATTCAAGTCTTCAGGAGAAATAGTGAAGGCTAATTAAGCTGGATATCTTAGAAGGGTAACCGATAGACATATTTTGATGTGTTACCTCCAGCTTTCTGGACTGGGCTTCTGCTTTAGCACTCTCAAGGTTTATCCATGCTTGGATCTTTGCTTCTTCTCTTTGATATCTACATTAAATAGCACAACATATAAGTTTAAAATTGGAGCTTATCAGGCAGACAAATAGATGTTAATCTCTCTAATTTCACGTCAGCTGCCCACCTAATACAGATTTTGGCCTTCTCCTCATCTTCCCATGCAGAGGCTCCCGATTCAGCAAAGCTCTTTCTTCCACCATCAACCTCGCCATATCTCAAACTTTTTGATATCTGATCTTCCTCCTCTTCTCTTGAGCTCCAAACTGCTGAATTAAAATGAGCACCGAACTCTAGCTTAGCAAAGTGACAGTCCTTAAGCTTAGAAATATCAATTCCGGTGCTAGGAGCCCCCAAAGGGCCAGATCTGTCAGCTGGAGTGTTGTGTCTCGCTGGAGAAGATCTTTTGAAAGGAGTATGGCATCTTGATGTAGCCAAGCTCCCGGTTGGGGTCATCTCGGTTCCAACATCTCTGTGGCGAACCTCTGAAGCCACATCAGTCTTTGCATCTTTCATGGGCACAGAGAACGAACTTTTAAACAGAAAGCCTTCTTTAGCAGGCTCAGGTTGTCGAAAAATTGGGAATATTGGCTCTAAATTATCAGTAAATTTATCTGCAATGATATTTAGTAAAGTGTTTGCTCAAATCACAAAATGATACATAATGAGATTATGACAGATGGATTAAAAGACTGGCTTATGTCACAATTTTTAATGATGTGAAAAAGTCATTCAGTAACCTTTCCATAATACTTTTATCAAAAGAGAAAATCCACAGTTTATGCAGACTCATACTGAAGAGATATGCAGCAAGAAATATACCACAGGAAAACGTAAGTGCATGTCATAGAGATGGCGGGAGGGAAGAAAGAAATTCAAATGTGTAGGAAGGATAGTGAACATTAAAAGTTTGCAAAGCATCTCCATATATGTTTATTTGAAGAATAATATGCGAAGTAGTAATTTAGTACCAAAGGAGTTGATAGGGGAACAAAAAAAAAGAAAAGAAACTCAGTACTTTCAATCCCATCACAATATAGACATGCGCAAAGGAGTTAAGAAATATAGAACTGATAGACCTGAAAAGAGAGGGAGACAACTAACGGATAAAAAAAAAGCACTAAAGTGACAACTGAACAATTATCTTTTTCACATTATCTAAGGAGCTATAGCAAGATTAAAGACACTTCCAGCCAACCAGTTATGAAATAAAAACAGATGAAGAATTCCCAAGGACAATAGATTTTTTTTGGTTCCAAGGGTTTAAAGGTGAGAGTGGAGAAAATGGAAATCTATGAGTTGGAAAAGCGATAACCTTTCATGAGTGCTTCTGGTGAGACTCCATGGAAACGTAAGCTTTGCTCCAGAAGCCCATCAAAGCTTGCGACTGGTAGGTTTGGGACCTCCCCAGGAAACCACGGTTTCCCTCCAAAGGCATCACCTTTCTGATGGATCTGATGGCAGGAGGAGCTACTGATCAACCACTTCTCCGCCTCATCCCACTTGGAAGGAATGCCCTTTCTTCCACCACTGAAGCCGAAGACCGGTCTCCCAGGAGTCGAAGGAGCTTCAAAATCCCTCTTTTGCACATACGAGCCATTCCCCTCGCTCCTTTGAGCTGAGGCTTCAAGATGGCCTATAAAGTTCTCGTTACTGCTCTTTGCTGCCATTGGAAATGCTCTGACAAAGTCTGAGGTCTCCTTGAGGTTGAGCTTGCAGAGTGGATCAGGAAAGCTATCTCCTCCAAATGGGTCTGCTCTGTTTGTGCTGCAGTAGCTTGAGTCATCTTCTAATGGTGAGTCCTGTCAAAAATATTCAAACAAAAGGTTGAAAAAAAACCTTTAAAGCTAGAGGAGTGGCGAGTGGAGAAGTAAAGGGAAGATTTTTACCGTGGTTGATGGGAAAACAGAGGCCTGCTCTGGAGTTTTGGGCTCCATGGGATTGAGACTAGAAGGCTTCATTGATTTCGGGCTGGAGGATGATGCACTATCACTCCACCTGGTTTCCTAAGCTTTCTATCTCTTCCATGTGGAAAAGCCCAGTCTTTCTTCCTTTCCCTCCCCAAGATTGAAACAGTCTTTCTTCCATTTCTGGCCAAATGGCTTTTTCACAACAGCACCATTTCTTTTGCACAAGTTCTTGGATGGAAATGTGGTGGCCTTTTCAGTTTACTTTGAGGTGGATGGCAGCATGGAAAGAGCGGGGGGTGGCGAAGAAAATGAAGTCACATGAAAGGAAGCTTGCTTTCGGCGGCGAGAGAAAAGAGAGCTGTGTCGCTGCGGGAAGAGTGAATCATTTGAATTTTTGGGGAGCTATTTGTTTGACCCTTTGACCCATGCGGGCTAGTTGTATCATTACTCCATCCATGTGGGCATACCTTTAACTTTAATGGGCGGAGGTTTAATTAATGTACCATCTTGGTTGGGGAGCGTGGGGTTGAGGGAAGTTACAGTTTGGTAACTTATCCAACAAAAAGTTGAAATTGGATGGTTAATCTTCTTTCGCAATGTCAACATGGTGCCTTATTTCTGAGAGAAGTTACAGTTTTGTAACTCATTCAACAAAAAGTTCGGATGGTATGGTTGATCTTCTTTCACGGTATCAAGCCTCAGATGGTGCCTCATCTTAAGCACTCCAAACTCTCTTATTTATCGATCCACATAGATCTTGAAGCGAGTGTTGGATAATTTAATGGTGGATTCATCGAAAAAAAAAAAGATGAATCCTTCTATGAAATATACAGCCTGAACCTTTTCAGAGAAGCACTGTGACTGTGAATGCTCTTTTATTTAGAGAGGCTAACAGGGCCTTTTCAGACTAGGCATGCACTTGGAGAGGCTAATGGGATCGCGGACGGGATGACTTCTTATATGCCGTGTCACTTCGGGGTACCCTATGGGCTGGAGAGGGGGGTTGCCTAAAGCATTTTGAAAAATGTTGTTCTTTCGAACTATATGAAGCGCCCATTTTTAGCAAGAAGAAAAAAAAAAAGCACTATGACTGCTCTTTTATGGAAGGATTTCTCTAAGATGTGAAATAAGGGAGCTCGTTTAAACTACCTCAATCTTCATGGGCTTAAGCCTGATGATAATGTCGGATGGTTCTTGGGTTTAACATGGTAAGTAAAGATTCCATGTATTTTTCTAATTGGCGACCACCTATCTTATAATAATTGGATTGCCGGGATCAAGGAGTTCAAGCTGTTTTACATACTGAAAAGTTCAGGTAAGTCATTAGCAGACTGTGCTTAAACAATTAGAACCTTAGAATGGCTAAAATCACTGGTCAGCTGAGATTTTCGGACCGTAGCATCCTTAAAAAGTTTTTGCTCTATTTATCAGCAGGGACAAGGGACAAGGCTTGGTTTGCTGTAATTTAACTTGTTATGGAGTTGAAAGTTGGTATTTTACTGTTTTTTATGGGTGAACTTGGTGCCAGGTTTGGATATATGGACGAATTCTTGGATCGATACGCTATACAAAAGTTTATGTTATCTTGATGGAGGCCTAGTCAGGTTGGATATAATTCAAGTTAGAAGTTAAAACACACATTCATTACCATATAAGAAATTAAAAATAACATGATCTTCCCAACTAGATGTTGAAAATAAAACAGCTTTTTTTTTTTTGCAAACCGGCACCTCACACAACACGTGCATGAGTGCAACCAACAGAATTAGAAAAAAGAAACTGGCGAAGCGAGTAAGGAGCAGCCACTTGATTTTTCTAGAGAAACCCACCAGAATGATGCGCCGCAAAGAAGACTATCCAGTCAGTCATGTTGTTCGTCTTTCGGTAAACATGGGTGGTCCTGAAGGAGCCACATCCTCTCACAAGTCTTCGGATATCGTGGAGCAGTAATTGTCCGTCCGCCACCATAGTCAAATTCCCCTCAAGGAAGATGCAAGCTGCACCCAGAATATGCCTCACGTAAGAGATGCCCCATGCCGCTCTCAACTCAACCCAGAATGTACGAAATTTACCCGGCTCCTAGAAAATAAAAGCAAATCTGATCACTAAAGAAGCTGCACGACCACCAAGGTGGTAGCCTAGTGGGAATGAGGCCTGTCTTCCACCAGGATGGTTCGGGCTCGAAATGTGCGGCCGTCGATTAAATTCGGAGACCAGATGCCCCATGCCTGAATGCTGCTGGCGTGAGTGCTACTGGCCCGCTGGCAACCGGAGTAGTGCTGGGGTGACGTACTCACACGTGGGTAATCACAGACACGCGGAAATTTGCAACCTGAATCGAACATGCTTCAGCGGGAAGGAGGCCCAGTGGAGGTTGCTACATGGGTGAGGTACTCCTCGCCCCCTTCTTCTCTTTTTTTTTTTTTTTTTTTTTTCTCACCAAAAAAAGAAAAGAAAAAAAAAAGAAGCTGCAGGTGAGAATAACTATCTAGTTCTTTAAGGGTTGATAATTCATGGCTTATTTGGAGTCAAACCAAATGCGGGGAACCAATTGTTCCTTTGGAAAAAAGGGCAAAAAATAAGGTATTTTTGTGGAAAGCGTCCCTTTCATCACCCCCCACCTCTTCGAAAATCGAAATGGATGGCTCACCACCATAAATCTTTCAGATAACTGCAAAAAAAATTAGGGAACAAAAACCCAAAAAAAAAAGGGGGTGAAGGAAGAGATTTCAGCATCTCCTTCCCTTCTTACCAATGGAAAATCCCTTCTTATCCTGCAACACCAAATACCCAGTCCCAACTCTCCTCTTCAAACACCAAAACCCGCCTCAAATCCCTGCAAATTCCATCAGAACCACCTCCTCACTCCCCCAAAACTCCACACTAAAACCTTTACAATCACCCCCGCCTCCAAACCCCAACACCGCCGACCGCCAACTGAACCGCCTCCGCCGCCATGGGAAGCTCCAAGAAGCCATCTCTGCCCTGGAACAGGGGCCCCCTATCCGGCACAGAACCTACACTTCCTTGCTCCAGTCCTGCATCGACTCGGACTCCATCGAGGAGGGACGGAGGCTTCACGCATCGATTGCGTTGGTGCGCGACCCAAATCCCTTCGTAGAGACCAAACTTGTCAGCATGTATGCGAAATGTGGCAGCTTGGAAGAAGCCCGCCGCGTGTTCGACGGAATGCCTGAGAGGAACCTCTTCACCTGGTCGGCGATGATCAGTGGCTATTCTCGGGAGCAAAGGTGGCAAGAGGTTGTCGACCTCTTCTTTCAGATGATGCATGAAGGTGTGAGTCCTGACTGCTTCTTGCTTCTGAAAGTTCTACAGGCGTGTGCAAATACTGGGGATTTGGAAACCGGGAGGTTGTTGCACTCCCTTGTTGTCCGGGGGGGGCATTTGGACTCAGTGGAGGGGACCCATCTGAGCAATTCGGTGTTGGCGATGTATGCTAAGTGTGGCGAATTGAGCATGGCAAGGAGGATTTTTGAGAATTTGGGTGCAAAGGATCGGGTGACATGGAATTCGATTATTTCTGGGCATTGCCATTGGGGTGAAAATGAAGTGGCCCTTCAGTTTTTTGAACGGATGAGAGCTGAAGGAGTTAAACCGAGCGTGGTTACATGGAATATATTGATAGCAAACTATATGCAGTCTGGTAGTCCTGAGCTTGCAATGGAACTTATGGAGCAGATGGAGAGTTATGGAGTCGTCCCGGATGTCTTTAGTTGGACTAGCTTGATTTCAGGTTTTGCTCGGAACAACAGGTTTAGTGAAGCATTGGATATTTTTCAGAAGATGCAACTCTCTGGGGTGGAACCAAATGGCATGACCATTGCAGCTGCTATCTCGGTTTGCACCTCTTTGAAGGCTCTGAGCAAGGGAAAGGAGCTCCATTCATATGCTGTTAAGATAGGAAGTGCAGGCAGTGTTTTGGTGGCGAATTCATTGATTGATATGTATGCAAAATGTGGGAGACTTGTAGATGCTGAGAATGTCTTTGACCAAACAGCAGAAAAAGATGTCTTCACTTTGAATTCAATGATTGGAGGCTATGCACAAGCCAGATATTGTGGTAAAGCCTATGATCTCTTCTCGAAGATGGAGAGTTTAGGCATCCGGCGAAATGTGGTAACTTGGAATGCAATGATTTCTGGGTACATTCAAAATGGTGATGAGGACCGAGCCATGGAACTTTTCCAGAGGATGGAGATCGATGGAGTCAGGAAGAACACGGCTTCATGGAATACTCTCATTGCAGGTTCCTTGCATAATGGCCATGCAAATAAAGCCCTAAGGATATTTAGACAAATGCAGTTGAATTCTGTAAGGCCCAATATAGCTACCATCCTTAGCATCCTTCCAGCTTGTGCAAATTTAGTATCAGCTTGGAAGGTAAGGGAGATCCATGCTTGCATATTGCACAATAATTTGCAAACTGAGATCTCGATTGCAAATTCTCTCATAGATGCGTATGCAAAATCTGGTGATTTAGGCAGTGCTCAAGTGGTATTTAATGGCCTTTCATTGAGGGATCTGATCTCCTGGAACTCGATGATTGCAGGCTCTGTTCTGCATGGATATTCTCTTGTTGCAACGGATCTATTTGATCAGATGAAAGAGGAAGGCGTGAAGCCAAACCGAGCAACATTTTTGAGTATGATCAATGCCTATAGTCTTGAGGGAATGGTAACTGAAGGAAAGGAACTCTTCTCTAGCTTGGTAGAAGAACACCAGCTTGCTCCAGGCTTAGAACATTATGCTGCAATGGTAGATCTCTTTGGTCATTCTGGTGGACTTGAAGAAGCTTCCAATCTTATTGAGAAGATGCCAATTGAGCCTGACTCTACTGTCTGGAATGCATTGCTTGTTGCAGCCAGAATCTATGGCAATGTCAGGCTAGCAAATCTTGCAGCAGAACGTTTGGTAAAATTGGAACCGAGGAATCCCAGTATTCACAGGCTACTATCAAAAATACAAGCATTATGTGGGAAGCAGAGTGGCATGTTAAAACGGAGAAAGCCTAGGAAGGATAGCAAACTTGATAGTTCTCTTAGTTGTTGCTGGATTGAAGTTCGAAATAAGGTGTACAGCTTTGTAACAGGTGAGCAAGCTCATGTAGATTTGGAAAATAAGTTCGCTGGATTAAATGGCAATTCAGTTGATGTCGCAGTAGCACCACCTGCCTTTTATGATAATAGGCTTGAAATTGAGGAAGAAGAGGAAGAGACTGATGGCATACACAGTGAGAAGCTAGCTATTGCTTTCGCCATTTCCAACTCGCCAACATTTAGAAGCATACGAATAATCAAGAGTGTAAGAATGTGTACAAATTGCCACAATGCTTGTAAGTTCATTTCAAAGGTATATCGGCGTGAAATATTGATTAAAGATCCCAAGTGTTTGCACCATTTCAAAGATGGGAAGTGTTCTTGTAGAGATTTCTGGTGAATCAGAAGAAGAAAACAAGATATCCTACTCTGCTAATTATTTGAAGTACAAATTTTATAGGCTGGGTTTTTTCTTCAAGTCTAGCTCAGAAGCTTGTGCATTTGTTTTTGTAATGTCTGCTAGAAAGTCTTGCTAAAATCTTGGTTGACAGACTCAAGCTTTGGCTCCCTGCATTTTTCTACTAAGGAGAGTGCAACTGATGCCGAAAGGGATGTTGGTAACCAAAAAATAAAAAAACTTGTGGCCTAAGCAGTCCAGCATGCTACAGTTACAAGACAAGTCTCTGATGATTAACCAACATGGGAAATGCATGAGTAGTTGAGATACAAGGGACCTTTTTTTTTCCTGGAGTCAAGAAGGAGAAAATCATCAAAATCTATCTACTTAGAATATTTGAAAATATAAAGTTGGCAAGTATAATTGCTATTCTAATTATATTATTTGTTTAAATCTGAATAGAGAAAATGGAAATTGCCACTGATATTCTCATTATATATGGCCATTAGAATGAAATAATGGGTTAGTGATTGCTTCAATCAAAATTATTACAATGTGATCGAGGCCTTTGAAATCATTCAATCAGATGTTTTTGTAAATCTTCTTATTGAAATTCCTATTTTCTCTCTTTTAATATGAATAGCATGCCTTTCCCCAAGGATAGCACCTTCAAGGGTTTAGGTTGGTCGAATTTAGGGTAAATTTTGGTTCGGTCAAAAATTCTAGTCCAAAGTTGACCAAAAGTAGAAATTGCGAACACAAATCCAATCCTATTGGTTTGAGCCAACCAAAGCAGATTAAAAACTTTTAAAAAAACTAAATACAATAATATATTTTTAACTTAAAACTACAATTAAGTGGCAAATAATAAGTTAATATGGAAATTTAGTTTTAATATCAGGAAAAAAAAAGCCTGTTCTACTAGAATAAAAGAGCAAGAACCAAGGAAACCTAGCCTGGCTTCCTAATCTGAGCTGTTTGCATTGCGAATTGGTCTCTATTTTTCATGTCAACTAATTGAATCCAAATCCACCCATCTTTTAGCATGACTGGGCTCAAGTTGACCCACCCAATTGCATCAGCTCATCAAATCCCGCTCTAGCCGGTTCCTTTAGAAGCCCCTTGTTTGCGCGGCGCTGAAGCTGGAAACACGTGTCAGCTGCTGCGTCTCTGGTAACCGCCCTCGCTTGGGGGAAGGGTAGTTCTAAATACACCCCCCCGATTGCTCAGGACACCCCCCAAAAATTAAAAAAAAATTAAATACTCTCTACACCCCCCCATTTGCTAAGGACACCCCTAAAAAATTAAAAAATCCTAAATTACCCTTCACCCTCCCCACCCCCTCACCTAAATTGCTCTCTACACCCCCCAAACCCCCCCCAACCCCGCTCTTCCCCTCCAAAACTCCACTCCAGCCGGCTTCTCCCTTCCGCCCAAAAAACTTCGCCTCAAGCACCTCAAGCACCTCGCCGGCGGCCAAACCCCCTCCGTCTCCCCCTTCTCCCTCGCCCAAAACCCCCCCGTTCCCCCTTCTCCCTCTCGTCGCCGGCATTCTCCCCTTCTCCCTCTCGTCGCCGGCATTCTCCCGGAACCACCTCCCCGGCCATCTCCCGAGCAACGAGCACCTCGCCGGCGCCTCCACGACCACGTCGAGGTAGCTCCCCGCCCCCCCGCCTCCAGTGCTCCGTTCGGCACTGGATCGCCGAACAGAACCCTTCTGTTCGGCTGAACTGTGCCGAACAGAAGCCCTCTGTTCGGCAACACTCAACCGAACAGAAGCCTTCTGTTCGGCTGCACGGTGCCGAACAGAAGCCTTCTGTTCGGCTGCACAGTGCCGAACAGAATGGTTCTGTCCGGCTCTGAGCAGCCGAACAGAAGCCTTCTGTTCGGCTGTGTGCAGCCGAACAGAAGCCTTCTGTTCGGCACCGTGCAGCCGAATAGAAGGGTTCTGGTGCCAAATCGCGTGCCGTGCTGAATTTTGTGCCGAACATTTATGTATGCAATTGAATTATTTTCTTTGATATAGCCTAACATTGAATTTCTATATTTTCAGACATGGATCCCCGTCCCGCCAGAGTTAGACCTACGGCGTCAGCTAGGAGACGTCGTGCTAGGATTGCTTCTCCCGAGCCTGCTCATATGCCATCGGACTCTCCTGAGTCAGAGCATGATGATATGCCCGCTAGGGGCGAAGACGATGAGTCCGTTGGACCATGTCCAGGAGGTCCAGAGGATGAGTCCGTCCTGATCAGTTTCAGGACGCATATAGCAGCTTCCATCTGGAGGCAACAGGTATTGTTTATTTGTTATAGCATTATATTTTGTTTATTGATGTTTTATAAAGTAGTAGTAATTATACATTTATATTACAGGAACGAGCTCCACTAAAGTGCATGAACCATACTGCCAAGGTTGGTGAATGGAAGTGGTGGTCTTCAAACCAACCAAATACCAGGTTCAGAGCACTATTGAGGCAGTCGGGCCTCGTAGAGTTAGTACAGTGCTCTTATCGATTCATCGATAAGATTCTGATTTCGGGCTTCGTAGAGAGATGGCAGCCCGAGACGAACATCTTCCATATACCATTTGGCGAGATCACTATCACGTTGGATGATGTATCCGCCATTTTAGGGATTCCTGTCGCAGGTTCCTCAGTATCAGTTTCTCCTGAGAGGATGAGTGATCGGGATGCTGAGGAGCTACTTGTGGAGTTGTTGGGGGTGTCAGCTGGAGACGCGCATCAGGAGGTACTGTCATCGCGCGGTCAGTCTGTGAGGATGGAGTGGCTGAGGACTCAGTTTCACTCTGTATCTGATAGAGACAGGCAGCAGAGGATAGAGTGTGCAGCACGAGCCTATTTGTTATTTTTGTTAGGCTGCACACTCTTTGCTGATAAGAGTGGGACCAGGGTGCCTATAGCGTATCTGTGTTTACTGCGGGATCTGGATAGGGTGAGCACATATGCCTGGGGTACAGCTGCCTTAGCATATTTGTATCGGCAGTTGGGGATTGCGTCGAGGTCATCAGTGAGACAGATCAGTGGTTATATGACGCTTCTGCAGGCATGGATTTATGAGCATTTTCCAGCACTCAGTCCTCACCCGTCGCTCGAGTATACTGATGCCAGTCCCCGCGTGCACCGCTGGATGCCCGGTACTCCATCCCGTACCACGATGGACCATTTAGTGGTTCTACGTGAGTCATTGGACCTTTTGAGCATCGATGAGGTACGTATCATATTACCATTTGCTTGTGTTTGTCAGTACTTTTAATATGCGATATAGTATTAAACTGAAATGGACCTTTTGTTTTACAGGTTATTTGGGATCCCCATCATCGGCTTCGGGGAGATCGCCCATATATACCCGTCGCATTTTTTAGTGGCTCCATCAAGTGCCTTGATATCGTAGAACCCTATCATCCAGAAAGGGTTCTTAGACAGTTTGGTCGTATTCAGACCATCCCTCGAGCGCCACTAGCCCCTACGCGAGCCAACAGAGGTTCCACAGCAGGCTCGTACCGGATACATTACTCCTATATGGATCAGCTTTGGGAGCGGTGGGAGGACCACGTGCTGAGCCAGGCGAGCAGGAGCCACCCAGTTACCCGGCCATCAGACAGCGTACCGGGATACATGGAGTGGTATCTCCGTATCACGCACGTTGCAGTTCAGCCTCCTCATCTGCGCTCGAGTACTCATTCTGGAGCTAGGGGAGGTCATGATGATGCTGACATGCACCGGCGGCGTAATGCAGCTGCACTCGGTATCAGTACCGACATTGTACGGATGGGTCCCTCAGAGGCTACGTCACTAGGTGCCGGGCACCTATATGATGCTATTTCTCAGATGCATCAGGTACTTCTGGGTGATGAGCCTGGCCCGAGTACAGCACCCTCTCATTCGGATCCAGGACCCTCTCATTCGGACGTACAGCAGTACACGCGTCGACGATGGCGTCATAGGGATTGATGATGGAGCCTTTGTAATCTTTGTAAAGCCTTTGATATTAATGAAAAATATATATTTTTGGTACATTTACGTGTAATCTTTGTAAAGCCTGGCCCGTTCTATTTTACACAAATATAACAGTGCACATAACAATCAATCTAACAATGCGAAGACAGATATTTTTTGATTTATATTGATGATGGAGTTTTACAGTACATGACTCTAAGAGGCCAAAAAAATTTACAACTTTCAAAAATTGTACATATATAAATAATCAATCTAACTCTACTGTCTCGCTAATTATAACATTAGGTGAGATGCTCTCTTTGAACTGTTGAATCCGTGCTTCATATAAATTTTCCCATCCGGTAGCACAAGGAAGATGATATTTTCGCCAGTTGGTCGCTACTGGCGGAACGGGATGTCCCGGCAACAAGAACACCTTCAAAATTAGAAATAAGAAAATATTAATAGCTACAAAATTATAAATAAGCAAAATTAAATAAGCAAAATTAAATATTCGCAAGTGTTGTGAACGTAGTACCTCAACAAAATGATTTCCATTTACGAATCCGATAGCGATATCTTTGCGGGATAGAAGAGGTACTGGCACAGAACGGAGAGGTAGGAAGGTCAGACATTGTTGCAACGAGAGATGGTATAGGACAACATTATAGCAGGATGCTATAAGATGACCCATGTCCGGCATAGTCATCCATCTGTCATATGGTAGACAATCATCATAATATGATAATGCATGAGTGATCTCAGCAATCGTCCCTTCCACACCATATAATGTGCGATAGTGGTCCGAATGACATTGCAACTCTTGCAATAAATCCTTCCTAACACGCACCCAGTCATCTTCTCCAAATCCCAGTAAGTCAGCTATTGCCCTAAATCCGCAATTCCCATCAGCTTTTACATCCTTGATATGCTGGATGTATGGTCTCAAGGCAGAAGGAATAGCATCAATATAGATAAAGGGCGTATGTGACTGGGCTCTAGTACGAAAAACCTGCAAATAATATCAAATGATAGAAAATATGTAACAATGGCAGAACATGTCCCGTATCGGCACATCTCGGCACGGCACATCCCGTATCGGCACATCTCGGCACGGCACATCCCGTATCGGCACATCTCGGCACGGCACGTCCCGACATGTCCCGTATCGGCACATCTCGGCACGGCACGTCCCGACATGTCCCGTATCGGCACATGACATACCGGCACGGCACGGACCGTCCCGTAGACGTTGTGATACCTATTGTAAGGAAATAAATATTTGGTACTTACCTTTTGCTTGGGCCGTCTCTTTTGAATCTGAGTAGATGGATTGCGGATGGTAACTTTCTCAACACCAGGTGAATAACTATCCTGTCCAGATAGAACCAACTCAAACGCAGACGGGTCACGTCGAGTAGACGTATCAACCTTCAGTGAAGCGCGCCCACGTGAACCGGTCTTCCGTTTTGCAGGCTCTAAAAGAGGTGTACTATCTGGACTTGCAATCTCTCGTAACTTCTTGATCATCTGCAATTGAGAAGCCCCATCTAACTTCTTGAATCGTAGCGCAATCAAATCTAACTCTGCATCACAACTCAACTGAATTGGCTGCACGGGGGGGGGGGGTAGGCAGAATATCAAGTTTCCTCCAATGAGGATCTATGCAGTCGAGAGGAATGGGCCGACCTTCCACCCTGTACCGCGCAATCTGGTGAGCACATGGTATACCATGTGTGCGTCGAATAGCGCACCCACAATTTGAATCATCAAACCCAACTGAATTGGCTCGTTTCGATTGGGCGAGGACATGATTTAACGCACTTATAGATATGAAACCTCGCAACTCTTTGAATTCAGCTGGCTTGAAGTTGTGCTGCACTACCAATAAACTCTTCTCCAATGAGGCTTTAACGGAGCTGTGCTGCAACTCAATCAATCCATGTATTCTAGTCAAGATGACTCGAAACTTCCTTGGCTTAATCCAAGCTGCTTTTTGAGCTTTGCATGTGCACTCTCGACCTTAGTAAACAAATGAAAGTTAGATATAAGAATTGAGGCAAATTAAAATTAAATGAGTCTTTATTTGTGATACCTATTTGTCGTCACATTTCCGTAGTGCCTGCATGTATCAGTCCACGCCGCAACAAATCTTTCCTTGTATTTGCTCAGCCAAGTATCTGACACATACTGTAGTGCATCTGGATAGGTACCGAACTCTCTCTGCAGTGCACTCCAGCGATCATTATACTCGTCTTCCGTGGAGGACAGCACTAGTACATTCCAACTCATAATAAATTTATCCCATTTCTCCTTCAATTCGAAAAATTTTTTGCACTTGGCCAAAACATTCCTACTAATATGCCATCTACATAATAAATGTCTAGCAGTAGGAAATACTCTATGAATTGCATTCATCAAAGCCAAGTCTCTATCTGTAACAATCAACTCAGGCAAAACATCATCAGCTATGACACTGCGCAATCTCTCTAATGCCCAAGTATAGCTTTCTTCCCCCTCAGAATTTAAGTATACAAAAGCAACTGAAAATGTCATGTCAGTAGATGTCACCCCCACAATCTCTAAGAGCGGAAGACGATACCTATTCGTCTTGTACGTGCAATCCATTATCAACACACGGGAAAATGCACGGAACAAATCAATGCTGCCAGGGTGTGCCCAAAATAAGTCATGCACAACATCCGTATTAGTACAATTCCTATGCCACTCAATATATTTAGCCTCTGATAATTTACCTAATAGATGTTGCATTTCAGACCTCCCGGCTTTCTCTGCAACCTTAAACCGTTAACGTACATTGTAGATAGTCTTGATAGTCGTAACATTGAGGGCATCTCTTTCCTTCAATGTGGATAATATGTCCTTTGGACGAACCAAACTCTTCGACATATCCACTAACAATTCCGTCTCCTGCTCAGATAATCTCCCTGCATATGAGTGCCCCTCCAGATTCTCTGCAGCGGGATGATTGTGCACTCCACATACGACCAGTAATATCCAATCATCCGCAGTATCCAATTTCTTTCCTCTTAATGCAAAAGGGCATCCACACTTCTTTGTCCCACAGGCAGTCTTTATTCACTTTTCTTTTGTGGTTCGGTACGTCCCACCCCTCTCACAACCTAACGTAATTCTGGGTTTCTTAGAAATGGTACCTGCATCGGATGATTTGATTACAACAACAAAACCATTTCGCCTCCCAGCTTCACGACACCAATTACACAAGTCCTCTCTACTCTTGAAGATCTATACATTAAACAATTTATGTAAGTACACAGTTGTAAAAATAGCTCGCTAAACTAATACAAAATTGCACAATATATTATAATACCTCGTAAGTTGTAAATTCGCTTGTGTAATCCAGTACAAATTCTGATCCAATTATACTCGATTCGGTTGTAGCATAGCCCTACATATAAAATAATTTATCACCAAGAATTAATGAATCAGAGGATCTGTTCGGCACAAAATTCAGCACGGCACGCGATTTGGCACGAGAAGCCTTCTGTTCGGCTGCAGTGCAGCCGAACAGAAGCCTTCTGTTTGGTAGAGCGTTGCCGAACAGAAGGCTTCTGTTCGGCACTATGCAGCCGAACAGAAGCCTTTTGTTCGGCGATTCAGTGCCGAACGGAGCACGAACCGTGAAAAAAAAAACTTTCGAAACAAGGTGGAACACGTACCTTTGCGGCCGATTCTTCGTCCCAAATCACTAGTTGCTTGTCCATGCTTCGAATGGGGCTTAAATCTCCTTCAAAGATCGCCTAAACGATGTAAATGGATCGAGGGGTTTAAGGGGGGTTTGAGGGGTGGTTTTTTTTTTCCTTTTCAAAACGAAACGAAGGAGGAGACGGAGGAGGAGGAAGGGGGGTGTACTGAGAAAATTTTAAGGGCAATATGGTAATTACACTAAAGGTTAGTTTGGGTATTTTCTTTTTGGTTTTTGGGGGGTGTCCTGAGCAATCGGGGGGGTGTATTTAGAACTCCCCTTGGGGGAAGGCAGGGAGAGGGTTTTTGATACTTTTGTGTCCTTGTGATTTTAATCGCCAGGGGAGAGGCCTTTCTCGGACGTGTCGACGAGCCGCGTTTGAAAGCCTTTCCACGGCCACCATGCGCAGGCTCGCCATAGATAGAGCCAAGAGACTTCTCTTTGGCTCCTTCCTCTCCTCGTCTCAATCCTCTCTCGCTCCTGGTCCCTCTTCCTCTTGCTTTCCCTTCTCTCCGTTCTCTTCCGAGGCCGCCATGTCTCTCTCTAAGTTTCCTCCCATTACCGTCGAAACCATCAATCCAAAGGTGCGATCTTTTCTCTTTTGGACCATCAATCCCCTTTGGGTTTCTTCTTTCCGCTCCCTCCCTGGCCTTCCTAGTTCTTTTACTTGTTGGGAGAATTTGAGTTTTCTTTATCCTTTTTTATTTAATGCATCAAGGTGGCTTTTTTTACTGCATGCATGGGCTCTAAGTTGTGTCCCCTTTTCATGAATTTCATTGTGTGCTGATATTAGTTTGATGACTAAATCTTTCATATTTTCATTGCATGTCTCGATTTTAATTCATGTGCCCATGTTGTAAATTCTGTTCCGTGCTTATTTTTTTGGCGTTTGGATTAGTGGACTGCTTGTAAGTTGTTTTACAAGTGGTATTGTAGTGTTGATTGACCCAAAATGATATCCTCATCTCACATTGTAAAATTGGTCTTTCATTGAATTGTTTTGGTTTACTTGTTTATGCTTATCATCTGATCTCCGTCTTTGCATTATTTAGTTAGACTGACAAATTCCATCTTTGTCTTCCGGTATCAAATTGGATTATTGTTATCTGTTATGCATACCTTATGTTTCAGCATTTTTTTTTTTTAAAATAACCTGCATGCCTTGTGTTTCTGCATTGTTTTTTTTTTGGGGGGAATAACCTCTGAGTGCACGAGTTTGTTGTCTTTCCATACTTATCTTCTAAAGAGACTATGCATGTTTCCCTTGTTTGTTCTCATTCTTTGTGGGTGAATTCTTAGTTCATTTTTGTTCAGCTTTATGTTTCCCTTATTCATTCTTCATTCTTTTTGGATAAATTCTTAGCTCATTTTTGTTCTGTGCAAGTGTTATTTTGTTTGTTGATATGATTTACATTTTCTTGATTTCTACCTGTTTTTCCCTTCTCTAATATGATTGTCACGATTTGTTAGACATAAATATACTTGATGCTTTACCTTGTACAATTGACTTATTTCTACATCTGATTTAGTTTGCTTTTTGATTTATTTCTGTTAGCATGTAACATTTTTTTTAAAACAAAATTATCTTCTAGATTCTGCTGACTTGGATTTGCTTTTGTTGCCTTCTGTGCATTCATAGTTCCTTATGTTTGGTAGATCATTCTCGTGATTATCTGGATTTTCATTTCACCAAACGACTTCTTTTTCTTGCCTTCAATACATCACAGCTGATTTTTTGTAGTGTAAAATATCTAATACTTGCATATTTGGTTTTCCTGTGGCAATATTCGAGTTAGATGCTATCTGTTTTTTTTTTTTTTTTGCTGTATATGAACTTTGTCTTGAAGAAAATTTTCTAAGCAGTAACTACTAGGTATAAAGTTTGAAATTTTTACAACAATATATCAAAATAATCCTGGTTGGCATATTTGGTTCATGCTGTGTGCCTCTTGGCCTTTTATTGTTGTGCTCAGGAAATGGTCATAGACAGTGCTTCCTAAACTTGACATGCATCTCTTGCACATAACCATTTTGAGTTGGATATATAGTTCTTCTACAACCTCATATGTTGGGTAGAACCTCAGTTTCTGTGGCAGTTTCATGCATCTTGTTTTTCACCATGTTGCCAGTATGTTTAACTTTTACACGCTACACTAACCTTTTCCACTGCAGGTTAAAAAATGTGAATATGCCGTCCGTGGAGAGATTGTTAGCCATGCCCAGGTACTCCAGAACCCTGCTGTGTACTATTTTGTGCAAATTTTTCTCTCTCTGGTGATCTAGTTCCTACTGGATGATGTTTAAAGTTAGTCAAAAAAATTACACATGGAAACATCTTATGGCTAGGGTTGTGCACTAAATCAGCTTACAATCCAAAGAATGAATGAACAACTGATACCAGAAACATCTTTCTGTTTACTATTTCTTCCACCTTTTTGTGCATCCCTTGTAAAGAATCTACTGAAGGATATCAAGATGATTCACATTGTTCTTAAACACTGAGCCTTGTTCCAACTATTTGGTTCAACATTGCATACCCTCACATTGTTCTTAAACACTGAGCCTTGTTCAACTATTTGGTTCAACATTACATGCCCTTAATGCCTGTTAAATGTTACAGCAAGTGTTACTGCAAGCTATTCATAATCATTTCTCGCAACATCCAAATTGAATAGCTCTATTCTTATGGCCTCTAATTTGATCACTGAAAGTTAGTTTCTTGATGAATGAGAGCTGAAAAAATAATGTTTTCGAATAAGATTTATAAAAGTTGAAATACATACAGCAGCACGTGGCTCCCTTTCTGAAGTGTTTTGACTGAGATTCTCATAGAATATATAAGTCCAGCATATTGTATACTTGCCTAAAGAGTACTGATCCTGTTTTTTTGTAGTAAATTAGATTTTGCCAATAAAATATAGGATTTTCCCTCATAGTTCTTTCTTTCTTCTTTACTTGACTATACATACTCATAGAATGTGTTAAATCTTTAGCTCATTACTGAAAAGTCCACATGAATATCTCTAAAATATCATGTTTCATTAAGAAAAATTGCCTACTTCCCTTATATGCAGCGCTTGCAACAAGAGTTACAAACAAAACCACGTTCACATCCTTTTGAAGAGGTATATTTTCCCTATGTTTTTCTTATGTTACACTTGTAGGATAGTTTTGTGATGATTATGTTACACTTGTAGGATAGTTTTGTGATGATTTTCCACTTCGAAAGTGTGTGTCTATGTAGTCCAGGATATATTTTTACAGTTCAATTTTATGTTCTTGTTTTCTTCTGGTAGATACTCTATTGCAATATTGGAAATCCTCAAGCTCTTGGTCAGCAACCAATTACATTTTTTCGAGAGGTTGGTTTATTGTGACTCAATTGAAGTCAGACTTGTGTGTGGACACCAATTTCTTCTAGATGCTTATATGGTCTCTGTCAGGTTCTTGCTTTATGCAATTATCCAGCTCTCTTGGACAGAGATGAAACTCATGCTTTATTCAGGTACTTGAGCAACTAAACTCGTATTTATGGGCATCATAAACAAAGTAAGTCATCACAACTTTGATGTTCATATGGTAAACTGTGAGATAAGGTGAAGTTGATCTTGAAATGGGCATTTTTAATATGATCCATGGATACCATATATAATAATAATTTGCATTTAAAAATTCTCTATGATATGCTGCTGAGACTTTGAGGCTGGACTTGTGAAGCCATCTTTACCAAACAATCTTATCAAGGGCTGCATTTGCTGATCCTGCAAGCGTTTTTAGATCCTTCTTTCTCTCAACTTTCAGCCATGGTGTTTGAAACATATCTTCCTCATTCCCTTATCAGATCTGAGCTCATTCCATTACCAGATTCTCATAAACTCTGTTGCACATTCTTGTACTATAACAATTGATTCACCACCTTGGCATTGGTTGGTACAACTCCAATGGTTCCTTTACTGTACTGGTTCCTTGTCTTGTTCTTCCTAGTTTCATTACACATCTGCCTTTATGTCCTCATCTGTACTGATATTGTGTGCTTGAACCTTCGTTTTCTTCATCGTTCTATATCATACAACACTGTAGGCCTTCTTGCTATCCTATAAAATTTCTCCTTAAATCTGAAAGGCAAGCGTTGATTGCATAACCCAAAGTCACCTCTTGACTTCATCCGCCTTTTTTCTTCATCGTTCTATATGATACAACACTGTAGGCCTTCTTGCTATCCTATAAATTTTCTCCTTAAATCTGAAAGGCAAGCGTTGATTGCATAACCCAAAGTCACCTCTTGACTTCATCCGTCTTTTAGTATCTCAGTTCTTAATGTAAAGATGCAAGACAAACAAAAATAGAATCTATTGACCATTATCCTTGGTCAGGGATAAGAATTTTAAGAATTCGTTCCTTATGTAGGTGTCCATTAGACCTAGACATTTACCTTCTCTATTTTGTTTATTTAATGGAATGCTGAAAATCTGAAAAAGAAGCACTCTGACAGCTGGTCATGTTACCAGACCAAAGTTCGCATATTGGTCTTTGAATTGAAGTTGATGCATCTCCCGTTTGGGAACCAAAATATTATAATTTTGACCACCGCCTCTGGTTTTTGTGCCTTATCTAGTCCATATAATCCATAACTGTTACGTTGTATGTTAATAGCAGGTACCTCAAGCAACTTTTTTATTTTTTGAGCTATTCTGGTGCTGATTCATTAGAACTTCCAAGTCATCTTGGCTCAGTCAAAATCTCTAATCTCACCTATATTCTTTAATTTAGTATAGTGCTCACCGACTAATTTAGTTGGAACTTATATCATTATGGTAATTTAGGAAATTAGCCCTCCATCAAGTTCATCCAAATTTGCAGTACTCAATTATTCAGTTAATGTTGTATGCCAGGTGGCTCTGTCAGCTCATGCCTTAACCATGTCAAGAAGAAATTCCACTAATGTGTATGTATTCATGAACAATGAACTGAAAATTCTATATTTTACTGCAGCTCGGATGCCATAGCGAAAGCCTGGGAAATTCTAGACCTGATTCCAGATAGAGCTACTGGTGCATATAGTCATAGCCAGGTAAGAGCGTACTCGATTTGTCTTCACTACCGTCTTTTATTTATTTATTTTTTCTAAATTATAACTCATGAGTGTGAGTGACATCGGTGGTTCTTATTCAGGGTATCAAAGGCTTGCGTGAAGCAATTGCAGTGGGAATTGCTGAACGCGATGGTTTTCCTGCTAAGGCCGATGACATTTTCTTAACAGATGGAGCAAGCCCTGCAGTAACCTTTCAAGCTTACCCAACCTTTTTTTGTTTAATAACTTTCATGGTATACATGAACATGATGGAGCTGCCGGTTACTCTTTTGCCCCCCCCAGGTGCATATGATGATGCAGTTATTGATAAGATCAGAGGAAGATGGCATTCTCTGCCCCATCCCGCAGTACCCCTTGTACTCTGCCTCGATTGCCCTTCATGGTGGTTGTCTTGTATGTTTCTTACGCAGTTATTAAAATGCATTTCATGAAACTGAATACTATTTTATGGTTATACTTACCACTTTATCGATGGGTCATTGCGTGTGCATATTCAATTCCTTTTCTATATATGTATATCCTAAACATGGTATGCAGACAAGTTCCACTTCCAGATATAAATAAATCAGATTTCCAATTATACAATCTGGAGTTTCAGGAAATTTGAGTTTCTTTTTTAAGGTGTCTCATTCGATTTAAATGATCACTGTATAAACTGAAAGAATTGCTTGCTCTCCAGGTTCCATATTACCTTGATGAGGCAAAAGGATGGGGGCTGGAGATTTTTGAGCTTAAGAAGCAACTGCAAGCTGCTAGGACCCAAAATATATGTGTTAGAGCATTAGTGGTCATAAATCCTGGAAATCCAACTGGACAGGTTTGTGCTGACCTTATTTTGGTTTATGTAGACCTTAGGAGGTAGCAAGAAGAAGAAATCTTTCTTTTAGGCGTTTTTGAGAATCATATATATATATATATATATATATATTGTAATTGGTAGACAATAATCTGCTTGTACCTTTTCTTGGAAATCAAGTGTTTTGACGTCTTGTATGTGTGAATCTATAACCCTCCATAGTATAAAGGATGTGTCAGTGTTTGTAACTAGGATCCACGATGCTTGGAATGCCACTTTGGCAGTATATGCTTGTGACTGTAGTTAGCCAGGCCTATATGTGTTAGCTTGCCTCCCCAGTATGTGGGTTCTAATTTTTTTAGTTTCTGATAATATGATTACATCTCCTGGCAAAATGCTTGTCCAAAGTTTATGCACTTTATACTGGGCAAGCGCGTGCACTTTTTTTTTTTAAATGTTCGCTACATTAAGTGGAGGATATAAAAAAAAAAATTATTTTAAATAGCAGCAGCAGGGGCGGTGGCAGTAACAGTTATAGAGTGGTGTGATTTTCTTCAGGTTCTCTCAGAAGAAAACCAAAAGGAGATAGTCGAATTTTGCAGAAATGAGGGTTTGGTTCTTCTGGCTGATGAGGTTGGTTGCTAGATGCACTATGCCTCCTACTTGTAAATATATAAGTGCATCATTTCCTTCCATGATAGATCATGTTATGTGCAAACAGGTGAAGTGATATTATACCTAGTGATGTAAGAAGGCTAAAATACAGCGTGGGAAATGGGTATTGATTTCAAGTTCATTGAGCTATCTCTCTTTCTTAAATAAGGTGATGTTTTGTACCTTTAACAGGTATACCAAGAAAATATATATGCTGACAACAAGAAATTTAACTCTTTCAAAAAGATTTCAAGGTCAATGGGGTACAGTGGAGATGACCTTTCTTTAGTATCATTTCAATCAGTTTCTAAAGGTATTCATTTCTTCTTGATAAAACTTGTGTTTAACCATTATTTGAGATGCCCTCGCCCTTTTGGATCAAAGCTGATGACTAATGTTTATGTCAGGATATTATGGAGAATGTGGAAAAAGAGGAGGATACATGGAGGTGACTGGTTTGAGTCCTGATGTAAAAGAACAGATTTACAAGGTGGCCTCTGTAAATCTTTGCTCAAACATCTCCGGTCAGATTCTTGCAAGCCTTGTCATGAATCCACCAAAGGTGAAATTTATGTTCCTTCTCAATTAGCTTTCCGACAAGAACTAGTGAAGTGTAGAAAAGTTCCCAGTAGAAAAACTGAAAAAAATCATGCAGAACTAAGTAATTGAAGTTCCATATATGTTGGCTTTGGCGAATGATGATAAGAAATAGCCTGGTTCTGTTTTGCAGGTCGGAGACGAATCTTATGAATCTTACATTGCAGAAAGAGATGAGATTCTTTCATCTTTAGCAAGGCGTGCAAAGGTAATTCTGATGGTTGAATATTGTTTGTCCTCCATGACCCTACTTCACTTTGAAAGAGATGTTATGCTTGAATAATCTCAATGGAAAATTAGTCTTTTGTTTTTGTTTTAATTATGTTATATTTCAGCAGTTGCAACAGAACAATTCCATTCAGAAGATATACTCCACTTAACAAGTGAATATTTTGTGGGCAAAGCGAACGAAATAAAACAAGACCAAGACTCATTTTCAAAGCATGTCATTTATATTGTCTTCTACCATTATTTGACCCAGGCACTAGAAGATGCTTTCAACAGTTTAGAAGGCGTGACATGCAACAAGGCAGAGGGAGCCATGTATCTCTTCCCACGTCTTCACCTGCCTCAAAAGGCAATCAAAGCTGCTGAAGCTGTTAAGACTGCCCCTGATGCATACTATGCACACCGCCTTCTTGATGCCACTGGAATTGTCGTTGTTCCTGGATCAGGGTTTGGACAGGTTACGTACTTGCAACTAAATATTAGATACAGAGATCTGAGGGAGATGAGTATCCTTATTCTGCATAGTGGTGTTTATCTGTGGCATGACATGATGTTTCTAAGATCCTATAGTTGCAGTTATCTGTTATTGGCCAATATATGCAGCATATCCAAGTTGGATGGTGTTACTGACTTTGTTTTCTTCTGCTTGCTGTGTGCAAGGTCCCTGGAACATGGCATATCAGATCCACAATCCTCCCACAGGAAGATAAGATTCCAGCTATCCTTTCCCGGCTCAAAGCTTTCCATGAAGCATTCATGGATGAGTTTCGTGACTAAGGTGTTGCCTAAACTATCATCATAGCATATTAAAGATGTCATCCTTTATTTACTGGCTATGGTTGGGAGCAAGGCTTATCGTAAATTTGATACAAGTAGCAGACTGTTGTCGTCTTCTTGGGTGCATCCTTGTGAAGTCCCTAAGGTTTATTGAATTCTTGTCATAAACTCGTAAAATAAAATACTTTCTGGGACAGTTTGTTGTTAATAATTTTCTCGGACAATTTTCGATGTCTTGAAAGGTTGCTTCTCCTGCATCACATTCCAGTGATTTTATTTGGTACTGTTCCTAGAGATCTTAGAGATAACTTGTTTGCTGATGCATCTTCATGTTCTTCATTTAACCAAAAAGCAAGAAAAAGTTTCTTCTCCTTTCAAAAAATGGATGATAGTGGAGATAATAGTGTCTAGCAAGCCATGGTGGCTCTAGAGTTTCTGGGATGACACAAAAAGAAAGGAGAGAAATGGATGGAGGATGGAGAAATGGATGGAGTTTTTTCCATTGTCTGCTCCAACCCATCTCTTCAGGGTCTAAAACTAGATAGCTTGAAACAGAGATGGATGGAGGATGGAGAAAAAACTGAATTAAAGTTTTCTAGGTATAGATAAAAGGGTGTAATGTATTGTCACACCCTTTTATTTGTTTTATTAGAAAGAAAGTGAATATTGGCAAAAGAGGAGTTTCTTTTTAAATATTCATGAATTTAATCTATTGCTGCTTCAGTCCAGCTTGGTATACCATTGAGAATCAATTTAAATCAACTTCTCAGTGGCTTCCTATGGTTTCTCTTATGGTTTGCGAACTATATTTAGATTTTGTATAGAACTTACGGGAAAGAAATCAGTCCAAGAGAATGGTTGATATAGGTATTAGTGAGTTGCCTTCATAGAAGCAAATGGAAGGATTATGGCTATCTGTTCTTCGGATCACCTTCCAGATTCACCCATTGAGCTTATCTGCATCACCTGCAACGGAGAAAAATACCAAGCATATAGAGTTGGAAGGGAGGAAAAGATCAGTCTGTAGGGCCATAGATGAATTTGCATAGTATTGAACAGATCCTTTTTTTTCCTTTTGAGCAATCTTATGTTCTTTAGAGCAGTGCTATGATGATTCAGAAAAGCTCACTAGTTTACAGCTTTCCCCTTGCCATGAACCAATTCAAAAAGAACAATGGGATTGCAAGACAAGACGCCAGCTAGGTGAATCTAAAGCAGTAAACTTTTTTCTAATATGGCAAACCAGAGAGATGGTTCTTTCTTGAAACCATGATTGCAAGCTTGCAGTGGCCGATTAAAAGGCCTGGAGAGCTCTGGGCATGGCTTCCTAGTTTTTCTAATGAAGTTTTAACTCTGAGAGAGAGAGAGAGAGAGAGAGAGAGAGAGAGAGAGAGAGAGAGAGAGAGAGAGAGAGAGCTATTTGTGCATTAATCTAATGCAGAAAGGTGAGCGATCAGACCCTACACACACTTAATGGAGCATTCCAATTTAGGTGACGAGCTTCTAGCTGAGAGTATTTCAGCTGCTTATTATGTGCTAAGATTTGCAAAATGCATCAACAATGAAAACTGATTCACAAGATCAAGGGATCCACCTTCACTATAATTGGGCATAGTAGATGCATCATCCAAGAATTAAACTAGAATATCTAGTTGTGATGCAAACAGGTGTGACCGCTAAGACGAACACAATTTCACCATCACAAATCTTATAATTGCATCTCTTCATGTAACAAGAGGAGCACGATCTGCTCCGGGTTGTCGCCATGAACTTCGACACATTAACAATTGACTTGGAATGGTGTTCTAAAATGCAAATAGCTCATTATGATTGCTAACAAGTCCTCTCCTATCCAAGATTTAAAATGCTAAACCAACAAACGGCTATAACACAAGATTTGTGGAGCACTTTGAGATTTGTGGAGGTGCATGGATGAGAGGGGATGATGTGCTTTGAATAATCTTTTTTCCTCATTCTTAATCCTCAATGGAACAAGACTAAGCTTAAGCTAGCTCAATGGAGTGCTCAAAATTTTCCTTCCTAGCTATGAAGAGCTTGAATTGAGCTTAAGTTGGCCATATAAAATTCTGAATTTCACTTGAGCTAGCCTTAGCCTTAATTCAACTAGTTTACACCTTTAATCATGGTCAAGTTGCTGTTTGTCATTTAAGATTTACACGAACACCTATGTGGTGCTAACTAATTAAAGTATGGCATCATCCCTTGCCACTTGAGCAAGAGGATAAAAGTTCGATTCAAATTAGAGTCAGCTCTCAAGGAGTGGTATGCATATATATAGTAGAAGATGGAGATTGGCACCAATGGAATCAAAGGAAGGGGGGACAATTGCCCCACCTAAAATAGCAAAAAAAAGAAGTATGAGTCACCTATCTCTCCCTCTCTTCCCTTCATTAGCAATTTTCTTTTTTTTAAGATATCAAATTAAATTTTTAAAACTTTATTTGAGAATAGAACCCGTAGCTCATCAATGTTGGCTTCTAATCTAAAGCTAAAAGAACTTTTATCATTCCTCTTCCTTCATTTTTTTTTTAAAAAAATCGTACAAAATGACTACATCAAAAGACGTGACTTGTCCCAAAAATGTCGTCTAATTTTCTAAGTCTTGCGAAGGCAAGGTCGTAAGATCTCTCTATAAACAAACAAGCGGCCTCACCCTTTTGGTTCGTCGGCAGCTTCAGAACCGGACCCTACCTATTTTTCCATCCTGAACGAGCCAGGTCTAAATCAAACAAAGAAGAGAAGACTCATGAGCACCAGCTAATGGCCATGGGAGCACCACATATCCAATCAATATCACCATCAAGGTTACGCATGGTGGGGTGAAATAATGCCTGATGGCAGCCCGAAAGCCGCATGGAAAGCTACATCCATGTAGATTTTTGTAATTTTTTTTTTTTTATAAACAAGAAAGGCTACATTCACTCCGATAATACCCTATGGACTGGAGATGGAGAGTTACTCCTGGCACTCCGAAATATTTTATTTTTTAATTTTATTGAGTGCATCATACTCGTCAGGCTACGTCAATTTAGATTTCAACACTCTGATTCATAGGCACTTTGTATTCGCCGGATCTGAAAAAAAATTCACCTTCTACTCACTATTAATCAGATAAAATGAAGTATTTTCACTCTAACATATGGAATTTCCACATGAAGTTTCAAGTATCTTCTGAAGAAAAAAATGGTTTAAAATATAAAATAATGTTTTACTTAAGTTGAAAAAAATATATTGCAGCTATTGGCTTGCCCTTTCTAATTTGATTCTAGTGTTCGACATGACGACTCTTTTCTTGAAGCAATTCCCTTAATATGCAATGATGCAGATTAGCCACCAAGTATATGCATGGAGGCCAAGACAACTTATGGTTAATTTCTTGAAATAAAAAATTATTTTGAATTAAAGTTTATGTTTTATCAGAGAAAATGGTAGTCCTGATAAAACCTTGTAAACAATGTGGCATGGAGAAAGTTGGAAAAACCTTAAATTGTTCACAAAAAAAGTAGATTCTATTATCACAATGATTTAAACTAAGAAAAATAAAAATTGTTTATATAAATGGTATGAACAGAATGTTTGTAATTGGTCATTGGCTGCTATGGTAAATATTTCTAATTATCATATGCTTCAACTCTGTTCCTCCTTAACCACTGAATCTGGTTCGGATGAACAAACCTCTCTCACTTGTGGAGGGATGGAGGTTTATCCAAACTCCCGATTTCACCTCTCCCAACAAGAGGAGGTTGATTAGAGAGAAGAAGATGATGATGAGATGTAGGCGGATTGGAGATCGAGGTACAAAAGAACAAGGTTTCATGAGAAAGAAAATATATTGAATTATTTTTTTCTTTTGAAAGAACATAAAGAAAAGGACGCTGGAAAAGAGAAATGACTTGGTTGGGCCAAATAAAAATATAATTTAGTAATAAAGTAATCTTCTTTTTCAGGAAAGGTAATAAGAAATAAAGGAGGAGGTTTAATATGCTGCTAAGGACAAAATTTTTTATATACTTCCATTCTTTATTGGATGGCCAAAATATATATAAGATAATGATTATAACGGCAGTTATTCTAAAGGATGGTGTTAGAATTACTGTAGGACTATCGATTGTGCTAAACATAGTCGGCCTTCATTTCATAATATCAAAGCCAGCAAAAAAAAAAAAATTGCCCTATTTTTTTTTTCCACCGATCTCTTGTTTCCTTTCGTCCCTATCTCGGCCTCTATTGCTTAGATACTATGTTGAAATATTTGAAGAAAAAGAGAAAAATAAGAGAAAGGAGAGAGAATTATATTTTTACCGGTCTTTATAGTATATAGGAGCAACCTTTATATAGTATTACGAGACTAACGAAGTTTGGTAAGGCTGACTAAAAATAGCTTTATTTTCGGAAAGCTCCAAATTGGAGTTTCTCCTTAAAAGTTGTTTTCAGCTTTCCGTAAAAGCTGAAACAGCTTTTCGAAAATTTTACCAAACATCATTTTTTACCTAAAAATACATTTAGAGGGCCAGAAAGTGCTTTTTGGCCCTCCAAATGCTCCCCAAATAGGGCCTATATTTGGCACAATCAATTACAAATCAATCAAAATAAAGTTTGGTAAGGCCGATTAAGTTTGGTACCACAGCCAATGGTCCTACAATAATTCTAGAAGATGGTAAAATAATCCGAAAATGAGCAAAGCAGCGGTCAGGAAGGCTCCAAGCTAATTTTGCCCTCCTCGTCCCAGACACAGCGTGTTCTGTGCTTTACGAGGAGAGTAAGAAATTAGTAGCGATGCGGACCTTGGTCTCTTCTTTTGTTTCCTTCTGAACTCAAAAAAAGGGGTAGGGGGATGCCTTAAAAGATGCGAAGAGAAGGGCAAAAAGCGAAAGGAGGGGACTCTCATCACAAGGACGAGTTGGCTGAGTGCTTGGCTTCACTCGGCTGAGCCTCCGACTTCCCCCCATTCTGATGTTGTTTAATGTTAGTGGATCAGTTACCTATCGCCTCTTCAAAATATCACTTCCCTAAATTTGTTTACATTTCTTTTTTGTATAAAATAAATATAAAGCACTAGGCTATATATCCAGCATTCCCAAAATCCTATCCTCATCTTCTTGGACTTTACAAGGCACCAACGTGACACCAATACATGGATCGAGATATTTTAACATCTTACTTTTCCTATTTTGATATTTTTGTTCTAATAAACAAATATTAAAACTAGTACTTCAAAATACATACATCAAGTTTTTGCTATATCGGCTAAGCTATCAAAGTCGCACTTCCTATATATTTATGAATCGAGATTTTGCAGTATCTTGATTTGTTTCTCAAAAGTTACCCTACCTTTTTTTTTTCTTGGGCAATAACCTAGTAAGTGCTGAAAAATTCATTTTCAGCTAATTGTGTGGATGGTGAAGTCATTGGGGGTTGGTATCACTAATCTCAATTTACATCCTACTCCTATCGCATTTTCAGCTGACTTCTCTCCCGGCGTGATTTTAGAAACAAAAAATTTCATGAGCAAATGCTTCGAGCATTTTACTAGAGAACCTTTAAGAAGAAAACCATATGCAGAGATAATCACGAAAGAAAATAAAATAGTTCGTAAGGAAAGAAAAGAAGATAGTTTCGTCAATCGGCATGATTTCGATTTGCATGCTTTCTAAGAAAGGCATTTGACACATATGAGATTCCCCAACTTATCATTTGAAGGATCTAAATAGATGATCACATACCCTAGGGAGAGGATAACACAGTCGAACGTAAACCTAAGTCTTGTCTGTAATTTATTTATAAATTTAAGCATGCGCCGTATATACGTGTACAATTTATAGAATTATATTATTTTCGTATAAGTTGGATGGCTAGGGTTAGCTCCAATTCTCAAGATTTGCAAAGGTGCGGGAACTCCAAGGTGCTTGTCTCCCCATGGTTAGCCTCTAACTCTGATGGGGGCAAACTTTAGTGGGCATGGACATGCCAAAGTTAGAACATTTGAGTACAACATAGTGGAAATGTACGGTTTGGTTTGGGTTGATCAATATTAGTCCTAAGTTAACCCACTTGTATCCTTATAATTTCTCTCCTTCTCCTAACTTTCACATCCTTTGGTCATGATATTATGCATATCAGTTTCTTTTTACCTTGTAACCTCTCAGATCGTTAGATAATGGATTTTTTACGCCATAACCGCTATTAACCCTTTGCAATGGTAACTACAAAACAAAAGGAGGAAACAGTGTGCATGGCTATTGACAATGACATGGTTTTCTTTGTGCAAAAGGCCAGAGAACACTCTTTCCAGTCTCAACTGTTGTACTACTAACTTCTTCACCAAAAGAAAAGAAAAGAAAAAGAAAAAAAAGAAGCCAAAAACACATAGTGCTGCTTCATTGCAAAGATTGAGAGAGAAAGCATCTCCAAAGACTTTCGGATAAATGAATAAGGACTCGCCACTATTATATATCACTATGCTACTTTTCTCTACCTAACTCGCAAAGATTTAGCTTTTTAAAGGTGAATCCCTCATTGGGCCAACGCATTCCTTTCTTTGTAGGAAAGCTGTCGTTTGATTCCCCTAGGCCCATGGGAACGGTGCACTTAAATTTATTAAGTTCGCAAGCATGCGTCCTTCTGCTACGTCCTGGCATCTGCATAATAACAAGCAAGTTAGAAGAAAAAAGAATGCTCTCAGCTTTTATGATCTTTCTCTTTTTAATGGGCATCATTACACGGACGAGATGCTCTTTTTCCCTTTTACATGTGGGGAGTTGTTGCTCTCACAAGCACAGAAAATATTCCATTAAATGTTGGGAGTCTTTCCATTTCGCATTCCTAATTAGACCTGCTAATCAATTGGATTATATCTACAATAAAAACGTCAAAAAAAGCCAGGTGTGTTGCAACGTAACCTGATTTTTTTTGGGAAAAGAATGCCATTCGACATGGGCCATAGCTGCAGGCCAGAGTAGTTATGCTTGAGGATGACTCGGCAATGATGATCGATTGCGTCCAGAAATGTACATGCAGTGTGTGGGTGTCACCCCCTACTTCGAGATATTCAGGCCATAGTTAGTGGTGGCGTAATTGTCCAGACTAAAGATGTATATAGAAAGGCTAACGGGGTTACGGACTGAGTGGCCTCATATGTGTCCAATCACTCTAGAGATGCTTTATGAGTCGGAAAGAGGAAGCTGTCTAGAGCGCTTCGGAAAGTATTGTATTTTGATCTTTTTGGATGTGTCTGTACTAGAGTTGTATGATGAAATTCTCATAGTTCATGCTTAATGAAATGGCCTCTTGGACTCCTAACAACACATATTAGCAGATATTATACTATGAGCCTCCATTTCATCAGTTATAATTTGCTCATGGATCCCTTTTTTAAATAAATATCATCAAAAACTGGTTTTAATTTTATATATATATATATATATATATATATATTAGTGATGATCGAAAGTCAAAAGATACAGTGACAAGCACTCTCTAATTAAAACCACTAGCACGCACCGAAACGCATGCCTAATATTATAATATAATTCGTACATTCACATGGGAGTAACTTAAAGGCAAGTATTAATAATAGCACCATTAACTTAACTAGATTAATAGTTACCTTAACCACAAAACCACGTCGACCTGTGTTTAGCCGAGCTTAGCCGGACCAAGCCATACAAAGCTCTCAATATGTCATGTGAAACTTGTGGGGGATCTTCTGGGGACGTCAAGTGGTTTTAAATATCCATCACTCCTTTCAACCCCACACCCCTCTATCCCCACTGCTCCCACTGCTTCTCTTCCTTCCTTCCTTCCTTCCGCCCTCCTCCCCTCCCCTCCTCTACCCTCTCTTCTCCTCAAGATGCTCCCAAGAAAAAAGGGCATCTTCCACCTAGGGGAGGAGGGTGGTGAGGCTGGTAGAACTGGAGCAGGCGCCATTAGAGGGATCAAGAACTTGACACAAGCATCTGAAGGCCTCGTAGGGCTTCGGATCCTGATACAGCACCCCGGGCAAGGATCGAACATTGTTATCAAGTCTACGTTGAAGTCATGGAGGCCAACACCAAGGGCTCGCCAACTTCCCAAGAGTTATCAGGAGTTAGGCTTCCTAAAGGCATGCTTCCTGTGCAAGAGGGAGCTCAGCCCTCAAAAGGATGTTTACATGTATAGGTATACTCTTACCAGTTCCAATCTCGTTTATCTTTAGATGATTGGATTAAAGAAGTAAGGTCCTCACTGGTTAACATAATTTCGATCCTCCTTTCCAGGTTTTAGTTAAAAAAGTTCCCGTATAAATATATTAGGTATGTGTTTCAGTCATATATATATCAAAGGAAAAAAAAAAAAAGTGTTACCTTGCACTAGGGATTAGGTTTTAGATTATAGAATGAAGTTAGAACGACTTATATAGCTGTTTATTTTGTCCAAATTGAAAATTCTCTTAAGATTGTTACATGATTTTTATTACCCTAATAAATTGGCAAACTATTTTCTTTAATTTCCGGACATGATAGCTGATGCTGTTTTTTTCTTTTCTTTCTTTCTTTTTTTTTTTCTTTTCTTGCTTGACCTCTCCCATGATTTCTTTATGTATTCATATTTCATTTTAAAATATTTATTAAATTTTAAAACCATTCAGTATTTTCCTATTAAAATTACTTTTGTTTCTTTTATGTCAGCATGTTTTAGTAAATATATCTTTCAGAAGTGTTTGCACTTCATGCATATATTTCAAGCTCTTCCTGCCTCCTCTTCCTCCTCTTTTTTTTCCCCTATAACTCCTTTCATCTTTAATGAAAAGTGTCACCGTTTTATTAAGAAAATATTTAAGGATACTTGGCCATAAGATATGACAAGATACATCTCTTCTTGGTGGTGCTATGTGTTTATTTTATTTGTGATGTTAATGCAGGGGTGACCAGGGATTTTGTAGCGAGGAATGCCGTTGCCGGCAAATTTTGTTAGATGAAAGAAGAGAGTTTGAAGCATCTACAAGAGAGCGGCATGGGGTGTCTCATCATCATCATGCCGGCTCCAAGGTTCGGGAATCCGATCGCCACCGGAGGATCTCGGCCGCAGCCTAGACAGCCTTATGACGAAGAAGCTTCAACCATAATATCATGTAGTTTAATTTTGCTCCTTTTTGCATGTTTTTAATGAGAACAAAAGGCTCTATGCTCAGCAAGTGTATTATAAGATATAAGTTGGAATGTTATATAATAAAAGAGGCTGATCTTGGTCCTTGAAGTTTTGTTTCTTGTCAATCTTTCTGGAGAGTTTCTGGGTTTTAAAGCTACTTTTGAGTGTGCTAATTTAAAAAAAGAAAAAGAAAGGAAAGAAAATTTCTTGCATATAAAGCTTTAAAGCATCCTTAGATCTGTAATGACCTTCTTATGTTTTTATCATGATATTTACTATAGGCCTAAGAAGAGAGATTTTTGAGGGTGAAAAAGATCTAACCAGTTAGCATAATTTTTGAGAGAGATTTTATAATTTTTTTTATTACTATGATTTTGGTATATTATTTTTTTTATTAGCAAGATCTTCTTAGAGTAATTTTAGAAATCAAATAACAACTTATAACAGTCGGTAATATTTTCCACTGTTAGTATGATCTTATATCAGCCTATATTATTTTTTTTATATGGAGTATATACATGAGGGTATATAACCCTCGAAAAGTATCGAATGCGACAGAACAAAGAAATAAGATCATTTTTCGCTCTTTCTTTTTTGTTTGTTTTTCGCTTCTTCTACATTTGTCATTTTTATATATTTTTCTGTGCATGTCATTATATCGATCTTGCTGAGATAGAATTAGAAGTAAAGTGGTCATGAAAAATGTGAGCAACCATATATTATAGGGGATCCTTCTGACAAAATTACTACAGTAGATTACCGGTTCTTTGGTCTCTGGGGCACTGAGCTAAATTGCTATCTGCTGTTATAATTTATTTCTTTTGTGTCCAACGTCAAAAATTTAAGATACCTTTTTGAGTTTATCGAGTTTTGGTGGATTGTAGGAAATCCACTGTTTTTGATGATACATAATACAGCCCACACTCCAATTAATAATGGGATTAATCATCCCCTAGGAATGGGACAATTGGACCCAATCCATTAATAACATCAATGACTAATATATGCCTAAATGTGGCTTCCCTCTCTTGTCTAGATGAATTTTACATAATATGTAGAACCAAGCTAGAAGCTGATGGAATTAGTCTCCATGAGACTTGAGCACAATTAACCATTCATATGTTCCCATGCCGAATTCTATTGTGCTATTGCAATGAGGAATTGCTCATGCGTGTGCAACATTCTAATGATTATATGTAGACTTAGCATCTTAATATGACTATCATACAACGTCTGTAGCATGGTTTGAATTAGATAGTATCATATGCAGTGGATATACTTCTAAATGCCATATCTGTTGGAAAGAGAAAACAAAAAGCTACCACCTAGCCCGAATCTAATCACATGAATGGAAACTTGGCCGGTGGTAACATCTTATTGGTTAGCAACCAAAAATTTCGAATCAATTCCTATTAAATGCATTCTCAAGAATTTGGATCTAAATAAATTGTAACAATTTTTCTAGAATCTTGAAAAAGTAGCTTGATGCGGCCACTAACATCTTCATCTTTACTGATTGATGGTACGCCCTTGGCATCTCATCTCTAAGTTGTTAGCATGCAGGATGAGATCAAATTTTTAGTTGCATCTAAAAAAAGCTAGATTTCATGTTTGTCCATTATAAGTATTTCATGCTAGTTTTAGACAATTTAGGCCTATAACTGATGAGGCAGCATTAAAATCAGGATCATGGTAATCTTGATCCCTACCAAGTCTACCGTGGTCCATCGTGCATATACTCCCATCATGTGGAGGACCACCACCGGACGAGCATTGATGGACCTTGTCCTGTTCATCGGATAGCTCGCATGGGACAAAAAGTGGCCCATAACAAGGAAAACACGCGTGCGGCCTACAACTTCGCACGTGTGCGGCTCCATCATAGACCAGCGTGAGACCCACGTGACGCGTTTAACCAATTGCTCGGTGGGGCAAGTGCCAAATTGGCACGCGTCTGGGAGAGGCAACCACTTGGTTGACACGTGTGGCACGGATGTCGGAGCAGGCGGCAGACATGGGAGCTGGGAAAGGGGCGCGGACAACGAGGCCAGCGACCGGGAGCCAAAAAAAGGCTGTTTCGAATGATCCCGTGGTGTCATGTCTGAAAAATATAAACAATGGTTGATACAACGAATATATATATATATATATATATATATATATATATATATATATATATATATATATATTATACAATGACGCCTCGTACAACACGTGCACGAATAGAACTAATAAAATTGGAAAAATATCGATGAAAAAAATAAGCAGCATCCGCTTGATTCTTTTATAGAAAATTGTGAGAGTGATTAACTACAAAAAAGGCTACCTAGTCAACCGCATTATTCGCAATCTTATAAATATGAATGGCTCGAAAGGAGCTGCAGCCTCTCGTTAGTCTTCAGATATTGTAGACTGCTTGTCTGTCTTGCTGTATCGATCTTGAATTAATTTGATCATCGTAGCCGAGTCTCCTTAGAGATGAATACAAATCCTCATACAATATGTGCACGAGTGCGACCAATAAAATTGAAAAAAAAATACGGATGAAAAGAATAAGCAGCATCTGCTTGATTCTTTTATAGAAAATCACTAGAGTGATTAACCATAAAGAAGGCCACCTAGTCAGCCGCACTGTTCGTAACCTGATAAACATGGATAGCTTGGAAGGAGCTACAACCTTTCGCTAGTCATTAGATGTTGTGGAGCAATAACTGCCTGTCCGTCTTGCTGTGCCGATTTTGAATTAATTCAATTATCATAGCCGAGTCTTCTACAAGATGAATGCTAAGGATGGAGGTTGTCCCTCAAAAGTTGATGCCAAGACGACACTGGGAACCAAATAACTTTGCAAATGGATTTAAGGCTTATTCCAAGCCTCACACCTATTTTATGCCCGAACTAAATGCAACCTAAGCCTGTATTGGGACTACAAATAGTTAATAAGAGAGAAATCTATTAAATTATTGGTAACCACCCACCATCAAATAACCATTTTGAAAGTTAGTGGCACAAGATGTGGGAAAATAAAGTAAAACACACACACAAAAAAAAAAACAAGGTAGAGAAGAGAGACAAGGAGGTCGTTTTATTTGATGTGAGAGGCTGAAACATAGTTAAACTGGATTAGACTGCTTTTTGGTGAGTTGGCCGTAGAGAGAGAGAGAGAGAGAGAGAGAGAGAGAGTCTTAGTTTAAGTCATAATGCTAAGCAGGACACGACCAGCATCCAAAGATTCCAAACGGGCCGGGCTCGGGCCAGGTAACATCTCCATAGGCTTCGATATTATTTTAAGTCGATTGGAAAATAGAAAGCTTAGTGATTGAATTGTAGACATATAAAAGAGTAGGTTATGTTGGTTCAAGTTGGACAATGACATGATGTGGTTTCGAAAAATGATAAAGAGTTTTCTTCAATGGTTCTTTCTCCATGTCCTTTTTAATGAAATCATCTCTTATCTTTCTTTGGTTCAGCTCCATTCAAAGAACCTTCATTAGGATGGAAATGTTAATCTACAAGCTATTGCTGCATCCTGCAATGGATGTTTAGAGTGGCTGCTAGGTTTGCACAGAGTAGAATGTTAAGAGTTGTGGTAGAGATGGTGATTCACTTCTTTTAAGGATGGAAAGATTGGGGATGTGAAGGAGCTGAGGTTGGTCCAAGCATGACGAGAGGTGCAGCTGAAGAAGTTTTAGAGGTATCATGGGATGATATTGGAGGATTAAAAGATTCAAAGGTGAGATTACACTTTTGTTTTGAATATTCTCATATTCACTAGCCCTTCTTCTCTAACTTAGAAGACTCTTGCTAAAGCTGCAGCCAATGCTGCCCAAGCTTCTTTTCTTTTCTTTTCCTTGAGGTTATTTCTATGCAAAGCGATGGAATCGTTGCTATCCCAAGATTTCTTCCCAAATAATTAGATTATAGGGGAACTCCCAAGTGGTTGCATCAGGGTGAGACTCTCGGTTTGGACACTGATCTTGTTCTTAAAAAAATAAATGAATATATAAATTTTTCAATATGCATTACAAAAAAATCTTGCTGAAGTGGCACAAATTATTGCCAGAATTGCAGATTGCTTTGCGGGTAGAACTTTTTTCCGAGCAATATCCTGGATCTGAATCCTGGACCTCCTAAAGGACTAGCCTTTGAGAGCGAGGTATCAATTGATGAGGTTAGAGAATAACTAACCATAAACTCGCGAGTGGTCTTTGATATATCAAAACCTACTTATATCAAACTAGCCAACCTATATCAAATTTTCTATGTGAGACCTTCACTTTTGTTCCAAGAACCATTGGAGCTTGCATAATATTGATTGTTATTTGCAAAAATTTTAAATATATATTGCACAATCATTTTGGACTAGTGGAATGAGAGCATGGACTAGTACACCAATGCCATAGGGGTCATGAGCATTTCAATTCCAATGACACACCATCCCCATAAAAGAAAAAAAATTTGAAGTTGCAAATAGTAAAATCAATTAAATTTTATTACAAAAATTCCTATCCAAAGGCTGATTACGTAAATAGTCAAAAAAATCGAGCATTTTTGCCTACTTTTGCAATATATTATTAATTACTTATCTTTGAGTTCTCTTCCTCTTGGGGTTCTTTTCAAGATTTTCATCAAAACTAATTCTGTCATTTTCCCACAGAAGTTTATTAGCCATTCTGATTTTTCACCATAAAGGAAACTATTTGGCAAGTGCAGTGGAACAAATCACTTTCATAAAATGGCATGAGAACAGATTCCACACACAACTTCCATAAGTTATTTCCTAAAATACTTGGGATAGTAATACTACTTTGTTAAACACAACCAAACTAGATGAAATCATGTTTATAAGTGCAAGCCCACAGGCCACAAGCTAGGTAGTATCTCTCCCTCGGAAAGCAAAAGTTTCAAGTGGGCTAATGGTTTCTTGTCAAGAAGGCCTTGTGAGGGCTCTTTCTGTCATGCTACTGCTAAATATCAATGCAAATAAGATGCTTTGGATGCATATATAAGTGGCAAACAATACAAATTGCATAGCCCCAACTTTTAGTGGATCTAAATTATTTCAAGAAGACTTTCATGGTCCATCACTCCATCACATATAGAATCACTTATTTGTCAACCACTTCCATTATTATCTCATATATGATTTCTATCACCACTAATATCGTTTTTGCATGCGCTATTGCAGTCATTATCAATCACCAGAGATGCTCAAGACAAAGATGGTAGAAAGTCTCGAGTATTGATACCAGAGATGTGCGTCAATTTCACCATCGAGCTTTTATTTGCCCATCTTTTATGTTGATGCTAGAGAGAACGGATCTCTTCCATCTTTATCCTTTCGTACGTACCTCTCTTATATCTTGATGCCAAAAATGTAAGTTTGCTAAGAATAGAAAGCTTTGTATCTATTTCTTCTATAAGGATGAGTTTTTGGCAATGGTTAAATCGCACTATTATAGTTTAAAAATAATAGAAACTTTGTGAGTGCGGCCATCCTTTTTTTTAATCTATCTCTCTTATATTTAGAAAATTAATAAAAGAAACAGTTACAGTTATATAATATTAATTATAAGGCAACTAAATTTTATAATATATTTTATACTTTTCAAATTATGCAGATTCGTGCACATAATCTCTAAGACAACTGTAATTATCTTATGTGACCATCAAGAAAGAGAAGAGGAAGTTTTTTTTTTTTTTCTTGCTGAAAAGTCTGAAACGGATGTATCACACATAGCGGGTACGAATACACTCGAAGAAATCAAAAAATAACAAGTTCCAGAGGGCACTGGATGGTTGCCTCTCTCTCAACTATAGAATTTCTTCAGAATGGTTAGACACATAAAAGACTATTCAATCTGTTGCTCCATTTGCCTCTCGGCATATATGCTTAGACAATAGAAGGTTCTTTAAAAGTTTAAATACCTTCAAAAGTTCATGCACGTGAGTCTATGATCTTCTATAGATTTTTTTAAGATGGTTAGCCATAAGAGGCTACTCAAATCTTTGTTGCTCTCTCAATATACGGCAGAAAGTCCTTCAAAAGTTCAAAAACTTTCAAAAGTTCAAAAACTTTCAAAAGTTCATGCACGTGAGCCGGCGGTCGCCAGCTCGTCAGCTCTTAACCCATGGAGACCAGCGGCCGAACCAGAGCTCTCTACGAACAACTTTTCAAGCGCTATCGATCTCGATCTTGATTTATCCAACCGATCGACCAAGGCAAAGAGCGCGGCAGGAAAAAGATTGGACTTCGTGCAATAACTGCAGTCATACCATAATGGCGGTCGCCCATAAATCGAATCAAAAAAAAAAAAAAAAACCAATCCCAAAAAGAAAACCACCGTCGAAATCCAACTTTTTTTTTCATTTTAATAAAAATTCAGAACAGCAGCATAATAGTAATAGGTTTTTTTGGTCATTTTATTTCGGTTTATATTTTAACCCCTCTAACAACGATAGTAATACCGAGTTATAATCCTAGATCTCCATAGAATCTTGTGTCCTCCTCATCTCCACTTGTTTGTTGTTTTTTTTTTATCACGTTTGGTCTTAATTCTTGTTTCCAGTTTCCTCTATTGATGAAAGATAGAGATTTCCAATTGTTTAATATTCCAATCCCCTCCCTCTGTCTCCCCTTTTTTTTTACTCAACTTTTTTTTTTCTTTGTTTTGTTTGACTCGGCGTGTGGGGGAGAGAGGGCATTGGGTTCGTTCGGCGACAGCGAAAACGCGACGCAAAGGTGGGATTTTTATCGCGTTTGGGCTCGGATTTGGGTGTGGGCTTTCGAAGATGGATATAGATGGATGCAAATACTTGTCTCCCCCTTTTCGATGATTAGTGTGTTGTTGTTTTTGTAGTGTTTATTTATTTTATGCCTCATGTGTGATCTTTACGGGGAGGCCGGGTCGGTGATTGTGTGCTGCTAGGGTTTCCTTCGTTACTTTACTCTTCCTCCGATCTCCCCCCTTTTCTGGCCCGAGGGTTTGTTCTTCGGAGCAGTTCCTCGCCGGAAAAGCCGCGGATTCTTCGCTTTTCCCTCGATTAGTGGTATTCTCGGGTCGATTGGGGGAAGGTTTGATCGTTTTGGTGGTGGTTTGGGTGGATTGGTTTGATTTGGGGGGAAGAGAATTTGAGACTCTGGATTTGTTCCTCTTTGGTGGTTGTAGTTGTTGGTCGGTGTGGATTTTTGGGTATAGCGGAGGACGAAGTAAGTGGCTTCGCAGATTCTCCTCTTGGCATTGTCATGCGTGTATAATGTTTCATGTTCAGGGCTTCGCGAAGCAAAACTGCAGTCTCCTCGCAGTTTTGTGCGGGAAATTCGCCCATAGACAGAGCGGGGAGGCGAGGCAGCGGTCTCTGTATCCATTTCCCGAGCTTGTTTCATCCGGGAGATTAGAGGTTGGTGTAGTTTCATGTATTTGTTTCATTTATCTTTTTGTCCTTAGTTTATGAATAGGTTTTAGCTCTGGATATATCTTGCAGTACCTGTTAATCGATGTTTTTTTTTTCTTTTTGCCTCCACTTCGTTGTTCGATGCAGGTTCAGACACTTAACAATCCTACCTTTGAGAAATATTCTGAAGTTCAGAAATCAGTGCAACCAAATTTTCTATACTTCCAAGGGGAGCAGCTTGAAAATGAGGAAGAAATTGGCTCTCTTACTTGGGGAACATTCAATGCCTTGGACCCCCAGGCATTTAGCTCGCTTATTAGTCCTCCATTACCTACCATTGTAAGCATTCTGCAATTCCTAGCATTCATTACTTTGGTGTTCCCTTTGTTTCTATAGTCTAATGTGATGATGGTTTTTGGGGAATGGAATGCTATAGTGCTTTCAAATTAATGGTTAGTAGATTCAGTTGATGCTTTATGGTGATCTTCTTTAATGTCATAACTTGGTATTTGTATATGCATTTGCCTTGCCTGCATGCATGCATGGGTGCATGCTTCCAGATAATGATGCATCTGTGTGATCCTTTGAGTCGAGAGATATCTTGTTGTGGTAGTAATTTGGTAATTGTATGCTATATAATGAGGGTAAGTAGTGTTTTTCTCCTTTGCACGAAAAAAAGGTTTGTTTTGCTTGCTTTATATGAGAAATGTTATGGATATACCCTAAGAAGAAGATTATTCCTGCTGCAAAATGAAGTGCCAATTTATGCCTTCATCTTTTTTGTTGTACACCAGCTGGGTTGTATTTCCTTTAACAAATATGGCTTTTAGTGGGAGTTGTTAAAACAAATGCAATGCTGACCGCACTGTTCTGCTTTTCCTCTCCCTACAACATCATTGTGCATTCATGCTATTAATGGAAAGTTTATCTTATATGTTTCATGGTGACCCTGATTCACCTCCTCTATATAACATCCACGAACATGCATTCCTATTCATAAAGATATGGTATCAAAAATTCACGTTACAAGATTATAATTGCTAAAATGTCTTTAAACAACATTACTTGCAAAAGCACCAGTGCCCTGACTATTGTATGAAAATATATCAGTTAGAATATTGATATAAATATGAAGATTTTATGTTGATATACCTCCATGTAATGATTTCAAAACAAATTTAAGGCTTATTGATTGCACTCATGCGCTCAGTGTGCACCGTGGACCTAAACCATGCCCAACATTTGTTTTTGGAGCATAATGCCAGTAAGGTTGTTTCCTGCTGAACTCAAAAGAAATAGGCCAACATTGATTTCAATTTTTTTATCTTTACCCAATATGTTTCTAGTTATATTGATATTTATAGAAGTGTTTTTGGAACATGAAGCCACTAAGGTGGTTCCCTGCTGATTTCAAGTTATCAATCCAAAGAAGTAGGCCAATGTTGAATTCATAAAAAACAAGATACATAAATAGGAGAACCTTGCCCGAAAGGGTTGGCAGCTCTCAGGAGGATGTTCTCTTTGCAACTGTCTGGTAGAGACTGCTAACCATCTTTCTTAAGTTGCAGCTTCTCGAAATCTATTTAGACTGAACTCAGGTGCAAGTTGGCTATCAAAGGTAGGGCTTCTTCCTTATTTGATTAATGGATTAAATAGAGAAGAAAATTTATCCCTAGATCTCTTAAAAATAGACGAGATCAGGTGATTCTAGCAACTTGCTGTTGCTTGCTGATAGAGAGGAATGATTGTATTTTTCTTAGGAAAGCTTCGCCCCCATCCATCATCTTATGCAAATAATTTAATCCTTATTAAAAATGGGGTGCTTGCTATAATTCGAAAAATAGGATGAATTGTGGTATAGTTGTGATACTCCTTTCAGCTTAATTCCTTGCTATAAGCCTTCTCTCTTTACTCCTACATAAAGCATCTGATTCTTTCATTCTTTAATAAATTAGGTCAGCTTTGAGCCTCTTTATCAGAAAAAAGAGGAAAATTCAAATATTTCTTTCTAGCGATAGTGATTTTTATAGGCATATTTTCTGCTTAGTACAAAGCTTAAAAACTAGCACCAAAACCTATGCTAGTTGTCAACACGGTATGGTATTGGTATGGTACCGATACCAATGGTACATACCAAACTTGAATGGTATAGTGTTGGTATGATATAAGTCGTTTTGATCCCGGCTCCGAAAAATGGATTTAGGAAAGCTTCCACGTGACATCCTCAAGTTAGCCAAACCCTTAAGCGAGAGGGCCAAGGTTCTTTGTTGGCGTCTTGCGTAACAAAGGCAAGATGAAAGGCGGCGGGGACTCATTTGTACCGGTACTAATTGGTACATGCGGAGACTTAGAGTATCAAATAGACTGAAAAGTCATGGATGCTGACCTAGTATGATCAAATACGGTGCTGCCAATACTGACCGGTATCAACTTGTATGGTCGGTATGCACCAGTGTTACTAGTTTTGGTGTTCTAGCACCAGTACTCGTGTTGCTTTTCGCATTGGAATGATACAATTACGACAGTACCGTATTGACCGCCAGTTTATAAATCCTTCGCTTAGTACGTTTTGTATGATATTAATCAAAATGGATTACCCTATAGCTTCATATTTCTTAGTACGTTTTGTATGATATTAATCAAAATGGATTACCCTATAGCTTCATATTTCTAGATGTAAGTGGACAATCTCTATCTATTTGTTCTTAATATCAATACTCATTTAAACCCTTCCAATTGTTCCATGGGTTTTCTGAACCAGTATTAACTGTCCTTAAGCATGCCATTTAAGGTAGCTATCATGCTATTTATGTTCCTGTTGTTCATATACTGGGTTCTAGTAGCCCATATGAACTATATTTTGAAGGGCGTATTTGAGTTTTTAGGACCATGCTTTGATCTTTATTATCGTATTATTGATAGTCTAGTTTTGGCAGTCAGAATTAGGCATTAGTGATGCCTCATTGATGGAACATCTGATTGTAGGGATACTTTTGATAACGGCAGCTCAACATTTATGACATGAAATAATAATTGCATGTCCCCTGAAAATGCTATAATTTTCTTATTAAGAGAGGTTTTTCTAATTCTCTACTTGATCATATCTATAGTGGTTGTTAGTAGTAGCAACGGATTGTTGGATAGGAATTGCTTACCCATGTTAGTTGCATAAATCAGTCACATACTTTGAGCAATAATCTAGTTTCTCCCTAGGTTCAAAATGACATTACTACTCAAATTTAAGTGATCTTTTTTCGTAGTTTCGTGTTTTGGAATGGTTAATGTATAGAAATCATCGGGTGTCAAATGAAATCATTCTTTTTACCCTTTCAATTTATTCTATGCTGATTTTAGGTTTCTATACTGTGATTGATTATAGTATAGTGACATTCAGTTTTTGCAATATTTCATTAATTTGCACTATGTGACTCTATCTTTATTTTCATCTGTTTTTATCCACATGCATGCGTACATTTGTGTTTATATATGAGCAAATACATGTATAAATTTACTCAAGTATTAGTATTGGTACTTCTAGAACATATCATTTTCTGGCATCTGACCATCTAAAATCTTGATGCAGGTTTATTTGGAGGTCCCAAACAGTGAAAAACTTGCACAGGCACTTCACTTCAAGGTGAATGTTTACAAATATGTACTGAATATCACGCTTCCTACTACTTGGTGATTTTTTTTTCTTTATTAGATCTTTTTGATTTACAAGTAGGAGCTGGAAATGTGCAGATTTTATTTCTTGTGTTCTTTGAAATATCCAGCTTTTTTTGGTGATTTTTGTTTCTTTATTAGATCTTTTTGATTTACAAGTAGGAGCTGGAAATGTGTAGATTTTATTTCTTGTTGTCTTTGAAATATCCATATTTTTTGGTGGCACTTATGCTCATATATTTTGATCGCAATTTCTATTATTTATTGATTGCCCTTTCCCTTCTATTGTTTTGGCATTAAGACAGTTTATATGATCTTATTACCAATTCTTACCTTTTTCTCAATATATTTCTGCTCATTGAGCTTTCACTGTGTTATGAATATGACAATGATGCTATTTTTCAGAGAGCACCCCATTTCTCACTTTCAAAATAGGCCAAGTGGTGGTCCAAATTTTTTATTTTTTATTTTTTAAATTGTCAGGGGGTACCATATGTAATATATTGGAAGAATGCATTTTCATCTTATGCTGCTTCGCACTTTCGCCAAGCATTGCTATCAGTTGTACAGAGGTATGGTCATTTGTTAATCTGTTTCTCTTCCTCCATCCAAGGAACTTCATGCAGTCTAATGTCAGCTTTTTGTTGGGTTCAGTTCATATAGCCATACATGGGATGCTTTTCAACTTGCACATGCATCTTTCCGGCTATACTGTGTACGGAATAATCATGTTTTGCCAGATAATGGCCAGAAGGCTAGTGGTAAGCTTGCGCCCCGTCTACTAGGAGATGCTCCAAAGATCAATATAACTCCTGCAGAGAAGGATATGGGCGAAGAAGAAGAAGAAGGCTCATCTGAAGCTCTTCCTGCTATAAAAATTTATGATGAGGATGTGGACATGAGGTTTCTGGTTTGTGGACTGCCCTGCACCTTGGTGAGCTTGAGTTTATATAATTACCCTCTCCCCCCTCCTTGCTGCTTCCTTGCTGCTTAGCCTAATCTATTCCGTATCTATTTCATAAACATTTGTCATAACTTATCATAATACATATTTTATCGGCTATTTGTTTCCTTATTTTCCAGGATGCATGTCTGCTGGGTTCTTTAGAAGACGGTTTGAATGCCCTCCTGAATATTGAAGTAAGTATGCTGAAAAAATAATTATTCAAGTTACAGAATCTTTTTAATTTATTGTGTCATTATGGTTGAGTTTAAAACTTCTTGCCTAACATGTATAGACAAAAAACGTTGTCGATCCCTGTCTTTTTCATAATCTATCACTATGGTCTAGTTATAATTTCAGCTGGAAAATCACTATCTCATTTTTCAGTTGTCCTTTTAGGATGATTTGGCAAAGTCATTGTAGTTCATAGCATTGTAAACGTTTTAGGGGATTTTTAAAACAAAGGTGGATGAAACCTATGAGTTAGTGTTTCAAATCTTCAAAATGGAATGGTGGAGTCTTGAGAGATTCCTTGATGATTTTACTATATATCTGATTGAAAACAGGTATGGCAGGTAGTAAATCTGAAAATAGTTTGAATTCAGGATGGACATGGAGTCTTCGAGCACTTGGGAATTAGTAAAGAATAGATTTAAGTGTTTTTTAGTTTCAATGGGCATGCAGCAAATAAGAGATCTTTTATAAAGAATGATACATAGTATAACAATCGAGGAGGGGAGAGGGAGATTTTTTCCAGAAAATATATCTAGTGCATGTACACTAACATTCGTTGCTTCCACTCTTGGATTTAAGTATGTGCACACTGGTTTGTGCTAGCTGTACTGTATTGTACCCTTAAGGTGCTTGTATTGGTACACCCCTTGGTGCCTAACCATGCCAACTTATGGTAGGGCAGCCTAATACACAAGGCTGCCCCCATTGTGGGGTGTGGGAAAGGTTAGAGACACACAGCCTTACCGTGGAGAGGCTATTTTAATGTTTCGAACTTATGACCTCTGCACATTGGAGCAACCTTACCAAACCATGCCAGTATATGTATAACATCTTATTTTTGTTGTGTCTGCACTAAGAGGAATATTGTGTATTAGTATAGTAGCGTACAACACTCTACTGCACCTCTTCATACCTCAGGCATACCAATTTTGGTACTTCAACCCATGTTTCACCGATGCTACTCTAAATTCATTTGCTTTTCCTATACTATCTTACAAAGCAAATTAAGATATTAAACCCATTATAAATGCCATATTTTTTCAAAAAGAAAATTTCTTCCAAATCGTGGCATTCCCTACCAACTATAAAATAGATGCTTGCCCTATCCCCCAAGGTTATCCCAACACGGTGGATGTGCCAATTCCAATCCAAAGCACCCTTTGTACCTGATGTAACATATATTTACAATGTATACTATATCCTAATACTTTATTAGAAGTGACCACTGTTTCCAACTTTTCAATTGCTGTGATAACTCTAAGTAGATTTATATTTAGAGGTTTAAACCATGCTTTCTATAGAAAAGTACCCAAAAATTATTGAACTCTTAAGGAGTCCAAGGGGGGGACTCTTCTTGTGAATTTTATAGTTTTATGTGTAATATGAGTCCCACGCCCTCCAAGATTGAAATTCATAGCAATTTGCTTGTCATAATAAAACTTAAGCTTGTCTAGATTAAGAACGTAATATACCAAATTAATCTTGAACAATTTTATATAGAACACATATTAGGTCCTAATCCATAAAGTCTTTTTAAAATTTTCCTATATCTAAAATCTTTAATAGTAGCGTGTATTTGTATGTTCATTATAACTAGTGCATACATATATACATATTTATAATTTATTATATATCATTAAGAAATTATTTTCTGCAGACCCTGTCCTTCCATTTCTAGTACATGGACCCACAGGCCATTACATTCTTGTCTCGTTAGATAATGAAGCACTTGTTGTTGCCCTAATCCTACACCCTGTACACTCTTCTCCATGCTTTCAAGTTCTTATGGAAACCAAACATGCACGTTTAACATGGCAAGTCAGTACAGCAGGAGGTGGAAAATATAATGCGTTTACAACACCTCTTCCTTCACCATATGAAGCATGATTCATGGGATTTAGATTGAAATTTCAGGGAGACGATATGTTATCTTTGGTACTTCCCTGCATTATTTTATAACTGACTTTAAGTCTCCCATGACTGCCTTTCTTTATACTTTTTAGTCCTAGTTCTTTTGACCAAATTCCATTCGCTATCTTGAATCCAATAAGGGTCTGCATTCTTTCATTATATGTATCCGCATTATGATGAGAATGGTGCCATAAACAACGCTTTTCAGAGGCATCGTGACATAAACTATGTAGACCTTATGCCATCTTATTAGTTGCAAAGTGTATATAAAAGTTTCAGCTAGTAGAGATTGTTTATTTGGTCGGGCCCCTCTTCCTAGGAACTGCTTCAGGTTTGAGAAAAAGAGACTTAGAGTTGATATTAAGTCAACCCATATCACTGTCTTCCTGACCCTAGCTTCTGCTTTTTGCCCCCTTTATTCCTCCCTTAGCTACCAAGCCTTTCCTCTACAGCCTCTTCGCATGTGTGTTGAACATATAGCTTCAGGAGCATTTCAACTTGGGCAAAAAGGCATACAATTACTCAGGACTTGGAATGAACTGCCATGGTCTTTCTTCATATACATGTATACAAACATATATACATACTTGCATACATATATACTTGTAAATCTGTATTTATATATGTGTGTATGTATGAATGTATGTCTGTGTATATATATTCACCAAGACAAAGTAATTAACAATTTACAGCTGTCCTAAACTAAAGGAGATTAAATCAATGATGATCCAGTTCTTAAGACTACGTCCTGACATATATCTTGGTTTGCTTTATTCTGATTGCTATTTTTCTTTTCCCCTTTGTGCCTGGCATTTTGTATTGGCATTAGTAGCTTGCATTATAATTCCTCTTACTCATTTTTTTTGCTACTGTTTACAGATTCGGGGGAGTAAACTTCATAACCGAGTCAGGTATATTTTTAAGCTGTCTCTAGTGCTGTGGTGGAGGTTACAAGCATGGCCTTCACCAATGATGCATTGGGATTTGAGATAGTGTTGCATTTTTTTTTTGTAATCATTGTCTACCTGCTCTATCCACAAGTCATTTTCATTCTCATTCCTTCGACAAGCTGTTATGTTTTTGTTATTATGATAAATCTGACCCGCCGATGCCTCATGGTAAGATTGGTAAAGAAAGATGTCTATAGTGGCTCATATGCTTAATAGAAGGGCAGTCGTATTCTTATTCTCATGCAAAAATCAGTAGTGATTGGCCCCATTTTTGCACTTGGATATGCAATTGCTTCTGCGCTCTTTTGGGATTTAGGTCATTGCTTAATTTCTGAAACTACTTGTATTATTTGGGTTTGTGGCTTCTCTCTTTTCTAGAACTTTCTTACTAATGGAGATGAGGTTATATGAAGTGTTTGAGGATTGCTTGGCCTTAATGCAGGCCAGCCGCATCCCTGGCTACTCTATTAGATCCACCAGCATGGGCCCTGTGCTGATGATGCTTAGATGATATGAATGGTTAAGATTGAACTTGATAATTGGGCTTGGTATTACACTAAGCGTCTATTCATACTTCATTTCATAATTGTTAGATGTCCCTTGTAACTGTCATTCTCCAATTCATTATTTTAGGGAGAGAAGTATAAGGGGCATTTAGTGTAGATATACATCTGTGGATACTCTGCATATAATAAACGCATGCTAATTAGCAGTATCTCAAGGAAAACTCTTGCACTTATCTCCATCCAGAAACTGTCACAAATGTCTCTAACTTACATGCATAGCATCGATTCAAATGTCCATATAAGAACAGTATCACCTATTGAAGGAAATTTAAATTGAAATTACTTACAAAGATATCATGTATATGAAAATTTCCTAGCCTAAATCTTTTAAATTTCAAAATACTTTGACATTTAACAACTTAAAATAACAGGAAGACATTTTTTTTCAGTTGATTGGTTCCCTGGGTTTTCCAAGGTGTGTATAAACTCTTATGAACTGAAATGAACATGGGCTAAAAGTTTGAAGTTTAGCTATATCTTTATTTATTTATTTATTATCATGCTTTTTATTATGAACGGTAGAGGCATTATTGCTTTTTCCCCCTTTTCCAATGACATCATAAGACAGTGAGCTCATTGATGGGATTTGTTCTCTGCCAGTGCTGCGCCACCGCCCCTTCAAGCTGGGACTTTTTCTCGTGGGGTTGTGACGATGCGTTGTGATATCACAACTTGCAGTTCTGCTCATATCTCACTTTTGGTCTCTGGTAGTGCACAGACTTGTTTTGACGATCAGGTACAAGCTTTTAGTATTATTTGACTTTCTGTGAGATATTAAGCTTCATGTTGGTAAATCATTAAGTGCTCAATTGCAGCTTTTGGAATCCCACATCAAGAATGAACTCATTGAAAAGAGTCAGCTAGTTCATGCTCTGCCAAATTATGAGGAAAGCAATCCATCTCGACTTGAGCCTTTAAATTCTGTTTCCATAGCTTGTGGAGCACCAGCATTTGAAGTTTGCATGAAAGTCCCTACTTGGGCTGCCCAGGTTGCTATCTTGTTTTCCCGTTTTCACTCATCTCAATATTGACTGATTCTTTTGATTCTTACATCATATATTCTTATATCTTTTTCCAATGTTTTCCTGAATTGGTCAACTCGTCAATAGCATTTTTTTTTGAGTGACACACTTGAAATAAGTTCCTGCCTTGCTATTACTGTAATCCCAAGGTAGAGAGAACTCTGCTGGCTAAATTATATATTCAGTAGCTAGGGCTGTTGATGCTAACATAAATTGCTACCTAAGTATTAGCTCGGCTTCTGGTTCCTAAATCCTACAATGAATTTGACATATATTTTTTATATAATGGCCTGCTTGTTGCTTGTTCATATGAATCACAGGTTATGAAGCATCTTGCACCTGAAGTCTCTTATCGTAGCTTGGTCACACTTGGCATTGCAAGTATTCAGGGTACTCCTGTTGCTGCTTTCGAAAAAGAAGATTCAGATCGCCTTCTTTTCTTCTGTACAAGACGGGGCTCAGATTTGCCTATGGAAGATGATGCCAAATTTTGTTTGCCGAGATGGTCTTCCTCTGTAACTAAAGAAAGGTCCAAACCAAGATTAGAATCAAATCCTGTCACCCCTATCAATAATGTTGGTGAAAATGGGGTGGCTGGCGCAAATGCCGATAAAAATGGCAAGAGGGCAAAGATATCGTTTGAAAGGTCTCCTTTGACCATCTCGCCTATGAGGCAAAGATCAAAGGTCACTGCAATGAGGCCCATTCCTCACTCTCGGAAGCACAAAATGCTGCCTTTTTCAGGAATACCTGAAACTGATGGATATGAAGGGAACCAGGTGAAGCCTAACTTGTCAATAGTTCCATCAGTGAAGCATAGTTCAATGCCAGCTGCCCCATCGACACACAGAAAATCCTTGTCCAGTTCATTCCATGCTCAACAGATAATTTCACTGAACCCACTGCCAATGAAGAAGCATGGCTGTAACCGGTTGCCCATTCAAATTTGTCCTGAAGTAAGCAATTCTGAACCATCTATTTGTCAGTGAGAAGCTCAATCATATGCTTATTTAAGCTTATTGAATTGTCTTCTCTAGGAAGACTTCCTGAGGGATGTGATGCAGTTTTTAATCCAAAGGGGCCACAGCCGGCTTGTCCCCCAGGGAGGGATATCCGAATTTCCCGATGCCATACTAAACGCAAAGCGCCTGGACCTGTACAATTTGTACAGAGAGGTTAACCTTTATCTGGAAAATTTTTGTGCATATTTTTTACAGGCTTACTATGGCTATCATGTTTCTCCTTGATTACTTTTTGAAATTATGACTCAAAGTATCTCTTGCGCCAGGTGGTGTCAAGAGGAGGCTTTTATGTTGGAAATGGCATAAATTGGAAAGGCCAAGTTTTCTCAAAGATGCGCAACCATACAATGATCAATAGAATGACTGTATGTTTCTCTTTTTGTATATATACGTTTCATGTTGCTATTAGTTGCCGGTGCCTGCTGCACACCAAGCTGCATTTTTATAGCTTATGCAAAATTATAGCAGATCTACTATGACTTAAAAACACTTACTAGATTTTAGAGTTCATTGCATGTATATTTTTTTTTTTTGGGCATATCAATTATGGGAGGTCCAGGAATTGCAGGTTCTAGTCTCTGGTACCACATGCTGGCACAGCATGTGGGTTGTGAGGTGGGGCCCAGTGGGTGGAGGGCTGTTTTCCTTGGGTTTTTGTAGTGGTGGCCTATGAGACTGATGTCAACAAAGGATGAACAGCGTGCAACTTATGTTCATTATTTTGATAAATGATATCATAGTTATATAAGAAAAGTTGTTCAGATGTGGATAATTAGATTCTCTTTTATCACAGACACTTAAATAAGTGACCTATGGCTTGCTGTGCTGGTACACACCGAATTGGTATTAAATCGAGACTCGGTATGAGGCTCGGTACTCGGTACACCGAATTGACCTCTATGCTAGATATACCGACACTATACCAGTATGGCACCGGTATAGAGTCCGATATGGAGAAGGCGAACCTTATAACCTTTATCTGAATTAATTTTCTTATATTTCATATCGACGCTATTGTCATAATTGGAGTCATGCATACAAAAATGCTGGAGAACTAATTATTCTCCTTTTTCTTCATTTTTCCTGTATATTTTTTCAGGGTGTAGGAAATACCCTCAAAAGGCATTATGAAACCTATTTGCTGGAATATGAATTAGCACATGATGATGTGGATGGAGAGTGTTGCTTGCTGTGTCACAGGTATGTAGTAACTTTTTTCCTTGCTTTTTGTTTGATGCTTCCCCTTTGTTCTCAAAATCAACTCTGATATTGGAGTATATTGAGTCTTTCACCAGTAGCGCTCCTGGTGATTGGGTTAACTGCGGCTTATGCGGTGAATGGGCCCACTTCGGTTGCGATCGACGACAAGGCCTCGGTACTTTCAAGGTGCGTTAGCTTCCTGCAGATTGCTTTACAATCTGAAACATCTTTATCTGCTGTCCATTTTACTAGCATCCTTGAGAGCTCTTGCTTTTATATATTGGTAGTTTCAATATTGTTAAAATCTTTTGATTACTCTTCCGAGTTAAACAACGCATACAAAGTACCTTGCATGTCGTAGTATTTGTAACTATTTGTAGGATTTGATTGTCCTAAAATGTTCTTACACCTGTGTTCGATTTGATGTAATTACAGGACTATGCAAAGACAGACGGGTTGGAATACATATGCCCTCACTGTAGCCTATCGAATTATAAGAAAAAACCACAAAAAATGGTCAATGGTTTTTCGAATACATCCACTGTTTCACGGCATGTGTAATTTCTTCTTCTTTTTCTGTTTTTGATAATAGAGGGGCCCCAATTTGTTTAGGGGTTCACTTGTAATATTCTCATTGTTGTTTCATCAAGGTTTAGCGCAGTCCAAAATCTAAATATAGTGCATAGCTACACATAAGAGAAAGAAAATAATTACTTCGTTCTTTGCCTAATCGGTTCGATCTCATCTCTGGTTTTCGTTCGTGATGCAGTTGCAGGATAGCTTCTATGTTCTCAGACTCCAACAAAATAAAAAAATAAAAAAGGTCACAAGTTGATGGCTCGTTTAAATTTAATACTGTATCTCATGCATTTGGAATTAGAGAATGGTGGGGAGAAGGAAAGCAAAGAGAGAGAAAAAGCCATCGAACTTCTGAATTTGAGTTTCATTGGAATGGTGGGATTGGTCATGAATAACCTGCAACAGATGTGAATGGTTCTATATAGTAGTAATCTATTTTTCTTGCATATGATAGTAAAATAACGGCTGGTAGGTGGTTTTGGAGGCCTTTTATTATGTTGTATGTAGCCATGGCTGGCCGTGAAGTGTTCTCTCCAGTTTGATGGCTCTTGTGCAATGGAAATAACAGTTTTAGAGGGAAAATTGTAAATAACAGCTATTATTTATCATTTTGACAATCCATCTAAATAAATTAGTATTTTTAATGTTAAGTTGATTGATTTTTTTTAAATTTTTTGATTTGGTTGCATAACAATCAGAATTTTATTTAAAAAAGCTAACTAGAAGATATTATTTGGATTTCATAGTCTTAGTCTTGTATAAAAATTTAAGATGTTTTTGGCAAATAACCAAGGTGTGACTAAATATATATGTTTGCTTGTGTTCTTACAAGTTGATATCAATGTAGCCCATGGATATTCCTTAATAAATATGGATGGACCAAGAGACGGAAAGAAGACAAAAACAATGATTCTTGAATGGGGAAGAATCGTTGTGATGAAGGAGAAGAAAGGACCGATCAATCTTAATTCATTGAGTTGGAGAAATCCATAGGAGGCCCTCTTGTAATGCATTGCATAAAAGAATATTGCTTGATCAAAAGAAATTCCTATTGATCCAACGATCAAAGTAAATAGCACCAATACAAGCAGAAAAAATAGCGCATTGATTGGATGAACATAAAAGTTGCAGTTTGTATCTTGAAATAACATAGGTAGAGTTGGAATGGAATCTGATTCCTAGTAGCAGTTGTTTTTTTGAAAGTAATGGCAATTGATTCTGAATGACTCTGAAGAACGAAACTATCTTTCCGTCGTACTTGACTGACAAATTTTTTCTTTAAATTACTTATTGAATTGAATTTCGCATCGATAACCATTCTAGGAGAAGTTCGAATATGTTCTATTTGGATATCAATTGATCTTGGTTTGACATGATTTCCGGGTTACTAATTTTCTGCTTATAAAAATGTTGTAATTGAAAAAGATTACAGTCGGAATAGGATTCATTATGGCTAGAGCGCCCAAATCCACTATATATTTGACACAGGTTGTTGTAATGCTTATGGTGAATGTATCGATCATAGTTGATGCATGAATAAATGTATTAGTGAATGTTTTATTCATGAATTATTTATTATAATCATATCCCATAAATAATTCTTACAGATCCTGGTGTACGAGGTGCCCGAGAGTGAGCTGAGATGCCAATTTCTCGGGTTTGGAAATCCCAGTTTCCCTCTCAATGACGCAAGCAAGCGCGTTTTCCTCGTCACTTTTTATTTTTATCGTATGGATATAACGTAACCTGTTTTAGTGGACAAATAACGTCTACTATTTCGGTCATAGTTGCTGGTTAAGCTTCAGGCTATTCTACATATTATTTACTCACTCTATTAGCTTAATGTTTTAGATCCAATTATCAGTTAAAAGTGTTTATTTTGCTAGAATTCATGGGTCTAGACCCTTTTCTAAGTCAGTAGGCAAAGTTTAATGTCTTTTTTGATTCATTTTCTGACAGGTTTATTCAACTCTGGCACAAATTTGGATGTGACTTAAACAGGTTTTTTGCAATTTGACTCAATTATAAGTGCAGCTTATCATGAGCCTCAAGGGCAGGTTGTAAATGTTGCATGATTCGATCTAGAGACTGTGCAACCTTGCTGCAATTTTTGGTGCAGTTTATCACGATCTTGACATGATTCAAGTGCGAGTTAACATTGGTTTTAGGATTCACATGGCCAGTATTCAACTTAAATGTCTTTATTGCTGGATCATTAGAGAGATGTTGGCGATGTTGTCTATTATTACATGCATCCGAAATAAGCGAAAAAGAAAATCTCTCTAAGCCTGCATGTGGACTTCAATTCTTCAACAATGATTTCTACTTCTCAGCACTCTCCAATGAAGAAGAGCTCCTCCTAATATAGTATGGATGAGAAGTATGCCAAATAACCTCCGCACCAAGAAATGGAGAGGTGAATCTTCTAGTGTCTAGAATCTTTTGTAAGATCCGCATGGAGGCATCGAGTCAACAGAGATGTTCCAAAACAGCAACTGCTTCCATGCCCTTTCGTCGTGACGGCCACCTCGGAAACCAAATATTAGTCTACTGGGCATCCGCCCGGAGTAACTACAGGAGATCTGGTGGGAAGCTGTGAGTCCACAGTTGCCGATCAGATATCTTTGGACCCAAGTTCACAAGCTAGTCAGCAAGAGCATGACTCTCACAAAAATGTGAGAAACTTGCTCATCAGGGAAAATTCTCAGGAGGTACTCAATCTCAGTAATGCATGGATGAGTCGAGAACTTTTTTTAGGGTATATTTAGTTTGGGAGAGTTTGAGTGGTTAAATCAAAATGAGAATGAATGACTTCTATTCCAATTATTTGGCTGGTAGAAGTTCCATTCCGATTTCAATTCTAGGAGAGGAATGGGAATACCACAATCCCGACTCTCTCCTAGTATTCAAATTTCATTCCAACCTGACTTTAGTTGTGAACCAAATGCACCTTGAGATATGATATATGATAGTGCTAATAAAGTTCTACCAATTACAACATGTCACCTCTGGAGTGACTTTCTGATACTTTAGCGCATAGCTGCACGCAAGGGAGAAGGATGAACTAGAAATAAAAGTATAATGATGATTTACGATATTAACATAATTGATAGAAGCATTCTGCAGATTTTAAGAGAAATTCTAATGAAAAGATTGATTTTGTAGTGGATTATGTTTACGAACATGTTGTGTGCTTATTCCTGCTGTTTTTTTTCCAGGTGTGGATCTAAGATTTGCCATGGATGCGTATTGAAGTGGGATGTTTCCCATGCTAGTTGCAGCACCTAACTTTAAGAGCAAGAAGTCTGGTTGATGGATTAGTGATCGAGAGAGAGAGAGAGAAATCTAGCCTCAATTTACCTTGTCGTTAGTCTGGATCTGAATTTTGTTACTGCAGGCACCCTAGGACTTTTGAACCCTCTCTCTATCTTCTTTTTCCTTTTTTTTTTTATTTCTAATGCCAGTTGAATGCCTTCTTCAATTGAACAGGATCAAGCTGTCCAAGTACATGTCGCAACTTATGCTTTATATATACAGGTTCTATCCATTCTTTCATTAGTTTGAATATTAGCATCTTCTTATCAGAGTACTCAACTACCCTTGTCACAGAGGACTGTTCAATACTCAGTTCTAGTCATAACTCCTGCACCAAAAGCTTGGCAGTCTACCTACTAATATCAGACCCTCTAATCATAGCTGCTGCAGTTCAGCGACATTAGCGATGGATGCGATTCTCGACCTCGTGCATTAGGAGATGCTATCAATTGTTACTGCTGGATCATGGTTTCATTAATCTTGTGGCTCCTCCTGACATCTGATCTTAAGAAGGTTGTATCACAGTTACCATCATTTCGCAATCATGCTTGGTAAATATAGTTCCAACTTAACCAGTGCCATTTTCTCCCTTCAAAGAAAGGGTGCCAGCTTGTTTGTCTATTCTGTTAATATAAGATACCTAGGTTTGATCTTGCTCTTGCTCCAACGTCTAGCCAGGTTTAACCTGTCCAATTACTCAGGAAAAAAGAGAGAAAAAAAGAAATCTAAGAGAGAAACAAAGAAGGCAATAGACTGCAATTCAGTGGGTTGACGTGGTCTGCCGGGTGGTTGTAAATATTTGAACATTTATCATCAAGACAAACATCGACGATGTTTACGCAGCAACAATATTTATTTCAATAACTATTTATCAAACATACATGTATTCGCCTCCCCGAACAGCATTCGCTGCACCCTTCCTTTCTTCCTCTGCCTCTCTTTCTCTCTCTTTCCAGCTCTCATATGCATGGTCATCTGTCCTCATTTCATGTCTGCATATTGGACAGGAGTTGTGCTCATCCTGCAGGTCAGTAAAAGAGAAAGCTAAGATAAAAATGATCACAGGAAATCATTTGATAGTATTTTCCAGTACTTGAATTTACTAATGACAATAACAAAGAAAGTGCTGTATCACCAGCCATGGTTTCAGACACGGGGGATGGAAGAGATGCTTGCAAGGTAGCTCCTGCAATTTGTCATCTTTAACAAAGTTCTCCTGGCAAACAGCACAGTGTGTTTCTCTGCCCAACCTAGCAATGACTTCCTCAGTTACATTAATAACTGGCAGATTTGCAACAACTTCTTTTGAGGCTGGTGGCGGTCGCTGCGCCCCAGCACCAATTTCCTGGAAACATGAGAAGGATGTGTAGGTTTTAATGATCGCCTTCAGAAATGAAATTAAATCTAAATTAGGCACATCAACTACTGCTAAAATCTATATATTTTCCCGTGATTTAACATGTTTGTCCGGCTGAATTTGTGAACACATAAGAGACCTAGACTAATGACATTTGTTTAGGATATGAATTCCCCAACTCTAGAATTTTCTTCTCTCTTGAAAGACCTAGAAATTAAGTTGTAATCATCCAAAGAGGATACTTTACCAATACACTGTAAGCATTCTATACCCTAACCTTAGTCTTACAAGAAATTACATATAACTAAAAGAAACATGTGGTGTTTCCATGAAATTAAAATGCATGCTCATACCTGCAATGAAGCTTCAATAACATTATCCAGGTCCAGAAAGCCACCGATTTCTTGCATATTGTTAATTAGTTCTCGAACAGATTCAGGAACGTCAGTCACTCTAGCATTTTCAGTTGCATCATTGTTTTCCTCCTGACCTCGAGAAGATTCAGGAATAGAAGTCCAATCTTGTGCTACAGCTAGAGTTGTTAGTAGATTCTGTGCCACAAGCCATGCAGGAGGTGCAGGTTCAGGCTCAACAGTCAAGTGCCCTTCAAAAAGATACCTAGAATCTGAAGAAAGCAAAAAAAAAAAGGAAAAAAAAATGTAAGAAATTATCTATGCATCAAAAAAATGAAGCACAAATAATTAGCATTTAAAATAGGTATTCAAAGCCTTAGCTTCCCCAAAAATGCTGCCTAACCAGGAAACTAGTTATGAAAATCTGCAAAATTTCAGCAGCTAAGTTGTCCGGTGAAACTTAAAACTTTGACAAGTTGAAATGTGTCTATATTATGGGATAATGTAAGTTCTATTAAGAACCAACATGCAAGTTGCATTGTCAAATCTCTTCCGCACCTATAGTTACAACTTTGGTACTAATTCAACCAATACATATGCATAGATGCATCCTCTCCAGCTTTCTTATTCCAATCGCCCTAAACTTTCTGCAGGGGGATCATATACGCCCTGCACTCTGCGTCATCTTTTTCTACATTCTGACTAGTATAACTCTACAACTTATATCACTGAATTTCATGATTTCTTTGCAAACCACTAACACAACTCCAGCTTTCCTATTCCAATTGCCCTGAACTTTCTGCAGGGGGATCATATACGCCCTGCACTCTGCATCATCTTTTTCTATATTCTGACTAGCATAACTCTACAGCTCATATCAAAATGAGCTTCCTAAGTTCTTTGCAAACCACTCACCAAAATCAGTCATTTCCCTACTTCAGTTGCAGAATAGGCTATTATGACATCAGCTTAAATGCGGGAACTGAATATCATCCACAGAATTCTACATAAAGAATGGGCAGGTTGACCTTGGACATGAAAACTCTATAAAAAGAATGAGCAGGAAACACATGTCAAATGCCTGGTATAACATTAGCCAAATTATCAAATTTGCACAAGATCATCAGCTTATTCACAATAAGACAATCTGTTCTTTTATATGGAAGCAGTACCTGTTGGTCCTCTGTTTGACACTGGAATCTCAGACTCCATTTCATGTAGATGCTCACGAGCTCTAGCAATGCATTTCTTCATATGCTCCTTTTCTGAGGACTCAGTAACCAGGCCCTCTGCTTCTTCAAAGAGCCTTAAGCCAGCAAGCCAGAAGCCAGTCGCCGTATATCTAGTCTGAAGAACAGTTGCAACACGGCAAATAGTAGAATAAATCTGAATAAAAAAAAAAAATAGACAAAGTAAGTACATAGTGTATAAGCTAACAGTTAGACCGGTATAAAATTTACAGAATAATTTCATTCAAATAAAATAAACTTAAAAGTTAATAAAATTACATAGGAATTATCAAAAAGAGAAGAGTCAGGCAAAGTTCAAAAGTATCTAAGAAAGACATTGTTAACTAAAAAATTCAAGCCAAATATTACAAAGAGAGGCCACCTATTCTTAAGTTGCAAAAGATTCACGAATATAAGTAAAGAACACAGAAATCCTTACTGTTACAACAAAGCTAGACCAACTCCAGAGGACAACCTGGAGGAATTTTTTTCCTTTTACACAGTTAAGTAGCAATGGGAATTACCAGTAGAAAACAGACATTCATTAACATAGGCAAGTCCAATATCAAAAACATAAGGCCAATTCAAAATTTCTTTCCAAATTTTCTCCTGCAAAGACATTCAAATGAAAAGCAAAAAGAGAGGTGTAATTTGCAATATTCATTTTAAAAAAGTATTGTAATGAGGAGACAGAAGTAATGAACAGCAATCTACTAGTCAAAATAAGACCTTCATCTGGCTGACTGGCTCAGGTTCCTGTTCTGCAAAATTAACTCATTCTACCCAAAAAAAATCTTATTCTCTAACTGCCCATTTAAGCCACTTATAAATGCAGCACAACATAATTGGCAAACTTGTCAAATATCAGTTCTTCTTGGAAAGTTACTTTAATAATCTCATTCAACAAGTGCTAATCACTAGTCCTCATTTCCCCAGAGAAAATAAGGTTATTAATGATCATCAGGTATGAGGTAACTGCAAAAGGTCTCTCCAGGTCTTCAGAGGTAAGAGAAAAACTCTTCCCTCCTCATCCCAGAAATCACAAGCCACATATCAGGGTTATCCATAGTTGGACATGGGACAAGAGTGTCAAGTGCCCAGGAGTCTTGGAGAATCCGACACAGCAACCTAAAAGAACTTCAACATGTGAACACAGCTATACAATTTATGACCTTGGTTTTATCTGGCTATGCAAGTCTAAGTGATACACTACCCTATATTTTCAAATCCTTGATACCGACCAAATTACATCAAACTACATTCTATGACAAGTATTCCCCCACTCCCCAATCCTCCTTTTTAAACAAAGATAAGTATCCCATTTTATTATTGTTCCTCCAAACCCATTTGTCAAAAAAACAATATTTGCAATCATATCCTCAGATACCAACTCCTTACTATCCTTGAACCTTGGCATGGCAACAAACAATATCCCAATTGACAAAGTGAATCCCTCAATTTCTACTAGGTCCCATGCCACCCATCAACAATAAAAGCACATGCAAATTACTCAAGCTTAGCCAAAAAAGAAATGATTTGAAAACTTAATTGTCATGCATTTGGCTAATAAAAGTGATTTTTCATCTAGAGAATGAAATATAATCTTTTAGTTTATCAATCTCCTATGGATCCATATAACACTCATGTCTCAATCATGTAGATTTTCAAACTTTAATGGAAGGCTAAAATACAAGTCATCATCTTTTATGCATTAAAGAGATTAACACAGCGATCGCTGAACTGATCCAAGCCAAGCAGTTTATCTCATACAGAACTAAAACGACACCAAGTCGGGTCAGTTCAACAAAGCAAGTGGTTTGGTATTTCAAGAGCCTTTGAGGGCTCTCTCTCTCTCTCTCTCCCCCTCGGACGCTCGCCCGCTCCTTCCTCTTTGATGCCATGATGCCATCAGCCAGTAAATTTCTCTCTCTCTCTCTCTCTCTCTCTCTCTCTCTCTCTCTCTCTCTCTCTATGCCGAATGCTTGGTTGCTCCCCTTTCTTTAATGTTGCAATGTCGTGGCCGATAAGCATCCCCCTCTCTTTCTCTCTATCAAATACTAGCTTGCTCCCCCCTCTTCAATGCTACGATGCCATCGACCGATAAGCCTCCCTCCTCTCTCTCTCTCTCTCTGTCAGATGCTCGCTTGCTCCCCCCTCTTTGCCACCACAATGCCATTGTCTGGCAAGCCTCCCATCTCTCTCCCCCTTCCTCCCTCTCCCTCCCTCCTTCCCTCTCTCTCTTCCTTCCTCTCCCTTCCCATGGTTCAGTATGCCCGACTCAGTACAGTACACCAAGATCATATCGAACTAATCGCCGGCCAATACGAGCCCCGGAACCAGTCCGGATTAACATCTGTTGTCGGTCCATCATCATACATCTCAGTCAAGGTACTCTTGCTAATTTTTGCTTATAGAACCAACACCCACTCAAAAAAATTAGAAGGATACAATAATCAACAAGCTTTTGGAATAACTAGATAAAAGAATAGATTGCTACCTGCATATAAATATGGGAAACAAAGTGTGGCACATCTAAAAAGTTCATCCCATTTCCCAAGAAAGCATAATCTTTTGAAAACTTCCATAACCACTAGAGTCCGCTACCTCCCATAAATCCAGTTACTCCAAATAAAGCATTGACAACAATTACTCAATAAAAGAATGTTGCCTATGGTACAGTTCTTCGCAACCTAAACCAAAGCTCTCTAAATACATCCTTTCAAGGAAAATTATCCATCTTCCAATTTGAGTTCCCATATGCTTCCTCAATGTTTTCACCCATAAAGGTCACCCTCCCTTTACTCCAGAAGTTGTATATCCATGAATCTATAAGATATATCTTGTTTTTTTATAAAATAAATTGTCTAGAAATTTACTTTTAATAAAAAGTCAACATTGTTAACTGTAACATATGTTATTAAAGAGAAAGAAAGTAAATATTTATATTCCATTTATACTATCATTGGGATCTAATATTAATTACTTTTGGGATCATACCATTAGTCCTTCTATAAGGTGCTTGTATGTGGGGAGGATCCTAACAATCCTCCTTATTTTGGATTTGGTGGTCATCCTCCACCTGCATAAGTTTCTATTTGTTGGATGATGGCCATCATTGCAATACACTACAACTTGCATAATATTTTATCTCTAATATTTATTTGTCATCAATTTCAGTTCGAGATTGTTGGGTTTGTTTGGAGTCACCTTATTGCTCATGCGCTTTCGCAGGCTTTTTATAAAATATACATTACGCTTTTTATTTGGCTCACCTGAGACTGAATATGGTAGCATAGGAAAGAAGTGGCAGATATTACTAAGGATGGCGAAAGGAAGAAAAAAGAAAAGACATCAAATCACATGGGTCTTAAAGGAGGTAGCATTTTTTTTCTTTAAATATTTGAATTATATAGGACAGTCAACGGAAATCTCATTATATAAATTTAGATATAAAATCTCTTTGCTTGGTTGGAGAATCAACAAAGAATACAAGCCCAAAGGGTAATATGTGGGAGCATGATGGTTTGATATTATTAGTGACATCTACTTCTATTGATTTGAGAGGCAAAACTTTTTCTTAACAAAAGTTAGTTATCTATCACAAATGTAGCTGTAGAAAAAAGATAACCAGAATGCCCTCACTTGGATGAGGAATTGAAAAGCAAGCTAGCAACTTGCTCTATATTCTCAAGAATACTAGCTCTATATTCTCAAGAATATAGATAACGACAAAGGTGGTACAGTTTTCCCTACGTTGTACTTTAAGCTTTCCAATAGAATACCAAATATTATGATAAAAAGCATGTTGGAGGAACAACCACCAGGTTGGATTTGCCCTAATTTTCATTCTTCTCCATCAGTTTTGCCATGTATGAAACAAAAAACATCAAAAAAAATATTAATGATAGAAAAATTGAATCCATGAACAACATCTGTCAAATACTAAAGAAACCAAAAGTTCCAATAAAAGAGGGAAACTTCTAAGAATATACTTCCAAACAAACATAAAAGATGCATAATTTTAATCAATTTCGATAATTCCTTCAAAAAAAACCCTTCAAAACTGTTTCTTTGGAATTCGAGCAATCACACGAGTATATAGCCAAAGCAATTTATGATGTATGACCCATAAAATCTGCAATAAATCAAAAAAAATCGGCACAAGCACAACCACGGCGCAGATACATGAATTCAAATTTCTGAAAACGTGCTTATAAATTAGGGACCTGGGAACGATAATTTGGAGTAGAAACTAGAAGAAAGAACGGAGTTTTGGGAGGAAAGGCATGAAAAGCTACCGATTTGCGAAGGGATGGAGAGGAAGACGAGTATCGATCCCGGAGGAGAGATGAGATCGAGGAGACGGCCTCCTCGAAAGACTGCTTCTTCCCCAATTTCTTCTGCAGCGCTTGCAATTCCTCCATTACGAGCTCCACCGAAGCCATTTCGATCGATATTATTGGAAACTCTAACCCTAGATCTGAAAGCCGAGCGCGGACTCTCCCTCCTCTCCTCAGCGGGTTAAAAACCTCGGCTTTCTTGAGAGAGGGGAAAGCCGACAGGCGAAATGCGACGGCTGAGGCGAGGAGGAGATCGCGGCAATTTCTAACTCGCACGGAGGAGGTTTGCTGTCCGGTCAGGAACAGGGGACAGCCAATTCCATACGCTAGTGTCATCACGTGAGACTCACGTGAGAGGTATAAAATTTGCTGCTTTAATTTTAAACGGAAAAAAGGCTCTAATCACGTTTGCTTTCCCTACCCTTGGCATAGGAGTGAAAGCAGACGGGTAACATTCATTCAGATCTATTTTTATACGATACAGATAGAAATTGAGCATTCAACTAATATCTATATCCATATCTATTTTTCACAAATATTGATATAGATATAAATATATAACTATCTGATCCATATTCGAATATCCGATTTTATTTATAACTCTATTTAATTTTATATAGCACTTATAAATTTTTTTTAAAAAAATATGACCATATTAATATATTATTAATTTGATTTATCATTTACTTAGTAATAACTTTATTTTTTTATCATAATTTTAATTATCCAACTCCATACTTTTAATATCCAATTTGTATTTACACATGATTCATATCCATTTTCGTATCTGTATTCACCAAATAAAATAAAAATAGATGGATATACTAGTATCTGATCCATATCCATTCCAATTTCAAATTTTCAACCCCACCTTTATACGGCCAGAAGCTTAAACTTTTGGATAGACCAAGCCTAGCTCACATGATATTAGAAACAAACAAACAATGCCCTACAAAATAAAACCCTTGCTTCTCGCCAAAGAGACAAGAAGTTATACCATCTGAATATTTGATAGTATAAAAATTTAGAAATTGAAACTAGTTATGGTTGCCGCTATATTTAGGCCTCCATCCCAGCTTCCTTCCGGTGTTCACGGACTCTTCCTCTTCTCTCTTCATGGGGGGCAAAAGGTGACGGCAGTTTGTTCCGATCCGAATGAATTAGTTCAGAAAATGCTAATAGAATATAGAAGTTAGATGTCAAAAAATTACACTGCTGATGTGTAATTTTTTCAATCTAAATTTATTGGCAGGGTGACCCTGGATATGTATATAGTCTGTCTATGAGCAGCAGCAAGGAGCAGACCAATAGCAAGGTTATATAGCTTTATAGGTGTCGCATTTTGTATGAGATTCTAGGTTACGTTGCCACTAGATCATTTATTTTTGTCCTTCACCTGCGGATTAGCTCAGTGATGCACCCTCTCGCTGCAAAATGGGAGACCAGGGTTGAGTCTCTAAAAGGCTTGGACCCGCCCTAATCTAAAATTTTCATGAAGTAAAAAATCTTGGTCCCACACTCAGGTGCCTAGAAAAATTGTATTGGAGTAACTTTGGCCTCCTCCATCTTTTTTTAATAAAAAAATATCCTATTTATAGCGAGGTTTAAATTGCACTTGAATTTATTTTGTTGCTAAAACGGGTGATTCATACCTGATGAGTACGAATGCACCCAATAAAATCAGAGAACAGAATATCTTGGAGCGCTCCAGATAGCTCCCCATCTCCAGCCCACAAAGAACTACCAGCATGGTTGGCCATATAGGCGGCCACCCAATCCACAGCCCCATTAGTTTCACGAAATATATGCTTGGTGTGAAAAACTTCTCTATCCTTCGTCATGGCTCAGATGTCTTGAAGTAGAGGGTGGTCACCGCTGGCACCCCTCGAACCCTCCCGGATCCAGCTGATGACCGTAGCCGAGTCATCCTCCAGGATGACTGAGCAGGCTCGCAACCGTAGTTGGGCATGTCGAAAGCCTGAGTAAGGTTTAAATATTTCGATCTATTTTTGAGGTATATTTTATTTATTCATGTTTTATTAGGTTGGATTCAACTATACCAAAACCATCTTTAATTTAGCCGAACTTCAGATTTTAATTTTTACATAGTGGCAAAGTTTGACGAAAATCTAAACTAGACATTAGATGGACCGGGTAGGTGGACCTTACTTGGTTTGTAAAGATAAGAGTTATATATTTTGGATCATAAAAAAAGGCAGTGAGCGCGGAGGATGGTTGAGATAAGAGATGGAAGGAAAACAATAGACTGTACATTAAGCACCGAGAGGCAGAACGAACTGTTCTAGTTGAGTTCAGTTCAGTCAGTCACCAAGTTCTGTTTTAATTGTTCACTTGAGCTGCCTTAAACTCCCATATAAAATACCACCGTTTCGGTACTGAATCCCATACCGACGCCACGCTATTACTATATCAGTACGGTACAATACAAAACCCGTTCGGCATACTAAAAATTGGTACAACCTCCATATCATATATCGGTATCAAACCAATATAATACATCCTGTACCTTTCGGTTGGATATGGTACAATGTATCATGATGTCATATATACCATCTTAAAACCATCCCAAACAATTTATCTCCCAAATTCATTTAACCCATACCAATAAAATTATTTATTTACTTTACATACAAATACATGCATAAATATACATGTATATGTATGGTATACAAAATATCAGTCCACACATCCACATGTATGCTGAATAAGCCTATACATCAGTTACCAAAGGACATCCAAACAGCCTGCTGATCAAAAACAGAAGTCTTAGGAGCAAACAAATTAGAAATAAAGGATAGAAAAGTCAAATTCAGTTAGCTCTCATTCCTTTGGTTTCGACTCTCTTTGGTTGCCGATCGGTTTCTAAGGCTCTTCTCGTTTAACACCAGGCCCGTTGCAGCCATTGGCTCCATCTTCTGGACAGATCACCCCATGGTTCATATCAGCTTTCCTTCTGTCAGGTGGAATGGAACAGGAGGAGGAGCCCTGCTGATTAGATATTGCAGTGGCAAGAGCAATTGGCATGAGGCAGAGGCCTTTGTTCTGAAGGTACTGCATTGCCGTAGTGACGTCGGATTCCATCAGCTTCGCAACTTCTTGCTCAAAGGCTAAGGTATCCTGCGACTCAGATAAATCTGCTCCCTGCCCAACTGATGATGATGATGTTGATAGGAGCAGACTGCCAGAGCCCTGTATTGAAATTAACAGTTTTAAATTACATAGCATTTTCTCATCAAGGACTATAGTTTTCCTGAGAAAACAAAGAATGAGATGTTACAAAATGTTTCAGTGTGGGCAAAATGACTTTGCTCAAATGTAACAAATTGCCTAAAGAAAAGCCTAAAGACAAGGAGCAAAGCCAACAAATTGCACATAGAAAGTTCGAAAATGCTCCCTCTCAGACTAGGTTGCATATACTCTCTCAGAACATTGTTTCAAATTTTTCACCAATTTCAGCAACCTATTTAGCTCTGCTTGTAATAATTCGAGTTTTAAGAATGATTACAACTCCTCAGCATACATCCTTAATGAAGAGTGAATGCATACACACAATAAATTAAGGTCACAGAAAACTTAAAAAGAAAAAGTAAGGCGCAAACCCAGTCCATACTGCAGTAAGATAACAATTTATACGAGAGAATTTAGTAGAATGGTCATTAATTAGAAATCAAAGTGACAGACATAATGAGGCCTTACTCCATTGATTTTATGGAAATAGCCTGATTCCCCAGAACAAAAGGCAACATCAGACCGAATAAGGACAAGCAACTAAGCATGTGATGCTCTAATAGGACAACAGACATTTAAAATGAAAGGGAAATGATTTGGCACCTCAGATTGAGAATCTGTGAGTAGGGGGACCACTGCTCCAGCTGCACCCAAGCGACTCATGCTTAAAACCTCCAGTTCAAACATCAGAAAGAATGTTAGATATAGAGCAGAATAAAGTTATCTGTAATGGTTTGAAGTGTAGTTTGGAAGCAAACCTTGACCTGCAGCTGAAGGAATTTGACATAGTCAATGATTTCATCCAGCATTGATGCTTTATCTGTCTGCAAACCGAAAGTGGAAAATTCAGTCATGAGCAGGTGCTGGCAAGGTCAGAATAAAGAGTTGCTATTTATTCTCCTCGAATTAAGGAATCAAATATAAAGTCGAATCTATAGAGGACCCTATTTCACAGCAAAGGAATAAAATCAAGCTTAAAGCTTCTATGGCTGCATAACCAATTATGATAGTGAACAAAATGCAAAGAGCACCCTCTCATAGAAAATTGAGACAGAAAACTGCATAACTGATCATAAGAGTCCAGAGTAAGACTGCAACATCTTCACTTAAGTGATAAATTAACAACTGTGACAATTCTATAAAAAGCACAAGCATCTGAAAATTCTAGACTACTTGTAACAGCATCACCAAAGACCCTACAAAATCTTGTAACAGAAATTCACTTTTATTTCTCCTCACTACTCCCCTAAGTCCCTTCGGCCACAGGACTGGCCGAACAAGGAGTAAGAAGAACTAATAAATCTTTCGCCCGACGTCCTTCTAGACGCCGTGCCACCCCTCTAATCTGAGGCCTGTCAACATTTCCCCCATCTGCAGAGACCATCATTAGACCCTTCTCCCCTCCTGGAGCCACAGCATGCAGCCACCACCTCCGACTGCTCCACCTCTATTTCCTCTCTATCCTATGCACCTATTCCTCTTCCACCGGAGATCACTCCGGAAAGGATCGAGAGTGGTGGCCTTCCAAACGGTGAGCTCTTTAGGTATGGATGGTATTGGACGAGAGCGCTACTGTCAATGGTGTTGAGGCTTGAATTACACTCTCTCTGGTAGGCTCTGGGCATGCCAATGCCCACATACGAATAGCATTGGGTTCATATGGCTTTGGGTCTATGACTCTTTGTAAGGCTTATGGTTTATGTGCCATGCTTCAAGACCATTGGATGCTTTTATAGACCATATATTTAATGATGCATTTAATAGAAAGGTTCCAGATGCATCTGCAAATTCACCAATGTGCAGCTATCAGAAAGTGAGTTGTTAAGACATTAAAGTGGGGGTGATTGATTAAGCATAATTGACATCTGGTCCTTACTTTGACAAGCTATTTGTTGCTTAATCTTGGTTGACTGAATTTAACTCCCACCCTTGATTTTAATGAAAATATTGTTTAGTCATACTCTTTCAGTTCATTTGGATCCAACCTGGACCAGAATTTTTGAGTTAGGACCGGGTTATACATAGACCCGACCCGATCCGACCCGACCCGTTGGGTCAGAAATTTTAGCAATGGACCCGACCCGACCTGACCCGATCTTCTATTGGATTGGGTCTATGTCCAACATTAGGACCCAAACAAGGAACCAGGTTGGGTCGGGATCACTCATAAGCCAATCCAACCCGACCCATTTGCACCCCTATGACCAACCTCATATTTGTATGTATACATACTATAGTATTACATTATATATGTCTAGAATATTATGTATGCTTGTTTCTATATTTGATCATACAATATATAAGTATTTTTATACTATATTAACATACCATGATGGTTTTGCAGGAAAAAAATCCATTTTATTATATTTTTTGCAGAAACGATCCGTTTAGGACTTCACGAGACCATCATGTTTCTAATCTCCAAAGATTGACTTGTTCTTTTTGCAACATACGAAGGTAAAGTAGATTTTTCTTGTAAAACTTTTCAATTTATAAGCTTGCGTTTACAAGTAAGATGCAGTTATAATAAACACAGGGTGCAAAGTAAGGATTTTACATCGCTTGCCAAATTCAGCTAACAGAGTTGAAAAATGAAAATCTATACTGTTGGATTACTTTATAATATCAAAAATATCTACAAACACAAAAAAAACATAGGTTTTGCAGACTTCTTGCTTATAAGCTATCACTAAGACCCATAGCCTTGAACCTTACACAAACCCATAAACCTACAGGTCAAGCATGGTTACAGTTAGACCCATAAACTTTCTAGGTCCTGGTCTAGCTCTAGTGGATGTGCACCCATCCAGACCCAAGGTAAGGAACTAATTTTTACAAATCCGAACTAATCCAAGCCAAGACTTGATAGTTTACCAAGTGTAAAATGTACATTTTTTTCTCATTCCCTTAATTTCTCTTATAGAAATTATCAATTATGCTCAAAGACATGTCAATTATCTTGAGATGTGAAGAGAATTGAGCTTTCTAAATAACAGTACCCAATTGGTACCCAGATTCAAACCTGATGTATACACAACCCAAACCCCCTGCTGAGTAGGATATAGGTATTAACATACCTAGACTTGATATTTCCTTTTCCTCTTTTTTTTTTAAAAAAAAAAAATAACCCAATGGGTCTTATGTGTTTTCTCTTACCTAGACCCAATTCCCACCAGATTCTTGGATGGGAATGGTACATATAAGTTATGTAGATATAAGATAACAGGCATAAACCCCCTTATCCCTAATCTTATCCTCCAACGAAACTAGGCCTAAGTAGTGTTGTCAAAACTGGTGCCTAGGTGCTAGGCGCTTAGAGAGACCACACCAATACAGTTCATTTGATTATTTTTATGTATGATTTAAAATATGAGGTTAATTACATTATTTTTGAACAAAATTGGAAAAATATATTCTGGCCTTTGGGTAATTGGATGGTTGCTGAAAGACTATTAGGATGGCTTCTGAACAAGGAGGCAACTCTAGGGTCAAGTGACTGGGCAGGTGAGATGAGGGAAATGATAAGTACACGTGTTATTTTCACTCCTATTCATTTAAAATAAGTTTATTTCAGTCATAAGAGTTGGAATAATGTAAAGAAAGTAGAAAATTACAAAAAAAAGCTAATCTATTTCAACAAACTAATGCCTAGGTAGTCACTTCCTAGTTGCTCTGGCCTCTCCAAGTGCCTAGCAAGCTGCCCAGACAACTAGGCGCCACTTTGACAACAATAGTCACACCACTAGCAAACAAATTCCATGACTGGAACAAAACAGAACAGAACAAGTTTGTGTTTCTTGCTGTAGTAGGAGCATAACAGTAAAAATTGGAAAACAATTTTGTCAAGGAACAAGCAAAGTCCATAACGGACAGGACAACACTTTTGGAGGTACGCACTAGAATTGTTAAATAACAAGAAGAGTTCTTTAAATTACACCTGATCAGATAGTTGAACCCAAAAGAAATGCAATGGTTATCATCATTGTATCTTCCTCCATTTTCCTTTATTAACAACTGCTAGTTATTCATCTGGTTTTGCGTTCCCATGGTTCTAGGCTTTCAAGTCTTCAAGCAACCTGCCAGGCATTATCTAAATCAGTACTAATACCTCAACTTCCCCAAGTTAATATCTATTTAGTTTACTTCTAAGTTATTAATCCAATTTCAATTTGCTGTCAAATTTCAGCAGAACGACAACTTCTATTCCCTTCTTATAAAAATTTCTAAAACATTGACAAAAGGTGTAGTCTCTTAAGCTTTGGATCAGGCCCTAACTTGCACAGTAGTTTCTTTACCTTAAACATTAGATGTAAAAGACAACTTCCAGAAAACCATGATTTCAGTTCTGCATGATATTCCTCAATGTCAGCAGTATATTCATCTAACAAAAGCATGCTCAGATACAAGCTTAGAACAGATCTCTTGTGATAAAAAAAAAACGCTTAGCTTGACACAGGCACCCAAATAAGTGGTAAACATAGTATACATTAGTTCATAAATTGGATTCTCAAACAGAAGATCATCCAAGCACTAAAAGTTAAGAAAATCCCATTGCATTGCCGATGAGACGTGTGGTTCCCATTTTATTCAAGTTGCCAAAAGTTCTTTTAATCGAAGATGGTTATCACTCAGTTTATGCGCTACATAGATATTCCATCCTTAAATTATGACCAATTCCAAACAAAGATATCTTACCAAATCAACTATATGAGTCATTATTTTGGAAGGGTCGAAAGAAGATGCCCCTAAATAAAATGGAAAAAATAAAGGTTAAAGTATACCTTATTTGAATTTGGCACGAGCCCCTGCAGATTCTTCATTCTTTCAGCGATTTTCTCTCTCCGAAGCTGCATTTTGTGGTTAACTTTCAAATTATATTGTATTTCTTTTTTCATGAAAAAATATAAAACAACTGATAAAGCAACAATTCATATTCAGGTAACCAACAGAAACAACTAAAGAAAGGAAACCTTATTAAAACAAACTTCATAAGGGCATCCATGCAGCCAGGCTTGGCGTAAGACGTGATAATAGAATTATGAACTAACCCGTTCTGCGATACTATGAGGATCAGTGGCCTGTCCACGACGTGCTCTCACACGTGGCTTGACAGCTCCATTGCAACCACCACCAGCATTAGCTGGAGCTGATTGTGATTGAGTATTAGAAGAATGATTCACGTGATGCTTGCCAGTGTTCGCTTGAGTAGATGGTGGCAACTATATATGGCAACAAAAGGAGCACTCTCATCAAATAAAAAAGCAAAATTAGGGGTAAATATAGAGTAAACATAAAAGATAACCAAGTAAACTACCTGTTGACAAATCTGTACTCCTGCTGTTTTAGTTGGTGACATTTGTGGTGGAGAAGCCAATGAGGGCAAACAAAGGTTGTGCAACCCATTTTGCTCCTGCAAGTGTGGGCATCTTAACTTTGAATGACTTGCCGGGATAGCTAAAAACAGGTGTTAAATAAGTATGTAGTACCTGTTGCTGCAAACCAACACTAGGCAATTTTATCTGTTGTCCAGCACTGAAAGAAGACAAATTAGGGTTGTGCGGCTCATTATGTTCCTGCAAGTGAAATTTGAATATAAAAGGGTTAGAATGGTAATCATCAGTAAGAGGAGACAAGTATATTAGGATATGCATATGCAACTTTTACATGAAGAGATGCTCCAGGCAAATCCTCCAGCTGTGCAAATTTGCCATTCTCAACGCATGTTTCCCTCAACATAACATTATCACTTTCCAGCCCTTGGAAACCAAATGCTTGTAGTCTCCCCTGTCCCATTAAAGAAGAAACACCTGTGTATGATGAAGGCCACATTGCAGGAAGTGAAGAAATTGAATGAGCATCTCCAAGTGACTGCTGGAAGGTAGATAATTCGCAGCCATTGCTCTCAATTGAACTGCCCATGGTCAGTGTGCTATGAGGAAGTGTTACAGAGCATGATGGATTCAATTCCGAGCCAAACGTTCCTGCTGTTGAATTACTCTCTATAACACCCTGTAGTGAGAAATTACTTTCCTGCGTTGCATTGTCTTGGAGGGATGACTCTGAGTTTTGTCTATGTACCTTATGCAGAGATAATTTCTCACCAGGAAATATGTCCTTATCAATGGCATACTTTAGATTTCCATCAAGGAACATGGAAGAGGTGCTATCATGGCTATGCAGATTTAATTCATCCGTACATGCATTCCCTATAATACGATTTGAAGGTATCACACTTATGGGTGGGTTCTTTTCATCTCCTCCATATGCTTCCATTGAACCAGCAACTAAGCTAGTTGTCTGAGATACAGCAGTGCCAATCCAAGATGACCTTGCAGAGGTATTTGCATCTGGCCATGTCAACGGTGAAAGGAAGGGATCAATAAAATCATCCATTTCAGTTTCTTGAAGACCTCCACTGCCTCAGTCTAAGAAGAGCGAGAATACTAATTCTGGCAATAGACAACAAAATCCTTCAGATATGATTGTTTCACCCAAAAGTTTCATTACTAAACAGAAGCCACTGTCTGCCCAATCCTATATATGAGAATTCAGCATGGCAGAAGTGATTTTATGCACAGGGAATGAATAATAGATACCAAATCTTTTCATCACCTATTTCCTGAACACCCCATATTCAGGAATAGTGAGAAATGCAAGCAGCTTCTTCTCCTAGTCTCTTGACTCCTACATAACATCATAACGTATAACTGTTATGGCCATATAATTAATAACACCAGTTGCAGCAATTGCCATTTCACCAAACAACCCTCAATTAATAACACCTAGGAAAAATACTCTATAAAACTTGATGTCATAAATTCATAATTAAACAAAATGGATTGTAGATGGAATGGGAAAGATAAAAAGAGAACATAGAATCATAACTCAAAGCAATCCACAGCACAATACTATTCTACACCATCCAGCATCAAAATCCACCAACAATATAGGGCACTTGGCAAGAACCCTCCTCACATGGTTTAAAATACTGGTTTCCGTACCCATACTGGTAGGGGGCAGTAGGGTCCGGTATAGTGAACCATGCTTCCTTGTCAGTGGAGGTGAGAATGTAATTAGATGAGACGTATTCATGATCAAAAATATTAAAGTAATCATCATATGCAAGTAACCAACTACCATGAAAGTCCTTGGTTCTTCATGTAGCATAAGAATCTCCTTCTTTCAGAATATCCCATCAAATTCAATTTCAAATTTGCAATGGGACCATGACTGAACGCTCCAATCTCAATTCATGGGACCAAGAAAGGCCTTTGGAATGTATAGGCATCCGAGCGCCATCAGACACCCAAACACCAAAAAGACCTGGATTTTCAAGCAAATATCCATCATGGTTCAGCTTAAGTATGCTAACTTGCATTGATACTAGTTACTAGTTAATAATTCAGAGTGATCAACATCTTCAACCCACCGCAACTTCCAAAATATTCAGCAGCCATAGTTGACAATTGAAATGCCCAAATCTTGAGAGAAATTTTATATTCTTTTGGGGTCCAAGAGCTGGTATAAGACTAAAGAAAGTTGCTAGAGTATATTACTTATGCCACTTATGTTAGGAATACACCCACATACTGATTGCCAAACCAACCTGAAATGGGCAGTTCGGGCTTCCAAAATAAGACAAAAGGTGAATTGGTCTATATTGGTCCAAACTGGCCGAGTCGATAGGTTATGCTCAACATCGGACAATATTGGCCCACTTCGCTTGGGCCGAACTGGCCACACTTATAAATCCCCTCAATCTCGACCCCTAATTCCCGATCTCTCTCATTTTTCTCCTCACCTTTCTCTCTTGCTCTCTCTTTGATCTCTCAGGACTACTGCTGCCAAGCACTCTTGACCGCCGCCACCGACCACCTCACCTTCCCCCTCCCTCTCTCCCACCTCAACCTCCTGCTCCTCACCCAAGACATCTTCCACGCGAAATCCTCTGAGACCCCTGAACCCTTCTTCGGCATACTCTATTGCCTTCTCCACGAACCTAGCACCTTTGCCGCCAACTTCATCTCTAGAGTTGCCTCCCCATCAGCCCCCAACAGTTGCCATCTAGAGGTGCTCGATGCCTCCCTCTCTTCCCCCTTCTCACTCTAGATTTGGGTGTACCAACACCTAACTAGTATGGCATCGTCTATCATGTGTCAGTATATAATGGTAACAACACCATGCTTGTACGGTAAAATACCCTATCTATCAACCCACTACCTGATCGGCACATGTCAAGCTACCGGTACTAACCTTGCCACATATTTTTTTATAGTACTGCTACTTGTGTATCTACAGTGACACAATAAATGCTCCCATTACGTAATCTGAAAGTTAGTTTAGTCAAGCAACAAAGTAACTAAAAAAATCTAAGTATTTGCATGAAATCTAACTAAGAAAACAATTTCACTTTTTAGTTGGTCATTGAACTTGAGAAAGACTCAAAGTCACATCAACCTACCCGACACACAAGCCTCCACACCATGCATGTGGTGTCTAAACACTCTCAAATTCATTACATCTATATGCTCGGAAATCTTTAAGCACATTTGAGGAAGTTGAACCTAAGACCATCTTCAAAGAGAGAAGGGTGCCCACATCTCGGGTCATGCTCAGGTTAGTAACAGAGTCATGTCATTTTTTTATAAATGAGCAATTCTAACAGTAAACAATATCAGCTTAAGTAACTTATCATATTTCTTTCAATTGCATGAAGATGACTTTGCAAGGAACTAGCATTACATATCACATTTGACTAGTAAATAACCAGGAAAAAAAAGGTTTAGAACTTCTTTTTATCTCAGCTAGAAAATTTCATTATTGCACTCAACATCATGGAGCCAGTAAATCAAGTAGATCCTTTGGAAGAAGAATGATAGTCCAACATAAGACTCACCTGCTCAGGTGAAAATACACAAACTTCGCAAACAACTTACTTTGCAATCATGATGCATATAGAATTTTGAATTTTCAAAAAAAAAATTCCAACCACAATATACTAAGAAGTGTAATATTGGAGCTTTCACATGTTCAATCTCTGCTTTACAAGACACTACTTGGTAGATATCAAGTAAGATAATTCTGGTGTCAGACATTAATCAGCACTATGAAACCATTCTATACGGCAGAATACTATTGTTGAATAAATCTTCTAGAAGAAGCAATAATTTTGCTTCAGCATTTCATAACTCATAGGCTCTTTGGGTTAAATAACCATCGAGTTCCAAAGCAAATGCCTCACATATTCCTCTAATTTTAGCCTAGGTCTCAGATATGACTATGTCAAACAACAAAATGTCAAAACCACAAATCATTAATCTCGTAATATAATGTTTCATTATCTTGTTTCTTTTATAATAGCAACCAGAGTATGGCTAGTCCATAGGCATCCTACTCTATGATTCAGCAAGGTATACAGACTGCAGCAGGAAGGAGTATCATACTGGACTATTGAGTTGTACGGACTGTATGCTCCACACATAATCAATGCATTGTTTCCAATAAGCTCAGAATAACGACATGATACCTCAAATTGAGTGATCCCCCATACAGTATAATTAAGAGGAACTAGAGTGAAAACACTATTAAAAGCTGAGTCGACAATTTAATTTAGAGTTTTCTTGCTGTTTTTTAAATAAAAATGATGACTTTAAAGTTTTGTCAATTCAGATCAATATCTATTGCCCAAAAAACATGCATAAAGAAATTGTAGAATTGAACCAAGGTTGTGTAGGTATAAAGTCATAAAAGAGTTTGTCTAATTTTCTTTGCCAAAGTCTTAAAACCTAATAATAAACTTGAATGGAACAGACTGAATTTTTGATAGGTAGTCAGCACATGATTGATCAACAATTCCATAAACAATTATAACTTGTATCAGAGAATTGATTATTACAATCTTTTCAGATAAAAGAAATGATAAAAAAGTAAATCAATTATTATAATTTAGGTTTTGATCACTTTAATCAAGTTTTGTCACGTTCTTTGCATATTTATGCAAGGTAATTCTTCAAGAAAAAACCATTATCGCTGTAAATAAATTCACTCTAAAAATACGAACTTAATGATACAGTAAATCCATTTATATATATTTCTGATGACAAGAGAGCTGTTATTACATTCTCTTCAGCCAAGTAAATGGACATCTAGCTTCACGAAATGTTATGTGTTCAAACAGATATTTACATAAAGAATCTGATGAAACCGATAAGTGCCCAGGCAGCACATAACTTTGATTCGTGTTGAAATAAATTCCAGATCTTGGCAATATGAAAACTTTTCTTTTGTGACAATCAAGACAGTGGAAGTACCAAGATAATCGAGAGAAGAAACGACCGAAATAGCCTCCACAGAGGAGCTAACTCATTCAAAGTCAGTCCGTAAACTGTACATAATTCGTACTCCCATGAACTTATACTAAACCAACTTTTCCTAATCTATAAGAGGACCACGAACTAGCCTATAATAAACCTAGGAGTCTGACTTACATAGTGTTACTTAAGTCTCTTAATCAACCTAAAACTCCAATAAATCAAAATTATAAACTAATCGAACAAACATGACCAAAGACTTCCAAATTATGGTAATCTCTGTACCTTTATTGGACCATACACAAGAGAGCTATCAAAATATCATCAAAGTACATTCCTATTCAGTTTAAGGCTTTCCTAATCCAATCTAGGCCAAAACATGACCTTTAAGATGATAGTCCTACTCATATTAGGACTGAGAAACCTGCTAGAAATATAATCACAAAGACAACAAGATTTAAAGAAAACAGAAAATAGAAGCCTGAGAATTGAAAATAAATTCAGGCATCTAAATCCTTAAATTTGACAATATCCGGTACATTCCTTCTACCTCTGTGGTTTGTGAGCACTAAGAGTCTAAGACATAGCAAGTTCAAGTGTAAGATTTAGCTAAGGTTTGCAATCTAGGACCATACCACCTGGTACGGGACCTACCATACCATACAGTAGGGTACCAAGACATGGTACACCCCTATATCAAGTGACGGTACCGAGTTATGTACCATACTGACACTGGGATGTACCAGTTGGGCAAGGGTAGAGGGTCCGATACCAAGATTACAAACCTTAGGTTTAGCACTAGGAGCACTAGAGATGCAAGAACACAAAAAGTGATATTTGCCGCGTCACTGATGGCAGACACTAGGAGCTATGTCAATGTCTGCATCACTGTATACCTGGCTAATTAAAATGTCATAGGAGATAATATAGACATCAGATGTTTGCAATTGCTCTGTTGCGTGAAAGCAGGGAGATTTTTGAGAGAGATGACAGCACAAGTGCAATGCACAAAGCATCTTATTTCAAATTATTTCTGCTTCAAGACAGAATGATCATAAAAACATGAAAACTTGCAGAATATTTCGAAATATTGTACATTACTGCAAAAAAGAGAACTACTGGCCCAACTTCAGAAGATGATCTAAACAAGGGGGATCCAGATGGCTGAGATGGAACATCCTTTTTGTATATTTCCCTTTCTTTCTTTCCAAGGCATCTCCAGGATGTATTTTAATTTATGCTTTCTTAGTGATAGAAACATCCAATTTTAACATTTTTGCATTAAATTGTGTCGACGGACTAATATAATTGGCTTTTATGCCTGAACTTGATTTAAGGTTTTAGGGCCATTTACTTTCATATCCACTCATCCCTGGAAAGCAATCTAAATTAATTCATGCTAGACCAGGAAAGAATTTCAGTGTGGTGCTTGTAATGCATTTGCTTATAGGTAACTGTATCTTTTTGCTCATATGCAAGCTAGATTTTAGCTTGGTAGTGCATGATATGCCATGCCTCTGCCAAAAGCCAACCTCTCTTGAGAATAAAGAGTAAGGTCTCACTTTACTCTTGTTCCGGACTTCTGATGGTTGGATACACAAGAGAAAGAGCCAGAAATGCCTACTCTTTGTTCTTAAGTGGACTAAGGAGACCATGAATTATGAGGTACAAGCACCACGCAGTGGAAAGTAATCTTATCATTTCATTCCTTGTTTTCATGCCATTAAACCTTGAAAATTGCATAAATACAACTCCCTACTGCTCCTCCAGATTCATTACAGTGAACCAACTTTAGAATTTCACCAACTTTTAGTCGTTGGCATAAAAAAACCAAGAAACCTGAGACACAGGAGAACCAAGAAACATATTATTTCACATGTTCTCATTACTCATACTATAATTTTCCACTGAGCACCAAGTTTAAGTCACAAGAAAGCACAAAACTATGTGATTTGCCAAATAATTGCTTGAAAGGAGATTTTAATTATTTTTTTAAAAAAAAAAAGGCCACAAACTAAAACACATAAACACCTCAACAACATAGGTCGCCCGCAAACACAGACTGCTCGAACAATTCAAAAAACGAGAAGCAAAAAATCCAAAAATTGGGGGTAAACGAATCTTTACCCACGGCAGAGGACCAAAAACGAACAGCTAAATCCAAAAAAATAAAGCAGGAGGAGGACGAATAAATTCACAAATTAGAAGCCTAGGGATCAGAAATTCACACGCAAACACCAGCCGCTTGGGAATCAGAGCAGAGCAAATCGCCAATTATATGATTCCATCGAGAGAATTCGAGAAATCTAACCCTAATTTGATCGAAATATGGGAATTGGGAGTGGACGGATATACTTACCGAAAGAAAGCCAAGAGAGTAAGCTTGGGAGCAAAAGACAAAGAGGAGTTGGAGAAAATGAGAGGAGAGAATAGAAGAAAGAGAAATCAGTTCCAGCTTTCCTTCGCCTTGGGTTTTTAAGTGTGAACGGGGGGAACAGTCATGGTGTGAGTCTTGTACAACCTGGAATGGTTTTGTATAACCGCATCCGATTTTGGCACCAAGTTGAGGCCCTACTTTGATAGACTTTGGAACCTTTTTGTTTATGGTGTGGTCACCCCAGGTAGGGCTAAAATGTTGACTTCTTTTCCACATATCGACAAGAGACAGATACTATTTGATACTGTATCAAAGTGAACACAATTTGGGTTGCTCTACTTTAAAAATAATAATAATAATTGCGACTTCTATTTTGTCACAGTATCATCAGAAGATATTGCAATTTGTTTTATTTTTAAATTGAAATCAATATAAATTTACAATAATTTGTGTCAAAATTTTATATGATGGTATAGTTGCCTAAATTTTTACGTTAATTTTGGATAAATTAGCTCAATAAAACAAGGTAGACTATAAGATTAGAAATTTACTATATAATTCTGTCCAAGGTGACCGAATGACAGAAAATATTTACTAGTGTTTAAATCTATTTTTTTTACTCTCTAATATCAAAATGTTTTAGTATATAGTAAAATTTATGGTATCCAGCAACAAAATATGATCATAGATCATGATAAATTAATACTTATCAATTTGTAAAGAAGGTACCATAATATCAGGATAAAACTAGTATTAAATTATACGAAACTAAAACTAATTCATAATTTTAATCAAATACTCAAAAAATAGGGTAGACCAAATTTTTTTAAAATATATATATTAATTTTTGGCTCCATTATCCTCAATGGAGGAGAGGTAACCTCACTAGGGTGGCCAAAAGTAAGTACTTTAATACAAGGATTAGCTCATGATTTGATTGGCGGAACTAATAAAACATTATTCCAGCAATGTACAACACTCACACGAAAGGTAAGCCATAATTTATTACTTCTATTTGTTTATTCCCTTCCCCGGCGTTTGTCCATCCCAAAAGAGATTATATTCTGACACGTGGCTTCCTCCCGCTGGCCACAAGTGTCCGGTTTCTGTTCTCGGGTTTGATGGGAAGCTGTTCCCCACGCGGCTTGAAAAGCGGTCGCCGGAAAAGTCCCCACGCTTTTTAAAGTGGACAGGCTCGAACCTTCTCTAAATGACCAAACTGCCCTGGAGTTCGTTACTCCACTTTGACTAAACTACCCCCGAGTCTCATATTTTTCACAGAAGTCGAGAATTTAATCATGGGCAATTTCGTAAATTAAGTTCCCCGGATTTCGCGGCGCTGTTTCGCCGATATCGGCGGGGGATCGGCGCGGCGTTGAGACTTCGTCGTAACTTGGGATAATCGAGCGGTTTTGGGATAATATTGGGATGAGATTTGTCTAAAATAAAGAATTTTAGATTATTATAACAAACCCTGCGGAAATTATTATTTGCCTCAAAAATAATATTTTAATTTTTAAAATTAAAACAATAAATATTATAACCGAGGGGTTCAATTCGGTCGAAAGAATTAACACGACGACCACTAAAAGTATCCAAATACCATATTTTATTTTTTAATAATTCATATTTGTAGCAATAAATTTATATTTATAGCATAAATCTCGATTTTATCCACTTTATATATGGTGGACTTTTAATAGAAAAGCTCGGTCTATTTCAAAAAAGATATATTTACGGTCTTTCATAGTGTAGGAAGAAAACTTTCTTTTTTTTAAGGCAGGTTCGATCAGAAGAGGCAAAATAGATATGCTGCTTTCTATTAGTCCCAAATCGAATATAAATTATTTTAAAAAAATTATACAATAAAACTAATATTTTATTATTTATTTTATAATATTTACAATACTAATAATATATAAGAAAGGTAATTATCTTTTTCCTCATCATTATATATAATATAACTGGAGAGGAGATTATATTTTTTGTTTGCAAAAATAAATAAAATAATTTATAGGACGTTGAGGGCCACCGCGTGCTTGGGAGGGGGGTAATATGGTAAATATGTTACAGGATGTTTTGTTGAGGCCGGATTAGGCGGAGTAGTTTCGCGATTAGAGTTTGAAAAACGTGGATAAAGATGCGCGGGCGACGAGGTTAGGGTTTGGAATGGCAAGTAGAGGTGGGACCCACGTGAGACGTATGCATGTAGGGGAAAAGAGAAACTGGTGTGAACCACGAGTTTGGAACCTCTTTAGCGATAAAAATTGAGAGGGTCCAGAAAATAAGCAAGACAGAAAATATATTGCAGTTGGATCCCACCATCATATACTTATTCTTTTGTTCCTGATCGATACGTGGATAGCGATGGACCAAATAAAATCTCCCTATTTATGTGCTAATAACGATTTACTTAGAGGGTGGATTATGTAGAGTATAGATAGTAATATATCTTAGACTTGCCATCTCTAAAATTTCATCCCTAAAATCTTGCGTGATAGCTCAGTTTGCCGAATGGTGACGACAAATGGTTAGCAAAATACGAATAATAATTGATCGGTTACAACTCAGTACTCCAAGAAAAAATATGGTAAAGGACCAATAAATAAAAAAAGCGCCCAGTCACACCACACCTGAAACCCCTCTCGTTCGCGGATATGGAAAGAGCGGTATATGAAAAGAGCTCAATCTCTCATCCACGGATATGGAAAGAGCTCAACCACTCGTTCGCGAATCTTAGAATCATCTAGATTTGCACCCTCTCTTTTATAAATACTAGGCATGGGACCCCCAACGACAAGGATAATCAGATTCAAAATCTTCTACTTTTTTTTTTTCTGTTTTCATTCAAAATTTTGCCCGACTTCAACTTCAGAAGGTCTCCAGTACCCTTTAATGATTTTCTGTGGTTACAAAGCACCATGCAACTCCACCGAGCAAAGCAAGCCTGTTCATCTATCAGGTTGGATTTTGAAGGGCAGATGAAAGTTATTGAGTGGCTGTAAATTGGTGCAGGAACATTTGGGATTTAGTTTTGAACTCTTTTTATGCTGCTTATCTCAAGTAACTCAAATGCCTCGCATCAAATAGTATGTAATATGCAACGCCAAAGGCTTGAGAAGGTCACTTTGAATTGTGAGGATGGCTCCATATTCTTTGAAGATAAAGTCCAATGAAATTTTCCATTTACAGCGAAAATCTTACACATATACTTGAAGCACTGCACCATGAGTCCATGCATACGAACTATCAATGTCGTAGAAAGAATATGATGCTCTTGATTGCATCCCATGCAAATGAATCTTACAAGGGCTGGTACTGAAGCACATGCAATGAACACGAGCAAAGCATATACGGCCGTAATAATTGTTTCTTAATAAACTAAAATATGGCATGTTTTTGTCGAAATTTAATCATATTTTTAATTTTTATTAAAAAAATATTTGAATAAATAAAATATATTTTACAAAGAATTTAATCCTTCAGACTTTATGGAAAGGGATCTGAGAAAAAACAAAAGAGGGAAAAACCAAGTCAGGGAAGGCAACTATATAAATACAGGCACATCATGCAAGCGAGCATGATATAATTACAGTATATAAATACAGTACAATAGACGTATTCCTTCTATTTCTCTCGATTGGTCACTAACCCAAGGAAAACATGGGCATGGAAGAGGCAATAAATAAGTAGCAAGCAGCAAAAATATACCATCACCATCGACCACAGATAGCATACTCTAATTTGTAACTATGAGTATTTGATGAATGAAGTAATAAACTTGTTAATCTCCAAAAAGGCAAAAAGAATTTGATTAATACATAAAATGTCAAGAATTGTTTGGACAATGAAAAGAATACGACTGACTCAAGATTTTTTAGAGATATCAAGGAACTGCTGATTAATTTAGACACTCCACAATTCCACCATCTATGGTTGCATACCACCACCACCATCATCATCACCACCAAAGTCACAGAAGGCTGCTTACTACATGACTTACAAATAGACCTTGACTGCTATTGGCCTCATTCTTTGCTCATAGAATCTCTGTGGCTCTGTGCCTTCTCTCCTCCACATCTGTTTGGCGTCCCAGATCCTGGCGGCATAAAAGGGGAAAGTTGTTAGATATGATATTTATCATCTTTCTAGATGTATGAATCTTAGAATCACAACCAATAAGCAACAATCAAGCAATTGCAATTAACAGCATCTGGCTCTAATATGATAGAAATAGCACAGCATCTGGTTCCCATCAAACGTGAGACTTGGTAATTGATGGAAGCAGGCACGGCAAGCTACGGTGGAAATAACAAGCCACCAAGATCGGGCTCAGGGGAAACAACGGACCACCAACATCTGATTCAAATCAAACATGAGGCTTGGTAATTAATGGAAGCCGACATCGACTTAAGTCGCTGCAATCTATGGTGAAAACAACAGGCCACAAAGACGAGGCTCAGTGTCTGCTCATACCCTAACCAATATACAGTGGAGGAAAAGCTCACCTCAGGTGTCGGGTGCCAACACCAATACATAATGTAACATGTTACATGTATCATAATGGCAGATACATAAGCTGAGATATATATGTACCAGCATTAAAGAGTTCAAAATTTAAACCTAATCAAATGGACATCTCAGTCGCCAATAGGCGAATGGCAATGGAAAGAGATGCATGTTCAGGATGAGTGAGTCAGTGTGCCAGCACAAGAGCTCATGGTTCTATTCAGTTAGATCTTCCCCCACCCACTACCCTATACGGACTCCACCCCACGTAGCCCCCAGACCAAGCCAGTGTTCGTGGAACTGGGCATAGTATCATTGGGGTTGAAGCGAGGACCAACGCCCTTTGAAATCGAACCGCTGCTCCTTGCCTAAAGTGGCAATGTGTTTTATGAGCTTTTGGTTGTGAGCTCGTCTATGGGGATGCCAATGGGCTGGATCTGAGCCAAGGATATCCCAAAGTTTTCAACAGAGCTGCAAGAATCCAGCCAAACAATGTTTAATTAAGCTCACAGGACCGCACACTGCATCCTTACACATCAGATGGTAAACATTATAATTTTCAGCACTTGGCACAAGCAAATGGTCTCCACTTCCTAGTTTTTGGCATCAGCAGGGGATAAAGAACAAGAACTCATTTCTCAATAAGTGGCCAAGTCTTCCAAACGTCTCCCATAACCACCATCATCTCTTAGCTTCAACGAGTGAGCGACCAATCTAGAAAGAGAATGGGGGGAGTGCAATCTAGAAAGAGAATGGGGGGAGTCCGAGAGAGAGGAGATTGTTAGCCTCCACCTCCCCCTCTAATAGGAATCCATTTCCTACCAATTTTATTTGAGGCAAATACAAAACTGATGAATAAATAAAATAGGTAGAACAAGGAATATTTGATCACTTAGAGGGGATCAGAACCTGCAAAATCCTTTTGGCTGATTTTATTAAATCGATTTTCTATCTAAATGGCCCGTAGCACACTACATATTTATAGATTTATAGCTACTTGTCCTCAAGGTAAAAAGGAAAAGCAAATAAAAGTATTAGGTAGCCAATCCCTGATAGACTTGACTCCTAAACTAAACACTTATCATAAATCAAATTAAAATAAGCATCCTCAATTAAGAAACCTATCATTCCTATGTAGGACCAAAATGACATTCTCATATTCAAGAGGACCGAAAAGAACGAGGAGTCCTTCAATAAATTCTTCCCATGTAGAAAGCTCATGGTATGACTCAAACTAATCATACCATTGGATTGCAATGCCATGAAAATGGAAAAACTTTTATGCTCATGATATCCATCCTGATGGATCGCCATCTTGCCATGGAGGAAACTCCACTTTCATGCAAGGGAACGAAGATTTTTGTCATGACATGTACTTTCTATCTTTTAACATCTTTAGTATCCTTTGCATATTGGTGTTAGTCTTCAATATCCTCCACCTTTTATTTATCAGGATCTTTGGCAACAGTGAATGCTGAAGTCCAATCACGATGATCATTCCAAAATTTTTCAAAGGCTTTAGTCATTATGCCTAGATTGAACTCCTCAAGTTGTTCAAGCTTCTGGTCAAACTTGGCCTCCAATCATGCTTTAAATTTGGGCTCCCATTTGAGTCACTTGTTCGGTCGTTTGTCTATTGAGAACTTTCTGTTGCCATGCCGTAGGATTCAAGACCTGTATGTTGAGCTTTTTCTTCTAATTTTGCATGAGAGTCATGCATTAGGAAAGATGCTATGCTACCAAGTTGATAGGAACCCAATTCCCATGTATGATATTTAAAGCAAAATAAAATAAAAAAATAGCCAAATTAGGTAGAAGAATATATATATATATATATATATATATATATATATATATGATCATTTCGAGGGGATTGGCACCTCCAAAAGCCTTTAAGCTTATTTTATTAAATTGATTTTTGTCTAGAAGGCCCTTAAGGCACTACATATTTATAGATTCATAACTGTCTTGCAAACATAAGAAAAAGCAAAAGAGGAAATACGAGGTAGCCAATCCCGAATGAACTTGGACTCTTAAACTAAATCTCTATTGTCAATCAAACTTAAATTAGGATCCCAAAAAGAAACCTATCACCCTCCTTAACCTCCAGTGCTCCATGAAGAGAGAGGAACCGAGAGAGAGGGAGGGGTCGTTCGCCACCTACCACACTTCCATTGTCCACCGGAAAGAAAAGAAGAGGATGGAGAGATTAGATCTAGGGCACAAATTTGTTGGGGCTATACCAAGTCAAGATCAGATCCATGTCGGGATCTAACTTGGGCCCAGGCCAAGGCTTTGCCTAGAAACCAGCCCAAAACTCATTCACCGACACCCTTGTTTCGAATGAAACAAGGGAACCGAAGGGAGGAGCCCTTCCTCCGCCCCTCCATGGCCCTTCATTGGCCTCCACCGACCTTCTCCCTCTCTCTCCCCTCCCTCGCTCTCCCTCCCTCCTCTCTCTCTCTCTCTCTCTTTTCCTCTCTTTCCTTCTCCCTCCCCCTCCCCTTGCCGATTTCTCAATGTGAAGGTTGGAACCATCCCAATCCGCCTCCGGTACAGCTCGATACGCCCCAAACCGAGCAGTTCAGAATGATACCACTAACCTTGCTCATTCAAGCTCTGACTTTTAGGCCCAAGCCCGATCAAAAACCTTTATGGTCAAGCCTAATCTAGCCCAATCCAATGAGCCTTCAAGCCAGCCTAGGCCTATTAATAGCCTTGCTTTGGAGCCAAAATTACTAAGATCAATGGAAAACAAAACTATAAATGCTATTGTTATTGTTTGGACCCAAATTAGACAATGATAAATCTTGTAGTATGACACTATCACGACCCATATGGTATTCCAACCATTTCAAAACCCAAGAGGCTATTTCTCCATGTCTATATTAACAACAGTAGATTGGAAACAAAATATACATATAGAATTCCTTTTGCCCTTTGTTCCCCAAAGTTTTGTGTGCATAAAGACTGCAATTCTTTATTTTGTCATAGTAAACTCTATAATTATAAAATATACAAGAATCACAAATAAGTCCTTGAGGAAAATAGGTTCCAAAATAATTATCATTATCCTCGAAAACTTCCATTAACTATTGAACATCTTGAAGATGGAAAAACGAAAAACCATTTGAGATTCAAATAGATATTGCTCCAGATACCTTCCAGCAACTAGAGATTACCTACACTAAATATCACTGAGAAAGATCTTTTGCCTCTCCTTGCAAGGTACATCATATCATGGTCTACCGTACCGGTACATACCGGCCGATACGGGCCGGTACATACCGGTCCGGCCTGGGACCGGTACCGGATCAGCGTGAAATTTGGTACCGGTAGCTTATCGTTGGAAAATCGGTATGGAACCGGTACGGACTGGTACGGAACCGGTATGAGATCGGTACGTACCGGTCCGGGCTGCCACCCGTATGCCAACCGGTACCGATACGGCAGACCTTGCATCACATCTTAGCGGATGCTTATTAATTTGTTAGCTACATCTACTAGATGGTTCCTTACTAGCTACAGAACCTCATTAGGTTTATTAGAGCTCAGATGAAAATTCCCCTTTTTTTGACACCCACAAGCAGATTAATAGTCCTCAGCTAGTAGTGACAGTATTATCGTGGATGAAAATTTTGCATATCTTGGGAAAGATTCTAAGAGCAGGAATCTAGAGTGGTTTCGATGGTCAAAGACAAAAGATTCATCAAGATATGAAGATAACCCAACCATAAATCCATTTAAGAAATTTTAAAAATAACAAAAATAAGAAGAGATCTACATGAATTAATTGGTCACCAAGTAAGAATCAAAGATCACATCTCCACCAAGAAAGAGGAAACAGAAACCAAAGTTTCAGCTCTTCACAACCCAAATTCAATAGAGAAAGTTAAGATGTTCAAGATATTTCTCATGTAAGGAAGAAAAAAAGCCAGCAGGGTCAAACTACTCAAACTATTACAACATTCGCAAAGATCACGCCAAAGCAACAAGGCACCCATGACAGTTACAGCAAATCAGATAGTAGACAAATGCCAAAACATTCCCAGAAATACTAGCTATTGCACTGATAACTTTAAAATAATAATAATACACAGGACATATAACAATCAGGCTTTAAATACACGACACATTCACTAGTTCCTTCATGCAACATATGGACTAACAAATAACAGGCTATTTGCTAATGAATAAGTGAATAAGCCTACAGGTAAATATAAGCGAGTATGAAGTTATGAACACCTGGAGGAAAAGTATAGTCACATTATTGGGTGGACATACATGACTTACGGGCAAGGAACATATATTCGAACACAGTAAATCCTCAAGAGTAATATAAATATCAGGACCTATTAGGAAGAACAATTAACTAAGCATCACATTTTAATGAAAAGCTTCATACCTAAATTCAAATATAATTAAAATTTTACCTGTTCGTTGTCCCAAATGCTCAGATGGTGGATTTATTGTACTAGACAAGTGCTTGTCAAGGAGCCAACCTCCAAAGCCTCCACTAATGCATCACTTTAGCTACTTGGGTTTCCATCAGGGTGTGTTTCTGCTTCAGTCCATTTCCTTAATCACCATGTTCACTTTCTCATCCGCTATCTTTTGCTTTGAGACCATCTTCATGTCATAAGCATGGTTCAGCACTAATCCTCAAAATCAGAAGGGGATCAATAAGTGCACGAGTGAGCACCTCTATCAATTCCTAGATGTGCTCTATTTACCCAGACAGGTACCTCAATCTATAATGGATTGCTCTATTACGGCTATAAATTTTCCAACATTGACTAGTTAACCAGACTAAAGATAAGTTGTTTTAAGTTTTTTTTGACCAATATGTTAGTAAAATTTGTAGAAAGTAGGGTGTCATTTGCAATCACTTTCATTTTTTTCTATTTTCAGAAAATAGAAATTCTGTTTCTATTTTTTTATTTTTACAAATATATACAGATTTGGTGTAGTCAATTATTTTAAAAACAAACATGGTGATGGTAGGAGGAGACAGTGGTAGCAACAGCGAAGGCAATGGAGGCTGTAGTGGTGTCAGTGGCAGCATTGGCAATGATATAATAGAGGTGGCAATGATAGCTACAGTGGTGGCGGTGGTGGCAATGACATCAATGATATGCCAAAGGGACGGAGGCGACAATGGCAGTGGTGGTGTGGTAGAGGCAACGACAACAATGACGGTGGCAGTGGTGGTAGCGATAGCGAAGATATCAGCAATGTGGCAAAGTGAGGATGATGGTAACGGTGGAGTGGCAGTGACAACAACGATGGCGGAGGCGGCAAAAATAGTGGTGGAGGCGGCAACAATAGTGGTGGAGGCAGCGACAACAATGGCAAAGGTAATAAGGCAATGATGGTGGTAGAGGTGGTATTGGTTGTGGTGGTACAAACATGATTTTCTTATTTTTTTAAAAAATAATTTTTGAAAAAAGAAAATAAAAACTATAACACTAAACATGTTTTTTGTCTCAGTTTCTGTAATTTTGTTTTTAAAATAGAAAACAAGAAATTATAGCAAAGACAAACATACCCTAATGATACTAGTCTAGGTATAAGTTCCAGATCAGTTTCCTAATTCTTTAATAAATAAATTGCATATTATTTGTGTGAACATGGCTCCATGAAGAAGAAAAAATTGCGATCTCATTTTTTCTATATACTCCAAAGTGCAGATTGTTATCATAACCTATCATTGTCCAAATGAGTTTTTCAAGAAATGCAAATGTGAAATAGGGCCACTGTGCCATTACCAAAGAGAGCAGAACTGCTATCTGAAGTTGCATAGCAGAACATGTATGAACCCTGGTAGAAATTTTGGCAGCTTCATAAACAATTGAAGTGTAATCAACAAGTTCACTAGCTTCGAATGTTGCTGCATATGCTACAACATAGAAGATATTTATTCACATTGCCAGATTCAACATTTACTTGTGTATACTCAGATGTGAAATAGCACTTTTCCATGACAGATTGGAACAATAGTTTATTATATCTGCAGAAAGATGCAAGATTTCCAAATTTTATTTTGTTTTTCTAGTACAAAAAACCAGCAATTGCTATACTTCTCAAATGTATAAACATTACAGCAAACAGAGTCTTATGACTTAATCCCTTTGTGCAGCCAATTAAACCAAATGCAAGCTCACATCAACATTAAGGACTGTAAGAGGGAAGGACACTAATAATTGTAATAAAAGGGCAATTTTGCATTTTCTAGTGCTATGGTAATTCCCTAGAGGACAATCAAGTCGGTAGACATTCCATTTCTGACTGCATCATCAAAAGAATATTAGGGATGGTCCTTAAACAATGCAGTACTATGTTTTATCATAATTTGATAAGCAGAAAAGAAGAGTTGCCTAATCTTCAAGGAAACTTGCATGCTTATGATATAAAATTTGCTGATTCATTCTTAGAAAATATGGATCTGGTTCAGAATCGATATCTATTGATGATATGATCTCTAATTCACTGAAAAAATGTCTACAGTAAATTATCTACTTTTGAAAATACATAAAAGCTACAAGCAAACAAGGACTAGAAGAGAATATTGCTCCTTGTGAAAGATAAAGAAGAATTAAAGTGCATACCTTCCAATACCAGAATTGTGCATCTCTAAAACCAGAAGTCACCGAGCAGTAATACCGAAAATAGCTTATAATATGCACCTTTTTCTTTGGTAAAGAACAAGAACCTAGTAAATACATATTGAAAAACAAAAGGACTGAGCCATTAAGAAGATAAAAACTTAAACAGGATATTATTTAACTAAAGTCACATATTTGATGCTAGTCTATGTCTTGTTAGTGCAAAAACTTTTGATCCTTCAATTGTAACTCCTTGAATAGCTTCCATTTTCAGTACCCAATAAATGACAATGACATTAATATCAATCAATATTTTATTTGAAAATATGAAACTTTCAATCAAATCTCTCTTACCTGGGCAAATGAAGAGTTAGCAACACCACATTGGCAAAGCAACAAGGAGAGCTTGTGTGAACATTTGTCTAGTGATGACCTCCAACAGTTTCACCGAATTCAGAACCATATCGTCTAAGCAATTGATATGTTACTTGTGCAATTTACTCGACATTCACAAATGAGGTACAGTCAATGTCTTGGAGTGCAATCCTGCCCATGAACAAATCGCTTGCATGTTGTGGACAGAGTGAAAGAACCTTTTTATTCAGGCTTTCATGAATAGCGCCCATCCCTGGCACCCACCTGTTCTCATTCAAGGGATCTACATTCAAACGGTTCTGAAGCAAACGTATTCTATAGAGAACAGTATCCTTTCTATCACAGAAATGGGCTAAGCAGGAGCAAGCAGGTTCATTGACTGCTAGTCTAGCTAAAATCATAGATAATGTGCCATCCACAGGCTTTGGATCAGAGAGATTCTTGTCTCCCATCATCTTTATCTCCCTCTCAGTAGGAAAGTAGACTTCTTCCACACCATTGTCATCGATGACTTTCAGATCCTTGGTGTAATGTCTAATGGCTTGGCGTTTAGTGGATTCATGCTTCTCTGCCAGTGTCAAGAAACAAGAGAACCTCAAGTGGTAATTGACAACAGTCTTTACCATTCTAAAGTTCCGACAGCAACAGAAATACTCCAACCATCTCCTTCCCACACCAGCATACCATTTGATAATACCAGCATCCTCTAAACAGATGAGCAATTTGATTGGCCGGGGTCGCCCCATAGAATTAGTAAACCCAGCCAATTTCACCGCCCTCCTTACAAGTTGTATAGGTGCATTGACTCTCATTTTCAACTCAGTTAAATCCTCCACTGTCCTCCTAGCATATCTCCTCTCTTCTTCTTCCTCCTCTTGTCTCTCCTCTTCCTCTAAGACCTTACTAATTCCAACAGGATTTAGATACTTATCGACCTTCTCCTGAAACTCATCGTATGAATCTAGCAGCTCCGGAGGCAACTGATCCCTCACCCTCTTCAAAGATAAAAAGTCTCCAGTCGTGAGCATCCGGTGCCAATTCCAGCAATCCTCTCTAGACTTGAAGTACTCTGCCACCACCTCCTCAGCCCAATTCCTAAACACCTCTCTGACCTCGCTCTCGATCCGGAAATCAAATTCAAACACATGGCCACGCTTAAGCTTCTTGAACAAATGATTCAATATCTTCAATCCAAGCTTCTTCCTTCGAGTCTCACGGGCATTCTTCAACTCCAATGCCTTTGCCGCCTTCCTCTTTAGGTACTTCTTCTTTGCCCTAATGGCCTTCTCTGACATGGGAGGGTGCAGAACCGAAGGAGGGACAGCCTGAAGTTCCATTCCCATGAAATCCATCTTCTCGGAGACGGCGCTATGGATCGAGCTCTTCAATTTATCGATTTTGAGATCCAATTCTCCCTCCAAGTGCTTCAAAATCCTATCTTTTATGTTCATTGTGAACAATTTGGAGCCAGAAGTGATCACCAGTATCTCGTCCAAGTACCTAACGGCATAAACCCTAATAGGCATATGAATAACCGGAGAGTTCTCACCATCGAGATCACAGAGCCTGGGATTCTTCTTATGGACCTCAGCTCGAAGCTCCTGGATCTCCCGATCAAAGGCATCGAAGTAGATATTGATGAGAATCGAGCTAAGATCGCTCACTTGGGGGAACCCTCTCCCCAGACCAACTCCACCGAGCTCGATCGCCACCGCCTCCGATTTGAAAAGCCGCTCGACGAGGGCAATGAGGGCTGGATCGTCGATCTTCTCCTCCATGACGGCGGCGAGACGGCGCACGTGGCGGGGACCGAAGTGCTCACGCCGGAGGGCGACACGGAACCACCAGGTGGGGTTGCTGACGGTGGACTTAAGGTAGCGGACGGCGGTGTGGCGGCCTATCCCGGCGCGGCCGCCGTAGGCGAAGGTGGCGAGGCGGGACTCGTAGACGGCGGCGAGGGCCATACGGAGGGCCTCGAGGGCGACTTTGAGCTCGAGGGTGGGGAGGATCAAGGCCTGACCTTTCCGGCGGGAGGAGGCGAGGGAGGAGCAGAGAGATAAGGGGTCGAGGGCGCCGCTGCGGAGGGTGGCGGAGAGGGCGGGAAGGGAGAAGGGAAGGAGGGGGAGGGGGAGCGTGGAGGAGGAGGGGTGGGAGCGGGAGAAGAGGTTGCGACAGGCGGCGAGGAGGACGGAGGGATCGGCTACGACGGAGGGGAGGAGAGCGTGGAATTTTCCGGCTCGGTACTGGCGGAGGACGAGGGATTCGAAGTCGGAAGGGGAGATAGGGGACGGGAGAGGGGAGAGGGAGGTAAAAGCGCGGGCTGTGGAAGGAACGAGGAGGCGTTTGAGAGCTACGAGCATTGAATTCGAAAGAAGGAGGAGGCGTCGGCCGGCGGCGGCGGGAGTCTAAGAAAAAAAACGAGGTTTTTTGAACGAAAAAGGGCGGCCGAGGGAGGAGAAGGAACGGCGGAGAAGCCGGCAAAGGCGGAGGAGTCGATTATATGGTGCATAGATCCGGATCCGGAAACGTGTGGAACGGGACCCTTTTTTTTTTATTTGTTTATTTATTTTTTTTTTTTTTTGGTACATCAAGCTGACACTAATTTCATATGAGCACAGCGAGCTGAATCTATAGAAAAAAAAACTATACAGTAGCTGAGTCCAAAGATTTCTTCTAGAGTGTTGGGCAGCAAATAAGATGGTCTAATCAGCAACTTTATTTGCTTTCCGAAATATATACACGATCTGAAAAGTACAACACTCTTTCAACATCAGCCCAATGTCTCTTCGAAATGAATGCTTTGCCTTCCTTCGCCTATCTCTAGTATACGCTCAATCGTTGCAGCTGAGTCCGCCTCAAGAATGATACACTTAGCCTCTAGCACAAATCTCGCATAGAATAATCTCTTTTACGCAGCCCTGAATTTCGCTCCAAAAGCAGGAGCTTCAAAAGTACGACGCCCTGCAGCAATCAACCTAGAGGCCTGATCGCCGAACGCCACTCCAGCATTACCATCATCAGCAGACAAGCTACTATCGAAATTCATCTGCCAGAAAACTTTTGAGATACAATTCCAGATTTGCGCTTCACGAGTCGGACCCGTTATGATGGTACGGGCTCGGCTCCTAAGCTCTCATTAGATCACTGGAAGGAGGTCCGGCGATAATGGCTCGGTAATTACTAATTGGATGGATGGGCTTCAGATCTCCAACGAAGCTTAAGCTCTCCTTTCGCTCCACCATCAACTTAACGGTCAAATTCCACACCCGTTTGTATTCAAATAACCCAGCTTCCATTAGGTCCTCCACGGAACTCTTTGAGCTAGAGAAGACGTACGCCGGGCTTTTCCGAGCCTTCACGGAGACCCAGTCGATTTCCAATGGAAAGGCCCTCCATTGCCACATCCTCAAGACCATGCCCCGTCCCCGCCTCTTCCTCTCAAACAGCCTGGCCAATGTGTACTCCAAGTGCCAGTCCGTGGATGACGCCCGTCAGGTCTTTGATGAAATGCTGCAACCTGATGTTGTCTCCTGGAACACCATCATCGATGGGTACTTTCTTTCTGGGCTCCGCTCGGATGCCTTTGCTGGCTTCAGAGAAATGCTGCGATGTGGAGTTGCTCCGGATGAATTTAGTTTCACACGTGCTCTTAAGAGTTGCTCAAGTTATCGAGATTTTGGTGTGGGATTGTGGATTCATTGCGTTATAATTAAGTATGGCCTTGGCAACAGTGCTTTTGTTGCAAATGGACTTGTCGAGTTTTACGCTAAGTTTGGGCTTTTAGGTGAGATGATGAAGGTTTTTGACATGTTGGAGTGTAAAGACATTGTGTTGGTTAACACTGTGATTTGTTTACTTGCAAAAGCTGGGAATTTTGGGGAAGCTTTTGTGAAGTTTCGAGATTATGTTTTGGCATTTTCTATGGTGCCCAATAGAGCTACTTTTGTGAATCTGTTGGGTGGGATTAATGGGTATGAATCTTTGAGACAAGGAATTCAAGTTCATTGTTTGGCAATTAAGCTTGGCTTTGAGAGCGACGATGCTGTGGAGAATATTCTTGTGAGGATGTATTGTGACTGTGGCTTTACCAATGATGCTTTTGATTTGTTGGTTTGTTCAGATAGCAAGAGCGTGGTGTCTTGGACCAGTTTGATTGATGGCTATGCCAATCTAGGATGCTTTCAAGATGCTTTGGAAGTGTTCTATTGGATCTGCCATGAAGGAGGGTTGTTGGATGACATATTGTTAGTTTGCATTCTCGGGATTGCAGCCACTTCTGGGTGCTTGCAACTAGGTATACAGCTCCATTCTCTTATTCTTAAATATGGTTTCGAATCCAACAGCTGCATCAGACATGCATTAATGGATATGTATGCAAAATGTATCTCTATGGAGGATGCGCAGAAAATATTTCAACAGCTTGGTAAAGATTGCAGTGTATTATCATGGACGACAATAATATCAGGGTATGTCTACAATGGGTTCTCCATGGAAGCTTTGAGAAGTTTCTACCAGATGAATAGAGAAGGTTTCTATGTAGATTCAGTTTCATGCATCAGTGTTCTCACGGGATGCACTGATCTGCAGGCTATTGATCAAGGAAAACAAGCTCATGCTTTTGTGATCAAGTCAGGTTGTGAAACCGATATCTCAGTCCAGACTGCATTACTATCTCTTTATGCTGATTGTGGGTGCTTGACTGAGGCCACTAAACTTTTCAGAATGATGAGGCATGATGTTGTTTCATGGACTGCATTGATTTCAGCCTATGCGAAACTTGGCTATAGTGAGGAAGCTCTAGTATGGCTTGTTAGAATGCTCCAAGATGGATTAAAGCCAAATCACTTTACTTTTGCTTGTGCACTGACAGCCTCAACGAAATTAACATCTTCTGAAATTGGGAAGTCACTTCATGCTGCTATCATAAAAACTGGACTAGAAGAGGATACCTTCATCTGGAGCGCTCTTATTGACATGTATTCCAAGTGCGGTAGCATGAAGAGTGCGGTCAACTACTTCACAAGGACATCTAAACATGACCTCATCCTTTGGAATGCTTTGCTTTCGGGGCATGCCCAGCATGGTAACATTGCTGAGCTTTTGAAGGCATACAACGAGATGATTGACCTTGGGGTGAAGCCCGATGGAATTACATTTCTTGCAGTTCTGACTGGTTGCAGCCACGGCGGCCTTGTTCACAAGGTAATCCAATACTACACCATGATGTGGGATGACTTCAGAATTAGACCAGAGATTGAACATTGTGCTTGTGTTGTTGATGCTCTTGGGCGTGCTGGTTTGTTCAAGGAAGCTGTCGATTTTATTCAAAGAATGGGATTTACACCTGGTTCGACAATGTTGAGAAGTCTGATTAGTTCTTGTATAAATTATGGATACGTTGCATTAGGTTTGGCTGCGGTAGCCAAGATGGTGATGTGGGGCATGGTTGATGGATCAACTTATGTATTATTGTCTAATTTGTATGCAGTTGAAGAAAGGTGGGTTGATAGAAGGACAGCTAGAGAAGCAATGGAGATAGTTCACATAAACGTGAAAAAAGTTGGCAAGAGTTGGATTGCTTGTTAAGTTAATTGGGGACGAACTAGCTAATACCCTTTGGCCGTAGTATATAATAAAGTGGAAACTGATTGCTTGAACTAAGTAAGAAATATGGAAATCAGCTGAACTGATGCCTGAGTATTCTACTAGAGAGTGGGCAAGATTCACCAAGCCAGTCTTTCTAAAACTTGGATACTGATTAACAGCATATGCAGAGAGAATACAACAGAATGTATTATGTTCTTCTGGATTTTTGAAGTTTCTCAATCAGCATTCAAGATTAGTATTTCAACCGGCATTTGTTTATTATCAAGATCCTCAAGCATGCAGCCTTATCTTGAAATTATTCAGAAAGACCATTTCACATGTTTTGCTTGCATGCCAGAGTGCTTGCAAGTTGAATGGCATGAACAGAGTTTTGAGAAAGGATCTGTGAAATCACAAGACTGACTAACTGGACCTTGTTTTATGAATATTCTCCATTATCGAAGCCAAATATTCCAGGGAATAGGTTTGTAGAATTCATTGATGCATTGTTTGGCAAATCACTGATATGGACAGAAATAGCTCTACACATTCATTTTTTCGTGGGAGATTGAATATGTACGTAGTTTTAGTTGTTTTACACCCAACTAATTAAGTCTTCAAGTCACGTATTATGAGTTCTGATATTATATTTCTTCTGCGTACTTGCAGACCTGAGGCACCAAATTTTTTTGTTTCTTTGTGTGGAAAGTTGAAGCTATGCAGTCTCTCATTTAACATCAATTAAGATTATCCCAGTCTGATTCCCCTCAGTTGTCCGGTAATGACAGCATGCAATTTTGGCAGGAGTCATTTTAGTTGCTTCTGCTCCCATTCTTCTCTAGAATTCTTGGATTCATGAGCTTATTTAACAAATTCGACTAGCATGGATATCATGCAGTAACTATTAATCTTGAGCGTAGCTTCAACTAGCTAGCACTAAATCCTCCAATACCAATTTAATCATATCTCTTTTTATTTGGAGTACTCACTGCATTAGTCAAGATTTGCCATACTGATTGGTCTGGTACCATACTATATCAGCATGCATACCGTACCAATGTAAAATTGGTACGGAGTCTCATACGATACCGAATTGGTACATAATCTCATACTCTATCAACATTCAATATGCTATGCTGTTTACGAATACCTGATACGTCATGCCATCTTATACCGTACCACATACCAGCACAATAATAGAATGGTAACGATATAGAATTCGGTACTAAGATGACAAATCTTTCTAGTAGTTAACTAATGAGAAAACAATTTATAGATAAGTAAGTGCATAAAGTTACAGTGCACACTTTTCAGAAAAAAATCAATCAAAAATTTAATTCCAGCCAGATACCGCCAGGTTGCTCCTCTCCAATGCGAACGTAGAAACAAACCAGCGAACCGTATGATCTAAGCATCGACTTTGACATCAAGAATTGGACCTGACATCTATCAGTAATTTGGATTGAATTGGTTGACATGTCTCTAATATCAAGGATTATTTAAAACTAGGTGCTTGAACTTGTGATATAATATATAGTAGCGGAATTTTACTAGGTAGCAGGCAAGTTTCACCACTCTCTTTTCTTAAACTTGTACAAAACAACTAAGAGTTTTGCAGAGAGACTACATAACATGTAAAGCAATATATGATTTCTTTTTTATGTAAACTAGGCCATTTATTTTTGACATAGGGGAAGAGAGAGAGAGAGCAGAACAAAGCAAAACAAAGCAAACCCTTAGCAATCCTACTTATGCAAGGCTTTACAAATCATTATCAGTCATCCACAACTCAAACCTTAACTCATACATTAAAAGTTAAGTTCAAGTGTAATTAGCTAAATGAAATAGCTGGCACATAGTAACTAATACCAGAAATGTGCATAATCTTTTTTGGTCATTTGTCCAGTTGGAAGAGTTCTTAATCTGAGAAATGATTATTTGAGTCATGCACCACTAAACGCCATGTATTTTAGGGAGTCGGTTTCTGTTGATTAGGGATTGCTTCAAAAAGAGACAATGCATCAATATACTACAAAAAAAAAACAGCTTTCAAAAGATCGATTGTGGTTCGAAAATACTGCACGAGCTTTCGCAAATTAGTCTATGATGACCATGAGAATATATAGTCTTCCGCGACAAGTTCTTTCGAACCAAACCCAACATTCTCAATTTGGACAATATCATCATCAAAATTGAGCTCACCAAGAACTCTTAAGCCATAGATACTGGACTAGCTTTATGGATTGAATTATGATCCATCAACTTCTGAGGACTTCTTAAATCATCTCGCATCTCGGCCTCGAAATCTTGCTGCTGATATACGTCGAATTACCAACAAATGAAAACTTATTGGCAGAAGAGGGGTTTGCCACAATTGCCAGTGGATCATTTTAATGGTAGAGATTGTGGAATTTTTTTTTTAAAAGGAAAAAAATTGTTAACTTTTTGGCAATCCCCCCATCTAGCAATTAGTTCCCATAAGCTATTGAGCTCAGTGTCTGAGAGACCGAGCAGGATCCATCAGTGTCACGGCCCATGGGCCTCTTCTTGATCTAGTGAGGCCCATTAAGGCTTAACTTTGGAGGCGGAAGTCCCGTCACCTCCCCCGTTAGAAATTCTTTCACCTCCACACGAAAACGCGCCCGCTGGTGGCCTTACCATGCGACGCCTTCCCTCCCCTTCTACTTTCTTCGATATCTCTCTTCCCTCTAATCTCCTTTTCAAACGCAATTTCTAGGGTTTCGGCGCGCTGCATTGCGGGATCCTAGGGTTCTGGTCGGCCTCCGAGATGCTTCTCACAAGGTGAGGCCTCAACGCTCTCGAATCTAGGGTGTTCATCTCGTTTTGTTTGGTTCAGTCGTTTGTTGAGTCCCTTGAGATTTGGGATGGATTTGAAGAACGGATTATGGCCTAAATGCTCACACCTTCTCGCCGGAGGGAAGGATGTTTCAGATCGAATACGCCATCGAGGCGATCAAGGTAATCTTTCCCATTTTTATCGTAATTTTTGGCATATAAATCAACAGAAAAGGTCTCTTTTGAGCGTTTCTCGGCCTTTGCTTTAATTTTTGCGCAGTTGGGGTCGACTGCGATCGGTTTGAAGACAAAGGAGGGTGTCGTTCTCGCTATTGAGAAGCGTGTCAGTTCTCCTCTTCTGGTATTTTCCCCCCTGAACTTCAACTCAAAGTTTTGCTCTTGGTTCTGCTTTGTGAATATTTAGGCTTCTAATTGATAATCTGAATTGGGTTTGTGAATTGGATTCTCTTTTAGGATAGTGTTATTAATGTGGCTTTCCTTATAGTGGAGAGACGTGATCTTTGTATTATAGATAAATAGTTGATTATAAGATGAAGCACCCATATTGTTCAGATTTCAAGGCAGTCATGAGTTTAGCGAACTTAACTATGTTGGTCAGGAGTTTAGGAAGTGTTATGATCTTAGCCTTTTATACACTGCAAAGGAGTTACTTATTTGACAGGTCAATGGGAAAGAAAATGAGTAGAAAAGAGAATATGCTATTTTACATCAGGAAAGTCGCCTCAAATGATTCTAGTGGACAGAGAATCACCAACCTCACTGCTCTTGATCTTTATCATGCATGGTGCAATTCTACATCTTGGTATACTTGCCTTTATGAACTAAATTGATATTATTGTTTCCAGAGGCATGCAGGATTCTTTCTATATTAGAAATTATTGGTGGCTATGTTTCTATACTTGAATATAATGCACTCTACACAAATTTATTTCTTTTTTCTTTTTTTTCCTACAATAAGGTAGCGTCCCAGCCACTGCAGCTCTTAGGTTATGCAAATTCACCTAACTATCAATCTGATGTCAGCTATATTTGTTGTGAGCCTTTTCGTTTCCTAAAAGAAATCTGGTGGGATCTATTTAAATTTAGTTTAATTATCCTATCTGAGGGAAAAAAATTTCTGCTACACCACTCAGCATACATATTTTCATGGATTCTCTGAAAAACATGAAACATACCAAACACCAAGTTAGTAAATAGTTAAAAATGGCTCCTGGCGGGGTGGGGGCCCAGTGGGGGCTGCTACGCAGGGGTGGGCTTGTCCCTTCCTCCCCCCTTCCCCATTTTCAAAGCAAAAAAAAAAAAAGTTAAAAATGGTGTTCTAGTATTCTCAACTTTATTTCATTGCATTACTCAATAAATGCTAGACACTTGTACAAACCAATTTATCCAGGTTATTATTTGACAAATTTGGACATTGATGGATGGTCACCATGTGCAGCTTGAATTTTGTATCTGATATCAGATTGTCTTCTAGTTTGACTACTCTTTCACCTCTGGAGGTTTTATTTCCTTAATTTTCCATCTTCATAGTTTTTTTCATGTGTTTCTATTCTTGTTATTCAAGTCTACAGATCAAATTGTAAAAAAAAAATTGCATTACAGGAACCAGGCAGTGTAGAAAAGATCATGGAGATTGATGAACACATAGGTTGTGCTATCAGTGGAGTAATGGCTGATGCTCGCGCTCTTGTTGAACATGCACGTGTTGAAACCCAGGTGTTGTTTCATTGTCAGTTGCACTCCAGAGTAGCTTAGGTGCTATAGCGTTTATAAATAACTAAACTGGTTGCCTGATTATCAGAATCACAGGTTCTCATATGGCGAGCCAATGTCAGTTGATTCTACTACACAAGCTCTCTGTGATCTTGCCCTTAGGTTTGGTGAAGGCAAGGAAGGATCTATGGTAAACCTTGTTAATTATTTTAAGCCTGACTAACATCTGGAATAAGTATGTTAATTCAAATTATAGAAGAAGGGGGGGGGGGGCTTTAGATGATGCTCTTCCTTTTCCAAACAGTATTTTTCCAGCTTATGGAACCCATAGCATGCCATACATGATTAACAAATTTCAGTTCAACAGTCTAGAACCGTAATGCCTTTTCCTTTTCAAGTGCATTTGGTAATTGGTGTCTCTTTGGAAGACTTTTCCTTCGTCGCTTTGTGCCATCACATTGTTTAAGATGTTGGATCTTCATTGCTATTCTTTGTGATCCTCATACTTATTTTCGTCACGAAGTAGGCTGAAACCATATTAGGGCATTTAACCCAATATAGGTTGCCATTGAATTTTCAACTCAAATAAAGAGGAAAATACAATTTTTTTTGCTTGTTCTGATATTTGCTCATGTTACTTTATTTATCAAAAATATCTTCTCCTTTTAGAAAAATAATTCCATGAAATAAAATAGATATTAGTTGTATTCATGATCCTTTTTTTTCTTATATTAATATTGTTCTTTTCTATAGTCACGTCCTTTTGGGGTGGCTCTCCTAATTGCTGGACATGATGAGAATGGGCCTAGCTTGTAAGTACCTCGTTGCTTGATATCTTGATTTTCAAATTTTTGATGCCTCACAATTTGGTATATTTGATATTGGTTGGAGTATTTCTGTCTATTCATATGCTTGATAGACTGAAGTTTATCTCTTTGAATTGTAGGAATAGGGCAGCTTCAGTCATCTGTTTTTTGAATGCATTAGATGCTTAATAAGAAATATGTTGTGTTTTCAGGATTTTATTTAATTGCATAAAATTAAACTTTTCTAATGAAACTGTAAGCTGTAGTACCATACAAAACAATTGTCTGGTGACTAGTCATAAGATGTAAACCTCAATTCTAATACTTGAACTATCGAAACTTACTTAACATGGTAAAACTTAATTATGACATGGTAATCTGAAACAATATATTTTAATGATTCTCCTAACAATACAGTGAAATTTCTTCACCTATATGCCTGAAAGGCATTTGAGCAGCATATTGGAAATCTTCTTTTGCCGAACATACTGATTCCTTGGAGTATTCAGGTTACATCTAGTAGCAACAAGTAGTGTTACTTTTAGAGATGTGTACCAAAGGTTCATAAATCATGTATTAAAGGTTAAAGATATGTTTCTGAAACGTGTTCATTAAGGTTGTTGACATTCAAAAATATTCTCAAAATGCAATTTTCTCTAGTTCAATATTAATCCATTTTCATATGTCAAACTAATTTCTTGTAATCTCATTATAAGAGATCTGTTATATATAGTGGGAGAGAAAAAGGAGGTATGCTGTATTGTTTGCTTTTGCTGTACTAGGGAGAAAGATTGGTCGGGATTTCAATTTAAGAAATAGAGCTTCAGGCACATAGTACATATCTAGTGGATTTAAACTATTCCAATTGAATATATGAATTAATACTTATTAGAGTTTTTTTTTTTTCATGTAATCAACTAGCATGCATTCTAGAATCATCTGTCTAGTTTTATTCACAGCGCCACAACTGCGTTTGACCATCAAAGCCAAATATTTCAGCCAATTTTTGGTAAAGAACCTAAGAAACATATAGTTGGCCATTTTGTCAGAATAGGATGCATGGAAGCCTAGCCAAAAGTCGGCGAGGGCAGGATCAAACCCAGGTCTCTTGTATCAACAGTAGAGACTACCATCTTGGTCAGTTGTCCCCCTCTAGGCCATGGAAATTTTGAAAGTGGAAAATTAAAAAATCTATAATTTACTTCCAATCAATATTTACAAGGAAATATTATTTAGAAAAGTCATAGACATGTTTGACCGTCACATTATAAATGTTATGCTTATTCTGTTTGTTGAAAACAATTTATGCTGCCTAATGGTTTTTAACTCATAATTCATGACAGAAGAAATTCTTGGCTGCATTTCAACAGCACCCATTCGATAGTTCCATACTTGTAACATTTGCTGTCATCATCTAAGCTGCATAAAGATGAGCATAGAAATGTGCTACATATGTGTATCTAAAGATACAGGTGGATATGAATTCATTTGAAAGGGAGGTTAAGTAGTCCGCGACTCCTTTATCTATAGCCGACTTAGGTTCTGTTAGATCCTCCCACTAGTGCATGCCTCAAGTAACTAGTATAGCAATTAAGTGCTAACCACCAAAACAATATGAGCTTCCCATGTATGATGTATATTTGTTTGCAGCTGCATACATAACCATGATGTTCCATATCCCCAGCTCATTAAGTTTACATGCAAAATGTAGCACCAGTGGTTTGGATAACAACTAGGTAGCAGGTAATGTTTACAATGTAGTACGGACATCAACTAGGCAGCAGGTAATTTTTGCAGTGTAAAGATTTGCTATGTATAAGAGCGGAAGCAATAGTAGGCTGCAGTGATCACCAGCAAACATTAGCACTGCAACCATCAATCATGTCATTCTTATCATCCACTTCATTGCCTTTGTGGTCCAGAATGTCTGATAATCAAATCACTAGCTTGTGATTTTCATCCTGACTAGAGGTTGATCAGTTACAAACTAACTGTTTTCGTTTTCCCTTGAACTCAGCTGCAAGGATCCGCTATCAAAGTTATTAATACTATCCACCAGTATCTTCATCAAAACCAAATATGCCGGCTTTTCTTTGCATCCACTTAGCTCATTTTTGGTTCAGGATAACAAGCCTACCATGAAGTGGCATACCATTGCCATTTAATCTCCGGCTCTCAAAATTCTAATGCCTCCTAACTCTCAATCTTATTTGTTGTGGTGCATAGCAAACCTTTCTTTCACAGGTGGATTAGTTTCTGGATGTGGTGTTGGATGGATTAAAAAAATTTCCAGCTAGCTATCCTCAAATTCACTACAGGAGCATTGTTTGTCGTAGGAAATTCATCACATTGTTTTTCAGTGCCTCTAGCTCTAGTTCCTTGTTCAGCAAGCTGAGACGCCATGAATATAAATAATCAGCATGCTTATAATGATACGAAATTACAAAATTAAGTATAGAGTGATTATCTCTTTCATGAGAAAACTTATGCCAATTCTGCTGAAGACTTCAAGGAAGCTAAACCATGTTAAAAACAATGTCCTTCCCTTTTTGTGTGCTGAAAAGATTGCTCCTTCTGTACGTTAAACCTATCCAGAAACTCCGCATATGCGGTGAAAGGAGTGATGATCTGCTATTTTTTTGGCAGGATGATAGAAAAATGAAGTAAATTGAGTGGTTCATTTTCGTTTTTTTCTTATCGTTTACCGAATGAACTACATTGACTTTTATGCATAAGTAAATGAAATAGCTTTTTGCACATGCATGCATAAATATAGTTTCCCTATGCAGTGTATTTACTTTTCGCACATGCAATATGCAGATACTACACAGACCCATCCAGCGCATTTTGGCAGTGCAATGCAAAAGCAATAGGATCTGGTTCGAAAGAAGGTGACGGCGCCTTGCAAGAGCAGTATAACAAGGTACATTGATTTGCTTGATCAACTATATTTTCTTGTAGTTGTTATTGTGTATTGCAAGCTAGTCATCCACTTCCAGGCTTCTTTCAAATACTTGAAGCCCTCAAAACTGACTCATGAATGATATTAACCTTGGAAATGTACTGGATGATATTATCCTGCAGGATATAACCCTTCAGGAAGCTGAAACGATAGCACTCTCAATCTTGAGACAAGTGATGGAAGACAAGGCAGGACTGTCTTGTTGTTATTTTATTTCTTTTCCTTTTCTGGACCGTCAAAATAATGCTGATATAGGATTTTGCTCTTTGTTCAGGTAACACCAAACAACGTTGACATTGCAAAGGTGGCTCCAACTTATCATCTCTATTCTCCTTCTGAGGTTGAAGCTGTCATCAACCACCTATAAAAGAATTGATACTAACGCTTCCAATATGTTCTCTCCCACAAACTATCTGATATCAGCTCATGTTGGGATTCTTTTTCTGAATTGGGGAATGTCCAGTGAGAATCTTATTCCATATTTCTGATTTTACTTGCCCTGCTCATCTCGTCTTGCTTGTGTTTGCACTCACTGATATTTTGCTTTTGTGTAACTTGCAAAATAGACATCATAAACCTGTCAGCCGACAAGTATCATTCAAGAAAAAATGTGTCATGGCTTCCTCTGCTTCCAGCAACAACCAGTTGATCAAAAAGATATTATTGATAGATAGCCTTTATTTTGCACTGAAAAGTATAAACATCGTTTTTTTTGGTAATTCAAGTAAAAACATTGTTCCACAATCCAAGCTGATGCTTATACTTTTATTTTCTCATCCAACTGGACCAGTGCTATCATTCTTTATCTCCATTGACTTTTTGACATTGCAGCCAGGGGAAGAGACCCTTTTTTGATGGATTCCAAATTGCGATGGGTCTTAGTTGCGTGACTAACTTATAATTTATCTCACTGGATGTTAGCTCTGCTTCTTTGCAAATGAGTTTGTGGTGGCATACAAGTTATACCGGATTATTCTTTTTGGTAATGATTATCTTTTCCTTTGGTTGCATCAAATTGGTAGAGGTCTGTTTGGCACGGAGTTTTGTTCTTGTTCTAAAGTAATTCTTTATGATGTTGGAAAAGGCCTTTGTCTTATTGAAACAGAAAAAGAAAAAAAAAAGAAAAAGAAGAAAAAGAGGAAAAGAGTGGTTTGGCTTCCACGACCATAGAAAAAATAATTATTAGGCTATGTTGGGCATACCAACGGAATAAAGCTTCAATTCTGACACAGAAAATGGTCACCGTAGGTGAAGGTCTATTCTTATGTCGACTGTTAACTACACAAATCGAGAATATTCTCAATCATCAACTTGTTTTCGTAAAGCATTCATCTTTGTATTTTTTGATAGAATAAAGCATTCATTCAAGCAATTAGTTAAATGGGTTGGTTTTTCTCATGAATAATTCCTTGATCATGAAGTTCCTACCAATTACAAATAAGATGTCTGACGTGAGTGTTGTTAGGGTTCATCAGACCTTCGAGCCGGCCAGAAAAGCTAGGATAAGCAAATCAGAGGCAGCCAAGGTACCTCAGCTTAATCTAATGATCGGTCAGCTTGGTGACGGGCCTGAGCTGAGCATTCTCTTTTTATGGCAAAGGCGGGTTTGACCCTTCTGCCTAAATGTTTGTATAGTTTCAGCAATTTCATCACGTGCGATGCCATTATAACTTGTCTCTAGGTTGTTGCACCATGTTAACAGATTGTTATAGTACGGCCTAGAGTTTATTGTTATTGGGGTACGATTTATCGAAAATGTGGGATCTCAAAGAGAAAAAGAGGAAAAAAAGAACACTTCCTTACTCCTTAATTCCGGCATGACTATTTTTTTTTTCACTCTCCATTTCTTCCTATCAGAAAAATCCTCCTCGAAAATATTGGAGGGCTCGGTTGGAGCTAATCTGGCGAGTTTTTTTGACTCTTGCCGTCCGTCTTATAGGTTCACGGAAGTGGCCCATCTTGGCGTTCCGGGATCGGCGGCAACAGGTATTATTCAATGACAACAGTATTCTCTTCCTAAAAATAAAAATAAAAAATAAAAAATAAAAAAGAAAGAAAAAAAATAAAAAAACACCAAATGTGCTTAAGTATCATCATTGGGGTCTGTTTAAATGTGAGGAGAAGTGGGCACTACTATCATCGACAAGGCTCTGAAACTTGGCTAGATTTGCTCATTAAAGAGATGAATGATGTGGGGGATACACCGTACCAGGCAGAGAAATTATTATTCAATCTGGTGTCGGAGAGGCAGAGTCCTCTAGAAGGGTACCACAGGGGCCTCTACCCTCTGTTCTATTCATCTCGCCACTCTATACCTTTGGCCTCATACAGTAATTTACCTTCACTTCTCTTCCACCTGCTTCTGTTACTCTAGTTTCATGTATTCATCTTTCTACCATATACCCATCCCCACTGCATTTGTCTCCAAATGTGTTCCCTTCCCTTCTCTACTGCTTCACTGCCTTGCTCTGGAAAAGCAGAGGCTCCACTTTGAATGCTCATCTGCCAAAATACATATATGCACATCATAGCAATGAGTCACTCCAGATTTTTGCAAATTAACAATTCTTTTGTTCATTATGAAAATAAACTTCTAATAAAGTTAAAGAATTTTGATTATACCACGTTACAATGGTCTTTTTTTTGCATAGAAATATCATAATGACTTTATTATCTTTTTAATATATGTTGGTCAAATTTCTTCAGTTAACACACACAACCATGGCAAGTTTTTTGAAATATAATTCTGGTTTGAGAATCCATTGGAATCACAAAAGCTCTTCAAAAATTCTACTCCCGGTCAAAACCTAGGAGCAAGATCTGTAACCATAGTTAGAGAGCAAATAGGATGAACAGATATTGTAAAATATGACCCCAAAAAAGAGACTCTGGATTCTCCAACACTAACTTTTTGGCTGGCTAGACTCATTTAGATGAAAGAATGGTTGATCTTCTTTTGCAACATCGACTGTCGGATTATGTCCTATGCATATCTTCAAGCCCTCCAACCTCCTTCATCTACACAATCTCGAAGCGATTATTGTATGATCCAATAGTAGGTTCGCACGTAGGAAGGTGCATCCTTCTTTCGCGCAAAAAGGAGTTCTAATAATCGCATGCATGCACCTACACCTATCCCCCTTACTCAATATTTCATCTCCCCCCAAGTCCTGGCCCCTGCACGCGCTTTCCCTTTATCTTTTTCCTTCTTTCTTGTTCTCTTCCTTTTGGAAAGCCTCTCTTGTCCACACCTAGGGCATCTGGGATTCTTGTCTTCTCTTGTCAAAAGTGTATCAAGGGTCTAACCAAATGAATGCTAATGCAATTGCTAGTGCTTGTATATGAAGTTTAACATGGTTTTTAGCATGCTAGCAGAGAATGACACACAAGAGGGCTCTGGAGTTTAACTGAGCTACAATGTTCCCTGCTAGACCCTGATCTGTACATGGTATTAGCTAGCATTGGATGATTGAATCCCATGCCAACTCTTGAGCTTGCTAAGATCCTAACTCCATGCACTTCATCAGCAAAACTTGAGCTACTCCTTTAATACCAGGTTGGGCATCCTCTTGGATGGATATCAAGTGGTCGATATTATACCTCCAGAACCAGAACTTCTTATGATTCAGTAGATGGCTCATTGGAATAGATGTAAATAAACAATGCCCCTTCTAGAAACGTATAGAAGGTTTTCTCCTCATACGGCTCGAGAAAAAAAGATTCTAAATTTCTGTAGATGACAAATAGTTCACACTTGAGAGATTCCTAGACCAGAAAAATAAAGCATCTATATGGTGGATATCAAATTGATTGAGATGCGGGAGAGAACCAAATTGATATCCTCAGTCATCTTTTATCCATAGATGCTGCATCCTGTCCATTGCTCATTAACTGTAAGGTTACTGAAGTTCTCCTAAAGCACTTATAACTGTAAGGTTACTGTAAGCTCCTTTCAAGTGCTTTCCGCGTGCTGCAGTAGCCGACTTAGGTTTGCATAATCTAGAGTGAATATAAACAAAAATAGACTATGGAGACCATATTTGGAACTAAATATTAATATTAATACTAGATGTTGTCACCTTTAATAGAAATGAGACAAAAGAATAGATAACAGAACCCTTCATCTTATAAGTAGAGATCATTTCGGGCTCTTTTATCCTCTAGATAGTGCCATTGAGGAAGTTCATTACTTGCATATCTCAGTTTTTTAAGAATTTTCCCCCTCCTTTTCTTCTTTATTAGGTTTCCTTCACCATGTGACCTCACTTCATATGGTCGAATACCTAATTTCGACTATCGACAACCATCGTGATCTTTGTAGTTTACTCTATAATATGCTATCAGCGAGCTATACAACATCTTATGCAATTTTAACAAAATATTTAAAGAATCACTTTTTTCCATATTATTTACCGGTATGGCACTTTGCTAATGCTCTTTTTCCATGATTTAGGTTACAAAAGAATACGAAATACACAGAAAGAGAGACTGCTTGTGATATTTTCCTAGTTGTTAAATTGAAGTAAAACATGTTCACACAAAATAATAGTTCTTAATGAACATTTGCTTGCTTGTTATCCATAAAATTTTTGATAAAACTGAGAGATAAAAAATGAGTTATTAAAAAAATGGTTGTTTTACCCAAAAATCTTGTTTAATGTGTTAATGTTTCATCAAAATGGACAAGGAACACCCAAATATTTTTAGTCTCTTAAATATTCCTCTTGTGAAAAAATTCAAAAATTCAAAGAACAGTAAAAAGCTTGATTCCAGGGGAAAGCATTCACATATATCATGGAATCATAACCATAGACATATCACTTCATGCAAAAGTTTGTACAGTCAAAAACTCAAACAGATGCAGAGAATCCAATAAAGACAACTTTTGGACACTGTTTCATGGAATTTTTGGCACACCCTTCCAGGGTCCTCCAAATTTGAATGGGACCAAAACGAAAGGATGAGCCCCGTATTTGATGGACCCTGCACCTACGAACGGTCCTGATATATTGCATGCTCTCCACGGTCCTCTCAAAATCCGGAAATCATATGATGATCGCCGGGGAACGGACGGCTGGGATGCATACAGCGGTACGCGTCTGTCGGGAGTCACGGGAGAGGGCGCACGTGGGGGCCCACGCGGAGGGCCGCATAACGATGCCAGCCAAGACGCGTGCGGTTCGCACGCGTCTCTGCTGCTCCTACTGTCTACTGTCTTACTAAAATCTAAAGCAGGAAGTGGACGATGGACCCCATCGAAGTGGGAGCGTGGAAGCACCATCAGAAGGACACGTGGCATGTGTTTGGCTGCATTTGAGACCGTCTGATGTGATGGACGTCCTCTCTCATAAATCTTGTACACATTAGTACGTATACTCCTGTTGATCGGCAGCAATCCACAGCATTGGTATTGGCTGTTGTCTGGATAGGGTTGTGAATGGGAGGACTTATGGTTAGAAATTTTTTGCTTTCTTTCCTCAATTAAGGTTTTAATAAAACAAAAGGAAACAAAAGATAAGTTGGGCTCTACAAGCTTATTTTTGGAGTCAAATAGAGCATTTAGATGGCGCTAACTTTTTCTTGCTATTAAAATCTCTTGTTTACTATCGTGGAGATTAGTTAGGTTTGTAGATTCGTTATCAGAATTGGAATGACCATATTTTCCGATTCATTTGGTTCATGACCGAAATCAAAATCGAAATAAAATTTAAATACTAAAAAAGAATAGAAATTGAATTTTGGAGAGGATTGGGGTATTTCCATTTCCTCCTATATTGAAATGTGAATGGGACTCCCTCCAACCAAATGGTTGGAATGGGAGTCGGTTATTTTTATTTCTATTTCAGAGTCCAACTTTTTCTAACCAAATATGCTCTATGAGTATTTGGGAGAGGGATATCTACGTAGGAAACATTAGAAATAAGGTGAAGCGAATAAGTTCAGCTTGCTTTTTCAATTCTATTTTTCTTCCTTCACTGTCCCAATTATTGATTAAGCTATTCCTTTATTGTTGAAGTCACTTGATACTACTAAGAATGCACCAGGCTATTTTCCTTTTTTTTTTCTCAGTAGCAGTGTAAATGAGTGTAGCAAATCTACAGTCGACCATCCAATATGTTGTAATAATGGCAATTAGAATTGCATCTCATAAATGATTGCAAACATATAATAGATTCTTTAATTATACTAGGTTTAACTCTTGTAAAATTGCATGTGACTTGAAACACATCTACAAATGGTGAGTAACGATCAAGTCCAAATACAAAACTATGATCAACTTAAATAGGCACCATCTTGTGCAAAAACTTATGTCCTCCATTATCTCCCACCAAAGCTCTTAACCAATTTTACTTATCTGTCTATTGTATTCTCCTACCATCTATATTTATCATTATCCATTGTAACACTTTGTTGCCACCATTACACTAATCATAATCTCTTCTACCATGATTATTTTTATTTGATCAAACTAAAAATGAGATTTTGTCGCAAATAATAATGTCTAAGCCTGACTCTAAATGACTGCAAAAGGAATTACTGGCTACAATTATAATCAAATAGAATTTGGCATGTGTATTAGATGAGAGATATACTATGGATGGTCGATTGGTCGTGGTCCTCCAATTTGAATCTCTTATTTATATAATATGACATTGCACATCCAATTTGCAGGAGTGTGTTTCTTTTATAAATTTTGTCAAAATTCATTAGATTAGCAAGAATTAGGTCAAATAGTTGGCATCCCTATCTCATTTGCTAGAGACTTTGAATTTGAATGGTGGAATCCTCAAGCCAAGATTCTGTTCAACTTGATGCCCAAATAGAGAGGTTTGGTGGTGGCTCGCAATTCATCGGTGAATCGCATGATGGGCACCGATGCAGCAGATTTGTATTATTGTAAAGGATCAGTTATGCGATCCATGAACGGTCCATGATGCAAGTTGATCTTGACCTAGCATCCTCATTTCTCAAATTAAAATAGAGATAATTTTATCTGTGCAGAGATGGTTAATCGCATAACATGAAATTTGTTGATGACTCTCTAAACTTTTGATTTATCATTAGAACAATAATAGCTATGAGAAGTGGGAATCTCCATATCATGGTTAATATGCACTTAAAAGAGTTTGGTTAGGGTATGCATATTGTCAAATTTGTGGGACATATGGGACGTGGGGAAAGTTGCAATCCCTTAATATCCAATCTCCATAATATATATTATATTAATATGCCGTCCATATTAGAGACAGCAGTCACACTCTTTGAATAATGTTTAATGTGAAAGAAAAAAAAACTTAAATAATATTTTTTTTATTTTTAAAAGGTAATAGTAAACTAACAAAACCAAAGAGACCATCAGCGTCCCACAGTGCCAGCACCACTGCTGCCACATATAAAGCCACGGATCCTATCCTTCCTCCCCCAAACTCCACTCTCCCCTCTACCCTCCTTCCTTTCTCTTAGAATGGAAATAAAGCTTCGATTCCTATTCCTTACCCTTCTCCTCCGCATCCTACTGCTCCATCCTTGCATCTTGGCCGCCGATTCCAACGACATCAGCAATGGCGCCAAGCGCACGTACATCGTCCGCGTCGACCGCGACGCCAAGCCGTCCGTTTTCCCCACCCACTCCCACTGGTACGAGACCACCGTCGCCACCGTCTCCGGCTCCGCTGACGGCTCCTGGACCCCCGGTGGCCCCCTCATCCACACCTACTCCTCCGTCTTCCACGGCTTCTCCGCCCGCCTCTCCCCCGCCGCTGCCGCCACCCTCTCCTCCTTCCCCGGTGTCGTGGCCGTCTTCCCGGAGCAAGTCCGCCGCCCACTCACCACCCGCTCCCCTCGCTTCCTCGGCCTCCTCTCCTCCGACCGCTCCGGCCTCCTCGCCGAGACGGACTTTGGCTCCGACCTCGTCGTCGGAGTAATCGACACCGGCATCTGGCCCGAGCGCCGGAGCTTCTCCGACAGCGGCCTCGGCCCCGTCCCCGCCAAGTGGAAGGGCGCCTGCGTCCCCGGCGCTGGTTTTCCCGCTACTGCCTGCAACCGCAAGCTCGTCGGCGCCCGCTACTTCTCTGGCGGATACGAGGCCACCAGCGGCCGCATGAACGAGTCCGCCGAGCTCCGTTCCCCGCGCGACACTGACGGCCACGGCACCCACACCGCCTCCATCGCCGCTGGCCGCTACGTCTTCCCGGCCTCCACCCTCGGCTACGCCCGCGGCGTCGCCGCCGGCATGGCCCCCAAGGCCCGCCTCGCCGCCTATAAGGTCTGCTGGGTCGCTGGCTGCTTCGACTCCGACATCCTCGCAGCCTTCGACGCCGCTGTCGCCGACGGTGTCGACGTCATTTCACTCTCCGTCGGTGGCGCCGTCGTCCCTTACTACCTCGACGCCATCGCCATCGGCGCCTTCGCCGCCGCCGAGGCCGGGATCTTCGTCTCCGCCTCCGCCGGCAACGGTGGCCCCGGGGGCCTCACCGTTACCAACGTCGCCCCCTGGGTCACCACCGTCGGTGCCGGCTCCATGGACCGCGACTTCCCCGCCGACGTCAAGCTCGGCGACGGCCGGATCCTCCCCGGCGTCAGCGTCTCCGGCGGCCCCGGTCTCGCCCCCGGCCGCCTCTACCCCCTGATCTACGCCGCCGCCTCCCTAGGCGGCGCCGGCGACGGCTACTCGTCCTCCCTCTGCCTCGAGGACTCCCTCAACCGGGACGCCGTCCGCGGCAAGATCGTCGTCTGCGACCGCGGCGTCAACTCCCGCGCCGCCAAGGGCGAGGTCGTCCGCAAGGCCGGCGGCGTCGGGATGATCCTCGCCAACGGCGTCTTCGACGGCGAGGGCCTTGTCGCCGACTGCCACGTCCTCCCTGCCGCCGCCGTCGGCGCTGCCGCCGGTGACAAGATCCGCAAGTACATCGCCGCCGCCACCCTCCACTCCCCGGCCACGGCCGCCATCCTCTTCCACGGGACCCGCCTGGGGGTCCGGCCGGCGCCGGTGGTCGCCTCCTTCTCGGCCCGGGGACCGAACCCCCAGTCACCGGAGATCCTGAAGCCGGACCTCATAGCCCCCGGGCTCAACATCTTGGCCGCGTGGCCCGACGGCGTCGGTCCCGCCGGGATCCCCTCAGACCGCCGGCGGACGGAGTTCAACATCCTATCAGGCACATCAATGGCGTGCCCCCACGTGTCCGGGCTCGCCGCCCTTCTCAAGGCCGCGCACCCGGAGTGGAGCCCGGCGGCGGTCAAATCCGCACTGATGACCACCGCCTACACCAAGGATAACAGGAAGATGACAATGCTGGACGAGTCGACCGGGAATTCCTCCGATGTCTTCGACTTCGGTTCCGGCCATGTCGACCCCCAACGAGCTATGGACCCTGGGCTAATCTATGACGTCTCGTTGCTGGATTACGTGAATTTTCTCTGCAATTTGAATTATACGCAGCAGAACATCAGGTCGATCACGAGGCGTGCGGCGGATTGCAGCGGCGCAAGGAAGGCCGGGCACGCCGGAAATTTGAACTACCCGTCGTTCGCAGCGGTGTTCGTCGATAATGGGAGTGGAAAAAGGATGTCGACGCACTTTATAAGGACGGTGAGGAACGTCGCGAGGGGCGGCGCAGTGTATCGGGCATCGGTGAGGGCGCCGGAGGGGAGCACGGTGACGGTGGAGCCGAAGGAGCTGGTGTTTCGGAGGACAGGGCAGAAGCTGAGCTTCATTCTGAGGGTGAAGGCGGCGGCGGTGGTGGAGGAGAAGCTGCCGCCGGGGAGCTTGCGTGTGAGGAGCGGCGCGCTGACATGGAGTGACGGGAGGCATATTGTGGCCAGCCCCATTGTGATCACAATGCAGGCACCTCTGTGATGGCCTTGGAAGCAAAGGAGACGCTTTTGTTTTGATGCAAGTCCGAACGAACCCTTGCTCAGGGTTTTAGAAGTGTTGCAAGAATTACCTAGGGTTTTTGTAATGCCCTTTTTTTGTTGAAGCCAAGCCAAAGGGTTTTAAAAGGGTTTATTTAAGTATATATATATATATATGTGTGTGTGTGTGTGTGTGTGTAATAATGTTGACAGTGTGGCTTCTAGCTTCGAAGAGAGCATAAGAGCACTGTGTACATCAAAGAAGAGTGATGAGATGGAAGGAAAGAGGTAATGGTGGTTCTAAAATGCTAGACATAAGGTTTTGGGGACCATCAGTGACTATGTTTGGGGGCATGTTTCTTGTTGTCATGTACTTGTTTAAATTATTATTACACGCAGTCTTGGTATTCCATCTTGCTTTCGGTGCGTCGGACAAAGGCATGTGCATGGTATTTGGGAGGGCTTTTATTTGCTTGGGAGTGAGCGTGAAACGGATGTGTTGGTACCTGCAACAGTTATTGGTAGCGTGACTTTATTGGGATTTCCTTGGACCGGATGTTATCCTTGGGATTTTGGATCTTAATGCACTCCTGGATGGAATGGTTTAGGCTCAAAATGGATGAAAGTTTTCCTTTGATTCTTATCCATAATATTCTAAAGTTTAAAGGCATTTATGTAATAAGATGATACCAATATGCCAATTCCAACCCAGAAAGATCCAGGCCTAAAATGTTGGGGGGAAAAAAGGACCTGAATAACTTTGAGCCAAGGATCACGCTTAGGATTTTAATATGGATCTAGAATTGGATGTAGAGATCTATGCAATCCAGGGTAGATTTAGCCCGCGTCAAACTCAACCTACCAAAAAACCTGAATAAGGACTATGAGAAATTAACAAACTATATAATTATTTTCACAGATGAAACCTATCACCTGAAGCTCCAGGATGCCGAATACTAAAAAAATACTGGGACAAGAAGTTTTTATTTCCTTTAAATAAGCAAGAGGACTTCACCGAAGAACAACCCTTTAATCTCTTTTACAGCAAGGCTTTACACCACAACACCTCTTTCCATCTACCGAAAAATGGATCAAGTCTTTGCTAACATGCTTGCGAGCCATAGCTTCACATCTAGAACTCGACCATGAAGCATACAACGATTCTATAGCTTCTTCAGAGAATCCATTCTGACTGAGATTAAGCAGCTGCAATTGCTTGGCCAAAGCAATGGCCTCGGATAGCTCTTGAATCAGCTGACAACCCCCATACGGGTTCCTCTGACAGCTGCTTGCACAGCTTCCATCGGGCCCGGACAAGGTGGGAAGTTCCTCCTTGATCATCTCATCTTCGCTATCGGCAACTTCAATCCCAGTGCGCCCAGCATTCACTGCATCAACTGCATTAGCCATTTCAGCTACATCAGGCTTTTGGGTTGCAGGAGTTGAGCTCCCTTGCATCATTGAATCATACTTCAAGGTTCTTTCCTTGCAGACCTCAGAATTCTCAGCCAAGTGAAGCTCCTCCAGCGAGTCATTATCTGTGAACAGTCGACAAAATAATCAGAGGAGATTGATGACGATAGATGGTTCGAAAGGAACAGGTCAAGATGTTTCATGACCTGCTAGTGCCTGAACAATTCGAACAATTCCTGCCAACCCGAGATGGCACTTGTTGAGAATGAGAAATTTGAGGCTGCATTGAGGATCCACAAGAATTGATCCCAGAGCATCACAGACCTGCTTCCATGCATAGGGTGAAAGGAGAAATAACCACAAATTCAAGTTTAAAAGAGCAGAATAAATAAATGTCTCTCTCTCACATTAGGTAGTACTAGATTGGTCTAAGCCTGCAAGCAAGCTATAAGCCTTGTTCATGACATCATGAGGTGAGGGATTGGATATCCGTTTACAAAGATAAGGCGCTGACCATATAGTTATTCTAATTAGAAACTGCAAGCTTGGACTTAAATGTTATGTAATTTAGCATGTATAAAGCTTCAATCACTCATCAGTGTCTGGAGATATCTATAACCATGGTTTTCAACTTATAATACTATGCTAGTGGAGCTCATCTAAACATGACAAAACCCACATGGATGTCACTACAGAGGAAATTCAAACACCGAATCCTTTTTGGGAGGAGGAGGAGGGAGAGGGGGGGGGGTATGGGGTATCACGATTAGTAAAAGATTTGCACTGATTGATTAGCATAGTTATAATCAAACTTATAAATATCATGATAGAACAGCAGAATATCAAACAGATTAATGCAGAGGATGCCAAAATTTTTGGTTCACCCCTGAAATCAACATAATTAAGGCATGCTAAAACACTAATTGGCTCAAGTGACGAGAATTGCATTGCACATTGAATAACCAACATCACATTTTCTTCAAATTTTTGGATGAAATATTCTCATGTTGTACATAGCTATATATCCAAGAGTAAGGTTGTAACAAATATCTGTTATGCATGCAGCATCTACAGTTGTGATCTTAAGCTGGAAAAAATGGCTTAAGCGAAGAATCAACCTTGTAAGATAATGCATTCTGTGTTATTTTCAAGGAAGGATAGAACAACAAACCTCTTGACCAATGGAATTTCCTCCAAGGTTTAATTCGATTATACCACCAATGACAGCAAGATTTGCACAAACTTTTGTAAAATCATGAGACGTCAGCCCGCAATATGATAGGTCTAACTTCACCAACTCTTGAGGCCCACTGGATAATGCCTCAGTTAACTTTACAGCACCGTCCTGCAATACATGCAATATGTAAGTTCAGATATATACGCAAATCAGCTTGATTGTTAAAGGTAAATAGTACTCTCTGAGAGGGTAAACTATGCAAAGAAAGTTCACTCACGGTTCCAATATATGTTCGTCCAAGAAACAACCCTGACAGACTTGAGGATTGAGCAAGTTGGCAGAGGCTATTAACCATAGTCTTGTTCAGTCTTACACCAGTCAAGCTTAGTTCTGAAAATCTACAAGCAAAAAATTTGATGCATTTGTTCCCATTTGCGAAACATTCAGGAATTATCAAGCAAAAAATCATTTAAAAAAAATGATAACAAAGTTAGATTTTTCACCGGTTTAAAGAAGAAAGTTTGGAAAGTAGATTAACCATTGCATTTCCAGATATAGGATTATTCTTTCCTGTTAGACATACAGATAAAAAAAATATAAGCAATTCGAACTAAATAATTAAATAAATTGAGCTCAAACTTTAACAGAAGCATCACAAGCAATACCTAATGAGAGATGCGAAAGGACAGATCCATCATGTAGTGAGTCAGCAACCTTCTGAATCGTTCTAGATGTGATAGAACACTGCTCTATGTTTAAGCAGTACAGTGCTGCAAACAAAAATAAGAAGTTGATTTTAAGTTAGAGACTTATGTAACAGAGTAAATTAAAAGAGTTAAAAAGAGCAAATGCCAGCTGATGAAGAAATTCCTTCGCTAACCATATTAATATTGATGACCAGTACCGCCTAATGGAGGGAGCTTAAATGACTCATTACAAGCTCCATATAGCAAATTTAAATTGCATCACTATCTGGAGACTATTCTGGTTAAAGAACCAAAAGTCGCACGAAAGTCCAATTCTATCTGGTATCTCTTTATAAGGCATTACAATACAAGGAAATTTTCAAGTCATTTTTGGAATTTACTTCCACAGTATCTCTCTTTTCTACCTTTCCCTTTATTTCCGTGGGCAACACTTCATCTACGCTGCCTCACCATGTTTCAGCCGAATTGCATTTCGATCACCTCTAAATATTAAACACCGACAAGATAAGAAAATGCAATTGATAGCAATGCACACCTTTGCAATTCTGCAAGATGGTGGCAAGGTATGAACTGCATGCATCTGTCAGACGGTTTTCAGACAGATTAAGCACTTCCAATCGAGAGAACATGACGGAGCATTCACAAATCTGTCAATTGAGGAGAAAATTTGTGTTTGAAATATAAGAGAAATCAACCTCTGGTTAAATACTTAATATTTCAATAAAAAATCACCATAATTAGAAAAAATCTATTTCACAATCCCAAATTTAAAATGGTTCTAAAAAATTTTACAAGCTTTGCATTCTTAAGGGAGAAGAAAAAAAAAGTAGTCCATCGGGCAGCTGCATTTAATAGAAAGCGAAAGGAAAACCTGGAATAAAGCAGTTGGACCAAAACGGTTACAATGCAGATCCAATGTCAAACCACCATATTTCTGGCTTGATGATGTAAATATTTGTTGAAGCTTCTCCATTGTTTCATTCCCTGTGAAATATCAAATCAAGCAATAGTATTATTCGGAAATTCCAGGACTAATCAGTGTGTGAGACTGTGTACCGGTGCATGTGGTTAGAAGATATGGCATATCTCCAGTCTCAAGCTTTAAGATCAGAACAGGCATAGAAGAGATTATATTTTACATGCAATAGATAGCATTATACCTAACAAATTATGAGAGATGTCCAATACTGCAACTGTTCTGTGACCCTGCATTGCTTTTAAGAAAGGTGAAATCGAAAAATCCTGCAATCCACAGTCAGATACTATGACCTCATCCTCCGAGACCTGATTTAAACAAATAAGACAATTTGAAAATTTTGATTTATCAGCCGCATGAACAGATAACAATTACTTAAAATAACGAACTATACTGAAGTTTTGGAAAGAAATTACCTCCAGATTATATAGTTTTTTCAGCAATTTCATATTGGGTGCCTCCAATAACTTCCCACAGTAATCAATATACAACTTCATAAGGCGTTTTGGAACCCATCCTTTGCAGTATAAGTCACATTAGAAATAGGCCGTGTTCCGTAACCATGACGAAAGAAAAAGAATATATGGTTATTGAAAAATTATAGAATGCAAATGTAAATGATATTTAATAAAACCTCAATGGTGGAACTTAACAGATCCTCTTTTTGTTGAGAAACAGGAAGTGGACGGATATTTGAACTGTTTTATGACAATATTATCAAGCTAGAAGATGACAAAAGACCAAAGAGAAACATGTCTCAAAGAAGTGATACCTCACGAAAGTCTAAGAAGAGATCTCCTTTACTCGTCAATCAGTTTGTTGTTGACATAAACACAAACCTAGTATGGAGTAAGATTTTAAAATTCCATGGGATGGGACTGTCCAGGTTTTTCTGTGGAATGGGACACACTGCAGTTGCGCCCCATCCTGACTCTTAGGGGCAGGGATGTTCCAAGAAGCACTGTTCAGGACACTTGGATGATGGTGGGATGGTCTCATCCCGATAATTGGGACTGGACCCATCCCTGCACCCAGCAAGATATCCCACGGGGATTTGAAACTATGGTATCAAGTATGCATTGCTCCGAACAATGGGTGCCTCATTACTTCTTTCCCTTTTATCTTTAGTGAATTTTTCAGTGTCATTCTCTTTCTAACAAAACCAAAGGTAGATGCCACTAACAGGAGAAAATGAAAATGTACCCCTTGATTAGCACATACTGAGCACTATTTGCCATGTGTGTTATTTACATGGTCGATGCATACTTTTTGCACTCTGTCTCAGATGCATATGTTAGTAGGCAGCAGCTGAATTATATCACAAGAATTTGATATTTGCAAAAACAATAGATTGAAGAAATATGAATGCATCTTGAAAATTCTTACCATCGATAACCACATCAATCCAGATTTTTCCACAAGCAAGATGCTTAAGACCTTCAATTGTCTCTTCAGGATCCAGAGATTTCCCGGAACATTTAAGATGTCCGATGACAGGCAACAATCCTAAAGCATGCAGCTTAATTAGTAGAGCAAAGTAGAACTCTAGACAGCACTTAGCATGCATAAAACCATCCATTATCTAAAGAACATATACAACAATATTGAGGAAATCCTTTTGATATATTGGATCGACAACAAAACCAAAATATATTCTGGAGTAAAATGTTTGGCTAAATGTTTTTTTCAACTGAAACTTGATTTTGAAATGCCTATGATGATACTGTCAGGAACTTCTAGTAATGTTGAAAGCAAGAAGATTTAGTACTGTATATAGAAGTTTGGTGAAAAGCTTACAAGTTGACCAAATACTCTGCCCTTTAGATGGTTTAGTGTAACGACAAGGATTAAAAAAGAGGGTTCGCCTATAAGTTGACCAAATACTCTATCCTTTAGATGGTTTAATAATTAAAACGAGGCTTAAAAAATACGGATCCTCTTTCACCTCTACTCTTCATGGTGAATAGTATAATGAACTGTTGAGAATGAAGAAGAAATGAATTGAGAAAGGATGAGAACACAAGGATTTTTAGAAGTTCAGGTTGGTCTAAGAAGCTAGGCCGTTTTTCTTTTTTCTCCACCTTGGGTACCATTAATGCACAAACAACACACAAGTCGCATATTAGAATGTAAAATCAGGCTGCATACTCCAGTTTCCAATTTACTTCTTCGAATTTAGAATGAGAATTAACATTCTGAAGCTCTCATTGAACTACATGGGGAATTCAAAGTCAAAATGAAAAAAAATCTATAATGCTGGCTGTAGAATCTAATGTACCATGTCTTGATTGTCATAGCCAACCACATAAATGTGATAAAGGCTTATCAACTAAGATTAAGGTTTTAAAGCCAATAAGAATGGTACAGTATATAATTTGACCATAGAAGTTTCTAACATACCTTTGGCCCTCCTCTCTTCAGAGAGCTGAAGATAGTAAACACATGCCACTTCAGCTTTCATGTATTCAATGTTCAGATAGCCCCCATCATCGCAAGAACTTATGTCCACATATACTAACTTATCACCAATTTTAAATGTGATGAACTGCTGCATATTGAGCAGACATGTGAAGATTAATAAATAACATTGGAACACATTGTTAACTAAGACATATTACACTTGAAAAGGTACCACGAAACATGACTTCGTAAAACTGATCCACTAATACAGTAGAGAATCTTTCATTTGGGTAAAAAACAAACAAAAACAGAAATTGGAAAAATGCAAATCAAAAAATGAGGATGTTTATTCTGATGTGACCAAATCACCAAGAAATAAGGGAGTCAAAATCTTGTGCATTCCAAGCCATGTCACAAATGAACATATGATTTTTTATATCAGATCAGTTCCCTAGAATTATATGCTAGCATAGGGAAAAGGGAAAAAATAATTTTGAAAGCATCCAAAGTCATAATCATATTTTCAGCACATTTTCCTCTAATAGTTGACAAATACTGTTATTAGGCAAAAAAAGTCAACGACCAAAGCCATGAAGAGCCTTCACCATAGCCATGATTTGCTGTACGCAATTTGTTAGTGTGACATATACATTCAGTTAATGCAGTGATACATAACAAAGAACAATAAATGGAAATAATAAAGCTTACACTATTGTCATCTTCAGATAGATTGAAGTTATTGAATCCTGAACCATTCTCTCTTTGTGGAAGACTGCCAGGTACATGACCGCTATCAAATTTAGAGCCACTTGCTGCAGATTTGGATGCAATGCCTATTCCTGCATCACTTGAAGATCCAAAATCTGTGCCATTATCAGCAGTAAACATGGGGCTTTTGGATCTGAAAGAACAAATACTTTCTTCAATGATAGGTGTAGAAGCACTGAGTACATCTTTGGATGCACTGGGATGTGAAACGTCCTGTGGAATGGAAAGCAATTGTTACAGTCATGAGCTTCAGCGTAGGCAACAGCCATGTAAATTTCCCACACAAAACTTGTGTCTCGTGAGCATAATGCACAAAATATTTTAATAGACAATATAGGCTTTTATCATAGTACCAATAAATTAAGGTGAAAGATGCCTATCAGACACAACAACAAACTGTCACAGATAAAACAAGCAACAAATTATGAAATGGCACACTACAAGCACAAAATGATGAGATAGCTTAGAATTAAGAGCTTATGGGATTAAAGTTACCTGAAATTCATTGGTGCCAATTGGCTCACCCCTGTGGTTTTCTGAGGATCACAGGAACAAGAGCTTTTAGTATCAAGCAAAAAGTAAAAAACATTCAACAAATAATTAAATATATAAGAAGTCAAATTGCTTGAATCCAACCTTCTTGAAAAGTAGCAACATCCTCAACCAGTCTTTTATGAAACTTTCTTCCTGATCCAGTGATCTCATCTGTCTCATCAGCTTCGTCATCAGAGATCACTACACGAATACGCTTACGACCAGCTGGCTGCTGATCATCATTCAACTTGTATAAATCTCTAGAGGAAGCCTCAGCCAGATGACAAGACATCTTGGCCTTCTTGCCAACAGAATCCAACTGAGACATCTTGATCTTAGCTGATTTTTTACTGCGGCGGATAAGTGATGCAAGAGGAACATCCTCACAAGATTCCTCTCCACTTGTGAGCAGGTTAGACCTGATTGTAGGAGTCTTGTTAATATCAGATGAAGCACATACATCAGGCACATCATTAGATACATCATCGCTTTCTGTTTCAGTTTCAGAGCAATAATCATTCCCCCTGTTCCTCAATGCATCTTCTTCTAGTAAAATCTTCAACTTCCGAATGTCATGCTGCAATTTCCTGCAGCAGAAATGCTTCAATAAGCAATTTGCCTGAACAGCATTCTTCTACCAATAAGTCTGCATGCCCTTAAAGATACCTGGCTTCTTCAACATTGTCAAACCTAATCATGTGGCTGTAATGCATATTGTCCAGCGCAGACATCTGGGCAGATGGTAAATTGCCTTGAACTGCAATTCTGAAAAGAAAGCAAGTCCTCAGAATATAGCACAGAAAGCATGAAGAAACCAGCAGTAATGACTATTTTAGACTAAACAATTGACTTTCTCCTATGCTCCAAAATATTGTCCATTTTAGTGAAATTTAGTGTTTATTTAAGAAATGAAATATTGCCTGTAACCCTCTTCAAATGCCTCCAATGCACTAGCCCAGTCACCAGACGAGTCCAAAACCTCTCCAATATTTATCTTGGCTAATGCTTGCCCCTGCAATCATTATTTTATTAAATAAGTGTTAACTGACAGTGTAAATACTTCTTTCTATCATGTCTGAGACATGGATGCATATTTAATGTCAGGTGGCAAAGCTCATTAGCAGCACCAGTGAGCACAAAGAAATTGATCAGGGCACCATCTGGGCGTTGTAAGACAACCAAGTGCACCTCTTTGGTGATACAACAAAGTATTGCCACCCAAGGAACGCTATCAATTTCAAACATACTATTATCTACCCAAAACATTAAGCGCTTAATGTTCGTCACTTGAACATAGATAATTTAGTGCAACATAATATTCTTTATTCCAAGCAAGAACCTAATATATTTTACCTCAAGGTTTCCTATTAACTTGTACCCATTCCAACTCTTCATATACCATTTCCGAGCTTTGCCAAAGTTCCTGAGCTTCTGGTAGGACTCTCCGATGGCAAGAAAAGAATCACTAAGCTTTTCCTTGTCGCAAAGTTCGCTCGCCACCCTTTTCTTCCTTTTAGCAAATTCCTGATGCTAAATCAAAAAACATGGTACATCAGAAATTTCTAGATAAACTAAACCATTAGCCAAAATCACATTTTATTCCGGCATTAGTATTTGATGTTACACAATAGACTGCTAAAGTCCTATACGACTGATTATATTGAGGTTGCCCATGTTGTAGCAAATGAAATAAAAAAGAATTTTCATTTTTCATTTTAATTGGCAAAGACAGAGAAAATATAAATGATCCCTTTCATTAATTTACCTCCACCTTTCTGCTTATTGTCTATGTGCCTAAATCATCTTAAAACCACAAATATGTTAATTCAACCTATCTCTCTTGAATCCTTGACTATTAGTAAGATGATTATCCAGCTGATGCAAACAAATATCTCCAATCACCTCAATCTGCAAGAATATTGAAACCTTGGTAGAGAGTACATCATTTTAGAAGATTTGAATAATACTTAGCATGAAATCTTCTTTCTTTCAAGGGTAACATGGCTTCTCATTTTGCAACTGAAACAATGTCCTACATTATCTGAAACATGACAAATTTATATCTATTAGAACTATCTAAGAAACATCTTACTGTTTTCATACAAGAAGAAGTTGAGGACTTTAAGCAAGGTTTCCATGGCATAAAGAAACAACAAAGTCAGGTGAACAAAAAGAACAAAGATAGATTAAGATTATGACAACATTAAAAACTCACTTTTGGCCAGGCAAATATCATGCCACATTTTTCAATTAGACAATCAAGACATGCATTCTGCTCCAGCAGACATTTTCTCTCATTTGATGTGCCCCGGGCTTCGCTTGTGGTCCTTGTCAGTTTTTTGAGTTTCTGCTCGTCTTTTTTTAACTCCTCCAGCACTTTAGCTGCTTCTTTCACAGTCCGGATATTCTGATTGATCTGACCAACTAATGTGTCTTCATCTTCCATGCACTTTGCAATGTCAAGTGCCTTCTGATAGCAAAGGAGTGCTTCATCATACTTCTGAACTCGATAATGCAGTTCCCCGAGATTGATGAACCCCTTGGCTTCACCTTGAGGATGACAGATTCTTTTACAAATTAAGATGTCCTTCTCAATGTGCTCTCTAGCTTTATTCCACTCCCGCAATTCAATATAGAGACTTCCGAGATTGTTATGAAGCCTGCTGCGACCATCATCATTTTCTGAAACCTCTTCATCATCACATATTTTTAGACCTTGAAGAAGTATCTTCTCAGCATCCTCCAAATTATCAAGGTCCATTTCAAGCATACCTATGTTGTTGTGAGCATCAATGAATTCCTTAATAAAGAGAGAAGATTTTTCACAAGAACTCTCCTTAAGTGTTCGTGCGAGTTTCATCGCCAACTTAAAATACTTTTTGGCATTTCGCACAGCATGATGGTCATTTTCAGATCTCAAGAACATCTCATGGTAAGTTCGACCAAGTTGAGTGCTAGCTCTTTGTTGCTCAACAAGATCGTTTGAATCCTTGGCAAGTTCCAAATGCTTCTTCTGCAATTCAAGCAAACAACAAGAATTGGATGCATCAAGCTACAAAACAAAAGCTAATTTCAAGCAAATGTAGTCTGAAATCTCCCACAAAATTGATACATGGAAGGCATATCAGAGAAAACTACATGCATATGGAGAATGGTAGACTGCACAATCAAGTATCAAATAAATGAGAATTTTCTACTTCAATACAGGTATGACCACTATAAGAGTGGAGAGAAATTGCTGGTTTTAGTATAAATATTTGCATTAATAATTAAGAAGACTCTCCTGGGATTTTATTCTTAATTCTTTCTGCAGAAAAAGGAAGGTAGGGAGGAGGGGAGCTTAAACCCCTTTAATATGCAACTTTTCAGTCACTTTCATCTTTACAACATAGCAGTGAATATAAAGAACCTCAAAAAGACATATAGGAAGGAGGTTAACATAAATAAGCATTTTATGATGATTCATTCATGGAGAATCTAGCTGCAAGGATGACTTCGACCAATTATGTGAAGAACAAACTGGAGTAATTTCAGTACAACTGCTTTGGAGAAGCCCAATTCAAGGAAGAAAAGATTGGATTTTAGCAAGTTCTTCACCATATGCAACTTCTCCGCAATTCCTACATCTAGGAGTCATTGATTAGACAAAACAACCAAATCCTGATAAACAAACGCAGACGACGAAACAAGATTCCAAAAAAGGGGGGCTTTATAAATTTCAACATCATTTCAAATTCGATCAACAAAAGAAAAAAAGGGGAATAAAAAAACAGAGTACCTGGTAGGTGAGAGCTTCCTTGAAGCGGTCGAGGCGGAGGTAGACCTCCCCGAGAGACTGGCAGGTGGGGAGAATCTGCTTCTGGGGAAGGTGTTTGACGGAGACGTCGTAGTCGAGGCGGAGCCAGCGGAGGGCCTCCACGTACTCGCCGCGGCGCTTAAGGATGTCGCCCACCACGTTGGCCCACCGCGCCGCCTCCTCGTGGTTTCCCTCCCGCTCCGCATCACGGTATCCCCGTTTCGCCGCCCGGAGCTCCTCCTCCTCCCCTCGCCCCATCGCCACGGTCCTCCTAGAGCTAGGGTTTCAACTTTGGAGTCGCCGAGTCGGGTCGGAGAGAAAGAGAGAGGCGACGAGTTCCCGCCAAATTTTGTGCATCGAATTTATTTGGGTGCACTGAGACCAGCGAAAGGTGCTTAGAGCCTTTATATAAATAATATTGTTGGACCCGGTCTAGACGGTGAACCGGTTTCTTGGTTCAGGTCCGGCGCCAGAACTTAGAAACCGTAAAACGGGACCTCTCTGGTTCGACCGGACTTCATGATACTGTCACGTCTCCCTTTCTTTCTTTCTTTCTTTCTTTCTTTCTTTCTTTTCTTTTTTTTTTAAGCTAAAACAGATATTTTATATATTACGTATATGAATATATTTAATAAAGTTAAAAAAATAAAAGATCGCTCAAAGCAACTCCGCGTTCTTCGCCTTTATGGTACTCTCAAAATTGGAACCGTCACGTTTCCCTTCCTCTATCCCTTTGTACGAGGATGGCCAGCACATTGGGTGGAAATATGCCTAATCTAAATATAAATCCATAAAAATAAGACTAAGTACTTAATTTTATATTTAGAAAAATATAAGATATGTGTCACTATTTAATTTTACCAAATGTTTTTGGCCTTATGTACCCTGCATACCATTATTATCATACATGGTAGGTATGTAATATACCTATCTCTTCCACATTGTGAATAGTGGATCATCAGCCTTAAATTCCTTCATTAATTATCTCGCCTTAGGTTGATACCTTTTATCTTCTTCACTTATGATTGCACTATAGATGTGCCGGCCTCTATTTTTAGTATTTTAGCTAGCACTTGCCTTTAAATCAGTTAGCTTGAACTTTTCTTTAAATAAAATATAAAATAATATTTTTTTATAAAATATAATAATTTTATTTATATAAAAAAAGAATATTTTATTTTTAAAAAAAGTTTAACTAAATATTTTTTCTTTTTTTGACCAAATCAAATGAATCCTGAGCGGGAAGCAGCCACTTGTCATCGCTTCTCTATCTTAGGGTTTAGGGTTTAGGGTTTAGGGTTTAGGCATCTTTGCCTAAACCCTAAACCCTAAACCCTAAACCCTAAACCTTTATATACGTACAAAATACCAGTTGAGGCATCTTTGCCGGAAGGAGAAGAAAGAAGCTGCGTCGCTTCGTGTCATGCCCCTCTAGCCTTCGCTATCTCTGGAGGAATCCAGAAAGTAAGAGAGAGAGAGAGAGAAAGAAACGCAACCAAAAATCCAGAATTCAAGCATAGGCTTCTAGAAAAAAAAGCTCGAGAAAATAACTTTAATATATTTGGTTGATAAAAAAACAATGGCATATATCATAGTAGGTTATATTTTGTGGAACATTTTATTTTTTAAAAAAATTATATAAAATATTTATTATATTCTTAATAAAAACTATTTTATTATATTATTCATGAATTGTTGGAGAACAAAGAATTCTAATTTCTAACCAGTACAAAAAGTAATTTTTTAATATCCTCATGACTTTTTTTATAAAATATAAAAATTTTATTTCTATAAAAATACTATTTTTTATTTTTTGAAAACTCTAATAAAACAAAAAATATTATTTTATTTTTTTGTTGATCACACCTTTCTCGTTGTTTTTTGCGACCCAAACGATTCTTTAATCATACCATGATCAAAGAAAGGTGTTGGCTACAAGGTCCAAAATACCTGTCACAGTCATGCATTTAATAATAATTAATAGGTCTCATAACAATATACTAGTGAAGAGTTCATTGAACTTAGTCCAAAGGCTGAAACTGAAAGGTAAATTTTTGCCACACGCCTCCCTTTGTCCTACTAATATTCCATTCTATAGATATGGTGGATACAGTAGCTCAAAATTAAACTGGGTCGGTCAGGTCCAATTTGATCAACCATAACATGAACCTACTCATCGGCTCAGCCGTTGGGTCGGAAATCGGATGGATATTTGGTCCGAGTTTAGACCAGTTCTCCATCTCTTGAAGCATATATATTTCCTCTTATAATTTTGTCTTTTTATTTTTTTAATTATCATTTGTTTTTGTTTGAAACGTGTATTATGTTTTTGATGAGCATATATATCTTCAGCAAACCTAGATTGCATGGTGATCGATAGTGAAATCTCTACGATGATGATGGTCATCACTTGCTTTTGGTTAGTATTTCTAATGTTGCAAAGTTTTAGATTCACTCAACATGGAAGCCTACATTTGTGTTGGTTTCAAAATGCCAACTTGATGTTGGATATATGGGAAATAATTAAACTTATACTCAATCCGATACAATTGAAGCGGCGAAATAGATAGGCTGCCATCCTTTCTTCGCATGGAATTCTTATACAGTCTTACCGAGTAAAAATCGGCATGAGTGCATCTGGCTATAATCAAGCAAACCTTATTGACCTAAAAAAAAAAAAAGCCAGAAACCTTTTTACTATTTAGTAATTTACTTAAGCTAATTCTATCTAAATTAATTCACCTAAGCCAACCCAGCACAATACGACACTAACCCACTTGGATTTTATAGGAGGCAATGTGCCATGCGACGCTCCTTTACCGGATCTCATGAAACTGTCCGCATAAAAATGGAGAGACTTTCAGTTGCAGCAACTTTTAGCCTCTGCAAGCAACCAGCTCTACATTTTTGTTGGCTTTATTAGGTGCACGACATGGTTGGATTAATGATGGAATCCTACATCCTCGTACGAGCATTTCAAATAAAGACAATGGCATGACATGATCCTATCTCAATTGTATCCAACCATCTATGATACTCCCATATGTTTGAATTGCATGATCACAAAAGATCATAGAAATCGAATCAGCATCCATGAACCAAGCCAATATTATGCTCTGGCCTACTCTAAGGAAGCACCCACATATATCAACCTTAGACCTAATCGAATTCGAACCTATTTACATGAACAAACCAAGCTCCTAGACAACCTTAGCTTAGATCAAAACCATTTGAGGCTTGCAATTTCAACTTCTTAATTAGACCTAGCCTAATTTTTGAGTTTGAGCTTAAAAATATTTGGCTCTGCCTTGGGGGCGAGGAAAGGGCTAGACCTTTTTTTTCTCTTTTTTTTAAGTACAACGTGAGTATAGCTGGAAGAGCCTAGAAAGAGGATGTGGGGCAAAAGTAGGAGTGGCAAAATATGACCCGACCCGCCAACCCGATCCGTGTTCGACCCGCCATAAACAGGTTTGGGTTTGGCCTAAACAGGTTCGGGTCGTAAACAGGTCGACCCGTTTAACCTGTTTATTAATTAGGTCGGATACGGATTTTAGATGTCTGACCCGTTTAAACCGTTTAACCCGTTTAACTGTTGGCAGGTTAAACAGGTTAAACAGGTCGGGTTGGGCAGGTTAAACAGATTGGGTTGGGCAGGTTAAACAGGTCTAAACAGGTTAAACGGGTCAGATTGGGCAAACAGGTTAAACAGGTCGGGTCGGGTTGGGTAAACAGGTTACCTGTTTATTAAACAGGTTGAACGGGTCGGGTCGGGTTACCTGTTTAATAAACAGGTTAGGTTCAGGTTGTAATTTCTGACCTGTTTAATAAATAGGTCAGGTTCAGGTTTATGATTTTCTGACCCGACTTGCATGTGACCCGACCCGTTTATGATCCGACCCGACCCGATTGCCACCCCTAGGCAAAGGTGGTGAAGACAGCTACATATACAAATCCTCTCGAGGCAATCCATTCTGTAGTCTTGTTCGCCTTCCAAAACACATACATGGCTTGAAAAAAACTGCAGCCCCTTACCATTCTGCGAATGTCATTGAGCAACAGATTTCTGCCCCCTCGCCGATCCTCGCTCCAAGTCCATTCAATAATCGTGGCTGAGTTTCTTTAAAAAAAAGATGCAATTCATCCTTAATATTCATTTCACGTTGGTGATGTCTTTTTATGCTGCTCTGAGATCCGCTGCTACAACTATCTGAGGCTGGTCCTTTGGTGCCCCATCAAAATTTTCAACAATACGGTGGCAAATTTTTAAATGTAGGTTTGAATAACGTCGTTATCGGAACTTTACAGTACTGCAAATTGCACGTCATCGTGCGCGAGATGTACGTGCCATCGCCGGATCCCTACGCAACTATAGTTTCGGGGCACCGAAACCAAGTTGGCTCGCTTGTCCACAGCCGACGGGGACCCACGTAGCTTCGTCTCTTTGCTCTTCCCATCTCCTCCTTTTTCTCACCCCAAGATTCCATGCATGCACCTCTTTTTTCCGTACATCCTTGCCCCACCCCTGTACTTTTTTTCAATCAGATCCTTGCCTTATGATATCTGAGGTAAATCTCCAGATCCAAATGTAGCCTCCATCTCTCACTTACTTAAAAATTAGCCATTTACTGTAGATAAAGAAGGGGTGAGAAGGTTATGTCACTGCCTCTCTAAATGAAAGCATGGAGTTTCTTTTTAGATGGAAGTGCAATGTAGCATATCTCTATGATGTCTCTGAGAGCCAAGATGATGGGCCATCGATTCCAGCTTTATAAATGAACAAACTGCTACTTAGGGCTCGTTTGATTCACGGAAAGCATTTTTCCTCCTATGAATATGATTTCTGGGAAACAAATTTCTAGGAAGAGAATGCTTAGGAAGGTACTTTTGACATGTTTGGTTGACCATAGAAAAGTGACAAATTTATAAAGTGCTTATGTTTGGTTGGCCATCCACTTTTTTGGGAAAGTTATGTATAATTTCTATTATGCCCTTAATAAAAATTAAGTCTTTAATGTCTCTTTAATGCTTCTTTAATGTTGAAGGGTCTTTTTGGGAAAAAATAAAAATAAAGTGATTCCCGCCTCATGGAAAAGACTTTTCCATGAAATATAGGAATCATATTCCTATGAGAATACAACTTTTCCATTTCTCTCCTTTGAAAACTCCAACCAAATAAGAGGCATCTCATTAATTATAAGGCATTCCTTATAGCGTGCACTGCTGGTTCCTTTGATGTCTACAACACTTGTTTCATGTTTGCATGGTGCAACAAAAGTTTTTCTTTGAATCCATTTTTCTTATTAATTATCACTGTAATTATAAGTGTTCTTGCATGAAAGTAATAACTGGCATTTGCTTCTAGTTATATAAAGAAAGAAATATGAAACAAAAATACCAAGAATATAGGTGACATTATAAGTTTATAACTTGGGGCACTATACAACATTTATATCTAATATTTCATTAATTCTTCCAATGTATGGAACCCGCCTTCGCAACCATGTTTAACAAGATGGCGTTGTGACTCTATGTACAAAACCTACCCAACAATCAATTGCAAATGTTTGGAAATAGTTAGGTGAACAAATAATGTTTGGTGGTAGATGTTCATGACATAACAATCTAAAAGGTATATCTAATCTCATAATTTAGATATGAAATAACCCATCCTTTGCAAGTTGCATGAAGCAAATCCTCACCACATCACCAATTGATTGGAAGCAGCCATAATTTTAGGCTCCCTAAATCTTAGCATCTGTTTAATGATGTGATTCTCAATAGTCCTAGATTCTCTACATCTGAGAGGTTATTAAAAGTAAAGGCAAGTTATGATGGTGCTCAACCTCATTCTAAACACTGACCCTGCCCCTAACAAAGAGGTATTCATATGATTCAATGCTTGCAAGAAGGATACTACAGTATTTTTGCCAACTAGCTCTTTCTCTTCATCAAAATCCTGTACCTTTACAGGATATGCATATATTTTCCTGTGACCAAGCTAAATGGTATCCATAAATTTTCGCCTTTATTTCATGAGATTTACTCAAAAAATTTCATTGAATACATCACATTTTCTCACCTGAATACAAGTCCCCTATCCCTCCTTCCCTTCCTTCTAAACCCATCAACATAAAAACCCCCTCCCACCAACCTTTGCAAGCCTCTCACACCTGAAGCTACGGCTTCTAACGACTCTCCAAAACTTCCCTTTTTCTCTCCAATTTTCTTCCACTGATTCCTTAAAGAAAGGAGTTTTAGCGTGTGGAGATGTGTGGAGGAGCGATCATCTCCGACTTCATACCGACGGAGAGGTCCAGGCGGGTGACCGCCGACCATCTTTGGCCGGATCTCAAGAAGGCTGGCGCGCAGAAGAAGAGCGGGGGCAAGCGCCAGCCCGCGGTGGGGATCGACGACGACTTTGAGGCTGATTTCCAGGAGTTCAACGACGAGTCGTCGGAATCCGAGGAGGACGACCAGGCGGAGCTCATCGACGTCAAGCCCTTCGCCGTCCCACCCAAAACCCCCTTCCCCCGAGGTATCCAGATTAAAAAGATTGGATTTTTACCACTCTTTTGCTAGAAAGCTGCGATTTTTTCCCCGGATTTTGGGAAATGGGTGCTAGAATTTCGAAAATGGAAGCGATCCGCTTGTCTTCTTAGCGTTCGAGTTGTTTCTTTTGTTTTGATGTAATCTCTTCTGCTTTATTTGGTTTGTGAATGGGATTTCTTTTTATTATCTTTTGTTCTTCGGTGTCGGATGTTTCTTAGGTTAATCGGAAGAAAAAGATCAAATAATTCTCTTCCACCCTAGGTACCTAGACGAAAAGGTTGGATTTTTACTATTACTTCTTTGACGGCGTGCTTTTCCCCGGGATTTTAAGAGATCGAGCACTGAAAAATTTTGCAATGTAAATAATGTGTTTATTTTTCTCTGGTTTTGAATCGTTTTTTTCTTTTTAATCTTCTACTGTTTTAGTTGATCGGTGAATGCGACTTCTACTTCTTAGCTATAGCCGAAGTTGATTGGAATAAAAAAAAAGATAAACTAATTCTCTTCTACCAGTGGCATCCAAATGGGAAAAAATAGTTTTTTTCTTTTGCTTAAAAGCTGCCATCTTTTTTCCCGGGTTCTAAAAATTATACATTAAAAGTTAGAGAAGGAGATGGTATTTGTTTAGAATCGAGCCATTTTCTTTTGTTTCATCATTTTCTTCTCTACATGATTGTCGAAATGTGATTTCTACTACTAGGATTTTGTTGATTTTGTTGTGATTTCATTTGAAAGAGAAAAAGAAAGGAAGGAAAAAAGACTACGGTTTTCTGCTCCCCCTTACCCTTTAATTGAATATTTACGAAAAAAAAACTGCTTCCTTTCCTGCATTCCACTCTCAAGGCTCCTCCCCCCTGGTGTCTGTATGCGCAGAAAATTTTCCGATAAAAGTTATTTGGAATGGATTTTCTTCATAAAAATGTAGAAACTTCTATTTTTGTTCTTGTTTATTTGCAATTGGGTAAATGATTTCTGTTACTCTTTCTCCGTTTACTTTTATCAAGAATTGCAGGAATTTTTTCTCCTTTCTCACAATAGACATGGATTTTTTTTTGTTAAAAGAAAATTTGCGAGTCCTCGTAGAATTTGCTATCTCAATCCCTTTATTTCTTGTGAGTTTATTTAATAAATTAGCATTGGGGATCTTTGTTGGGGCAGTTATTAGAGTTTGTCCTTCTCAGATCTTCTACAATATTTAAGGACTTTCACGATTCCTACTTTTCCATTAAATGATTTTTCAGGTTATAACTGGAATTTGCATTTCTCTATTATCGAGATATCATTCTTTCCAAAATCCCAAAAATAATTAATTTACCATGTTAACTTTCTGTGATGCATTTATATTTTTTATGCTGTATTCTTGTGACGACATTACCGTTTTTTCTGGTTGTACAATTTCCCTCTCTCTTTTCTTCTTCTCCTTCTCCTTCTTGGATGTGGCTTAAGATACCACCTTGTGAATGTTTCTTGTTCATGATCATTATCTCAATTCTGGCTTTGCATCACCAAGATAAATTTCTGTTTCCTTGAGCTTTGTTACCATTTGGGCTTTTGTACACTATTATCCTTTTCAACATTATGGTGTTGCAGTTTCTGTTGTTAAATAATTGTCCTAGGTTTAGACTGTAAATTTGGAAGAGCCATGAGATGGAAATTTAGGTCCACTGTGAGATGATGTCTGGTATTTACAGGGCTACCTTTGGACTCCTGTCCTTTTGCTGGGAATGCTGAATCATCATAACAAATCAATGCAAACTATCTGTATCTTGTTGATTTTAAAAACATAGAAGTTGTGTTCAGAAAATTATTTCCAGATTTTTATGTTACACACATTAAAGAGATGGCAAGGATTAATGGAGATCAAATGCACATTTCTTGTTATAGATTGATGAAGGCCACCTTTCTTTCTTTAATCTATTTAGAATTTTAGACCAGATGTGTAGCCAACGGATTCTTAGTCATGAGGAAAACAAACTGAAAAGAGATATGCATCACGTACATTAATGAATTAGTTCAATTTCCTTTTTTGCTGTCATGGGGAAAAGTAAAGGTTAGAACTGTTTCTGTAACTTATTTCTCAACAATGTGTGCTTCTCAAAGTTAAATGTTCCACTTTAAGTAGACATTTTCAAATTACAAGGCAACCTCAGAGAGTCGGTCCATGGTTTCTTGAGCTAAAACTCTGACCAGATTGATTTCTAGGTTTCGTGGATGGGTCTTCTCTTGCCTATATTTCGCTTTACCTAGGAGTTCAAAACCAATTTTATAGGAACAACATCTCAGTGATAGCTGGTGCTTTAACTTTGTTCAATTTTTCCATGGAGCTCTCTTGAGTTAAAGTTGTGCTTCACAGCTGATCTCATTTCCACAGGATAAGGCCCAAGATGATGAAGATGATGTTCCAGTGAAAGTAAAGGTTACCATAACTTTTTTCTTTTTCATCAATTTTTTAACTAGCAGCATTAATATTCTGATTTTTCCTTTAAACAATAATATATATATTGGTAAAATAAGAAGGAAGACAAGCATTATCTATGGATGCATACAACATATTTTCTCCATCACTATGTAGTTTTGCCTTTTCAACTTTTCATTAATTGTTAAACAGGAGAGCAGTCACAACGTAATCAAGTCTTGACCCAAAATAAAAGAAAAAGTTCTTTCTACTCTTGGTTCAGATATTCTGATTGTCTCATTTTTTAGTTGAAAAAATGTACATTGGGCAAGTTGTGACGACCATTCATTCTTTTCTAATTTCTTATTGTGGACTAAATGTAGCGTTGAATGCATCTTCTCTTAATTTTTTCCTAGTGAAGAAGATATCCAAGTACTAAAAGGTAAATTGTTTCTTCCTCCGAGTGTTTTATTCATGTGCTATATTTATTTTATGTGGACTGCAGATGGATCGACCATTCTGAAGCCTGTAGGGTATGATGGGCCCATAGCTAAGTCAGCTAATAGAAAGAGAAAGAATCAGTATAGGGGAATCCGTCAGCGTCCCTGGGGTAAGTGGGCAGCTGAAATCAGAGATCCTCGTAAGGGAGTTCGTGTTTGGCTTGGAACATTTAACACTGCTGAAGAAGCTGCAAGGGCCTATGATGCAGAAGCCCGTAAGATCCGTGGCAAGAAAGCGAAGGTGAACTTCCCCAATGAGGTAAGCCCAAGTGCTCAAAAACACATCCAGAAAGCAACTGCCCCAAGAGCACCCAAACCAAACCAACCCGAGAATCTTAAGTTTAGCCAGTCCTTCAGTTACTTGGGCGAACCAGATCAAGATTCCTACTCCATCTTTGATTTCATTGAGGAGAAGCAGCCCATTAAGCAAGCTGAGAACCCGAGTGCCTTCCCTGCAATAAAACCTGTTGTTCCTACTGGGGGACCTGGGATGAATTTATGCTCCGATCAGGGAAGTAACTCTTTTGGTTGTTCAGACTTTGGATGGGAACGTGAGGCTAAGACTCCTGAGATCACATCAGTTCTTGCTCCTATTCCCACCATCACTGAAGGTGAGGAATCTGCATTCCTGGAAGTCGGCGGCCCACAGAAGAAGCTGAAGAACAATGCTGGTGAGGCGGTGCCGCCCACAGAGGAGGATATCTCCGAAGAGCTGTCTGTTTTTGAATCGTACATGAAGTTTCTGCAGATGCCTTATCTTGATGGGAGCGTGGACGAGTCGATCAACAGCTTTCTGAACAGCGAGCTGACTCAGGTTGTGAGTGATGTCGACCTTTGGAGTTTCGATGACCTGCTACCTGTGGAAAACAGCGTTTACTGAGGGATCTCGGATTCTGGCAACTGGTGTTCTGTAAATAAAGATTGAAGTGTAAGCATTCCCATGTATTTGTTGGGTTTATTGATTTTATTTTTGCTTTCCTATTTATTTTTCTCTTAGAGCTCTATCTTCTTTTATTTCTGTTTCAGGAATCAATCTTCATGGAGGATATGGTGAAGCGGACACTGTCGGTTGTGCTTGGTTTATGCTATTGTCTGTAGGTATTTAATCGTTGGTTTTGGCTCTGTTATCATGTGAACCGTTCCTGTTTTGAGTACTGGACTTGGGTCTTTTATGTTAATGTCATGATGGATAATGTTGAAACCTGTAAGATTTCTGCTTTGATTGTATGTTTGTCCGATGTTGCTAAGAAGATGCTTGTGGACATGTTGGTACTTGAGCTTGCAACTATGTATTCTTGTTTCCTCTTGCTGGTTATTTCCTTAAGCTGGTTATTATTAAGGTAATTGCTGTATTGAGATGCAGATGAAATAATTGCTACAAAGCTGCAATCTTACTAGGCGTATGGGCATTCGCAGAATCTATATCAAATCAAAGGTGATAGATTTGGCTTGAGCATAATGGTTTCTCTTCTTTTGCTGGAATCCCATCATCGAATAAATGGCTCCAGCTATTCAGAATGGATTATGGAAAGGGTCATTAGAATCTCATGATCCACCATTTGCATATTATAATTTGACATTATAATTTGTTTTGTTTAAAACTGAAATCAGTTGGCATTCTGCTTCAGATAAATCACCAACACAAGCACTTTACATGAGATACGAACTACCATTCCAGGTTTTCCTAACTTTTGTTAGCTTGAGAGTGTAAAATTGCTGATAGCTACAGGGGTTATCATTGTATCTTTATATGTATATTTATTATTTTTGTTTTGTCTATTTCATATAGGAGGTTCTTTTGAGAAATATAGTGGAGGCAACCCCACCAGGGTTGGAAATGTGGACCTCTCCCAAGCAGAGAAGGATGCCAACCAGCTTAACCAAGGCTGTTTAGCATAGAGAAGATTAATATGTCAAAAAAAAAAAAAAAGATGCTATTTGGCTGCAAATTTGTGTCATATAAAAGCATGCCAATCAGCATTCTACCACTATTCTGAAAGTTAAAGAATTAACACTTCATGTTCTGATTAGTTGATTCAGTTCTGGATCAGTAATTTGCGAGATTACTATCTAATTTGTGGAATGAATGTTAATGATGGAATTAGGGTTCATATTTAACTTTGCATGCTCATTCATGGTGGGATCATGTTAAGAATAACAACTCAACTAAACTGTAATCCTAAATTAGTTGGGGTTGGTTTCATGAATTTTTTTCCTTTCATTTTGCTCAGTTCAGAAGTATATTATCGGTATGCTAGCACAAGATTATAGTTCTATTCTATGTGGAAACATATTGGTAACTCGGAAATGGCTTCCTCTGATGCAAGGGTGTCACTGGCCCTATTTATTGAAGGGAAGGAGTCCGTAACTCTGCGTCATTTGTGGCCATGAGACAGACCTTATCTTGGTGATTCCAGATGCAGTGCACCTGCTTTAATTGGTGGTTGCGCAGGAGCTATCTCCTCTTTGTTTATAACCAACTTGGCCTTCCATCCTTTACTCATTTCCGAGTTCCCTGGTCCTATATATATATATATATGTCATGAAGTAATTGGTGTTTGCAATTTGTAGTTGGAATGGTACAAATAAGATGACTTGGGTCTTCATGAATGTGCTAGTTCACACCTGCCCTAGAGCTTGGCATTCCTTTTAGAAGGTCTAGAGGGTGAACTAAAGTTTTTAAGGTTATTAGTGCTAAATGAGAAGTAAATGACTTGGTTGATGTAGCAAGGAGTACGGTTCTCTGAATCAGAGCCAATGAAGCTCTCAAGGGACTCTTTCTTTGCTTTTTTAACACTGCAATCCTAGGCAGCAATCATAAGATGGCCTTTTTTCCATCAAAAAAGAAGACATTAGATGGCCTTTTGATTCAAGTGTATCTAAAGTTTTCAGATTGTTCGGACCCAGTGACCTATTCTAAATTATATAAGCCTAAGCCTGCTTACACCTCACACCAGACACGTCAACATTCACTAAGGAGCATTACTTAAAAAACCCACTAAGGACCCTTTTTTTTTTTATTCAACTCTCTAACCCATGACTCAACTTCCCAATTCTAATTTCCAAGTGCTGTGAAAAGTGGCGTCACTGAGGATAAATTTATTCCAGCAAAGTATGGTTGTGGAGGAATTGCAGGGTAACTCATCACTATTCCAGGATTGACCCGCAACCCGGAATACGTCCTTACAAATGATGCGAGCTGTGAGCTACTATTCTTGCCGTGCTGCGGGTCCAATCTGCTATTCGTAAACTCTCCTTCATGTGGGACAATCAATCCATGCGTACGTACATCAAAGCTGCAGCCAGAAATGTTCGAAGATTATTTTGGATCAAGTAATCTCAAAAGATTATTCAACATATTTTGACAAAGACCTGCTTTTATACCATTAGACTATAAACTCGTGGCTTTGAATAGTTTCGGACAGCAAAGAAGGGAATTTCAAGACTTTCCTTAATAAACATTCCTATGTTATGGGAAGGACTTCACATTTTTAATGACTGATCTACAATACATGACCAGAATCTTAGATCGGATTTCGGGAGAGTTTGGATGAAGATTAGAAATATCCCTAAAGATCTTTATGACGGTTGACAGCCATACCAGTTAGTACAATATCGATATGTAGTTTCATACTGTACTGACACTCATACGTCCGGCTGCCTCGTACTATACTATGTATCGATACTATAATAGAATAGTACATGTACAAAGTCTGGTATCAAAATAGCGAACCTTTGGCTGATATACAGTATGTATGATTTTTTTTTTCTCATTTTTCTGTCTTGTTTCATCTACCAGCTGGAATATATTTTTTTTTAAATCTTCTCTCCTATCTAATGTAATTTTTTTCTAATCTTAACAAAAGTTTGGTAGCCACCTCTACCTCCCTTTCATTCAAAGAAAATAAAAAACATAAATATTTCTATTCAAGTATTTCTTAGACGTGGTATCTCAAAAGAAAAGAAAAGAAAAGAAAAGAAGAAAAACTAATTGTTTTGCTCAGCTGAATGCTTTATTTCAAATTTTGTTTGAGTAATAAAATATTTAAACAAATATATTTATATGTATTCATGCACCAATTTGAACGTGTTTTGGGTGAATATGTTGAATGAATAGATGAGTTCTCAAATAAACATTCCCTTTAAGTAACATGGATTGGTATGCACATCTTGCAATTTTTAATAGAAAAATATTCTTCTTTTTTCAATATCTTAAATAAAAACTAATTGAACACAACAGTAATGTGTTAAATGGAATCATGAAAATAGGGTGCTGTGCATTCCCAAACATCACAGTTTTGTATGATATTTGCCCACATAGCATTCTAACCATTATTTGAGGTGCAAGCATTTGGAAGTAATGATTAGCAATTGTTAAAGGAACATAGAGTTCTAGTTGCGTGTGTTAAAATCTTACGCATGCATGCGTATAAAATATGAAAAGAATAATACCATTCGAGCAAGCGTTCAATGGTTACCATCGAAACTGCATTAAGAAAGAATGAGTTGAGGCCTTTAATTTTATCGATATGCATATTAAAAGTAATTAATTAATGGAGCAAAAAATATTTTTTATAAAAAATGGAGAAAGAAAGGCAGTTCCCTATATTTATTTTTATTATTTATTAATTATTGTAAATAATTCTCTGATTGCCCTAGTAAACAAGATCTTTCTATTTTCACCAACATTTTCCCGATTAGATGAGATCAATCTCACTCTCAACCAGCATGATCCTCCCCTTTGATTTGGAAGAGCATCGGTATATTCACACTCCTTGAGCTATATTCGTATCATATAATGAACATATTTGTAAATATGAAGCAATAGTTCTTTCATTAGATAAAAATTTTATTTTAATTCAAAAGAGAGTTCTACTTTCTTACTCTTCATATACTCTTTTCTATGCCTCTTGATATCATCTCATTGTTTTTCTTAAAATCTAAAAGATCCATCAAAACCAATCATAAATATATCTTCGCACGTACACATATACTAGTATATGCAATTAATAGTTTTGTTTAAATATACTTATGCTAAGATTTTTGCTTGTGCAACTGAAATTAGAGTTTCAAAAACCACGAGAAAGACAAGGTTTTTATTCTGTAGATCTTGTCCTTCTTTTCTAAGAATCTATTGGTAGTCCACTTCAAGTTTCATCAAGCAAATGAAGTGAGAAGAAATGAGGTGACTGAGGAACCAAAGAAGCAAACAAACCCAAAGCTCAATTGCTAGGAAACCGAGCATCCAACTGAAAGCAAAAACAGAGAATTACAGTCCTCACTGCACAAAAAATCCCACAGAACTCCACAACCATGAGCTAGAGCAATGGCTTAAGGTGACAGAAAGGCATTCAAAAAGTTGGTGCTGCAGGGGAGCCTGGAGATGAGCCTGTCACGAAAAATATTGTTGTGGGAAACACAAAAATTTATAATTTTCATTCCCTTGTAAGCTTACAATCTTGTTAAGCATCTATATATATATATCTAGGTTTCCGATAATATTTAACCTCACTAAAATGTCCATGATTTTGCCCTGCAAGCTGTTGGACCAACCCCATGTAGAGAGCAAAAGCATCCACCTCAACTGCCTTCATGGAAGTGTGCTATGGTGACCCTTGGTCCTTCAAGGATCTTGGCCTTGTTCTGCTTCTAGTCCAAATGCTGCAACAATGGCTTAGGTTCAGCCTTGGTTAAGGCTATTTGTCTCTGTCAACCATGAAGGCCCCAGATACACAAGGAGAAACAAACTAATCTCCCAAAGTAACCAAGGGAGATACACCATCTCATTCCTAACCATGACTGTTTTGCACAAATTATGTACAAAAACATGCTATGTTTCTTAGAAAGATTCAAACTTTCATGTGAATAGAACCGCCCCAGTGAACAACATCCTTCTATTGTCACTCAAAAGAACAAGAACTTTCTATATGCCTCTATCTTGCAAAACAATCTAGTTTAGGAAAAAAAAGATAAAAAATGACTAAACAAAGGATTTCTGATAAATTTCTATTAAGCAGGGGCATGAGGTTGCTCCGCAACACCCAAACAATTATTGCAGTAATGGTTATCCTTCCGCATTGGAGATGCGCAAACATAGCAGAAGCAATGACCGCACCTTCGAATTATTGCCAAACAAAACATTAGTTTGCACAAGAAGAGCGAACATATCACGCAAAGAAATTGCAGGATCTTTGAAACTAGATACACAATAATAAGATTACCAATCATTATTTTATTAACATAATATAAGAAGAAGAATTTGCTATTGCATATTCCCAGACAAGGGATAAAAAAATGGAAAGCATACTGTGATGATCTGGGCGGGCATATGTTTAATTTCACATTGGCTATGCACTGAGTAAATCTTGGATTGTTATATAGAGCTAATGAATCCACATAACACCTTCTTAGCTAGCTTCTTTGGATAAGGTCCTAGATCGTTATACATACTTGCTGAGTCCCTTGATGCCTTAAGATGGTGTTTGGATGCTTGTAGTTGGAAGATGCATGTAGTTGAGGTTATTCTTATGTTTGTTTATAGGAACTGTTATTATATCTGGTTGTACTATTAAAGAAATATTAAAAATGTAAGCACCAAAGATTGTTCTTGCTTGGACTTCAACCCATCATAGAGACATCTTTAAAACCCTTTCCAATTATAGTAGTTTGTGTCGCTGGAAAAAGGCCACCCCCTGCAACTAGGGTTCACTTACATTCAGTTGTTGTAGGAAGCCAAGGTAGTCCCTCAAAGAAATGGGGAAAAATAATAATGATTTTGTAAACAAAAATGAGTAGGGAGTTACAAAAATAGCTACACCATTATCCACTTTAAATTTATGAAATGTACGATTGACATATACTGAGCCGGAGCACCTAGGATGCACGCGAAGATGCACGAATCACAAGTCTCGACTGTGCGAGTCTCGTAAGCACGGGTCTCGAGATAACTAGTTTTTGATGATTAGTTATTTTTTCATCTCAATCAAAAAAGTTGACATTAGTTAATTCTAGAAAGTTTTGCTAAGGAGCAGACAACTGTAGACTGGTATGCAGAGTAAATTGCCAATGGCTAATCCAAAAGCAGGCAACTTAGGAAACAAAAATGTTAAAGAGCTAAAAAAGTTAAGAAAGTTATAGAGTAAACAAAAAGTCGACTCTTTTTCGTTGTACAAATCAGAATTATGGTAGCTAATCCCCAATGACTTTAAACAGCTGAACTAGGTGGCACTCTTAGCAGGTGTGGGTGTTTGAGTACAAGGAAAAGAACAAAGCCTCATATATGCAAGAAGTCAATATTTTACACAAGAGAGAAGAAGAAAAAAAAGGTCTAATAAAGCCCACTCCAAGAAGCTGGGAAATTTAGAGAGATGAATTCAAGGAATAAATTATTCCAATGGTTGACTCAAAGCATGAAACAATTCATAAAATCACCACAACATTCCCCCTAGATTAAGAGGTCTCAATTGACATGAAGATAGCTAGTATCCTAATGTATACAAGAAAAGCTACATGCCATCTTTTCTATGATATGTAGTCCCTTTTGCATATTATATTTTCGATGCATGCCAATGTATGATATGTACTCAACACACTTTCAAATACTAGATCGCATATCAAGAAATCAAATAAAGAAGGATGGCAATAAAATTGGGCAAGCATTACCTGCAGCTCATAAAATTACAACCTTCAATCTTCTCCACATAGATCTTACACTCGGGACACCTCTGCCACCTGCTTGTGTTGGCTAATTGCCTCAGCATCAGGTCCCCCTCGCCCTTCTCATCCTCCTCCAGCTGCTGAAACTGCTCGCAGTTGATGCCATGATGCCATGGCACGCTGCACCGAGCACATAACACTCTCTTGCAATGAGGACACTCCGCATCTGTCATCACCTGCTCGTCGCCATTGCCACCTTCGTTGAGTAGCAGCGCCGAGCAGTCCTTATACGGGCAGTAGAACTTCGCCGGCCCGAGCGCCGATTCACACAGAGCGACGCCCCAACGGTCGAACACTTCTCCTGGGAGGATCGACCGACACTTCGCGGGCTCGAGATTCCCATCTTTGCATGCCGGGTCAGGGCAACCGATCGTGATCGAATTCTCCCCAACCTTCGCCGTGACGTAGAGTCTCACACAGCTCGTGCAGAACTTGTGGGAGCAACCATTTATGTCGAAGCTCTCGTGAAGAGGCTTCGGATCCATGCAGATAGCGCAGTAGAACTCGCTGTCGACGTCCTGCGAAGCGCTAGACGACTGCCCGATCTCCGTCACGGGATGAGGAGATTCGATGATCGGTTGCTTCCCCTTTGGATTGCCCGGGCCATCTCCCGGTGCCGCCGCAGCATCAAGCAAGGTGTTTGCGAGCTTGAGGAGATCGCGGCGGCTGAACTCTCCTTGGATGGAGACATGGAAGATGGCAGCTTCGCCTTGCTCTACGCTTGGATGCGGTTCCACTAGAACAATGCTCTTCCTCTGATCACCTCTCTGGTGGGCATCGAGCCACCTATCGAAGACGTCCGGCCGAACAAAACCCATGTAAGGTTCGGGCTCGAGCACCAAGTCGCAGCCTGCACGGGGACATTTGACAGAAGAAACATCCTTCTGGAGCTCTGCTTCGATATACTGGTCCAAGCAAGCGCGGCAGAGCGCATGAGAGCATGTCGCTGCTCGGAAAACCTCCGGCGACGGCAGCGGTCTCTCACAGATCACACAGCAGCAGGGAAGAGAAGGACCCAAGGGCTCGCCAGTCTCGACGTGTGGATTTGTTGACTTGGTGGAGACCATGAGCACCTCTTGGAGCTGTAGTTCCTGCGCAAGGTTCTCGTCATCGTCAAGGGCTTCGCCGAGCCCGTCGGCATCGATGGCATCGAATGCTGAGAAGAAGGAATCTTCTCCTTCTCCTCGGTGGATCAGCCGGCCTTCCCTCCGCTCTTGCACCGAAGTATCCATTAGGTCGTGCTGCACAGGATCCATTAAACGATGGTTAGATGGAAGAAAGAAGGTATTGGAGATCTCTTGGTCTTATCTTAACCCCTGAAGCGTCTCTTTTCCTTCAGGGCTAAGAGAGGCAGCTAGTGCGGGAAGAGGGAATCCACTAAAGAAGGAAAAAAAAAAGGAAGAGAGAGAAGAAAAGAGACATCAAAAAAGCAGTTGAGTAAAAAAAAAGCATGGTTTGTTTGGGGAAAAAAAGGTTCGGGTTGTATCTTTCGGGTGAAAGAATAAGTGCTTTAATGGTCGAGCGAAATCGGGATGAGGAGTCGCAAGAATAAGTGCTTTTGAGAGATACAGCTCGAAGCCATGGGAGTCGGAGAGCTTTGAAATATGTGCGAGCGGCTTCAAAAGCCAACGCTTACCAAAATTTATGGCTTGAGGACTCTTCAATTTCCCAGGGCTCCTCGACTCCAAGAACTTCAGTTTCCCGAGCTGGATTTTTATATGCGTCCGGATATTTTTCTTAGGGGATTCCTTTCCTAATTTTTTTCTATTCTGCCCTTTTTCAAACTTTTGCTTCTCGGTTTTTTTTTTTTTTGGATCCCTTCTTTTCTCTCCTTTATTCATGGTCCACGCAATTTGCTTTTTATCTGCAGTACTTTTGTATTATTCATTTTTTTGGTAGGATATATTTCAATTTTCTAGAAATTATTTTTAAAAAGTAAGTACCATTTTTTTGGATAGAAGAAATTCTTATAATTTTTTTTGGGCAAAAATTGATTTCAAATTTGTTAGCATCGAAGTCAAAAATTTTACAAGATTTTTTTTTTAAATGATTTGCATAATAATGCATAACAATTGTTAAATTCTTATCAAAAACTAGCATCTAGTTTTATAAATTTGAAATTAATTTCATTTGAAGATTTTTCCTTTCTATAAGGCTTTGCCACGTCAGTTTCTTTGCCAAATTATGAAACAAAGATCGACCTTGTAAAGGTCCAAGTTATTGGATTAATGTCTTATCATCAACTCAATCGGACAAACTAGATTATTCTTAAAAATTAAAATATTTAGAAGTTAGACATAATACTATAAAATATGTATAATTATCGGTAAGTTATCTATTTTAAATACTACTACTGGGCACGTTTTTTTAGTACTTTTTAATTGCAATATAAACAAAAAATAATCATGAATAATATTTTTAGAATAAACCATTGCTTGTAAGATTTAAATGGGCAACATTTTGAATCTTAACTAAAATTTATTTTAGATAAAACTTTTAAAATCCGATTTTGGACTGCTCAAATTCTAGTTTAAACACATTTCATTACTAAGTTTTTCAGCATGATTATTTGAATTCTTACCTTTATTTGTCACATAAACTTTCAAAGGCGCATCATGTTGAATGTATGACACAATATGCACATTGAGATTGAATAAGATGCAGTTTTTATGTGCGCATGATTGTGATTTCATAGCAGATCAAATTTGTTGGCAAAAGTGACAGAGGCTTACAGTTTATATCTTAAAGTCATGCACCATGCCAATTAACAAGAATTTTCTATATGACCTTGTGTCCAGCATAGAGAAATTAGTAGATCACCTCACCCAAAATAATTTCCATACTTTCCTAAAATAAAATTGCTATATGATGGTCAAACGACAAATAACTCGTAAATTCTATCAAAATATTGGGAATTTCAGGCATTCTTTAAAAAAAACTAAAAAAAGAGTTGGACTCTCTCTCTCTCTCTCTCTCTCTCTCTCTCTCTCTCTCTCTCTCTCTCTCTCTCTATATATATATATATATATATATATATATATAATAGATAGGGCAAGAGAGAAGCGAAGTGAACCAGGACTCGAAGATATAAAACTAAGTAAAAGTCCCTTATTGCACATACCTCGTTCTTCTAATTACTTCACTCTTGTTGAACATAGTTTACCACTTGCTTCTTTTCTTATGGGTCTGATTGAATCGTACTACTTGGGACCATTGCTTTCCTGCTAGCTTTGGCCACCAATAACGCTTTGCTTGCATGCAAGGCGGCGCGTCTACCTGACGCGCGCGCGAAGAATATGCATTTTTAGTACTAGTAGTACTAGACAAGCTCCAGAAAAATAATTTCTTTCTTATTTCTTTCTGCCTTTCTTTTCCATAACGACTAGGAACAGGCAAATCAAAAATTTCACCTCAAATTCTTCTCTCTCTCTCTCTCTATATATATATATATATAATTTAATGTTATTTAGATTGTATATTTTTAATCAGCTAATGCATAGGCTAGGCATCTTCAAATCTCACAATTTTTAGTATGTAAGCAAATTTTAGGTAGTAGATCACATCTAACGTTTGATTATCAATGTGAGATCCTGTCATCCAATCTAGATCTAGCCAAATCTGAGTGAAAATCTACTCAATTGTAACCAAATCTAGCTCTCTCCCCCCATATTTATATATATAAAAAAATATAAGTGTGTGCATATACGTGTGTATGTATATGCAGATTTTACAAATACAAGCAATGATTGGTATCAAGTAGAAGCTGCTCATTCTACCATTCTATTCTATGATAGAAGAACCTGAGGGGCAAAATCTTGGCCTCAGGACTACTCAAAAGACATCTTAATAATCATAAAAACAATTTCTAAGCACAGAGGCTATGACCACTACCGTCTCAGGAGAATTTATATATATCTTAAAAAGAAGAAACGTAAGACACTGTCATTCCTAGCATTCATCAATGAGACTGGTATAATTTTTTTTGGCAAGCTCTCGTCAACTAGAGCTAACTCCGGCATTTTAGACAATAATGGTCACTGTTCATTGGACCTGCACACCTGTAGCAGAAGGTATTGCCGCACCTTCAAACCCAGTAAAAAAAAAGAAAAGAATCGTTAGTTTAACAAGGAAGCATTACCATTAACACAATAAGGTAACATGAACTATCAATTAGAAATGCACATGCCGCAATAAAAGAGTGAGAAATAAATAAACAAGTTCAAGATAGTTAAATCTACATGTCATATATATTCTGGAAAGAAAAAAACATTACCACAGTTGAACGACCAACAATATCAAAAGAACATTACTGATAAACAACTATGCTGCCAAACTACATATATGCGTATATACATGGTGGTAAAATTGGCCAAATGTGGTGTAGAGCTGTTATATTTGAAGCATCTGAGAGAGTTCTTTAGGATATAATCCGGTATATAACTACAAATGGAGATTGAATCGAGATTCCACACGGCTTAGAGGACCATGACATTAGAACTGCACTGTTCATGATTAAGGAAGTGTTCATTGTAAGGTTTTTGGTGAAGGATAAAAAAAATATGTATAACCATGATTTCTGAATATAAAAAAAATAAAGTCCAACTGTATTTTAAAACAAATAATCAAGAACTAATAGCATATGTTTGGCTACAAAACTCAGTACTATAGTGCCTCGAATTCCATGAATTTATGCTAGGTCCAGTCTCCCTTTGCAACATCCCAAAGATAAAAGCCAATTACAAAACCGAATGCCTCTTTCAATATTACGCTACATTTGAATTGCCCATAGGCCATAGAACTACGTTTCAAGAGTTCCCCACTATAGTGTGAATTAAGGTTCTTGTTTTAAACATTACTTCCCCATGATTTAACATCCATCCACCTTGACATTCTCATATCTGCCAATGCTCATCTTATGTGAATGGTATGATAAAGTTGCATAAAAGCCCAGCTATAAATTCAGCCTTCTATTCAGTCAGATCCTTTCTTCAGATTCAGCTATTGACTCAAATCAACAACAACGGAGGAGCTCTTCTTGAACTCTAGCTTGATTGTGAAGGGACTTCAACTGCTTCTCTGTTTTTGCATTATGTATTGCATTATATATTTGTATATTATATAAAACGAATTAGCAGCTTCATAATACTAAATATTTACCACATGTAATGGGTCAAGCACTTCATCCCAATTAAAACAGAAATTTTCATTTCAACTAGCTTCTTAGGCACATCCAATTCCAACTTGAGACTCATCCCAGTTCTCATATCCTTAAATTAAATTTATAGAAGATCATAACCTCATCTAAACTAATTTTTGCAATTAACAGTCTTCATTTGTTCAAATACTTCAAGCTACCAGGACAACACCTAGTGTATATATCTTTCCTACCGACTAACTTCTGCTAAACCCCAGTTTTATCTCATATGCTTTCTCCAAGCTTACAGAAACATTTTTTTGTTATTTATCCACTCTTTAAGTCCCCCTATAAACTGTTAAGTAATAAAACACTAAGCTTATTTTCATGATATTAATCAAAAGTGGGCATCTTTGCCGTAAGTATCATCTCATTTTCTCTTGAGACATTTACAGTATAACACAACCACGATGAAATCTCCGCCCACTCATCGATTACTTGCCTCTCCACAGTGCTAAAATGCAATAAAAATGGGATTTTTAAAGTCGATAGTTCAAAATACCAAAACACTTACTTCCAATAAATCATCGTCAAGCCATGTAATTCTAAAGCTCATAACAATTTATCCTCCCTTATTCCTATAGACTGCAATAGATAGTAACTCATCAAATGGGACATCATGTTCGGACGAATGAATGCTAGCCTCTAGTCAACTAAGTAATCTGAAAATTCTAAAGTTCGATATAATGCTTCTCACATTTGTGAGGAATAAGCCCCTAAAGCATGTCCAGCTTCAGATAGATGAGTTAAAGGAGGGTAGCTATGTAGCCTGCATCAGTGGTTTATATGTAGTTGGTAAGGCCATGTAAAGCTTGATGGAAAGACTCTCTAAAAAGGGCAAGCCAGATGAGTGATGCTAATATAGAAACTAACAATGGCATTGCTATGGAGAAGATAAGCATTACCTGCACCTCATAAAATTACATCCCTCAGTCCTCTCCACAAAGAACTTGCACTTGGGGCACCTCTGCCAGTGCTGGTTCTTCGCCATCTCCATCAGCATCAAATCCTCCCTCCCCTTCTCGTCCTCTCCAAGCTGCTGATAGGCCTCGCATGTGATATTTGAATGCCACGGCGCCTTACACTGAGCACAAAACAGTCGATAACAATGCGGGCATTCTGATTCTCTAATCACCTCACCATTAATTCCCCCTTCATGTATCAGCAATGCGGAGCAATCCTTGTATGGGCAGTAAAACCTCATTGGCTCAAGTATCTCCTCGCAGAGCCTGCTTGCCCATTGGTCGATCACCTTGGGCGGGAGGATCAATTGGCACATATCCAGCTCTAAATATCCAGTCTTGCAGCTGGGGTCTGGGCAGCCGATCAACACCTCATTCTCCTCCACCTTCGCCGCCACGTACTGGCTCACGCAGCTGGCGCAGTACAAGTGGGAGCAGCCCCTCATACTGAAGCTCTCAAAATCGAGATAATCCTGCATACAGATGCTACAATAGAGCTTGGGCTCCGTCGGCGGAGCAGCGGAAGATTCCCCGACCTCTGGAACAGGGTTTTCTTTAAAACGCCTCCTTTTTGACAGCCTCCCTCTTGGGTCATCCAGGTCGTGCTCCAATGCTCCGAAGCCATCGAGGTCGATAAAAGAGATCTCTTTAATGGGCCTTTTCCCTTCCCGGCCGCGGCTCTCTTGTTTAACACCTTCGGAGCCCTCGAGGTCGATGAAGGCAGGCGGGGGCTGGTGGTGGAGGGACTCGGCAATGGCGATCTGGAGGAGGACGTCGTCGTGGTAGTCCTCGACGGAGATGGGGCGGTTCCTGTCGCCGCTGTAGTGGGAGATTCCGGCGACGGAGTCTCTGTCTTCCTTCTCATCGTCGCCCTCGACGGAGAGGCGGTCGACGGGGATGGGGTGGTCGCGGTCGCCGCCGTGGCGGGAGATTTGAAGTGAGGCGGCTCCGGCCACCGCCGCGGGAGGGTTGGAGCGCCGGTGTCTCATAGCTTTAGCCCTATTAGTCTAAACGGAAGAAGGTGGAAGGGCGGATTAGATTCGAAAAGAAGAGTTTCCCCTTCGTAGGAAAGTAAACGCTCCTAGGGCTGGTGGAGGGTGACACGAATATTCGTGTTTATCTATCACTACCACTCTAATCTATCACATTAGAAACTTATGGGATAGAATTTGATGAACACCACTGTAGGGAGGAAGAGAGTAAGAGAAAGAAAAAGAGAAGAAGAAGAAAGAAGAGATTATAGAGATACAGAAAGAAGAGATTATAGAAGAAGAAGAAGGAGGCTAGGTTTTTTTCATTCAATCATCAATTGCCTCGTACATGAGAGGGATGGTCTTTATATAGATCTTGACCGATTCAAGTAATCAATTGACCAAATCAATCAATTGACACTGACTAAATTCGGACTCTTACATCAATTAACCCTTTCTAAAGTTGGTCCACTAAATTGACCTAATTATATAGACCTAATTGACTAGTCTAATAACAAAACAATTAACCCAATCGACTTGACTAAGACAAAAGCAAATAATGCAATAAAATAAAGTGACTCGGACTCAAATGGACCCAATCAGGATCCGACTCAATCCGGGGGCTCAGAATCATCTGAATGAAGGGCTCTAATATCTCCATCAAAATTGGATTTTGGGCACATACAATCATTATCCTCATGCTTACATAGATGACCATGATCATAAAATTGGTCCACGATTCAACCTCCAACGAAAAGAATATTAAGTTTGTGATTCATTTTTAATCTTCTATGTAAGAATGTCTCTTATCTGCTCATAGTTTTTCTTAAATCTTTTTTGCATAAATATCCTTCTAAATATCGAATTTTGCAAAAATATTCTTTCAAAATTGATATTTGCATATATATATATATATATATATATATATATATATATATATATATATATATATATATATATATATATATATATATATATATATATATATATTCGTAAAATATTTGTTTTGCTATTCTATCCATTTTTATTCTTGTTTTTCATATGTAATGTACCCATGTTATCTAACATCGTTAAAAAATTAATGGTTTTAAATTAAAATGACTAAAATATCCTTAATAGGTAGATGTGCAAAATGAAACATTTATAAGACGATTGCGATGATGGACAAAAAAATAATTTCAAAATTTTATTTTATTTTTAATTAAAATAAATTTGGGTTAGAAGAATTGTTATAATATTAGGAATATTTGTGTAAAAACAGTGTTTTATGAGGGTACAAAAATAAATATAAATTTTAAGAGGGTATTCACGCAAATTTAAATTTTTAGAAGGATATTCATGCAAAAAAAATTATATATATAATTTTTTTTAAAGAAGTAAGTTTTTTTTTCCTATCCTAATAAGAACCACTCCCCTTTTTGCTATTTCTATCTCCTTTTTTTTAAAAAAAAATATCCACTCTAGGCCTTTTTCTATTTTCATGTCATATATAGAGGATGTAAATCATATATTCTAAATTTTTTTGTGATAACGCTGAAATTAGATGAAGACAAGATTTAAAGCTAGATCACTACCATCAAAATTTAGTAATTTTGACAACTGAACCGATGGACACTAGCAACCGGTCCTCCTTGATTCGACTTTCATTTGAAAGAATATTAACTTTGGAGTCCACCTTTGATTTCACTCAATCTCTAATATGCTAACAAAAAAAGAAGAAGAATAGATTCTAGTCTATGTTACACCGTAAAAGTGCCCCTTACTAGATCGACTCTGGTCATGAATATTTTCTCCTATACACCTTTTTTTTTAAGGAAAGAAGTCCTTTTTTCCATCCCAATAAGAACCATTCCGCTATACTTTTTTTCTATCTCCCTTTTGAAAAAATATCCACTCTACTTCTTTTTCTATTTCTATTTCATATGTAGAGGATGTGAATCATATATGCTATTTTTTTGTGATAACGCTGGAATTAGATGACAAAGGATTCAAATCTAAACCATCAGTTTCAAAATCTACTAACTTTGATAATTGAACCTATTGACACCATCAACATATGCTAGATATTGTTTACAATTATAATGTAAATTCTTAGAGATCGACTCCAAAAGTTGATTCTACTTGTAATGTATTTTTGAACTATCCTTTTTCTCTCATTGAAAACTAGCAACGTAAATTGGACATCAAAGATACTAATCTTAGTACACTGCTCGGTTATAAATCTTATTCTAGTACATTTTTATCGTTCATCTTATTAAAAATATTGTTATTTAATTTTTGGAATCTAATTATAATTTTTTGTTTTATGAAAGCTGAGGTTTATAAAACAAACCTTTTTATGTTGTTTATAAGTGATGTTCAATTGCCTGTTTGATCACACAAGAAAGAAATATTGACACAAAAAAGGAAGGAAAAGAATGGAATTAACTCCCTTTTGTCTAATATTTAATCAAATGAAGGGTTTAGGACCATGCATCCTTCCTCGCAGATCACATGCATTGCACGTGCCAAGATCCATCAACAAACTGCTATAATATAAATCTCATAGGATCTACTTCAGTTTCAATGGCCCATGCTTAACTCTAAAAGCATAAGCAGGGAGCAAACATCAACTCGAAAGTTGTCTAACAAGTGAAAACTCAGTCTAGATCTTATAGTGAGAGTGCTTAATTAAGATCTCAAGGTTAAGCACCAAGATGACCAGTAAGTACTCACTTTCTTGCCAAGATAGCTTTCACCAAATATATTACACCATTTTTTTTGTGGGATCATCGCCAAATATATTACAAAATTTTTATGCTACTAAATTTGTGAATGTTTCCTTTCAAAAGTTGCCAAACGGGTTAAGTTTGGCACCTTGCTCCTCTTTAGCGTGCTTGCGTGTTCATGGCATATTTTGCACTGTTTTGCTAGTCTCAAAGATGTGCAGGATTTATGAAATGGTGCAGACATTAGATGAGAATGATGCGATCGTTTAAGTTGGCGTGAGTGTGCCATCAAACATGCACATAATTTTTATAAAAAGGAGAAAGTAATATGCACATAATTTCCTCACAAGGATTTCTCTTAAAAAAATAATAATAAAAAAAAACCTTGCTGCATGCAGCATCAAATATGCACACCACTCAATTCATCTATGTAATTGGTGTGCAGTGGTTGATTGGCACGTCAATTAATGAATATTGTCAATATATATGTAATTTTAGCAGACTTATTCAGATACATGCAATTATAAGTGTCTTGATATACATGCCATTTTATCAATACAAACAATGATTTGTATCGACTGCAACCTGCTCATTCTATCATTCTAATGATAGGATCTGACACCTCGCAGATATCGGAGAGAAGCCGCGGTGGGAGCGGGGGAGGCGGCGGAGCCCCGGCAGGCCACCATCAAGCTAGCGCTCCGACACGGGTTGCATAAGAGGAAAAAGGGAATGAATCAAAGAGAAAGGAAAAAGGTGGCGGCTCATGACATTCATCAACATTTGTTGCCTATTTATGATTTGTCATGGGAGAGTATGTATATGTGTGCATGTATGTATGTATGTATGTATGTATGTACGTATGTATGTAAAATGTATATGTATGTATGAGAAAGTTGTCTCGTCTACATGCAATATGAATCACACGCACCTCTCATCATCATATGATCAAGTAGGAAAGATTGCAATGATACTTTCAATGATACGTGCACATTTTGTTTTAATTTTTTTTTGAGACAATGGACGTCTAGGTTTCATGCAGCTTGGTGACCGAACAGTAATTTATGTAGGCCTGGCTATATTTCATTAATCTAGCTCTTTCCATGAAAAGTTGCTATCACTTGGACCTTATCAGTTAATGCATCTTCTTATACGATGCTGGCTTTACGATGTCTTTTTTCCTCCTCATTATTTGTGTACTTTCATACACTTAAAGGAGCATTTCTGCACTTAACCAAACACGACTACGTAATTGTTTGTTCATTTAATCGACATCACTGCATGTGAAAGTAATAATAGTTGAAGTTGACACATAATTTCCTTAGATGTAATGGCGATACTTCCTGCTATCGATACCAAAACATTTCAAAAGGAAACAAAAGCAAGGCATCTAAGTAGGCAGCAATAAACTTCTCATTGTACAGAAGTTCTCATGCACATATATATGCATGGAGGAAGTATCATGGATGCAAGTTTAGCTACATATTAAGTTTATTAAAGAGGTTACTTGTTAGATATGTATCATAGAACCCAACGACATTACTATAAGAGATTTTTTTTATTTTTTTTATTTTGTCAAAACATGGACAGATTAGCCTATTGATAACTTTGCAGGATTAAAAGAGTCTCTTACATTTTTAATATCTACTGACTTTACTAAAAGATTACCAGACTTCTTCTCGTAGAGGAGACAGCAATTCCTTCCTTTATGGCCAAATAATAAAGAAAGATCCAAACTATGAGGCCTGACATTTCTTCATCCTTAATACATCTTCTAAATTCCAAATATACGTGGAAACCGCTTATAGCTAAGTTTGTAGGAGTTCATGCATGTTTCTTCGATTGAAATTACAATTTTGATCGAGGCCAGCGATCATTCATTCTTTTCTTTTTAAATATATTTTTTCTTGGTCTCTCAGTAGTTGATTTCTTTAAAAGATGTCATCTCTCCAGTCTCTCCCTTCTTCCTCTCAAAGGGGGAAAAGAGAACTCGCTTAAGTCCCTCTCTCTCTCTCTCTCTCTCTCATGTTCTTTAATTGTCTCATGATCTTATGCACCGGAGTTGAGCTAGAAATTGTACTATGGTAACTCATGACGTTTTAAATGTCTCTTGATGTTCATCATGTCATAATACATAAATAGTGTGCATGGTTAGGTCAGTGGTACGAGAAGACATCAGCATCACAAATGCTATGATTTTATGGTAGAAAAAGTAAATGGTATGATGATCTCTGAAACTTATGAATACGAATTCTGTCAAGCATAAAGGTGGAACCTCCATTACCTTTAGAAGGAAGAAGTCCAGCAGCAGAAGCCATCGGTTTCCGGGGAGATACCACTTAAAGGGGCTCAAGAGGCAACTTTTAAGAAAGGAATAAAGGCAAGAGGTACTTGCACGAGGCTTATTACCAAGGGAAAGCCCGGCCGTCTCCTTTAATGCTTGAAATTAGTATATAACTCAGCCCTCCTGCCTCATTGCACAATTTCTCTATGGATTCATAGCATTCTATGCTTCACAAACTAAAAGCTAAAGGAGAACAAGAAAGGAGGAGAAGATTTGTGAGAATGGACGCACCAAATCGACAACCATTTGAGATCATAGAGGCTCACTACCCAAGCAGCATGGAGACTCATAATCCAAGTTTTCCTCCTGGAAAGTGGTGTTGCGTCCTTTCTTCCCTTCTCTTGAGCCTAGCAATATTAACTGCAGCAATTCTAGTCATAATATTTGTCCTAAAACCAAAGAAGCCGATCTTCCATCTGCATGCCATACAATTGGGTTCTCTCAAGCTGGATGCAATCTCTGGCAAGGAAGGAAATGACTCTTCATCAGTGGTTTCCTTGATGTTTGTCACGCAAAACCCCAACAAGTTTGGAATCAGATACGGTTCCTCAGTGCTTGGGATTTTATTTGAAAGCAATCCGATAGGCGTTCTCGAGGTTCCAACATTTTATCAGCCATCTCACAGCAGGAATGAGACTGTTCTGATGCATGTCTTGTTCAAACAACTAAACATCAGCAAATTTATCAGCGGGGAATTGATGAACAGTTCTTCAGATGGTCATCACATTGAGATCAGAGTATCTGGAGGAATCCTTGCTCGGTTGCATGTCTTGAACTTTCTATTGCCAAAGATTAAGGTTCGCTTCAAACCTGGTACTTCTTGATCTCAAGTTTTCTATATATTCGGTTCTCCTTAATTCATCTATTTGTTATTCTCTTGAACGTCCATCACTGAAGATTAGGTATCTACAATAGAAAAAAAAAGGGACAAATTTAGGTTCACTTCTTATCATCTTGGTTCCACACACAGTAATGGAAATCAGTAAACTTTACTTACCTAGAATTCTCAGTTTACTACTATTTTTGTTGTGTAGGTTTCGCTCGATTGCAGAATAAGCATAAACTATGGTGCTTTCACATTAAGCAGAGCCCTTAGTTCTTTAAAGTCAGACAAGGTAAAGCATGAAACATCTCTTGCAGGTTCTACTACATGAACAGTTTTATGTTAACAACTGAAGTCCAGCTTCCTAATGTCTTGCAGGCCCTCCTTATTTCAAACTTCCCTCACCTCTCTCAGAAGTGTTCCTCAGCTCTTTGTATATAACAGAGAAATAGTCTGAACATACCAACCTGAGTTGCTCAATGAGTTGCTCTTTGTATTCTTTACTTTCTTTTTATTTCTTTTGCTTTCTTCTTCCTCATTAAAAGTGTACCTTGCATATTAGTTGTTCCTCAATGAACAAAAAATCAACAATACCAATAAAAACCAATATACTTTTGCTGAGCAATTGCTAAGGTTAATTTGAAGCTTCACGAAAATGAGACAAGTAATTCACCCCATATACATTTCACAAGCTATCTGACTAACATAATATAAAGGAGCACCATGCATGGTAGGCTAGATTATGGACTGGTTAAAATATATTCATCAAGAAGAACTTGCCTAAAATTTGGAGGACAAAAAATTTCCAAAGATTAATGCAGTTTTGCAAATAGAACAATAATTTAAGGTTAATCACAGAAAGGCTACCGGTACAATGATAGTCTACAACTGATGTCCAAAAAGAAACCAATATAACCAAAAGTAAATGAACAATGTTCAAGTGTATTTCCATTGAATGTTCTGATAAAAATATGCACGGTCTTTCTCAGTTCCGACAATATAGAGATGCAGAACAAGCAAGGTATACTGTTGATATTTTTCACACTCCGGTACCCAAAAGTGTCATTTTCTGTTTTGTTCATTGTGATCCCAACCATCATCTTATTGTTTGACTGGCCTCTCGGATGGTCAAAATAAAGCAGAGCATTGATGAACAATGGGAACTCTGACAAACAATTGGAAGTTTAGCATGTCAGCCACCAGTAGAGGCCATTCAGAACAATATAAAATGCGCAGCAGCTTCAGGTCACTCTACTGTTCCCAGAATAATGTCAGTTGTAGTCAGATAAGCATCGCCATAGAATCACAGATTAGCATCAATCCATGTTGCAACAATGTTACCTTCCAGTGAGACTCCAACAAAAGCACCTGATTCCATTTAAAACAGAAACATAGACATCATACTTCCTGTGACATGCAAAAGACACACTATGTCTTATAATTGACACCTGAAATGGAGACACTGCAAGGAGTGGATTACCATAGGAGTGAGCCAGACTTCTTAGTATAGGTTTTATATACACAATTTTCCAACTTTTAACACCCCAGATGAAATCATTTGTGAAAATTTTCAAATCATTAGTCATGGCTGTAAATACATACATATATCAAAAATATGTCAAGCACAATGAACAATCACCTTGTCAACGAAAGTTGTCCAATTTATTGATTCTAGCTGCAACAGTCATTTAAAAACGCAAACATATATCACATATTATTAAGTAGTATTAAATGTACATTGTCCAGAAAATTGCTCCTGCCAAGTTTGAATTAAGGGGCACTTTGGTTGCCGCATGTCTAGATGCAGCTGCACCTAGAAGTGTTGCATTGGTATTGCAAGGATCTGTTTGGTTTGCTCGCATCTGAAAACTGCATCTGCAATTTATGTTCTTGGTTATTTAGTCTGGAGAGAGGGTGATCACCATGCAACTGACATGCCATTGGTACTATTATAACATCCATGCTATAATAACATTATCATATTATCACATTGTATAATTATTATAGTATTATACCATAATATAAATTTTATTTTTGATTTTAGAATAAGTTTATTCTAGTACATTATTCCAAATAATTATCATACTATAGTTACATTATAGCATATTATAGTATATTGCAATTATTGATTTTATTATACTATAATATAATTATTATCAGACTCCAACAAATTTGATTTTAGCCTATAATTTATATAACTGTTTTTTCCTTCGTCAGCAAATAATTCGGCATGACCATTAAAACAAGCAAATTGAAGGTTATTTCAAGAAAAGCCAAGTATCTTAATTCTCACAGCAATTTCATATTTCATAGATGAAGTCAAACCCATTGATTCAACAACTAGTTACTAGTTTAAAGTCATGGATCAACCTAATATTGGACTCAAGGTTCTTTGTTTCAAGTTCTTCTTTCAAGTACATATAATATGCAAAATTCAAACTCCAGTAAATCCCATAACACAATATCGAGCACCCGAGCACAGCTCAAAAATCCACTCTAAATCATCTTCCATGAGAACGCACATCAGAAACTTTGGATCCATGTTGGATGGTCCAAACATGGGTGAGTTTCCCCAACATCTACTTACCATAACAAGGAGTCAAAAGAAACAAGAAACAGAAGTAGATGGGAACCATGACATTTGTGAAGAGTATTTCTTATAAAATAATCTCTTGGGAAACATGATTGTGGAGTGGCAAGTGCACAAGGTATAGACAATGGCAGTTGGATCTTCAGAGAAAGACTTCACCAATTTTGAGGGAGCAAAGGGTGCTGACGCCAGTGACGAGTACATAGGTACATGACAGAGTTTAGGGGAAGAGTAGGAGAGTGAACTGATCATGAGAAGGAAAAATGTTGGTTCACCACATGTTTGGGAAAAATATAGAAGAAAGAAAATGCAGTGGTTACTAAACATCCAGATATTTTTGTTTCTGATAATATTACCTTTGGTACAACTGTTAGTGTAACAAATTCCAGATCCTTTAACACCAGCTCAGAAATCTGCTTCAAAGAGTCTCCCAACTGGTCCTGCTATTGCATTCAAACCTCTCACAAGGGAAAAGTGCTTGGAGCTGGTAAATGTCTTGACAGCTTTAGAACCATGTAGAACAATGATGAAGTCCATCAGTTCGCCCAAGATCTGTACAATACAGGTTAGACAAAAAGAGAAATCAAAAAGAAAGATGTATGATCTAAAGGCACAGCACAGTCCCAGAACTTGAATTCACATATTCCTCTTGGATGACCAAGTTCGAAGTACAGAATCCTGCAATATTACAATCAGCTATTATTTATTAGGAAGCTAAAACAACTAAAAAAGACCCAAGTTATGTCTTCATCATGTTAATTACTTCAAATAATGTTCTTTTTATGGTCACCCACAAAATCAAACTTGGCATCTGATATGTTCAACAACACACAATTTGCATGTCTTTAATAAACATAAGAAAGATAAGGTCATGCATCATGCTAATAAACTTGGAATTTTCACGAGCAATTTTGCCTCTTGACAGATCAGACTTTTTTTTTTGATACATCTCTTGCCTTAAAGATGTATAAATTAGAGGAAGAGACATCAATATATGAGCTCTAAATGATAAAAGAACAACACATATATTGATAGATCATCAATTTCTTAGTGTATTACTTAAGTGTTTGTACTTGCTGAACATTTGATATTGTGTTCTGTACCTCAAACATGAAAGCAGTCCTCAAAACCAAACCTTGCTAGCCAAATTCTTCAACGAAGTTTTTTCCCCCCTAATCCACGGAAATTGGGAGGGCTGCTTCTAAGTTCCATAAACATAAAGCAGCAAAATCAGTATTTTACCTTTCACTTTCCAGCAACTAGTCATTTAGGTTTTATAGTAAAGTACTCTATCTGCTGGAAATGTACCGGGCCGTGAAATTAATAACAACTCACAAGAGAGCAGTTTGATTCATAAAGCCATCCCATATACATGGTAGAAGTCTTAAAGGCATGAGACTTTCCTAGTGCAAGGTTAGATAAATAAAGGTTTTTTTTGACATTTTATCTCACTTTCATGAATCACCCTCCAAACTCCCACATGTCTACATGCAACATTGAAATATCAGACATAGAAGCCATAAGTTAAGGAACAAATGCAGAAGATAGCCGCTCAAAATCGGCAGTAATGCCTCCCATGGGTAAAGGGCAGTGAAAGGAGAAGTGCACTACATGCAGACTGTAGTATAACAATCTAGAAGTCACTCCATAGGTTCTTCTTCCAGAATCTCCTTAAAAGTACTATAGTTGGTGGCTTCTGCCTCAAGCAAGAGTAGTGCACTTGGTAATGTACACTGATGAATGTAGGAACATGTCTCCATCTTAGGTTGACGTACCATCTCGAACCGTTCGGTATGGAGTATACCGTACCATACCAAGTTGAAACTGGTACAAAACTCATATTCAGATTGGTACAGATCTTGTACCGCCCCGTATCGAGGCATTCCGAGGTGTGTACCTACTTGTACCGAGATAAAAGTGAAAAAATGGTTTGAGAGCTATTTCGGTATGGGATGCATACCATACCGTACCAACTCGTACTATATTGAACTAGTAATGTACCGGTATGTTACCCAGTACCGAGATTGCGGACCTTAGTCTCCATTGCTTTCAAATCCCAAAAATGATATATTAGCAATTTGACGAGGTTGAACGCCACCATATCCTTTGCTTCTGCTAGTGAGAATTGCAACTATCCCACTCAAGACATCTTTCAAGTTCACTTCAGGGTGATCTTTGGGTTGTGAAGTAATGCAAGACCCTACACCTAAATCATATCCATCATGAAAGTCGTTCTCAATCATTAACTGATAAGGATTTTATTGTATTAAGGATATTTTCCCTGATGAGCAAGCTTTTTTCTCAGGGACACTCCAGAAATCAGATTGGAAGCCATCCTGATAATAGCTTTCATATCAAGCTTAAAGAGTGAAGGATATGAAACTATTTCTCTAGATGCTTCCATCCTGTATTTGACTCTTGAAGGCTTTCAACAGACAGAGCTCCTCCTACAGGTTATACCACAACGAAGAGAGAATAGGACTCAAGAGCCCCTTATTTGGTCTTAAGCTCAATGAAGAATAACAATATGACGTGACACTGAACAAGTTTTAAACAACAAATTCATATGCTCAAATAAAATGTTCTTATCGGCATATCTATCACTTTTCCTCCTCCCAAAAAAAGTTCATTTTTATCAAATAATTAAAAAGCAACATATTCAATGAAAACCTATATAGACTGAAAGAAGAAATGCCATTACAAGGAAATGAAAAACTTATAGCAGCAATCGAGAGTATCAAACTTCACAATTTTCTAAGCAGAAGGGAACATATTAAGTGCCAGAAATGGTTATGCTGCAACATACTCACAAAATATGCTCCTAGGAGTCCATCATGAGAAATCAAAAGAATAATCCAAGAACTAAATAAGATGATTGCACATTTGAACTGTCAGACAATTAAGCTGCAGTTTCAAGCAAATTATAATAACCCAATAGAATAAGTAGATAGAAGTTCATAGGTGATTCAAGATTTGAAAAAAAAAAACTCAGGAAGCTAGCACCAAAACTCTCTTGGGATAATATCATAGGAAAACTATACAAGATTCAGAGATTTTTTTTTAAAAAAAAAGAGCAATGTTTCTTTCAGTATTGAGATGCATAGTGTAGGATCCAACAAAACATAGTGCAGTATTAAGTACACACAGACATAATCACAATAAAATGCTGGAAAAGAGAGAAGTGAAGTCAAATTTATACTCATTTAAAAAGAAAGTTTTTTGAACTTCAAGAATATTCCTTCTCTCAATTTTTGTCCTCAGAATTCCTTGTTATGGAACTAATGAGCATCACCAATAAGAAAAAACAGCATCCACTAAATGTGGGAATATCATCTTAATCCTACAATCATCTTGGTGAGGTCTACATGATACCAAGGTCCAAGATAGCACCATCATGATGCTAACACCCCAGGAACTGCATTCATTTTGGAGTGAGAACGATCCAATAGAAGAGATCCCTTAAATCATATGAAGCCAGCTACTCTATTTACCTAAATTTTAGCAGACATGTCGGTGACACCACATACCTAGTCAGCTGCAAGTTAAAAGATATAGCAGCATCCTGGGCTACTACCTCTATAGTATTAACCCATTCAACCCCCCCAACACCGCCCCCCCCCCCCCCCCCCCCCCCCCCCCCCCCCCCCCCCCGCGGCCAAGTTCCAATCCCAATGATCCCACATCTTCTCTCTTCTCTTCTTTTCTGAATTGTAACCCTTATGTCCTCTAAGAGAAGTTATTTCCTAAGTTTAAAATTTCTCCCCGTATATCATCCTCTTTTCAGACAGCCACTCAATCATGAAGGTGTTGATCTAATAAGAAAAAGGACAAATAGAAACATAATATACAGAACCTTGTAAAATTTGTTTTCTTAGCCGTCAAAATGAGTGGTCAATGCTGAGATGAACCAAGATCTTGGTTGACAACAGCTGGTGGTGTGAAGATAAAATTTGCAAAAAAAAAAGAACATGATATTCCAAGATCTCAACTGAGACATGAGATATGATATATCAAATTATTGGATGATATATTAAGACCGAGATTGATTACTATTTTAAGGCATTGGATTCAAATTTAACATTTAAAACTTATTTAATGTTTAAAAAATGAAAAGTTTCAGTGGATAATATCCAATATTTAGATATGATGTGTAGAGAGCTATATTAATTACCACAGATGTTTTCTATATTATTAAGAGGCTTGGAATCACTTCATTGACCTCCGGGGCAATCGTCTATAAGCCCTTTCTGATCACCAAAAAAAAAAAAAAAACTTATTTTTATATATAGAATTCTAGAATTGCACTAAATTATTCCCAAATATTATATAAAAAATTAGCTTATAATAAAATAATTACTTGTCTGCTTTAATGTTATTATTTTAGACCATTGTAGAAAAGAAGCACTTCAAGACCAAAAGGAGCCCATAATATTAGGAGTTCAACATATGGCTGACTCTGCTGACCATGGATCATTATATATTAAAATACATAGGTCTTTCGCTTTCACTCCTAACATATTGCGGTTCCATCAGTAACCATTTCTCATCCCTACCTAGCAAAATAACATACGTCATCTATGCCAAATCTTCCCAATTCTCATTTTTGTTGAGGTTGAAAATATTAATCCATATTATATATTAATCAAACATCAAGATTGCACTAAATTAAGCTATTGTACTCCATAGAATCATTTTCTCTTCATCAGAGAAAACGTCCCTAATCTAAAACATAAAAAAAGCTCCAATCTTTCAGAATTTTACCTTTCTTGATAATCTTGAGTGAAAGCAAGAAGAGTGCCAATACATAACATCTGAAATCAAGCTCCACATGGTTTTCAATAGGAAGCCCTAGGATTCATAAAATCCCTAAATACTCGGGAAAATTCGTACCATACAGAGAAATAGAATCGAGACAATACTGAATTCAAAACAAAAGAGGAAACTTTTGTCAGAAAACCTCATTTTTTAATGCTTCAGATGCCCAAAAATAATAAAAAAAATTCCAAAAGATTCAGTGCTGGATGAAGCTCGAAGCGATGGATGGAGAGAGAAAACGAGCCTTCTTATCGATGGACGGAAGAAAACTTAGTAAAAAAAATAAAAAGCAGGATGGACCTCTATATCGGGTCTGGTCGGATAAAGAGCAAACCCGTTCCTCGCTTACCGGATCCGGTTCTTTAATTTAAACCCGACCCGAAAACGATCCCGCCCTACTTTTAAACGCACCTGCCGCCTGTTAAGAATTATCTGCGATACCTTCCCATAAACAATCCTATGCGGTAGCCGGTTTCATATGCGATTAATGATAATATGGGCGGCTAGGATGCGTTTAATTACAATCCGGACAGGAGATCTAATTTATTTGTATATAAATTCATATGCGGGCCTTTCATCGGTTACCTTTTCTGTCAGCACCCCGTTCTCCCCCTTTCCCTAACCTAGTAGGGCACGGAAGGTTTTCCGAAACCCGGCGGCGGCGGGCGGCGGACGGCGGCGGTGGATATATAGTGGCGGCGGCTCCGCCACTGGTTAAACCCTCTCTCGCTCTCATTATTTGGGAATAATTGGAGAAATGTGGTGGTTTTGAATCGGAATTTCTTGTTTTATACGTGTTTGATGCAGGAGGAGTGAACTTGGGGGAAGGGGAGGGACTTAAAGATTGGATTTTTATTCATCAAAGAGTGGGAATTCTCTCGTCCGCGGTGGGTTTCTGGTGTTTTATGATGGCGAATGCTGGTAAAAGAGTCGACATTCAGAATCTTCTCTCGCTGGGGGATGATCTTGTTGGAGTCCTCAAGAATAAGAAGGATGGTGATAGCTTGATGCAATCGCTGGAGGGAGCTAAGATGATCCGCTCCTCGTGTCAGTCGGATTCCCAGGAGCTACGAAGCTTATTAGAAGGTCAGGATCCCTCCATTTCTTCGTCTTCTATTTTTAATTTTATCTGATTTTTTTCGTTTTCCTTGATGGTTGATAGCGGGAGATTTAGCTTAGATTTTAAAAAAGCCAAAAGAGAAGTTAAATCCTAGAAGTCTTGCCAAAAGAATATCTTTAAACCATAAGTTCTCTATTAAACCTTAAACAAGTGAAGAGATTCATATTGATTGAACCAATTTGAACTCAAGAGATGCTCTGGCATTTGCAGATCCAATACACAGTATGTCAAAGATGCTAACTTTCGTCTTTTGTGCATGATATGGGGTTGAGGAACTGAGTGATGGTCCTGGCCTCCCCCCCCCCCCCCAAAAAAAAAAAAATCATGGCCTTCTTCTAAAACTTTTTTTAAATAACACTTCCAACAATAACAGGACAATGTCAGTGTCTAGTCAATGTTTCAGCCAGCCACGATGAGGGGAAGTGGGAAATCATTAAGCATTTACTAACCTCCTAATCTTATGATGTGATAACTGATGAAGATGGATAAATGTTTATGAATTTAACCATTGCCATAACTATCTGAAGTTTTAAATCCATCAGATCCCTCCTGAAATTTAGATGGCATACTGCCACCTTTCTTCTTAGGTGATTCCTGTCTTAGGCAATGACATAGGAAAGGAGAAATAGTCCAAAAGAATGCAACTAGACCAATCTTTCAAAATTCTCTCTCTTCTCCTTCAAACTCTGAAGCTATTAAAGTCATGCACTCTATCAGCTCTTGGTGTCCGTATATATTATCTGCAAAATTACAGCTGCAAGTAAATCAAGCTGTTCATAAACAGCTTAGGCTCAGTTTAGTGACAGGCTTCTTTGAGCTTATCTGATTGGGAAACAAGCTAGGCTCAAACCCCATTCAAGCCTCGGCTTCAAAACTGGCCAGGCCGAAAGCTCTGGGCTTGCAAATATAAGCAGAAGTTTGAGCTCAGCTCAAGATTTTTTCAAGCTCGTTGATTATAAAATGAATGAAGACTGAACATTTGTAGTTACTCTTGATCATATATCCCTTTTATTTAATAATCCAAGGCTGAGCTGCAAATCTTGGCTTCAGCTTATCTGCAACCATATCGAGAGACATCAAGCATCAATATTGCCATTGTCAGTTTGTCATGGGATCATATATTTGAGATGCTGGCGACAAGTGTTTTTGGTAGAGGCCCTGGACAAGAAGAATTTGTTTTCTGCTTAGAGAAAGCAGTCATTGTAGATTTTGTGTTGTCATGAAGAATCAGGAAGAAGAGAAATCCTTTTAAGGACTCAAGATGAGAATGCTGGGAATATGCTCTGGGCCGTTTCTTTAGTGAAACTTAATTTGGTTCTTTATGGTTCCTTAAAACTTAAATTCCTTCACGGTAAATATGCTATCCTAGCAAAGCATTATCTGTTAAATGTTTGCATCCTGATTGTACTGCAGACTATCAAAAAAAGATGAATGCATATCAGGAGAAGATAAAGAAGGTAAAATGTGAAACGATTGCTGATGCTGAATTAGAACAACTTCAAAATGAATTGGAAGATAAACTTCAAGAGGAACGGCTGCTTTGTCAGGAATTAAGATAAGTTTAAGTTCAAGTATACTAGTATATTTAAGATATGTTTCAGTTCATTTCAGTGTACTTGTATTTTCAAAAAGATATTTTATTTAGAAATGGCAAACTTTCAATCATTACTGAATTATCTTTAATGTGCTACAACACGACAATCAGTGATGACCTTGGTGATTTGGAACATCAGAGGTTTTCAATTGAAGAACGAAAAGAAATAATCAAGAAAAAAGAGAAAGACATATCGACTGCACAGTAAGTATCTATGTATCTTTATTTCACTCTGCATTTTCAAAATTCTTTTTGTACATTTTTCATGTTGAATAATGTTTGTTTTTTTCAGGCTTCCCAAATGTCATTTTAGAGACCCCACTTTCCAGCTGATATGGACTTTATTTTTAGCACTGAAAGTAACAAGACTAGTCATATGAAGTATGAACAACATGAATTAAGAGTACTCAAAATAAGATACACCATTGGGCCTTAAAAGGGTATTGGTTGTCCAGTCATCCAAATGCCATAATTATAGCAATTCAATACATGCCTTTGTGGTTTTTCTCCATCTCACAGAGTCTTGTTTCATCACAAGTAGCCTATAGAACTTCACCCTACAAAATTTGTCACTTTTACCTTCTAGTTGACACCTAAATACCAATATGAAGGAGAAAATGACAAACGGATGTCGGACACTTGGACATGTATATATTGGCACCACGATAATCTCCTTAATATTTCTTATGCACATTCTATGTGATCTTTCCTCTGTTAAATTCTTTTGACATATTCTCAACATCATGTGGAACCTTTGTATCTGAGAGAACTTTTACGTATACTATAAAATTTGACATATTTTAGTTGAATTTATTGTATCTTAACCTTGTCAGTATAGGATACTTGTATCCATCTTAGTGAATTGAGTTATGGCGAAGGCAAAGTTAGATAGCTGTATCTGATAGTGTGGATACATTGTACATGAAAACTGCCGAGCATAATTCTAATATATAAAATTCTCTTGCAACAAATATGCCTTGGTATTTAAAAATCCTAGGACTTATACATACATTATTAGCTGCTCCTTCCACCAATGTAGATCAGCAAGGGCACAACAAAAGTTAGGAATAGCCAGCAGTGTTGACGACTGCCAATCTTCAGTCCTGCCTCATGGTCACCTTTATACAAACAAGTTCAGATCTTTTCTAGCATGAACTTCCAGCACTGTCTTCTGAGTTGAGCCTCCAACTTGAATACATTCATTTATTCCTATTTGTTCATATTCTTTACAAGCTCAGTGTAATCTTGGACGGTTGTTTCTGGTGCATTAACTTAGTTTGCAAGTATTATATACAGTAAGTTATGCCTCCCTTCTCAACAATTCATCTTCTAGATCTCATACTAGGTCCTTTTGTCTAAAATTGCCATAGTTAGAATTCAACACCATTACATGGAGGATTGCCATCAACCTAAGAGATAGCAATGGAAAATTCTTAAAGTATAAGACTAATTCTTTCAGAGTATAATGATAATATTTATAACAGTTAAGCAAATCCCATGCAAATAGGATAAAGCCTGCAGACTAAAGGTTATGGTTACAACAAAAACTTCTATGTTCTTATCAAGTATAGTTCTGGATATACCTTAACAGAAATTTGTCCTGTGGGTCATTTTCAATTTAAGATCAAGACTCAAGAGAGCCATGTAATATACAATTGCACTAGCAGCCAAGACCCTGTAAAGCATCAATTCTCCTTAGCCCAATAGGAGATAGAGTGAGAGTTCTGATTGAGAAGATTTAACAAATGTTGCTAATTCTATAATATGCTCTGGGTATGAAGACTTTAGATATGGATTAATGTGAGAGAAAATGGCAACTCCTATGTCACAAATTTGCCTTTAGCATAAAACTCTTTGAACACCAAAGTTTTTCTACCTCTTATTATTCAATTAGAGATATATTCAAATATCCCCCCCCCCCCTTCCCTTTTTAATATTTGTACCTACATTTGTATGTGTGTCCCTTTTAGATAAGCTGATGGTTTCCATCAAACTACAATGAGGTGAAGCACTTTCGATTATTATACTACAGCTAATCAATTGTGAATTAATCTGGCTTCTTTATTTGCAGAGATTTGCTTTCTATGTGTGCTTCAGTGACAAGTATCATCCCAAATTTAGAAGACAAGGGCAAGATTTCTGGCTGTATCCTTTTTACCAGAAGTAGGCACTTGCATTTCCTTATTTCATTTGTTTGTATAATGGTATTTCCCCTTCATTCAGTCAGTAGAATCTCGTGCCAGTCCAATTAAAGGATTTCCTTGAGCTTTTCTTTGCTGAGGACTTCTTCTGGGAAGTTTCTTGAGATCTTTATTTGACATAATGTGATTCAATGGGCTCTGTCCTTAAAACTAATCAGATGTTGTGGAGAGAAACAAGAAGAAAGTTGAGAAATTTGAGTTCGAGCTCACAGCATCTCCAACAGAGGTATTGAACAGATTGTGGAAGATTGCATAGTTGATTCATCACCCAGTTCCTGATGGCATAGTTGAGGCATCGCCAAGTTACTGTTCATTTTCAGCTGTTCATAGTCTTATGTATGAATCTTATGTCAGCTTCCTGCTTTTTTTTTGTTGGGGTTGGGGAGGTGGTGATCATGTTAGCTTGTCGAGTCATACTATGATGAATGGCAAAGGAATGTGGACTTAACCATCAGACTTCTGCTGCTTAATATCAGTATTTGAACATTTCAGCTGTTTTTTTTGTCACCAAAGCAATGAATCAAAGCTCTTAAAGCTCTAAAACAAATTCAGAGTTAAGAATCACTTAGGAAGCAGGTGCAAGAGTGTGATTCTTGAAAAATTTTAAAATCCAACATCACCCAAGGTATAAATTAGTTTGAAGGTTTTGCCACCTTGTTAATTGACATGAACAGATTGATTGGGTTTACAGATTAGCGGGTAACAGTGAATGTGCTTACATAGAGAAGCAGGGTTAAGCTTGTGGTTTGAGTGCTGAAGCTTAAGAGCCTAACTCTTAAGTCTCCTTTAGTCCACTGCCAAGGCTTAAGGCTTCAGTGCTTTCTATCCAATGAAGACAATTTACATTGCAAATAGTAATTTGCATTTGAGAACAGCCCGCAAGGCTTCGGCTTCCACCTATGTGGTGGATCGCGTGGTTTGCAGGAGCTGAGTTGGACGATTTATAGGAGGACTCGGTTTACATAATGGTATTTGGTCTAGTGGTATGATTCTCGCTTGGGATGCGAGGGTATCTGAGTTCAATTCTGGACACGCGCCTCTTTTATGTTTATGCTTTATGATCTCATCACCCCGCGGTTACTAATTTAGGAATATCAGACACAAAATCTATTTATGTCTATTAAGTAACAGAAAAGTGAGTTACAATTAGGGCTGAAAATGGCCTGAGCCCGAGTCTAAACAAGATCTGGAATGGTGCCCGAATTCAGACGCCCAAATCAATTTATTTTTGTATGTTGTTATTTTAAAAATAATATATCGTATATTATTTACATATGTATTATAAAAAAATATAATTTTTAACTAGCTTATTTATATGAGCAGCAATATTATAAAATATTAAATTTTAATCGGATTCAAACAAACCTATTATTAGCTCAAACAGATAATTTGAGCCAGCCCGATTGGATTCCGATCGAGCCTAGGATTATCCAAAAATAGCCCTAAGCCCCGTCCAAAGTCTGAAAAAAAAAAAAAAAAAAAAAAAAAAACAAACAAACAAACAAACAAACAAACAAACAAACGAGCCAAAGTTTGGTTAGAGGCATGTCCCAGCCTAACCCAGCCCTAGTCCTTACAATAATAGGTAAGCAAAAGTTGAGCAACATTGCACCAGGGAATCAGGTAGGGTTTGCAGTCAAGCCTAATAGTTTGCATCTACAAAGACAAGCTAGACTAGATCTCATCTCAAACTGATCCAATTGCAGCCCTGTTCCTTGATAGGATCCAAGTCCCTATCAATACAATCTGGGTTCTTCCTGCAGCAATATATCGTTCAAGTCTTGGTTATCTCACTCACTATAATTGTTGCATAATACTTGGCTAGCTTTCTGCAGACATACGTTCATTCGGCACAGAGAAATAAGGTTAGATAAAGTATTTGTATTTCTGGGACTAAGCCTCACATGTAGAATCACATTCACAAAGCATCAAAGTCTTCCACACTTAGTGAAACACAAAACAAGCCCTTACAAATGATGTCAATCCAAAAGAAATGAGAAAAAAGGTGCTAATCCAAAAGAAAGGACAGAAAGGAAGATGACAGAAGCTTTTCCATCTGAATCCTGAATCACTAGCAAACACCAGAGTCTACATCCCCTTATCATTAATTCGGTCCATTGCTAATAGTCTCTCCATCAACAGCCAGAGGGACAGAGGTTGCCTGCATCGGACATCACAGCAAAGGTGAATCATTTAATCAACTAACTGAAATATATACATGAGTAGCAGATACATAGAAAAAGATAAACTCACCAAGTTACGATATTTGAGAGCATAAAACATCTCAAGGTAACGACGAGTCTCTCGCCTATCGAGTTTGGAGACATACTTCCAAAATCCATAAACACCAGCCAATGTCATCAACCTCTCAGAATACAGCTTCCAAGTGTACCTGTGTTATAACAAGCTTCAGATCTCATTTGAAATCAAGAGACTCGATTTGGAAAAGTACTTCATGAGGCGTAACACTTACTTCTCCTCAATTCTCTTCAGCCCTCCTTGAGAAATTTTATTCCAGTGGTTGGGGTCTTCCCTGCATTTCTCAAAGAAACTGACTAGAAGCTCAGCAGCTTTGTCGCCCTGGTAAGGATCAATGTGGAAGCCAGAAACACCATGAACTATGATCTCTGCCGGCCCTCCATTAGATGTTGCAAATGTGGGCAGGCCACACGTCATGGCTTCGATGACAGTGAGCCCAAATGCTTCATAAAATGCCGGCTTAAACCAACGAAAAGAAACATCAGTGAAATTCTATAGGATAACAATTGCTGCAATTCATGGCTCATAACTCACTATCAAATGGATTAGGCACCAATTTGTCCTAGAAAAAAAGAATTAGACAGCAGAAGGCTATACCTGTACAAAGGCTCCTCCAGTATCAGCAATGTAGCGGTACAGCTCACCATTGCGAACCCTGTTCATCTGCGCAGAGATCCAGCGGATCTGGCCATTCAATTTGTACTGATCAATAAGCTTGTACATCTTCTTTAGCTCTTCTTGTTCCTCAAGATCCTTGGATTTCTTCCCGTGGTCTCCAGCCACAACGACAAGGTTGACCAGTTCCCTCAGACGGGCATTCCTTCCATATAGCTCAACCAGACCTGTCATGTTCTTCACACGGTCCAGTCTTGCCATTGAGAAGATAATAGGCTTATTCCGGTCCTTCAATACAAACCTGCAAGAATCTCCAAGTCAGTAACTATCAACTAAGAAGAGGAGATTTTTGAAAACAAATGAGAACATTATATGAAAAAAAACTTTGAAAGAATTTTTATTTTAGAGAGAGAGAGAGTGACAGAATAAAGGAACTAGAAGAGATGTTCGTAGATCTTTACTTGTGTTCAGAGTTGTCCACAGAACTGAAGAGGAGCTCCTCAATTTCAGGGTGGAGAGAAGTCAATCTCTTACTCTCCTCCGTGTAAGGGAAGTAAATAGACATATCAGCTCCTGGGGAAACAATGTTGAACTTTGGATCAAATACATCAATTCCATGAACCACTCGGTAGAGCCCAGGGAGGGTAAACGCAATGTGAGACTCATACTGCCCGACAGTGTCCTTGCTGATATAACATAGATGTTTGAAAATATCAGTTCCATTTTATCAGAAATTAGTATGACAAAAGGATAATTAAACTCCGGATGGAAACAATACCTTCCGGCAATCTCTTGGAAAGTACTGGTGATAATGAAATCAGCATGATTCATAGCAATTAAATCGGCAGTAAACTGAGAAGAAAAATGGTACTGGTTCTCAAACTTTTTCCAGTATATATCTGAATTTGGATACTTTGTTTTCTCCAAGGCATGGGCAATAGTACACTGTATACAAAAGGACATGTAGATATCGTAAATAACTAGGGTAGATAACTAGGGCAGTCTGGTTTCAGAAAGGAAAACAAAAGACCACTTGATGTTATAAAGTAACAAACCTGAGTAACTCCTAGCTTATGTGCCAGCAAAGATGCTACTAGGTTTCCATCACTGTAGTTTCCAATAATTAGATCTGGGGTTGCCTGCAGTTCCCCAGCCAGTTCATTGGCAACATCCTATCCACAAAACAAAAATAAATTCAGAAATTTGCAGAAAATTTTATGCAGCAAGAGCACTGCAACCCAAACCATCAGATTTCATAGATCAATTTATCATGCCCATGTATTTCATCAATAATACATGTAGCATCAAAAGAACTAAAAAAACTTCAGGGATAGGCATGGAAGCACAATAGAAACAAGGTCCGGTGCCAAGAGAAAAGCTTAGTAAAATCAGATGAGAGATCTACCTCTGCATAAGTTTCAAGGTAAGGCCATACATCGAAGCGTGAGATCCATTTGCGAAGGATTCCTTTTTCAGTTCTAAATGGAACCCGCAGAATGTGTGTGTGCTCTGTGCCAAGGACTTTCTCAAGCCGCTGACCGCAAGTGGTCCCTACTGCATCAGGTAGTAATCTAGTCACCTGTAAGATAAAATAACGGTCACAGAAGAAGGCTTTTATAGCATCAAAACTTCCCATATCCTTAATAGATTTTTGCCTTGAAGAAGATAGAATCAATGAACTTAATAAGAGAACCATAAGATAGTATGTCAAACTTACAATAAGAATTCGGGGAGTGATATTGAGACCTTGCTGCTTTATTCTAAGAAGCATCTCGCTCTCTAGTGCACGAACTTGATCCAAAATATAGACAATCTGCAAAACAAAGAATTTTTGTTGATAGGGAAAAGAAAAATATTGATAGCAGAAAAGGCAATCCGAAGATGCGGAAATTTCTTCAAAGCCAGATCTATTTTTGCTCGAGTATTCTACCTGGCCTCCAGTGTCAGGGTATCCCAAAACATTAGCTTGGGCAAAGTAACCATGCGGAGATAAAATGACAACATTAAACACCATAGGAATTGTCCCAAGAAATTTCTCTAGGGTGCAAGGATCAGGTGCCTCAAGAAGATCACGGAGTAGATGAATAGTCTGGCAGACACGCTGTGCTGTATCACCCCAACCCTTTTCTAAACCAAGCTCTTGAAATCTAAACATTATTCAAATAGGAAACAATCCATTCAGATATGACATTCTAGTTAAAATCTTGTAGAACTCTAAACTATATTATTAATAGAGAAAAAATGTACATAAAATTACCTGTGATTAAATTCCGAATATGGAGTGTCTGCTGCGATACTCAACAGATATTCCTCAGACTTTCTTAGTGCAGCTTGGAGAGCGCTAAGGCTTTGTATTCTATCATTTAACATCATTGTCTGCATGACAACATCAAAAATTAATATACTATATTTTTTTCCCTTGTTTTTTGTGTGTGTGCGCGTGTGGAGTTCGCCGCGGGGGGGGGGGGGGGGGGGGGAGTGTTCTGATATTTCAGATTACATATATATGTACACACCTGGTGAGATGTTATATAAACGTTCTGGATCTTTAGGATCAGAAAAACTTTAAATTTCTCGATCCAAGTTACTGTTCATAATTAAAATCATGATAGGCATTTCCTCCTGATCATTTAAAACCTCAAACATCAGGTCAATTTTCACTATTACGGATATAATAAGATTAAGATTATGATAATTGTTTCAAAAAGAGTAACAATTTTATGAAAGGCCTGAATTCAGATTTAAGAATAACAATTACTGAAATAACATGGATAGGTGATAATAACTTCAAACTGCCGAAGAAAATGGGTAATGACAACTTACCATTCCCTTATATTTGTGTGCCCGAAGAAAATTAAGCAGTGGGTACATGCTTTCTTTGTCATGAAACAGTTTTGAAGAGAGGTGACGATTGAGGAACTGCACTCCATTACCAATGGATTTCGACAGTGAAGGCCGAGGAAAGGAAGCATTGAATGGTTCAAAGTCCAACTCTAATACAAAGTTATCCTGATTACTGGAGAAGGGGGCAAGAATGAAACAGAATCAATTGGTAATAGGCCATACAGGAGCAGAAATAAAAATATACACTTAATATAGGAAATTCTGGGAATTCTTTTCACAGTTTAGAATATTTTAAATTATATAGCCTACCCTCCATTCACAAGTTGCTCCTTAAACTGCAAGTACTCAGATACAGTCAACTCCTCCACAGCCAGCTCATTCACATTAACCCGCAAATATTCCCAGACACCAGGCCTTGGCCGAATAGCAAGAGCAACCCATGGGGGTATGACTATCGCTTCCTGCATCACATTAGTAAAGCAGAATTTTTTACTACAAAAGTCTAAAATTATATATGAAATGATAACCAGTGTCTTAGCTCTGATCTGCTTATAAATCACCTGCGCAGCTCTCAAAACACTTTCGAAGACATCTTTCAGCGCTTGCCTCTCTCCGTCAGAGAATACAGCCTCAAACTCCGCAAGCAATTGATGGGGTTGCAGCATTCCCTTTTCCTGGTTGACAAACCTGCCACCAATCGAAAACAAACATCCCCTCAAAAAAAAAAAGCCAAACATAAAGAATCCAATGCAACACAGCCAACCCACTAGATTCTCTTGAAATCTAATGCGTAAACCACTGATACTACAATTGAAATCAATGTCAATGACCCAACTTTCTTCGCAGTATCCCAAAACTTCCGTTTGCAAGGGTGGAAAAGTTTTAAAGTCCTCCAAATAATATAAATGAACAAAAGGTTGCTGATAGTAAACTCAAAAAAAAAAAAAAAACTGAAATCATAAAAGATCAAATTTTTCCAGAAGTTTCAGGATGTATGTGAAACAGAAATTCATATAAAAAAACGCAATATAAATTGTATATAAACAGAAAAAAAAAATTGATATGCTATGTGAAATTTGGACAATTTATTAAGCAAGTTCAGAAACAAAATTGATCCAATACCTTGAAAACAGGGCAAGCAATTCATTCGGATGAGCAGACAAAGAGTCGCCAAGACGCTCTCGGAAACTATGGATGCGTGTCAACTTGCGCTCAGCCATGGCTTCTCTTCCAATCTCCTTCAAGCCTCAGAAATGCCCCAGACTACAGATCGAAGAAAATCGATGTTACACGTATTTAAAGCACTGATACAAAATTCTCCATTAAAACAAGTTGAGATAATTGACTAGGAAGTTAGATCAGACCACACAGTGGAACATCTAGAAAGACGCAAATTTCAAATCTCCTAACCACAACTAGATCTATTGACTTGGAGCATTAATGACATACTTAACTCCCATATCGGGTAAAAAAAATACCGAGAAGACAAAACCTTCAGATTAGAGTACTAAACTCTGATGGTAAAACCCTAAGGTAATATGCAATTCACTTGTAATTGGAGAAAAAACGGAGGGAAATACCCAAAAAAGAGCGAACTCAAGAACTTTGCATAAAGACTAAAGAAGTTCTGCTTCAAAGTTTAAGAAGTCTTCCATCATAACGTATCATAACTTCTAGAGCAAACAAGAAGCAAACTCTTACCGGACATAAGAGAGAGGAAGAAGCAAAGTCTTACCGGAAAACACAGAGAGGGAAAGAATTAGAGAGGGAGGAGAATCCAAGACAGGGAGGGGTCAAGAATATATAATAAGCCCGGAACAAAGCAAAGAAAGTAAATATAGATATAGATATAGATATAGACATAGATATAGATATAGATATAGACATAGACATAGATATATGGTCAAAGGAGAATATGTGTCCAATTTTGTTCATTAAAAAAAGTAACCTCCTTCATCCATAGAGTCACCAATGCTGTCCTATCCAATAACTTTTCTCTATTATGAATTTAGAAAGGTTTGAACAGGACCACCATGTAACCAAAAAGAGCCTCTCTTTTCGTTTTTTGGGGCTAAAAGAGATGCCTTGCAAGTTTCTCAGTTCTCAACCATTCTGAAAAAAAATAATAAAAAAGGAAAGGAAAATAAAAAAATTCCTTCCTAAAGTTGGAATTCTTTATTCTCTAGTGCTTCCAGCTAAGATTCAATAAATTTGTGGCAAAAATCCTTGGTTTTCCCGGAAATTTCGACATGGTGTCGGGCAAAATTAATTTAAACTGGAAAATTCGCTCGCTTGACGCTAAAGAAGGAAAAAGAAACAGGTGAGGACATTAAAAATCACGTTTTTTTTGTTTTTTTTTTTGCAGGTACTAAGAGCACGTTCTGTAGAAAAACGTGTTTCTTTGAATCAGCGAGCAAGGAATGCAGTGATCCAAGCAAAAGGAGGAGAAGAAAACCTAGACATAAAACCAAACATTTATTCATATGAATTGCATTAAATTGCTGCCGTGGTCAAACCGAACTACTCCGTTTTCCCGTCAAGATGGTAGCTTTTCCTGCTCAAAAAAAAAAAAACACGTTTTTCGCCAGGGGAGAACGAGATTTACCTGCAGAAGAACGGAACCAGGGGAACCAGAGATGCCAAGCCCCAAAAGACTCCAAAAGCGAAAGAAAACCAACAAAACAAGGAGACAAGTAGACAGCAACGGAAGCAAGGGAACGAAAACAGAGGAAGAAAGAACGAACGAACGAACGAAGTGGTGAAGAGCCCGAACCTCTTTATATAGGCGGAAGGTATGAGACAGAGTGGGTATGGGGAATGGGGGCTCCACTTCCACCTGGTGTCCCTCGGTGGGTGCCGCCGAGAATAAACAAAAAGCCCGGACGTCCCTTTCCGCGAAGACGCCCTCTCCTTCCCTCGTCTATCTCCCCCTAGTCGCCTAAAACCGCCTTCGGCCTTGGCTTTGGGTTTTGCTCGCATTTCCACGCCATATCTTTATTCTTTCTCCCTTCTCTCTCTACCGTTCTTCCACTCGGCCAATGGATTGGAATTTTTTTTTTCTTTCTGTCTTCTCTTTTCCCTGTTTCGGACTTGGGTTCAACTCTTTTGACGGTGTGTCTCCGTTTCTTCGTACGCAGATGGCTCGCCGAGTTCAAAGCTGGTGGCTAAGAAGGGTCTGGCCGGATGGCCAGCCAATTGCCTCACCTCATGGCTTAGAGTTTGACCAAACTAAAATATTTTCTTTAGAAAATGAAAGAAAGAGATACGGGGATGAATAAGATTTTATACTATGTGAAAAAAATCAATATAGATGCATCAGTTTCGTATTTCTAGAGAAAAGCTTACTCCATTGGTTCATGGTGGAACATGGCTAAACTTGTTAGTTTTAAAAGCAGAATGGATGGTAGATTACGCAACCTTTGTCTGGAGTCATCTTTGCCCACGTTTGACTTGAAACTTGCTGTTTATAATGGTGTCGACCTTTCTAGCATTCTAGATATTTTGAAGTTATGTAATATCATCCTAGTCAAAGATGAAGAAAAAGTGCTATGTTGTGATAAATGTCCAAACGATAGACCTTATTAACCAATCAATAGAAAGTCTTCGTTCGTACCCAATTAAGATGGAATATAACTTCCCTTTCCTCATTCCTAATATGATCCATTTGGGTTACTTGCAGGGATCAAAATTATTTTTGACCTTTACAGACATACGGGGAGAGAGATTCTCCTATACTATAATTATCTAAAATTAAAATTTTAGCATGAACCAAGCCAAGCTTTTTAATTGCTAAGCAAAGATCAATTCTAACATTACAATATCTACATATTATATCAGTGCACGTATTGAAGACTTGCATGGTCTCATTTAACACCTACATATTATAAGATAAGGTGAGATTCGAACCTAAATCTCTGTTGCAATAATCAAGAGTGATCGAGCTCCAACGACAAACTACAACAGTATCTTGGAGCATGCATCATATAATAATATGTTGTCGAGCAAGTAATTTACTTCCATATATATATATATATATATATATATATATATATATATATATATATATATATATATAGTAAAATCAAAGCAAAGAGGTCCATCACAATATACATTCAACATCAAAGACCATCAAGCGGTGGAATGGTTAATGAATTGCAAAACTTCGCAACCACGATTGGTGGCTTTTCGTCTCATATTTCGTCCCTCCCAATCTCGTTCATGGGGCCCAGAGGACGGTTCACCTAAAGACAGACCGGCCATTCCACGTCCCTCCCATCATCCATGAGACGGACGGCTGCGATTTTTCCATCGCGTCCAGAATCGGATGTGTTCGACGTCGTCGTTCCGACGTCCCTGCGGACCGTCGACCGACACGTACCGGAGATCGGGAACCGAGGATTTGGACGGCGGGGGGGCGGCGGGCGTGGCGGTCATCGCGGCAGCGAAACATTCCCGGATCGAGAAGGGGGGGGGAGGTCGGTCGGAAAGCGACGGATATTATCCAAATCTATTTGGCGGGGATTTAGGATCCGGCGACGGACGGTGGCGTCTCACAGCAGACGGTCAACGGGGTGGGCCCCAGGGAGGCGCGTGAGCTCTGACGCCTGCCTGCCTGCCTGCCTGCTGAGCTGGCGCGCACGCAGGGGAGGGAGGAGACCAGTGAGGCTGCGACCGCCCGCGCCCCATGGATAATGATAAGGTGGAATCTATTGGCGGATTCGGTGGGTCCTCCCACAGGAAAATCTCTCGTACTTGCACCAAACATTTTGCTTTATTTCCTTAGCGGCACATTTCATGATGCGACGCGCAACTGCAGCGCACCATGTATACGAGCTGAGGGATTTTTTTTTTTTTTGAGTTAATTAGCCATTGCAAGGTGGAAAGAATTCATTCCTAAACAATCTTGTGTGTCCGATATGGCAATTCAAATATTACTGCATGAACCACAATAATGGTATTAATGGTTACACTAGTATGGGCATGAACAATGTAATTACCGCCGCGCAACGATCATAAAAAACTATTAACATGCTATTAGAGCACGATTAACGGTTACCATGCTTCCTCATAAATTAGGTGATGAAAACCATTCTCATTATATATATATATATGATTGGGGAACAAAGGGTGAGAAATTTTCTACTTTTGCTTTTATTGTTACTTTAGACCTCTAACTTTAAGTTTTAGAGAATCTCTCGCCAAAAATTTTTCAATAAACGAATTTTTTTTGTGCGGGTTTTCCAATCGATCTAAGATTGCTTGGATTTTATCCGTTCTTAGCGTACTTCAATTCTAACCGACCTCAACACAGCTCGGACGGCTACTGACCTTAGTCTAGAATCTAATGACAACACAGTCCATCACCACAAGAGCCGGAGTTTTATATCATTTGAGTGAGTTGGATCTTGGGGAGGGAAAATAAATGTTTACCAATAGAGCAACGGATGAAGAGGAAAAAGGAATGCTCAGTTTTTTTTTTTTTTTAATGACAAGGGCAAGCATCTTCAAATTGATCAGATAATGCATTATGTACCACTGCAACAAACCTCCACTGAAACTGTTATTTATTATTATAATAGCTACAGTAGTCATTATTTGTTTCAAAATGCATGATTCCATTTTTAAAAATATTTAAATAATAATTGTCATACAGTTGTTATGACAATGTTATGGTGGATAATACTAGAACAATAATGACATTATAGCTTGTAATCCAATAAAAAGTTATTATCTTTGAGACCACAAAATTATTTTTTAATGTAATAAAATTTTAACTTTAAAAAATTAATATTTTTATAAAAAGGTAGGGGTAAAAGTAATAGGAATTGTTTACCTTATAAAAGATAATTATAATGGTATATGATGTATCATACTGCTGTCATTTTTCCATCCATTATTGTATAAAAATTAAGCCAAACTTTAATATATACTGCTCAACTACTATCAAACAATGAGCCAACTATAAGTCGGATCCATCTCACAAGCTTCAACATACAAAGAAAATTCCAAATCAAAAGAACTTTCAGACCACCTAATCACATGAAGGCAGTAGCTTCGCAGAACTACTTTGATCCATTTTCCTCTCAACTTTAGTTCAAAAAAATGGAGACTAGATGCATTCTCAATTGGATGGTAAAACCACAGCCACTCATATTTTTCTTCTACATGCATCGAATATGTCGGGCACTACCTAACTTATAAATCAAATGGTAATATAAAAATTAGAGTATCAGCACAAAGCTTAGCTTGCCAACCTGTAGATCTCTTTATGAGAGAACATGGAATGTTTTGGGTTCAAGGCCTCAATCTAATCCAAAAAAGGAGGAGGAGGAGAATTTGGACACTCATACTTTGGCACCCAAGATTGGACGTTTAGTTTTCATTCTCAACCAGCGGTCCACAAACCGTCGGCTTGCCAATTTCATTTGGCTTAATTGGTCTTCCGTGGCCTTGGAATAAATCCCAGCAGAACATAAAACGGAAGGAATGCACCCGGGTCCGTTGACTGGTGGTGGGTCCGACCACATCGTTACCAAAACGGCAAGAAAAAGAGTGAAGATCATCCATCCTGCCTCTGCGTCAAAGACATGCACTTGGGTGCACCAACCATAGCACGGCAGGTTGCATCTAGGGGTATAAATAGGTCGGATCAGTTCAGATCATAAGTGACCCTGACCCAACATAATTTCTTATTCGAGTTTTAATTTTGGATCTAAACCTAAGATTGGGTCGGATCGGATCCACCGCTACAGTTTTTGACCCAACGGATCATTTAGGTCGGATCAGATCCATGTATAGCTCGTACTCAATCCAAAATATTCGGGTCCAGTTCGAATCAACCCATCTATGGCTTCAGAACTTGTTTGCACCTTTGAGGGTTGCGGCCCAGAGGTCCAAATAATTTTACAAGTTCAAATCGGGTCGTAGGATTGAAAACCTAAGTTACTCAAATTTCAAATGGGACGGATCGGATCGAATCTGAATTTCAGTAAAACCAGACCCAACCTTACAGGTCCTTCAAAACAGGTCGGATAGGTCGGGTCACGAGTCAACCTAACCCATTTGCAGCATTACTCGCGCCTTCGCCTTTTCTCACACAAATCCACCGCATCCTGCACCTATGCCTAAGAAGGATTTCCGATCTGAACGGATGCCCTTCCGACCTATAAGTTGATGCCCACCATACCTCTCAAGGGTCGAGTGCTGACTCTTGCAAGCATCGAAAGGGAAGATCTAGGTGCCAACTGACATCAAACATGGTCAAAATATTATTAGACGCAGTCTTACATGAGAAAATTTAAGCCAAGCTCACGGCATACCGGCCTTTCCGAGTTAAGTGGGGCCCTGAAACCAAGTCAGATGGGACCCTTCACATATCATCCATGTCCATTTGGTGGGGCCAACTGATGGTGGGACTAGGGATGGCAATTGGGTCGGGTCAGGTCATAAATGAGTCGGATCACATGCAGGTCGGGTCAGAAAATCATAAACCTGAACCCGACCTGTTTATTAAATAGGTCAGAAATTACAACCTGAATCTGACCTGTTTATTAAACAGGTAACCCAACCCGACCCGTTTAACCTGTTTAATAAACAGGTAACCTGTTTACCCAATCCGACCCGACCTGTTTAACCTGTTTGCCCAACCTGACCCGTTTAACCTGTTTAGACATGTTTAACCTGCCTAATCCAACCTGTTTAACCTGCCCAACCCGATCTATTTAGACCTATTTAAATCTGTTTAATCTGTTTAGACCTGTTTAACCTATTTAACCCGTTTAACCTGTTTAGACTTGCCCAACAGTTAAACGGGTTAAACGGTTTAAACGGGTCAGACATCTAAAACCCGTATCCGACCCAATTAATAAATAGGTTAAACGGATCGACCTGTTTACGACCCGAATCTGTTTAGGCCAAACCCAAACCTGTTTATGGCGGGTCGAACACGGGTCGGGTTGGCGGGTCGGGTCATATTTTGCCACCTCTAGGTGGGACTGCAACCCCACCTCGAGTGCCAATTAAGATTATTATTTTGATGGCCAGGCCATTATTGTTCTAAGCCCGCTTGTTGGGGTCGGTGGACGATAACATTTTATATTAATTGAGCTACGTAAGGCCATATATATTTGCATGCAGTGCTTAGTATATTGGAGCGTAATTTCTGAGCAAAAAGTGGATATAATTATATGCATCTTCTTCTTCAATGGACCATGCTGATCCATCACGCAATAACATTGTCAAAACAACCGAATGGCAGTTCTTAGGGGCACCATTAATTCCGAAAAAAAGTAAAACGGCTGTTTAGAACTCTCAAAAGCCAATCGATGGGGCCAAGGGCCGCTAAATCATATTTGATAGTAAGATCACTAAGAAGAATTTCTAGTTTAAGGTCAGAGAATGCATTTGCGTTGATGTCCTTCTCTTTTTTATTTCAATTGTTGGACAACTTACAACTAGGTATTCAAAATTTATTCTTTTTTGAACAAGAAGTGTCATCAAATTCCTTTAGAATGAGATCCTTCTCTATTTTGCTATCAAAATTGGATTCTTTTGAAGTATGAGGACTTCCAATAGGTCGAGCCAGATTCAGGCTAGATTTGTTAGGCCAGTAGCCTGACTCAGCCTAATTATTCAAAGGCCAATTAATTCGTACGCAGAATTTTGGAATAAAATGGATCATGGCCCAATTTGAGCCCCACGCTGCCCACAACTGTCAAGTTGGGCTTAGATCTGGTACAAATCTGGCCCAAAACCTTCTTTATCTCTTCTATCATAACTAGAACTACTGAAGATTGATGAACTCCATCTTTATGACAACTATTAAATTGCTAGATAACTTTTTCACAACACAATAAACGGGTGCAAACATATAGCAACGTTTGATATTTTCACTGTTTTCCCTCTTCAGAGCTACCTACATAGGACATGTCCAACACTAGTAACTTATATGAGCCATAAAATATTGATATTAGACTATGAATTAAAATTAAACAATTAATCATAAATATGTCGTACATATTTTCCAGTATTTATAGAAAATTTCAATGGTAGCCGCGAGGTCATCAACCTTTCTCTCTATTTTTCTATTTTCTTTCTTTCTTTCGAAGTCCTGCAAGGACAACCTCAGCCAACAGGACAAGTAGGTGAAGAACAAGCAAAATCGACAATCCAATCTACGACTTGGTTTCCTCGCAGCCAATGGGGGTGGCACGAAGAGGAACAACACATCATGTCGGATTGAAGATATTCATGCATAGAGATGCAAAGTAGGACAAACAACCCCTAATCTAGTTAATCACAACAATGATGGAGTCCTCTTCTCGACTATAATCTTTATGGAACCAAACAGTTCTATCAGTTTGAGGTTACCGGCTCGAGCACCGGTTTTCTCTCGTAGTAGGTACAAGGTAGGTTGAAAAAGGATAGCACTAGCTCAACATACAAAAATGTGCTTCAAAAGAAGAAGGAGGAGGAGGAGGAAAAAAAAGAATAGAAATCGAGCACGATCTAGCTTAAAATGGATCCGATGGATGCCATTTAGTTCATAGAGCACTAACTAAACACCCTAATGGGACCCTTGGAACAAATCCAACTTTAATTACATTGATGTCCACAAACAAGCCTGAAAGGCCATGCAAATACGAAGCACATGAACGATCAGATGCTCTAATGGTCCACTGGATGTACGGCAGGCATTTCTGGGTTCACAAAATCTTGCAAGCTAGGCCTAATTGACATCCAATTCGAGATTGATCGAGCCCGAAATCGAGCCTAATACGGCCATTTGCAATCTGGTCGAGCCACTACTGCCTTGTGACTCAGAATCGGATTGGGGAGTAAAAAAAGTGAGGGCCGAGTCCTTTTTGGTCATTTCACACCTGCCGGGCATTAAGCTTTTGCGGCACAACATAGGGACCTCGGCTCCTCTCCTCTTCTTGTTTCGGCTAAGAGGCTTAGGGTCTCCGATCCCCCGCCCCCTCTTCACAATCCTAACCCTAACCCTAACCCTAACCCTCGATCTTAGAGGATATTGGAGTTGGAGCCATGGCGACGAGGGCTCTCTCGCAGAAGGAGGAGGACATCCAGATGATGCTCGCTGCCGACGTCCACCTCGGCACCAAGAACTGCGACTTCCAGATGGAGCGTTACGTCTTTAAGAGGAGATCCGATGGTAACGAAGCCCTAAACCTAGTCCAGATTGCTCTTCTTTCTAGATCTGTGGCTTTTTGTTGTTAAATTCGAAGAAAAAAGTGGCGCGATTTCGTGTTGATCTACATACGGTTGTTGCAGTTTTTAAATTTTTTATGAGGGTTTTAGTAAGCAAACGGTTTGAATCGCCTTAGGTTCGTAGACAGTAGTTATTTTGAGGAGTTGGTTATGTAAAAGGAGAGATTTTTGATGAGTTTGGTGCTCTTTTTTTTGGATCATTGTGCATGCGTTGCCTATCCATTTAGGTAAAAGCTAACAGAGGAACAGTGTGGGCCTTTAGGCTGCTCATTAGTTGGATAGTACATGGCTTCCAAGTCAATTCATGGCTCTAATTTTTTTTTCAAAATAACACCTTTTGCATTATGTTGTTCTAGATTTGAAAAGTTTGCTGATTTGATTATAATGGCCTTTGAATATGAACATGCATTGTCACATGGTTGCTTGTAATTGTCTTCTGATCCCATCATAGAGAGAGAGAGAGAGAGAGAGAGAGAGAGAGAGAGAGAGAGAGAGAGAATAGTTGTAGCATCTTCATATGCGCTGCAATTACACATCGAAGCTTGATGATCTATAATGAATGGTAATCATATCCAAAATGGCTGCATGTGCATGTAGAGTGATCACTGCCGAGTTCCTTTTCGTGTGTTGTTCACCAGGCCATGTTCGTTAAGGTGAAAAAAGTCGCCGCATGGAATGTTGTCTGTGTGTACCCATCTTCAATAAAATAATAATTTCACCACGATTTGAAGTTATGTTATGGTGATCAACATCAACATGTCCTCTATAAATATTCCCATTACTAGAATTTTGAATGTCCAGTGCTTTTAAAACACTTGCACACGCTTCTGTTATCCTCTAGGGGATGGACCTCATGTTTCTATGTACATTCTTGGTCGAGAAGAAATAATTGGTAGTCTAGGTGATCATTGTGGAATATGGTCAATCTGCAGGTAGAGCTATCCTGCTCGCATGAGGTTTTGATTCCCTGTAGCCTGCTGATCAAAGTTCCAATTCATTTATAAGAATTTACTGTTTGGAAGCAAACTATGTATTTCATCTTCCACCAGTTTCAACATTTTAAAAGATGGGCATGTTGGCCACCTAGACACTCTCCTTGACAGTTTATCATGCTTGAATTTGGAAAATGAGACTGATTTATGAATTAGAATATTGTTGGCTAGTTGATACTCCCAATTGGCTTACTACTTTTTATTTGATTTATAAAGCTTCACTTGGTAGCTTATAACTTTCTTTGAGGCTTCTCGTTATATTTATTAGTTCTTTGAGCATATTATTCCGGGGCTGCTTTGACCTCTTAGGGTCTGTTCTATTCCAACATGTATGTAGAAAACTTTTTAACCTATTTCTTCTCAATATTGGAATATAACTTATCAGGACCTCCATCATGTTTATTGCCTAAATTTCTGAATTTGAGATATACATTCTTAAGAAATCGGAACTTCATAATAAACAGGCAATAATGCTATTTGCACACCTTGAGATGTAGTCCTAAGTTCTAACTGGGTGCGATCAAAACAGTATAAACTATGATGATTCTATGACTGTTATGATCTGTTTCATTGTCAAAACTTGACAGATGCCAAACATCCAATAAAAAGTGGTCATGGCTTCCTTCACGAAAACCACCATGTGTAATCTTAATTGGTGATTACGCTAGTAAATATCATTACCCTTACCTCCCCCTACATATCTATGCTAGTCTATGATTTGACAATTAAAGATAAACTGTATGTGTCATACCCCTGCTGATAAGGATTCCACATCATGCATCATAACCTACGGTCTTTTGATTAAACATGTCCTGGTTTGTTGAATGGGTTAGCTTGCAAAATAAAACAATTGAAAAAAAAACTTTTCTCCTTTCAAACAGTCAACTAAATATGATAAAAATTGAAACGGATGGGTACATATCTCTGCATATTTAAGCTGACAATAGGATAAACCCATTTGTGAACAGGTTACTCATCACAACATTTTACAGCTCGCCACTAATTGTAGCTGTATAGCATGGCAGTAGCACTGCTCCTAATTAATGCTTTTCTTTTTCTCTCTCTTTTTTTGACTTTTGTGTTTATATATTGGTGTCTTTGCCCCTCACTCCTAGCAATGCAGAAAAGTTTCTTTGATATAATGAGCATTACCTGGACAACATGTACTATTAACTATGTCTTCTTTCTTATATTTACATTCATTGCTCAGGTATCTTCATCATCAACCTTGGTAAAACTTGGGAAAAGCTTCAGTTAGCAGCTAGGGTTATTGTTGCCATTGAAAACCCCCAAGACATCATTGTTCAGTCTGCTAGACCTTATGGACAGAGAGCTGTCCTGAAATTTGCACAATACACTGGTGCTCATGCCATTGCTGGAAGGCACACACCTGGAACCTTCACTAATCAGCTTCAAACGTCCTTTAGCGAGCCCCGTCTCCTCATTCTCACTGATCCTAGAACGGACCATCAGGTGAATTGATCATTAATGTAGTTGAGCTAACACAAAGGTGGTGAATGTTATTTGTTCTTATTTATCTGTGCTTTGAAAAAATTCTGCAGCCAATTAAAGAATCTGCTCTTGGAAATATTCCTACTATTGCTTTCTGTGACACTGATTCACCAATGCGATATGTTGACATTGGAATTCCGGCCAACAACAAGGGGAAGCTCAGTATTGGTTGCCTTTACTGGTTGCTGGCTAGGATGGTTCTGCAAATGCGTGGTACTATTGCTCCTGGGCACAAATGGGAAGTAATGGTAGGATACAGGAATTTTATCAACACACCTTTTCTGCTGTACTGGACTAATTATTGTTTGCCTGTTTACTTTCGCTCTCTTCCATCAAGTATGTGCTTCCATTAACAGACTATGCCATGACACATGCAGGTAGACCTGTTTTTCTACAGGGATCCTGAGGAGGCCAAGGAGCAGGAAGAGGAAGCTCCTGTTGCTCCTGAGTATGGTGCTGTTGCTGAGTATACAGGTATGATACCAAATGATCAATGGCCTGCTGAACAATGGGCACCTGATAGGGGAGCTGTACCTCCTGCTGTTCCTGCAGTGCCTGGAGTCGATTGGACTGCTACTCAAGGTCAGATTCCAGTTCCTTTTCTTAAATGTTTTAAGGCTCATCAGTTTATTTCTGGATGCAAATTTCGTTACAAATTTCTTCATCCTGGTAGTTATTTCCTTTCCTGGGTGAAATAGCAAATTTTCTTTTCAGCATTGTTATCCATCCATCTACTTGCTTGTATCTGTGGACTGTGGTATCTGAAGAGTAGGTGGATTAACATTAACGATCATGAACATCGCTTATGCTTCCATGAATTTACCAGAAATCATATTCTGGTCATACTTTTAGTGACATAGGTTAAACCTGTGGATCCATTGTTATTGATAAATTTATGACGCTCATGCATATTATTAAGTGGACGTGACCCCTTGCATCACGCCCTACTTATCAGAATTCACCAGATATTTTCTGCTAAAAATCATCCTCAGATGTTTCACAAAGTCTGACGTCAGTCACAATAGGGCTTACTTTATGAGTTTTGGTTTCATTACATATCTGAGAGTGGTAATGCTACCTTCATTTTGTGATGGGCCAGTCATGTACATACATTGAGGAATGTTCTCTTATTCTTAGGTGCTGTAGCTGGTGATGGATGGGATGCTGCTGCGGCTCCGACCACGGACCTTCCTCCTGTTACCCCGGATCTTCCTCCTGTTGCCCCGGCTAATTGGGATGGCCAGCCTCCTGCTGCCCCCTCAGGATGGGAGAGCTAGCATACAAATGGAATACATCTCTTTTCTCCAAAAAAACAAGGAGAGAAAAATATTGAATTAGGATTCTTTTTTTTTAATCTAATTTTGAGTGGCTGCCATGAGTTTTGATCGTGGACTGTAGACTAAGAGTTCATCATGGGCATTGCTGCTGGAGGCTTAATTTTCTTTTTTGTTTAACTATCCATTGAGATTAAATTTCGTAGGAGGATTCGAAAGATGGTAGTTTTTATCCCTTTTTTTGTTTGATTACAAGCAAGAAAAAAAATATTGCTTCTCTATTTTCTATGGTTAACTTCATTTGATGCGTTTCTAGTGCATGTTTGGAAGCACGAAGCTTTTTAACATAGCTTAATGGCATTGGCCTGAAGGTGACATGGACAACAGTATTTTAGTGATAAATGTCTCAGTTCTTCAAATCCCGTGACTGATTGGATTGGAAAAGAGAGCATTTTCTCTTTTCCTTAACTAAAAGTGCTGACTAAAAGTCTGACAACAGCGAGAAACAGTGCTTATCTGGCGTCAACATCCAAATAGAGCTCAGGCTGCAGGTATGAGAGGCCAATAGTTTGTCATTGTTATTACATAACTAAATACTCTGCTGCTGGATTAACTTCATAAACCATTGTTTATGGTTCAATAAATGCAAATTAAGCTCCAGATTTAATTGATCAAGCATGCAAGAATCATAATAATGAAACCTATAAAACCAGATTCCGCCTTCGGCGGTTAGGGCTAGTCAAGGGAGAGAAAGGGGGGCAAGAATACCATTAAAGATTATTTTTTGCATTTACCTGTTATTATGTATGTATAACTCTGAAAGCAGTTTGCACTAATCATCAACCAAAATTGGTAAGAGGGAAAAATTGCTGCCATAAATGTTGTGCTCGAATGAGCAAATATATGTGAATATTTACATGATGGCATATTGAGGGTGGAACAAATGTAACAGAGATCCGAAAGAATTATACCTATGTACTCATTCTTCTATCAGACTATTACTGAAGACAGCACTTTTTAACCAAATTAACACAATTGTACACGGCTGAAAAGAACGACATATGGGCAGGGATATCTTACAAGAATGTCCACCTTGAACATGTAATTTGTCCCCTTTCCTAATCATTTTGCTAAATTTTTGAGGGACCAACATCTGGATGCTGAGGGTCAGATGGGGCATTACCTAAATTTTCCTGCATCAGTGACATAGAGCATCTCCCTGGATCACCCAACGCACGAAGCTGTCAGAATACTCATGGAGAACATCGGAATTTTGGGCAGCTTCATTGACCATTTGTACCTCAGTTGTCTGCTTTCTCTGCAAGGTAAATGCTCATAAGATAGAGTTGATGGTGCCAAAATTAGCTGAAATTACCTTATCATACACAATGAATTACACTTTTTGTGGAAAAAAACAATTATGTGTGCTACTGAAACAATTAAGTTAAATCTTCAACCTGCATCTTATTGTTCTCCAAACAAAAAAAAAATCTGCATATTCTAGAGGGAATTTAGGGTGATACTGTGCAAAAGTTCCTACCCAGATTTTGAGCTGATCTAGGATTCAAGTTAAAATTTGATATACAGAGCCAGTCAAGTTAAATATACAGAAATGTCATCTAATACGTAAGTTTCAAATATGATGTCAAATTATTAATGTGTGAAACCTTTTGCCATGTTAAAGTTTATATTCAATTTCACACACATAAACAAATGTACAAATATGCACTAATTTCTGGTATTTAAATAGCAGTTTCTGGTATCAGATAAAATTTAATGCTTCAGGTTCATAAAGTTGAATGTAGATTGATTAATTCCACCTGAACTCATGATTTGTATAAATTTTTGGTCACTCATGATTTGTTTATATCTTTTGACCACTTGATGCATAAACTAGCGGCTTCCAAAGCACATATTTTTTAGTATTTAAGTAGTTTAGAGGTCATATATTACATTCAATAGCTTGGATCGTCAATGTGGGACCCCTATCGTCAAATCTAGATTTGACCGGATTTGAGTGGAGACCCTCCTTAGTGTAACTCTCTCTCTCTCTCTCTCTCTCTCTATATATATATATATATATATATATATATAGAGAGAGAGAGAGAGAGAGAGAGAGAGAGAGAGAGATCAAAATGCAAGACCTATACAGAATATCTTCTCTGCCTCTGCCCAATGGCTGCCAAATATCTACGGCAGTCGAACAAATAGAAATCCATCTCCCCCCTCCCCGCAAACAAAAAAAAAAAGGAAAAAACCAACAAAAAAGTCTAGATTTCTTAAATCGCCTTTTGGGAGAAATATATTATCCTGTTTTTACCAGGACAATAAGCTCCAAAGGCTTCTGAACTAACACCACATTCTTTCTCTATCTTACCCCTTCTCATCTTAAAACTCCACACACCTTATCTAGAGGTTAATGTGTGTGGTCCATTCCAAAGGACCTGAAGTAAGGTGCACCGGCTAATCGATTTTTTTTGTCTTAGTTCATAGGTCATACAAGCCCCAGACTGGAAATTTAAAAAACAAGCCTTGATCCAGTTAAGAGGTGAACAAATGAACTAGAACAACTGTGGATAGGACCGCTGACCTTTATGCCAGTCCCATTCTCACTTAAAGGTGGTGTTGTCTCAGTAGCTATGCCATTGATGACATTTTCGGTGGACAGATTCTCACTTGGAGAGTTCATGTTTGGGAACCTGCAAGGACATAAAAGCACTGTTAAAATATTCCAGAAGTTTTAGTAACAAGAGAAATGGTTCAACGAGATAAACAACTGATAAGTAGATTATGTTGCATGAAGACAACTTAATTGGTCTTGTACGTATAATACACATCAAGAAGTTAGGGGGAAAGAATGAAGAAAACAAGAAAGACCTTCGGAAAACTCCATACTCAATGGTAGTTAAGAAAGCATAAAAATAAACGAGCACATAAAACAGGATTAGTTAAAGTTCAAGATATCTTTATTTAATACAAAGAAGTTCAAAAATCAAAAATTATATAAACAGTCTATAGAGACTCTTCTACCTTGTACTGTACCAGAAAAGCAGCAGCAAACAATCAGAGAAAATTCATAAGCAGCTTAGATATACCCCCAACAAGTATGCAAGAAGTGCGCAGATTAACACAACGAGAAGCTTTAGCAAAAACTACAACATGTGTTGAAATTCATATACAGTTTAAGTTGACATTACAACTATATACTCAGTAAATTCTGGCTAGAAGATCACCTTTCATAAATTTCCTCCTCGCATGAATTACCAGAAGATGAAAGCCAATCAAGGTCCAGGAAATTTGAATCCCCATTTTCACAGAAAGAACTATGCTCATTATCTGCAAAAAGCTGTCTGCGAGACATTGTGGGAGTGTACCTGCAGAAAATAGGGAAAAACATTAGTCCAACTACAAATGAACTGACAATATGTATGCACTCAATGGTGTTGGAGATGCAAGTGATATAATGATAGGAAAAAAAGAGTAAGAAAACATCTACCCTCATCCATAGGCCATAGACCAGTCAAACCTTGATAAATTCGAGCATGATAGTGATGTGTAATTTCTTTTAGCAATAAAAACAACAAGGACAATTCACCTCTATATTTGAATATGCATTGAAGATTTGATCTTATGTTTACTGTCAAGACGGTAGTTGTGCAGGTTGTCCTTGTCTACATTATTTTTCTTTTTGAAATGGAAAAGGATCCCAAAATATCATCTGCTTTATGTGGTACAGTTTTTGGTTAAATTATGAACCTTGACATCAGACATTAAGTCAAAATCAAGAGCTTCTTAGTGCAATAAATTTCAAAATCTATAGCGGTTGACCTGGAATATGATACGTCACTTCCACAGGTTGAAATATCTGGTGTTGAATCAGACAGACCCTTGGCATCTCCCACTTGATGCTTTCTATCAGACAAAGCTGAGTTAGGGAGCTTTTTCCTGCTAACATTACAGCTGGAGGGTGTATTGTTTCCACGCAGAATATTGCCATCTGACAGGGATCTTTTGAAAAATGACCTATGGAACCAAATATGAATGTTAAGAAAATATATACAATTTCTGATCTTAAAAATAGATTCAATGGAGATATGAAGGTCAGGTGAAAACATGAATGCACGAGATCATGCACTATGTAAAACATCAGTTAAAAAAATACAAGCTGAGATTTTTTTTTTCTTAATGGAACAATTGTCATTGTAGATAGCAATTAGCATGCAATGGAAGTATAGATGTTCTAATCCAATATTAAAATGTGAACAGAAACAAAGTAGCAAATCATCAACTACAAGGTTCAAGCTTTGAAGACACAAGGCGTCTGGGTAGTAGAAAAAACTGTGCTGTGTTTGTGTCATACAGACAACTTTGACAGACAATTTTGATTACAGCTTCCATATCAAAACTACAACATACTGTTGCCAATTGACTAGGCTATGAGAAAGCTAATTACAATGGATAATTTTAGATGGTTCTTACTTAGACTGTATATCAAACTGCCTCACAAATCACCAAGCCCATGTTTATTAAATCCTAGACCATCAGCGAAATACTTTTCCACTATAAGATTGAGTGGAGTTGACATCATTCTAACCACAGGGGAAAAACTCACTGGAGTTACTAATAACTATGTAGTTTTAGGATCACCACCACACAAAAAAAAAATGAAAAAGACAACAAGAAATATTCTTTTCTCATAGTAAATTGATAGAAGCAACTAGATAGTTTTGTGCACCACTCACAAAATCACTAGAACCGTATTATTAACAATACCTTTCATTTTCATCAGCAACAGCATAAGCATGTTTCCCTATATTGCAATGCTGATCAGAGTCCAGCTCCCACAGTGCTGGTTTACCCTGTTGAGGCTGGAAGTTGCCCAAGAATCTGCATCATATGATATCAAATCAACTAATATACCACAGTCCACAAAGAAATGAAATTTCACTGCAGAAGCAATAAAAGGCCATGAGATCAAGGTGAATTCACAATGATTTGATCATGAACCTACAAGTTTATTGCATCTTGTTTTTCAGCATCCATGTAGGCATTGCTATAATATCTTTGAAGTGTTCTAAAGAATTCTTGAGACTGGGTTGCTGCCTTCCATTGACCTCTTCTCTCAGAGAATATCTACAAAGCATTAGCAAAGCAATGAGTCAATGGCACTTGAATGGTGGTGCATTAGTGAGGACTGTTGTCAGAAAAATAATAGATAAAATACCTCACAAGCAAAGGGAACAATATATGTAATGCTAGACATAGTTAAGTTTAATTAACGAATAGAAAAGAGCAGGAACAACAATAGCAGGTTTTTTAAGGGCCACCCTACTCTAAGGACCAATTCCCAGGCTGAAACAATTTAGACAATGTTCCTAAATGATCAAGAAATTAAAGCACCAGCTACTTTCCAACAGCTTTAGTAATTGGTTGTTTTTACACCTTTTGGTATCTGGAAGGGCACCAAAGATCACTCATTGATCTAAACATCATGTTCAGTGATCCACTTCAGATAGTCCTTTGACAAAGATGATAACTTATAGGAGGTGCATACCGCTCCTATGTTAAACATTTTTCAGCCTTTTGGCATATGGTTAATTTAGTGAGTCGTGAAGAATAGCATGCTACAGAGGCAACTTTTTTATTTTTGAGCTAAGAAACTATAATATTTAGAAGAAACATCAGAATATACAGGTCTATAAAATTTCTACCACATGCAGCCAAATGGAGGCTCAACTTGGAATAATGATATCCTGTCAAGGCACCATTGGTCCTTTCCAGCACCTGGCATTAGTGCTTCCATTGAAAATAATTTAAATGCCACACAGGTAAGATCGCTATTTCAATATGTTTGGGTAACAAAACATCACTAAAATTTTTCAAAAAAAAAAATCTATAAATAACCAGTTTTGTAGAAAATAAAATAATACATCCGTAGTTGGTTCCAACCTCTTCCAAGACAAGATTGCCAATCTATTTAGTGAGCTAGAAGAGTCTCATTGCTCAGTTTAATATAGATATTCACTGTGTTGTAGCACAATGGAAAGGACTTGGGTTGCACCATTCACAGAAGTTCCATATTCAAGTTTATATTATTTTGCTGATACATACTTTTGACAAGAAAAATTTCTGAATAATCAGTAATTGCTCTTCAAGTAAATTTCCATTCCCTGCAACAGTTCTTGGCTTCTATAGATAAACCATAAACCCAGGATCAACCATATGAGATACCTCTTGTTTCTTATTTTTTGAGAATCATTTGAGATACGATTGCTCGCAGTTGAAAATTTAAATGATTAAAATATGAAAAAAGAAATGATAAAAAAATTATGCTTGTGCTAAACAGATTATTGGAAGCATGGATATCTGATACTTTACTTCTGTTAAAACCATTGTCACACAAAGTCGTATTTTGCAAATATCTTTGGTAAATAAGCTATGGTTCCAAAATCCAAACAAAAACTCAAATGAAAATTGACTCTTTTCTGCATTATGAAAATAATAAAAGACAGGTTTATTCAATAAATATTTACATGCCCAGAGTCTAAATCATCCAGAGAAAAAAATCAGAGAAATATCAACTCACGAAGCTTCATATCTACATAATTTTCATAATCACTTCCACATGCATCATAACTGATATCCCCACCATTGTCACACAAAGTCATATTTTCCAGATATCCTTGGTAAATAAGCTATGGTTCCAAAATCCAAACAAAAAACCCAAATAAAAATTGATTTTTTTCTGCAATATGAAAATAATAAAGGATAGGTTTATTCAATAAATATTTACATGCCCAGAGTCTAAATCATCCAGAGAAAAAATTCAGAGAAATATCAACTCACGAAGCTTCATATCTACGTAATTTTCAAAATCACTTCCATATGTATCATAACTGATATCCTGAACAAAATGGGGAACCTGAATATCTTCACATTGCCAAAAGGATACATGACTTTTCAACAAATAAATCACTGGCACAGGACTAATTATTATAATTTAATATTCCTATACTGTTAAATTTGAAAATATGGAAACTATTTCTGTATCCCAGCATTAGAGCACTAAACATTACACTGGTGATCAAGAAATCCAGGCTTATATCTTCTCCTCAACCCTCTGTATAAAATTCAAAAATTTAAATATCCAAAGAAAAAGAAAGAGGGGATAAAATAAGCAATATACATATGGTAAGAAACATTGCCTATAACTATAAGATTATCATGAATCAACCATCCCAGCAGTATCAAATGATAGAAACAGCTTTTTGAAGGAATAATGGAATAAGAAATCTTAGATAACACTCCACAGCTATACCTTGTTGTGAGCAGCAGAACCACCATACTGTAGAGCAAGTGTGTCGCCCATCGTCTCATAAAACCTCATTAAATCATCAGCCAGAGGAGAATCTAGATCAATTTTGGGAATGTCTATTAAGCCTAAGACATGTAGTTGATGCCCGAGAGCAGCTAAACCATAGGCATATTGTGCAACATTAGTGCGATCCAAGCAGTCTATGCAATTTGTGCGCAGGATGCCCTTTTGAAACATAGGTGGCTTAACCAAGCAATTTTCACTACTTCTCGCTTTATCCTCTGCGGTTGAAGGTCCAGAGATATCAGAGCTCACTGCATTATCTTCCTGGTATCCATCAGCTGCGATCTCAGCATCATCATGGTTATCATTCGTGTTGTTGCTGCTTTTGTGATTATTAAATGACCAGTGACCAACATTGTCGTTCCTGTAGATCACGAGCATTAACCATATTAATAAACTACAAATGATAAAAATTAAACATGTTTGAAAGATATGCCCTGCACTATAATTTTCTGAAGTGATGCATGTCTAAATTGGCTATTAAGTTCAATGTATTGGTCTAGGTCCGTAAGAGCACATCAGCATGACTTATTTAATATCACCAAAAGAATTTTAAGGAAAAAAAAAAAGTGTCTTAGAACTGAAGAAATAAATTCTCTTGATTAGTATGGCTAGTTTGTGTCTTATCCTTAATCAACAAGCCTGATCCTAACTATAGGGCGTTGGCTTCACAAATCAAATAATAAGTCACAGTGTTCGAGAAGATTATATAACCAGCTTTAAACTTGACATAGATCCTCTAAACTGGTGCTGAATTGTTGCCCAAATGAACTTTGGTTGGGGAAAAGGCCTGCATGGTTGGCTAAGATGACAGTAACCATGTGACCATCAGAGAGATAATATGCCATTGAAATTTAAGATGCATATTATATGAGTCCCAGTCCTATCATCAGCTAAAAATTTATGAATATTCGTATTATGGAATTCACAATGTAAACAGACAATTCTCAAATGTACACTACAAGCATTACTTTTCTATAGATGTAATTTTTATTCATAATTATCAGAAATATGCCTATTTTAGTCCAGTGAGGGAAGATACTAGAAAGAAATTGCAACTTCGCAGGGAAATGCGGTTTATACAGAAGATGGCACACATATCTTATCTATGATAATCATATCCTTCAGGTTACCCAGGTACATGACCTAAAGGATAAGTTCGGAAGGATACTCTAATTTATTGGATCCTACAAAGTGCTACATCAAGTCATTAACTACTTGCATTAAGATATATACTTACTTCAAATTACATAGTGAGCTGAGGAAATCATAGTCACAAGTACAGTGGTCGGGAATAATTAAGCAATGCCGGAAATTTTGGAATTCGGGAAAAAACCAGCAAATTCAGATAAAATCAGGGAAAGTTCATGGATTAAATTAATAAGTAAAAAAATAACAATATCTAAATATAAATGTTTATATATAAGAAAATCATATGAATTTGTTATTGTCAACATATTTTCGTAATAAAATCACTTTCTTTACAATACATTATCTTTCGGTCCAACTATGACTCTCTTAGGCAGCAAAATGCCTCATCGTCTAATTAATGATGCAAATGAATGGATTAATGAAGATGTTGAGATATCAAGTGCTTCCTTACTAAAGACTTGATATCTCACCATCTTTCAGAAAGTATGGCTCTAAACCGAATGGAATGGAGGCAAAGGATTCATGTAACTGACCCTGACTATTTTGGGATTAGACCTTAGTTGAGTTTAGTTGAGTTGTATATTCCGATCTAATCATGGAAAAAATAAAAAACTCTTTTGAAATGATGAAGTTTTAGAATTTGTATATTCAATAAAATCGTGTTTTCTCATAAGACAAGAGAGAAAATTTTCTAGCAACTTCTCTATCTGGGATATACCTACTTTAAGATATAATTTTTCTTATATTCAAAATATTAAAAGAGTCTTCTTTTAGATGAATATTTAAAAAAGTTAAAAAACATCTTTACCAGGAAAGAAAAGAGATAATATTTAAAAAGGGGCAAGCCAGTGCACAAGGTTCTTGCGGGATCTGGGGAGGGTTAAATATACGCAACCTTGCCCCTGCATGCAGAAAGGCTATTTTTATATTTCAAACCCATGACCTTCAGGTCACAATAAAGTAACCTTACCATTGCACCAAGGCTTGCCCTCTAAAGGGAAGAGAAGGCATTGCCAACCTTAATTATTTTATCTGAAAAAAACTTCAAGAGAAGGGCCAACCTAGCCTTTTCCTATTCCAAATTGTTTTCCCCCTCCATGTCCCTAGGCCACCTGCCCACATCCCATGGTCATTTTTGCTTCTTATATTCACCTGCTCACTCTGCCTCACAAAGCCTACAAGCCTGAATAGTTCGGAATCACACGATATATTTGCAAGATTTATGAATTTTTTGAATAATTCATGACTGATTCATGGATCAATGAATAAATCACAAAATGATACAGCTGATCTTTGTACAGCAAATAATGTTGAAGTTTTCAAAAATTTTGTTGAATTTTGTTACTATGGAGGATGCTGCATAAATTAGACAAAACTAGAAAGCAAAGATCTTGCATTTTCTAACAATGATTCGATCTTCTCTGATATATTATCTGAATAAAAAGCAAAGGAAATATTTGGGTCATGGTGAATGAATACTCCCTAGACATGGTTGGTATCCTAATCTCAAAAGAAGAGACCTGCCTGTAAAAAATTCAAGAGATGTCCTTTACAGTTTTATCAAACCTGGACAAGGTAATGTTGCATTGAGGATTTGTTGATTGGGGGGACTGGATAGGGGTTGTCAGGAATTCCTCTCCTAGGTCTTCATTTGATCTTTTGCTGGATAGTGGTACAAGATGCACATGTCAGACATGAATGAGCAAGACAAGTCTGATGTTGAAAAACCTGTTATCCCTAAAGGAGATATGTCAAATGCAACATATACTGCAAATAACAAGACAGCAGCAATACCGCATCTGCACAGTGGCTCAAGAGTATAATGTATGCCTCTTCAAAGATCCACATTTTATTTGAATTGACAAACAGAACAGAGAAATGACTTACAGCAAGGCAGCAGCCTTTCTGATAAAGGAATAATACACAGGTTACATCCCAGCCTACAGAATGGGAGGCTTTCATGTGGTCTTAGTAGGGTAGGTTCTAATTGTTTACAAATTAAAGTTTGTAGGACATAGAAACATGCAGAGATTTAGGTAGGCAACTGGGTAGAGATAAGTTTAACATAAAGGTTCCAAAAGAAGAAAAAAAGGATAATTTAAGATGTACTGTTGCTGACTTAATCTGAAAAAACAAACCAAATCTGAGCTTCAGAATGAATTGTTTCAAGGAAAAATTACTTTACAAAATGACTTTTAGGGCTGTATGGGATCAAGAAATGCGAGTAAAGTAAAACAAATCTCATCTGTCATTTAAGTAGGACTTGTAAACTCAATTATGTTGAGGGCCAAAACAGTTTTTGTTGTCTATGGTTCAATTAAATAGCTAATTCCAACAAAGTGGATGCTTGGGTTCTTATGGTTGCCTTGAAAAGAAGTCCAGTATTTTTCAACAAAGTTATTGCTCTAATGAGTTGCTAAGCAATTTCAAAACTTCCCTCCATAAACGAGCTTGGACTTTGCTGGTGATGGTGGAGAATGCTGCAATCATACATCTTCAAGTAGAAAGCTTGCTCTCATAATAATCCTCCTTACACAATGAAATAATATGGCATCTAGAAGAATATGCTAACCTTTCAGTCAATGATGATTGCTAGCTACAACCACTTCTATTCTGGACTATAGTAAATGCCTTAATAAAAAAAAAAAGACATGCATCACATACTAACTCATCAAATCCAGCAAACCTCCCAAGAAACAATTATTTTTTCATAACATGGTATCTAATCCTCAAAGAAAGCCACCAATTTGCATCTGTTGAACAAAACCCTTCCTCAAGTCTGGCAAGAACCTCATGATTGGTGGAACTTAGATATAAATCTAGAAACCTCTATCACTACTCAAGCAGTAAAGCCATCGTCACTGGAGCAAATACCACACATGCTGGACAAATGTTGTCTTGCTACGTTCGACTATTTTAAGTAACAACTTTAGGCATGAAAGCCTAAATGTCAATCTCAAGCATCAAAAATACAAAGTGCCAAAAACCTAAGGTTAAACCACAAGAATGAGCTGCCGACAATTAATAAGAAAATTTCATATGATGACTAGAGCATCAAATCATGATATACATGATTTCTTGTATCCTCATCAAGGCAAGTGTTTCAGCTATCTCCTAGGACATATGATTCTTATCACACCATAAGTAACAGTACAAAACCTCAAGCTTCAAGTGATTCCATGGATTTTTATTTTCTCATGGTGTATATGCTTACTTTTTAAGATGTTTGACGAACAAGGCTTCTCCTTTATCAACCTCCTCTACATGTTTGATTTACTAATCTTCTTCTAGATAGTCCTCTTCTTTCTTGGAATCTCTTCCAATAACTTCAATTGTTAGAAAGCATAATAAAGGTTCATGTTGAATCTTTTATTAGCAACATATATGGATAATATTAATACCTAAGGGCTGAATGGGCCAACTTGGCCCAATCACCCAAAAGCCCACTATGGGATCTCCAGGCTTAAGTTTTGGACTTAGAGCAACAGGCTGAGCCAAGCCTAAAACCTATGGCTTAAAAATTTACTCAAGATGAGCCTAGGTTTGGATTATTTAAACATTTCTAGCCCAAATGTAATAGGTCAATTCATTGTTGAAGATAGACAACTTTCCAGATTCAAGAATCAAATGAATATAATTCCCAAGCTCTTCTTTTCTCTCTCATGCAAGCAGTGTTGGATTGTCTGCTCTTCTAGCAAGCTCAATCACTGGCATGCCATCCCAAAGGACCAGGAACTCCATCACAAGTAAGATCTTCTTCTCATGACTGTTATGGTGTTATCTCTCGTATCCCAATTTTGCATCCCAAAGGTTAGGTTAAGTTGTCTTGAAGTTGCTGGTAATTTCAAACATTTCTTTAAATCTTCTTCTTTTTCCCCACTTCTCTTTTGATTGGGCAATCTAGGTTTCAAATGGTAGCAATACGTTTTGGATGATTAACGGTTAGGACTTAGGTAAAATTATAACAGGGAGATTGACAAGGGAGAGGAAGGATAGGATGGGTATCGAGATTAAGATTAAATTCAAGGAATAGGGTTTACAATGTGTTGACACTGGGATTTGAGGCAAATAAAGGAAAAAGAGAGACATCAGAAAAGCAAATCTTGGTTGGCATGAGATTTGATACCAAGAATCAGGTACCACTTGGTCATATCCCAGGTCGGGACGTGGTATCCAGCATCTAGGAAGGGGATCAGGTATTCAAGCCAAACTCAGGACCTTGACACGTTTAGTAGAGCTACATGATAAGGAGAGCTTCATGATACATCTCCTTGATGGTGGCATGGGAAGACCGCATCACCCAGAGTTCTTTTTTTTAACCAGCCCTATATCATAATACAAGCACTTTCTGTTCTCTATTAAGCAGGTTTTTTGCTTTAATACCAATAGGATGTGATTGTAGAAGCGCGAGATAAACATCATAGTTAAGAGTACTCCAGCTTAAATGAATGGTAAGAAAGGAGTGTCATGATAGAGGTTGCTACAGAATTGGAACTTACAGCATGCTTTTGTTGAATAATTAAACAAAATGAACACTTAAATTAAAATCCAAATGGAATGGGAATAGAAAAAAAAAAATCAAATCACGAATCGAAATGGAACTGACATGGAAAATATGGAATCGGAGTTGACATTCCTATTCCATTGTCTGGGCATGAATTGAAGGAAACTACACGAAAAAAAACAGTTATTCCATTTGCATCTGATTTAGCTGGTCGTATTCTATAATGACTAAGGAATGAACTCAAAGTTTAATATATTTTTTAAATCCAAATTTTAATCAAACCACTCACTCTTTCAAGTGTTTACCTAATTAATTCATAACAAAGATATTGCTGATTCCTAGCTTGTGTCATAGATGCTGCTAATCAGTTCATACCAAAAACAACATTCATTACTATAGGAATGGGAATGAATGTTCCTCCAATCGAAGAGTGTCATTACGACTCATTGATTTAACGGAATGGTGAATTCAAATTCCACTAGGTGCTGTACACACCAAATGCAGGACGCTGACCAATGTTGTAATTTCTGCTCCAATCCAGTCCTCATTCTGCGATCCAAAGGTGGCATTACAGAATGAGCATGGATCAAGGAAAACACAATTTGAAATTTAACCCTGATTTTGGTGATGAAACTGAAGAAATTGGTTTTTTAAAGTTAATGCATATGTGTTTTTGATTCAAATAAGGACAACGTGATTTAGGGCTTCTAATTAGAATAAAGTTCTATTTTGAAATTTAAATTACAGATAATATATCTACTTTCTACCAAACAATAACCAAAGATATGGAGAACGACTTGTTTAGAATATCATCAAAAAGAAAGATAGTTTGTATCAAGGTTTTAAATAAGGGTACCGAATTCTGTACCATTTTTCCATTGGAACAGTACAATATTGATATGGTATTGGTACTAACAATATGTATCGGTGCAGGCCAATATGGCCAATACGGTATCAGTACTGCTGTTTCAGCATCCCAGCACCCATAAAAGTGCTGGTTTTGCACCAGAACAGTATGGTACTGGTCGTACCATCCCGTTTTGGCAATTTTTGACACCATGGATTAAATATAATGCACAGCAAAAGACTGCATGGGAAAGAAAAAACATATAAAAATAAATACTCACGATAGGCTAGGCCATTTTAAAGCACCCTCAAGCCTTAAAGCTGGTGTAACTTGACAGTAACAGAAGCCTGTTAAATTCAAAGCATAAGCTGCCACTTTACCCAACAATGTAAGCACATTTATAGCTCTGCCGGGAAAAAAAAACTAGGTTAGAATAATATCTTTAAAATAGTCATTTTCTTTAAAGTGAGCACATTTTCTTTACAGTAATCTTTCAGAAAAAAAGAATAAATGGAAGAAAACCGATACCTCCGAGAATGTTTATGAAGATCCCAATGTAAGAATCTCAAACAATTTTCCTCTGACAGATCTTTATTTATAGCATCAATTGCACTAGCAAATTCTGCACGAAGTATAGATTCTCGAGGTTTCTTCTCGTATTTCTTGGGGAAAAAAAGAACCATTGCAGGGGAGGGGGGATGATAATTAGATACATGCCGAAATATATATATCTTACCAAATAAGAAATTCTTACAGACATTCAGCATGAGGCCTACCTTAATCAAGTTCAAAATAATGATTGGGTTTCCATATCTTTTTTCTAAATTCTCGAAATGAAGTCGGGTAGCTTCATAATTTTTGTCCTTTTTCTGCACTGAAGAAGGGGGGGAATGAATCAAATAGGACATCATAATCTTATCTTGGACACCTTACTGTTACATGTTCAAAACTTACATATAATATCAGGTTTGAGGTTCAGCCGCGAAGTTTCCTGTGACCAAAAAAGGGGTATGGAACCCCTATTCTGGATGACGGAACTGACTTGTGTCGGAATTCCTCCAGGAGTGTCTTCAAAAACAATCTGTTCTGTCTCAACATCATTTGCTACTCTACCTTTCTCATTAACACCACGCTTGAGGTATCTGATTGACAAGTGGAACAGAAATGTTAAATGGTCGACAAAAAACATGGATCTATTGTAACAATGAAAGTACTCAGAGCATGTTAGAATAAACCAGCCTTATGCAAACTTTTTAAGTCAACTTAGCCAGCCCCATATCAGAAATTGAAGAAAATGAAACACAATTAATCTGAAAACATAACATATAATAACCTGGTGCCAGCATAATGACGTGAACGCCTAGCAATGAGTGTCAACCAGAAATCCTTTCCCGATATTGAGAGTTTGGCCTGAATTTACAAGACATAAAGCTGTCAATGTTCTCCAGCAAAACAAGATCTAATAGAAAAACATAGTAAGTTGACCAAGAAAGAAAGCAGAGCCGCAAAAATCTAATTCTTTACTCCAAGGAATACAGATATAGTAACACTTATTTACAAATACAGCCCTTCTAGACAGACTAAAAGTGCAATATCTTTCTTCTATTAGCATCATTCTACCATCATCTCCACAGACCTGAGTTCCCCATAAGAGGCACAGAAATGAATCTGAAGAAGAACCTACATCCAAGAAATTTCCAACAAGTGTAAACAGCTAAGCCTACCCCACAGGTCAGCTCAGGACAGAACCCACCAGCATAAAGTGCAAACTGGAACCTCGCGAAAATATTTAAAAGAACATTAAGAATTGATATGTATAAGCACTTATTTACAAACTTCTAAGTTTGTGAACTATTTTAAAGAAAAATAATAGAAGAAAATTAAGCAGATTGATATAACATAGTAAGGCAAAACCAGGTAAGTCTTAAAATTAAGAATGTTTCCCATCTAAGTTGCAGGTTAGTTTGACAGCTGACCATAAGTAACTCGGTGTCAAACTGTGAACTGCCCAAGATTATAACCAGATAGCATTAGCTCTTATGGAGAACCACTTAAAACCCCTTTGATGATCCACACAAAAAACAAAGGCCTAGCAGTTCATATCTGTCCTCAGGGTCGAGTCTAATACAGGCTCTGCTCTGCCCATGTGCTTCCTACATCAATATAAATGACCATGTGTACCTTAAATGCAGAGTCTTTCTACTTGGTCCAAACATCAGCCTCAAAACTCATCTCTATTTCTAATGCTCCTGCTCCCAAGTACCTCTTAGCTCACTAGGTCTCATATCACTGGAATAACTACCACAAATCCATTTTATTGGCTGTATGAGCCTGGATATCAAGTACTTGGAAAATTAGACATTGGCTTGATCTTTAAGAAGACATATCAAATATAACAGTAGTTCCACTTTGATCGCATGTTTCTTCAGTGCTTTGCACTTTAATTTTCTAAAAGTTTCAATCTCTTGTTTCTACAAAAGGATAAAAGGAGTAAACAATAATTGAAACAGCACACTGCAATGACATAAAATGGCCCAACTATAAAATATCTGGTTGTGTACTGTATGAGAGGGTTATCCTTCCCACGAGTAATAGTGCTGGTAGCAAGGTTTTTAGTACGGGTTTTGGTAACAGTGTTGGTACCATCCAGTTCCTGGTACTGGCACTCCATAAAGGGGTGCACCAAGTATCGCTTCCCTACTGGCATGAGTCGATACATATGGTACAGACCTATATAATAAACCATGGTTTGGACTTTGGACAGCACCACATGGAGAGATACCATTCTGTATTGTATGAAGCCAGCTGCTATTGCCCAACAAGACATGAATCACATAGAAACAGCTGGAACTCACTGAATTCCAAGTCTTCATAGGAGGAGCTATTTTGCTCTCTCCTTGGAAACATTTTAAACCTCATTTCCAATAGAATCCAAGTATGCTGTTGGATTTGGAGGCAGAGTGACCTTAGAAAATGAGAACTCAATTTGCATTTCAAAATGGTGAGCATGATTGCACAATCCACAAACCCAAATAGTTACTTGCACCTATGGTTATGGATACCAATCACAAAGCCTTAGAGCATATGATAACCTCCAGCAGCAAAACAAGCATCAGCAAATGCATTGCGGACAACCCCATAGTTATGTCTATGATGTCTAGCACGGGGAACCAGCACCAGTTAATGAAATCTACAACCCTCAACATTCAATGTGAACACAGATATATGCATCCTCCAATTAAATTATACGTTGTTTTAGGCGATTAAGGGTTGTCGATAAAGCCTGTTCCCATGTTTTAGGCTAAAGTACATTAAAATGTCAGAATCTTTTCCTCGTATTTGTTTAACCTAATAATTTCTTGGTCAATTAGATGGAGACTTGGATAACTTTAAAATAGTATGACACAGATGTTCATTTGCATCAACACGCATTGCATAAATGACAGACAATATTAAAATTTGTCTTGAAGAACCAAAAAAATCTTGTTGAATACTGAAAGTGAATCTAATTGACAGTACAGCACAATCAAAAGTATTTATAACAGATCTCGTGAAGAACATGATAAGATACATAAAGAGGTTTTCTTTAACAAAGAAAACTAATCATTCATTCAATATTTCCTATGAGTATAGTAAATTCATTTCACAAAATCTTACTTGTTTAAAGAACCCATAGACAAGTGCAACTGTCCAAAGAGTATTTTTGAGATGGCTTCGTATTCCACGTGTCAAGAACTCATTCCACACAAACATTGTTTCATATAAAACATGTCCTGTCTGATTATCGGATAAGTTCTTTTGAAGGCTACGCATAACATGGTATGAGTAGCTGAAAAAGAAATCCTTTGTAAGATCCACTGTGCATAGGAGCTTCTTATATCTGTGCCATCAACAAAAAACAAATGTGATTGTTGACAAAGAAAATCTAATAAATATATATATATATATATTAGGAAAGCAGTGGCCACAGAAAAATGATGGTTCTGCTACAATAAGAACAAGAGGAAACCTGAATTTCATAACTTTGATATCCTGCATCGAATGAACAATTTATACCAACCTCTTGCATCCATAAATAGGCAAGAGAAGTACCTTAATAACATTAAAGTGCTCAATATTATAAAGAGAAGTACTCAATATTATAAACTACTTCACTGAAAATTTTCAATTGTAACAAAAACAGATTCCTAATTGCAATTGAGGACACTATTACAACACAAACCAAATTTTAACAATGTTGACACGTTTAGACCCAAATGGGATCATTACGGTGGTCTTAGATCACTAATGATCCCAAGGTTCACCATTTTAGTGCTAGATCCGTACCTGTACCATCCTTTACATATCAATAGACAATAAGGTATGGTAAGGTTGAGCATACCGACTATCGGTGCGGTACGGTACTTTGTATCGGTTTGGTGCTGGTACGATACGATACATCCGATATGGTAAGATACCGACCGGTACAATGAACCTTAGGTGATCCTCATCCTAGGATAATTTGATTCTCAATAATCTAAGATCACCAATATTTGGTTACTATATTCCAATAATTAAAGATCTTCAGATTTTCATGATTAATCTATGTAGTATACCACGAAAATCTAAGATCACTGACCATATAATTCCAAAATTACCCATGAACAAAATTCTCAAATAAATCATAGGAAAACACACGTGAACATAAATCAAATTATCAAAACCTGTAATCCTAGAGCAATTCGACAAGACCAAAAATTAATCAAAATATGTAAAAGTAACTCCAAGGAATTATCAAACCTTCCCAACTAGAAAAAAAAATTATGGATTATCAAACCCTTCCGAATTAGAAGAATTTTTGCCTTAAAGATTAGCATCCAAAAGGAATTGACTCCTAAAAGTAGGAGAATGAAGCTCAGCAAGGTTGGGCTCTTATTTGAACGAAGTGCAAAAAATGTGATCTTTTTTGTCTAATAGAACAAACACATATACCTTAATTGAGTCGGTAAAGATCAGGGTGGTGGTGAAGCTGGATAGCAAGGGACTGTCGGATTCTTACACTGTAAGCTCATATGAGACGGGGTCAGGTGAGAAAGACTTGTTCGAGGGCGAAGTCAAGTGATGAGTCAAACAATTTTTCCAGCTAGACTAAGGGGCATTTTTGTTCCCAAATTTCAATCCAATGTCACTGCATTGGGGTGATCTTGGAAACCTATCTGCAAGGACGTGTTTAACATCACTGGGTTGGGTGGTGAATTTACGAGTGGAGGTGATTTAGGACACTACCATGTAAGATCACTGGGGTGCAACTAAATATGGTGATCACATCACTGTTGATCTTGGGATCATCACCCCATACCAAATACCACCAAAAGGTTGAAAAATGGAAAGTGGAAGTTTGGAGTCACCTATATCTTAGTAAATTGGAAACAAAAGTCCCCGAAGTCTATACTAGTAAAAGTCCACCAATAAAATTACCATAAAAAAATATTCTTTTTTGATACACAACAACAACAACAATAACAAACTTTAGGATAAAAATGGCAATGATCTCTCTCCATCAAAAGTGTCAAGCACTGTACCCAAAAAAAAAAAAAGCGTCAAGCACATTGATCATTGAAATACATGCAGAATAGACAAAAGGACCTGTTCTCATTTGTAGAATTAGCCATATTGAGTTGCGCGGTAGAATTTGGAAGTGCAATCATTTCAGTTTTGGTGACAGCATACACTGTATGGCCACATATGGCACCAATTTGCCTTCTTTTGGTTATAAGCAACATGTAATATGGCCCATAGAACTTAATAAAACCTGAAAAGGGCAAAAATGCTTCATCAACAAAAAAAAAAATCATAAGAGATGGAACGCATGCTCACATGCATGCATTGTAAAGGATACAATGTGAAGAACTTACCAACTATGCCATAGCAATTGGTGACAAATCTTAGTCCACCAGTAGATCTATTTCCTTCATGTATTCGCCTCAACAGGTCTTGACATTCGCTTTCCGAGTATGTGGTGGAGTCCTCACGGATGTTCAGCTCTGAAGGCTCTAATCTATCTATCGTTAACACTTTCCATAATGTTCTACTTTTGTCTCTTCCAATCATATAGAATTTCTGTGACATAAGACAGCGATGAAAAAGGCAAAAATTTTAAAGAAAATATAGCATAAAGTGGTCGATAATTAGCATACGATATTGACAAAATAAATCTGAAAATGCAATAAGAATAACCAGCTCCTAGAAATCCACTTTATCTTTGTAAAGAGAGACAACTGTAAACGGAATTTGTTGTAGCTTTAGTTAAAACAACCAAAATGTAGTAGTGTAGCGTAGTGCAAAAAAATCAAGACTTAGCTTAAATCTGATCGCTATGCTGTTAATCAAGATAATACCTTATATGTCTGAATATATTCTCCCAAACAGAAACATACAAAGAACAAAGCAACTACTGACATAACGGACTTCTGGGACCTTTTCAACGGGAATGCAACCACCAAAAAGCAATATATGTAACTTCTCCAATCCAGCAAATAATTATCAAAAACAACTCCAAAAATAGGATTTTAAGGCATTTCATGATTCAGTCTGGAAATTTATGACAAGCAATAGTAAAATACTATTTCAGAATGCTAGTCTGAAAATTTATTTTTTTAAAACAGGTACATGTCCGACTAATCTACTCCCAGATAGAAACAATAAATGACAAACCAACTAGTCACATAATGGACTTCTGAAACTATTCCAGTGGCATCACAACCACTAAAAGCAATATATGTAAATCTCCAATACAACAGTTAATTATCAAAATCAACTCAAAAAATAGAACTTTTAAGGCATATCACGATTCAGCAATGAAAATTATGAGAATTAACAGCAAATTTATACTATTTCAGAATACTTGTTTGAAAAATCTATTTCATCAAAGAAGCGCGTGCCTGACTAATCTTCTCCCAAGTAAACAATTAAACGATAAAAAGACTACTGACATAACAAACTTTTGAAACTATTTCAATGACATTGCAACCACTAAGAAGCAATATACATAAAACTCCAGTGCAGCAAATAATTATCAAAAACAACTCGAAAGATAAAGACTTTTAAGGCATTTCGTAATTCAGTAATGAACTTCAGAACAATTAATAGTAAACCTCCAGTATATTCAAAGACTTGTGCGAAAAAGTTTTTTTCCATAAAATTGAAATGGATAATCTCGGAAGATCTACTTCCCCATATACGTTAAAGAAAATAGCATTTTTTATTTTATTGACACAACGCCAGACTATCATGATACTAGGGTGAAGATATACGACTACTTAAAGTATAAGGTATTAATGATACACTTATTGCGATGATTTTAAAAGCCAGCTAGTTGTAAATATCTCTCTCGAATAAAATTCAACTGTGCTCGGAATCAGATACACAAAACATTTATGCAAAGCTCAATTTTGTTCCAAAAAATCTAAATTTTCCCAAAAAAAAGAAGCATATTTGCTAAATTACGTACAGATCAATGAAGGAACAGAGGTAAAATATTTCTGAAAAACAGACATTCAAGCAAGAAAGGACAAAAATCCTAACAAGTTCCCATCTTTAGGGGATTAAACGACCGGAAACATCAAAACAACCAAAATCGAGCTAAAACAAGAGGAAAAGAAGGCCATTTCAGGAGAAGTCCTCACCGATCGAGTCTCGTAGAGACTAAATTTCTGGAGATAGCAGCTCGCGGCATCCGGCTCGTCGGCGATCCGAGTCCCCGCCCGGTTCTCTGCTGCCATTCCGTCCGGATCCCGAGCCGTGGGCTCGGGCCAGATCACTCGCACATCCAATCCCTCCACCGAGTTCACCACGCCGCCGTCCGTCGGACCCCTAGATTCCCCCTCGGCTGCTTCAAATACAGCATCCTTCTCCCTCCCTCGCTTCTCCACCGTCCTCACCGCCTCCTCCCCAGCCCTCTCTCTTCCATTCGCCAAGCAAAAAAAAGTATTTTTACAGCGAAATGGAGGTCAAATGGAAGCGAAAGCGCTACCGATCTTCTCAGGAGAAGGTCGGGAGACGAACTCCGGGATCCAAATCGACGAAAAGATGGAAATTGGACGAAAGAAACCAGAGATTTTTTTCTGCTTTGGTTTTGGTTTCTCTCTCGATATCTCCTTCACTTTTAGTGCTTGTTTTTTCGGAGAGAAAGGGGAGGGGGCTCGTGAGAGCCAAGGAAAACCACAGCTTGCGCGACGCCTCAATCCACAAAAGCTCCACGAGTCGGAGGACAGAAGAGAGAAGAAAGGGAAATGGAAAATGGAATAGAACGACTTATATTATTTATATATATAGTTTTTTTTTGTTTTTTTTGCCTTTTTTTTCTTCTTTTTTTTTGGTCAAAAGCCTTTTTTTTTTTTTTGCTTCGTAAACTGGTGAATATTACATTTATTTAAGGGCAAAGCACCAGGCTTTGTCCTCTGTAGAAGCTCCGGGAGAAAGCTTGTTACTGTGTGCGTAATAACGTGACTCCTTTTCAAGCGTAGCGGATTGAGCTGTTGTTTTTTTCGTTTGTTTCTTTTTTTTTTCTTTTCTTTTTTTTTGCTAGAACAGATACATCGTACGGTACAAATATAAATATATCTAAAAAAATTAAAACTTAATAAATTTTGGAGCGCACTAGATAACCTCCTATCTCTCCCATCCGAAAAGTTTCTCAGAAATGGTTGGCTACATAAGAGGCTACCCAATCCACTACCCTGTTGGCCTCTCTATATACATGCTTAGCCTGCAAAACCATCCGACCACCGACCATCGTCTGAATATTCCTAAGCAGCGGATGATAGTCGTCCGATTGAGCTGTTGTTTCGGTTAGCTCGCCTTAACCTATTTATTTTATTAAATAACTATAATAAGTTTTTATTCAATCCTCTAACATAAAATTATCTCGAATTCCATATGATCTTGATCATGGAGAGATGATATTTTTCTGATTAGTTCTATAAATAAATGTCGCGCTAATTATGGACGTCATACATGTAATAGTTGGACGCTCATTTGATAGCCCCCCTCTCTTAATCAAAAAGAAAGAAAAAAAAAAGCAGTTATACTTAATATATGGTTGATAAAGTTATATAAATTTATTGAATAATATAAATGATTCCTGTGCAAATTACTAGTTGAACTTTAAGATTAAGATGGCTAAAAGTGTGATGCATAATGAAAGTACTAAAATGTTGATATGGTTATGCACTAAAAATAATTCTTTTAAATATAGATCGATGGATTCATGATTCACGTATATAATTAGAAGGTGTGAATGGAGGACTTTTATTTATTCCAAAAAAGTGCAAAAGAAAAGTAAAAGATCCAAATAATAAATTACATTATTAAAAAAAATAAAGTATCACAAATAATGAAATATCGAAGCTATGAATTGTAAATTTGATTTATGGACGAAACCCCTGTATAAAGAGTAAGAGCGCATTTTTTATGCTATAAATGTACCTTGAATCTATATCATTGCTATAAAGTACAACATCACGATTGAATAATCAAACTAAATGAGTCACTTAAATATTTTTAAAAAAAAAAATTAAAACTTGCCAAAAAAGATTGAATGATTCACTTAAATTAACCGAGTTAATAAGGACAAATCTCAGATTAATCATGGGAAGCTAAGCTTCCTGTACACAAAGCTAGCGTATCCATCTTAATTGTTCATATGAAAATAAGCGCGTTTTCTAGATATTTGAAATTTAGACCTTGTCAATTGGAGATTCGTAAACGGCAGAAAAACTAGAATATACCGTCGGTCATACACTATGTTTCCATTATTTCTATTATAGAAAACCCCACAAATTAATAGTCAAACCCATATTTAATTCTCATAATTCATTAAATTACCTAAAGCTTCAAACTAAACTTGTATTAATGCCTTTTCACCCTTCTGTGTGACTCCTCTACAAATTATCGTTTGTGTGCAGCAGTTGATATCCCTTTTGCTTGTCACGTAGCAAAAAAAAAATAGTACAAAGATTAGTAACTCGTTAGTTTGCCAGATTATATATTTGGTGGAAGAGGCTTCTACAAACTTCTAGTTGTATAAGAATCACATATGGACTTGCTTCTAGTCTTGAGTGCAGGGCTAGAGTTTCTCATGAGATAACAAGCAAAGCAACCGGTGGAGTCAGGAGAAGAACTTGGATTCGGTCACCGTACGGTGAGTCAACGCCATGTGGTTAAATGGACTGGCTTCTACCACGACCCGAAGCTTGACGTGGGTTGATTTTTTTTTATTATTATTTTTTTGCTGAAGCGAGAGACTCATATCACTCTAATATGCACATACTTGATAAAATCAGAGAACACAATCACGGAGTGCTCTAGGCAGCGCTTCCTCCCTTGTTCACAGCGTACATCCAAAGTGGCTGGCCGCTTAAGCAGCTACTCAATTCGCAGCTCCATTTACCTCTCTAAACATATGTTTGGCCTCGAAGGCCTTTCCTATCCCTACTCATAGCCCATATATCTCGAATCCAGAGGATCATACTGGATTACTTGTATAGCTTCAAGAAGGTGGCAAGATTTGTTTTATTATTTTGGATGATTCCTTGGACTCTCGAGCTTCATCCAGAATAGGAGGGCTGATAAGGATTCCTATAGATTTGGCCTTGCTAAAGTTTGATAGCAATGGCAACATCATTTTCACCCTTTGTTGGTCTAGGTTTGATCTTTGCTCCTTACCAACTTCCAGTGAAAAGAGAGGGTTAGAATTGATGCTTAAATGACTGGACATGGGTTCAAATTAACAAGCACCGACGCACGAGTTGGCTTGGTGCTTACTCCCTTTCTCAGATTGGTAGAGCTCCTTGTTCAAATCACTGCAGATTTATATAAAACCACACAAATAAAAGTACAAATTTGGAGCTATGGTTATCGTGGCATGTGTGGACATTGTGCAAGTCACAAACCAGCATCTCATCCAAAAAAGCTAGCCAAATAATATTTTTTGAATTTTTTAGTTCCGTATAAATATTCAAAATCTTCTTGGCGAATAACCGCTGTGAAACTAAACATACGTCCGCACGTGTCCTCACATACTTTTCCTATTTAAGCCCTAACGTCCTCATCGGGCTAAGAGTTCAAATTTATTCACAAGCACCACGATCGGTCCGTGGTCAGCTTCCATGAACTCGTGTTACTGTGTCCCCTAGTCCATATAGGCTATGGCCCGAGTTTGCTTTGGTATTATTTATTACAATCTAAGAAGGTATTTTTTGGGTTCCTTAGTTCTATATAAGTATCCAAAATCTTCTCGGCGAATAACTGATATAGGACTAAATATACGTCCGTACAGATCCTCACAGTGCATGAGTTTAGCATCGCGAGTACCAACGGGTCCTCCAAAAATAATAGAAAATGCAGGATCAGCAATATGCTGCATGTGCCCAATTTAACAATTAAATATTTGCAAATACTTTTGACAATCGCGGATATACGACAAAGACACAGGAGGATTTGGTTGGACTGATTGTGTGTGAAATATTAGAAAATAATATGTCATGCGAGAATAGAATGCCTGTGAGATTTGTGTAGTGAATGGCACACAACTCATTATCCTGCCAATCTATACATTTGGGGACAGAACTCATGAAGTCAGCATGGCATCCTACTCCAATATAGGTGTATTCCACCTTGCACTAGTGTACAGTTGCCCTAGCATTTTATTTTAGCAACAATATAAGTCTAGGCAAAAATGGCTCTAAAAGAACATCACCATCACTACAATCGCCATCATCACCATTATTTCTAGCTCAACCACTATCCTCAACATTTCCATCATATTGGCATTGCTGCTATGGCATCTACCGCATTAGCACACCATAATTACTAACATAGTTACATCATCAGTGCCCTACCGCCACTGCACTACTATAACTTTTATCGTCTTTGCCACCATTATCGCCATCGTGACTACTACTATATTTATGTATTTAAAGATCACTAGCAATACCAAATATATTTATATTTTAAAAATTAAAAATATTTTTTATTTTATTGATAAAAATAAAAAGAAATGTCCAATTAAAATATAGCATCTATACTTTAATTATAGATAACTCGTGCCATATTAACAATTGACTGCAGAAAACAAAAACACAAGTATATTGGCTAACTTTCCAAACTTGTCCAATCTTATCTTTATATTTATTAATAAAAAATAAGTAAATATCAGACGTTTTTCTTAGCATGATTATTTTGGAAACCATATTAGAACAAGCAAACTTTATAACCATAATGATAGAGCCCTTCTAAGGTCGGCATATCTTATGTTTATCTCTAGATTCTAAACATTAGAGATAGAACTAAGCAACTCCAATTTCATCCTGATTTATGCTATTCAATTTGGAACGACCATCCTACTACAGGCCTGATAGCGGAAACCAAAATAAATGACCAGTTTTTATGCTATAGGATTTATGAAACAAATAGCTGCAACTTAACATAGCATGCACCATTTATATGGTATCATGTTAGGAAAAAGCAAGTTTTTTTTTCATTACCGTTCTCATTCAATGTCCAATTTTCAATTGAATGATTTCAAACCATCTGAGATAACATATTTGAGGAATCGAAACTCATAAATAATATCTGTATGTCTCTGATGTTCTACAAATGGAGCGACAGACTTGATTACCTTTTTATAGCATTTTTATGGGCCAGCTTCGTGATATTTTATTTTTCACATTAAAAAATAAGCCACCTGAAGAGCGTGGCAATATTAATTACTGAGCATACGTGGAACATTTTCATAGGCTGTCAACTTAGTAAGAAATGACCTATGAGATTCTTCTCCAACTTTCAAGCAAAGCATGGATCCTTTAAGCTTCCGGTGAGGTTACCGATCTCCAGTACCTCGCTTCGTTGCTCCAAAAAGCTTTTGTCATTGAATACTTCCATCGGATCTCCCAATCCCCCGCTGGGACCCCACGGTCGTTAGGTACAGAGCGCGTTTCGACGTCAGTCGGCGAGCCTTCCCTTCGTTCTCGTCTGTTTACACCCGGAGGTGACGGCAAGCTGTCGCTGTTAAATAAACCGCGATGGTCAACGTACTCGTGGAACTCGTTGAGGGTACCGACTTCCCTGACGTGGAGCAACGTTACGGCATTTCGAGCCCTGCCCAGCTGTCTCAGTCTCCAGCTTTCGCAGCCATCGCATTTGCAACGGGCGAGAGAGTTTCCCGTGGGCGCATTTGCTTGGCCCATGCAACCGCAAGCAAAGTAGTTTAACTTTGGTGTGTTTTATGACCGGGACGTGACTCTCGACATTTGGACCATAACGAGAGGCGATTTTGTGTTTCAGATCAAATACATTTATAGAGAGATAAATAAAATTATAGATTAGGTGGCTTCATATATGATCAATTATTTCAAAAAACTCTATATATCTAAGAAAAGAATATGTATACATTATTTTTTGACTTTTTTTAAATGTATCCAGTAGATGTGCCATCTGTAGTAGTCATATCAATACTAACGATATGCATCAAAGTTGCTGCAAGGTCCAGCTCTATATTACTAGAGCTATTTTGTACTAACCCGGGTGAATTGCACCTACTCTTCGGATTATTATTATTATTATTTTGTTACTAGAAGTAGCCTAATATATTGCATTGTATGAACAGACCATGCATGTTGGATGATGATAATAAGTTAGAGGACAACTCAATATGATTTTAATCATTTTTGGTTGGATGTGGAATAACTTCTAGTTGTGCTGACATGTGCAGGCACGCCACGACCATTCTTTCATTAGTTTGGAGGTTGGGAGGGCTTTGACAGCAACGTGTCAAGGTGCCAGCTTGTAACTAGTTTTTATATCTCTAATGAGATGGAAAACAAAAGGAAACAAAATAATGAAAGAATGCACGTAGATGCTGCACTTTGATGCTATAGCAAATAACAAACAGAGGTGCTGCACAATTAGCCAAGGATAATATTTATTAGTTGGCATGGGAAGCGAGGGATAAATGATATGCAAACCGACCATATTTAAAGATAATATTTATTAGTTAGCCTTGGAAGAGAGATAAATGATATGTCAACCGTATTCGATGTGGCAGACTGGCTAATGAAAGCTCGTCACGATGTATTTGGCCAACTAGTCAAAGCCTACCATATAGCCGACCCTAAAGGCACACAGAAAGATCCATCTTCTTTCAACTGGCGACAACTTAGCTACAATCATGAACGATTTTTATAACCGCGTGACGAACGAGCAAAAAGGGTGGAGCAAGATGCACGGGCAAAATGCCTGCAAGTGATCTCGAGATACACGATCAGTTACCGAACACAGCCAATCCGTGCCCCGATTTCCTCAATGATAGGTGTCAACCCTCGTACATATAAATAACTCCCAGAGAATCCTCCGAGTAAGTACTCTGGAGCTCTTTTATTCCATTGCACCGCCATTTTACCGTTTTTATAACATTTCCGAGAGTTTGTCTGACTTAAGTATAAAAGGATCCTCACCGAACATTCTCCAACAAGAGGACCTTCATGTATTTACTATTTCAAGTCAGATTCAGTATTAGAGCGAAGGCCTAAGCAAAGTCTCCACCGTTCAACACCACCTCGAGTACAACCGACATTGAAGCCATCACCATCTAAGTGCAGCAGCCACCGAGCATCCCGCAGAAATGGGTGGTGATCTTCGGTCAATCTTCATGATGGTTTGAACAGCCGATCGTCCGAGCACTCCGGTAGCCCAGCCAAGTCGGCATCTGTGTCCGGCAGCAACAATGCAATATTTTGATCTAAGTTGCACTATTTTGTATTCCGTACATATGCACGTTTGCATGTGTCATAAACTTGTGTTACCAGTAATGATCGTCTAATGAGCCAATGTCAAGATGTAAAGCTCGTTTATTTGCATCAAATTCGATAAACCGGGAAGAAAAAGTTGATAATGCTAACATATCATGTGATTTGAGATTGTATATAATTCCCAAATACGTCCTTCGTTAAAATTAATGAATAAAATATGTGTTTGGTTAAAATATGTGTTTCTTGACGTAACGCTTAGCCACCTTTCAACCACACCATGAATCGGTCTCTCATATGACAATATTAAAAAAATAACTACATTGTCAAATTTTTAGACGTGAAATATTTTCCAAGTGTCAAGTCCATTCACATTGGCAAGATATATCATATATCGTAGATGACTTGTCACCTAAACAAATGGTTATCATTTACTAGTCTAATTTCAGCTTGATCCATGTTACAAAACAACCATACTGGCGACCATGACCATACCCAGTCTTTTAATATATAATGCAAATTTCTAAGGTTGGGACCCACAAGTCTCCAATGTGGCAATGTCAATATTGTCGACAATGCTGCAAAAAAGAGAATGCTTTGAGAGAGAGTAAACATGCACCTCCGTACCTTTTTATGTATACATTCTATCTACATGAAATCAAGGATAAAAATAAAGAAGTAAACACATCAAATTCAAGAAAAAAAAGTGTTTATCAAACTTATTTATACAACTTGGTCATTAGCAACTTGGTCAACAACAATCTACTTTATTAAAGTTAAAGTTTATTATTTATATCCATTAAAAGCTTGTTTATATTATAAATTATATTTATGAGATTTCATATTTTAATAATTATTTCTTTTCATAACAAATTCAATCTTTTTTTTCTGATAAAAATTAAAAAATGAACCACTTTATTTTATTCTTTATGATATTTTTAAAATTATTTTGTTTAAAATATATTAAAAATAAATAACATTAAGATATTCCTATTTCTGTATAATTTTTTTATAAGGTCTATAAAATATAAAAAACCTTATTTATGCTACAATTAAAGAGCAATTGCGGTATTTATCGAATCTTACCATTATTGATGTATACTTTCAGTCAATATTTTTATTTTGTATCAGTTAAACACATCTTTTAAAAAGTATTTCTGCCTTATTAGGAATAAAAATAAAGATGAGCTATAAAAATTTATCATAAATATAGAGCAAAATATTATTTTCTAATATTTATGAAATATATCATCTAAAATATTATCATGTTTTCTATGAAAAAGATAATTTTTTAGCTATTTTTGAATTCAAAAACATTTATTTATCTTGCTTTGCTGAAATTATTTTAAAATTTTTTTTTTTTGGTACATTGGCAACTCACACCCGACGAGTGTGGATATAACCAACAAAATCAGAAAACAAAATACTGCGCAAAGGCATAGGCACAACCTCATGATATATCTAGCAGAAACGTGTAAAGTGATGAGCCACGAAGCAATCGAGCCTGCAATACAGTTTTATTTAACTAACACTCTTGACGGTTTTTAATACAACCTTCCAAAGGCTGTTTCCTGTTTGCCATGACGCAGCTCTAGGATCAGCTGTCGCGCGCGCCAAAACCGGCGCCGCACGTAAATGAAACTCTCACCGGTCCGGACAATCAGCCGTTCCTTCAGCCGGACCGTCCGATTCGTCCGACCGCCATCCCTCGCCGTAAAAATTGACGGTCGGATCGAGAAAGGACGGAGCCGTCCGTCACTCGGCACGAAAACCGGGATGCCACGTGCCGGCAGATGTGGACGGGCCCCACATTGCGAACCACGAGATTGCAGGCGAGACACCGACCGCGGCACCACGTGTCGGCATCGGGCGCAGTCAAAAAGCTCACCCCCATCGGAATTACCCACGCCCACCGCCACAGGAAATCCGTACAGCCAATCGAAGTGGGCCCCAAGGGTTATAGCTAGAGAGCGAGTGAGTGAGAGAGAATGAACAAAGAGAGCTATCAGCACAGCTCAGTTTCTTGTCTAATTATTATACGACACCATCTGATTAGAGACTGTTTGGTTGCTTGTATTTGGATCTCAAATACAATAGGTACAAGTATTTGGCTACAAGCAAGTGGACTAAACTCAGACAACTAAGTTTTGGATATATCCGCATTAAAATTATATGAATCATCCGTCTCAGTAAAAAAAAAAATAATTTTCTTCATTCAGATTTATATCTCAGGATGTAAGTTCTAGATTCACTGCTAGAAGGCCGTCACAACATTTCCTTCTCTCGAATGAATATATGATACTAATATGTGGTTACGGTAATAATATGTTCATCCTATTATCATAATTCTGGTATGATAATTCACTAATAATATAGTAATAATGTCATATAGTAACATAATATTGTTATACAATAGTATAATATGATGATATGATTATAACATCAAGATATACAATTTATTAGTTAATAGTTAATATTAGTTATTGCAATATATTATGCTATCAATATTAGTTAATTACTAAAACGAAGTAATAAAATTAAATGAATTAATATTACATTATAATCTTAATAATTGGAATAAATTAAATTATATTATATATTGATATGTTTAATATATTATACTGTAATATATTTATTATATTGTACTATAATGTTATAATAATTGATATAATGTGATAATATGATATAAAAATATCAGCTAAGGTAATCTTACAATTTTAGTTGGAGGGTGATTGCAGCCTCTTCATGTCAAACAACTAAATAAAAGAACTATAGTTTTAGTTTTCAGATACATGCAAGCCAAATAAATATTTGCAAATACAAATACAGCAATTATAGATATTGTTACATCCAGAAATGCAAGCAACCAAACTGCTCACTAATGGATCTTGAAACCACCATGCAACATGTTGCTTCATCTATATAATCATGGACCATTGCATGATTACTGAACGATTGCAATTTCAAAAGTGAATATATCCAGTTCAATCATGAAGGAAAAAAATATAGACTTGAGGGAAAAAAATAAAATATATACTTCTTTATTATATTAACTGAGAGAGGGGAAAAAACACTTGATTATAGCACCCTATAGAATTTCTCTTAAAAGATTGTATAATACGTTGATCATGAAAAATATCGAGCACACCGTAGTCACACACACACACACACAAAAAAAAAAAAAAAAAGAGTCCACAACAATGCTAACAGTGACAGCTTATAACCAATCCATATGTATTATGCTAATCTATATGGGTCACAAAGAATCTATTATCAAGCTTATCAAAATGCTAGCATGGTAACTTGCGATTCAAACAATCCATAAGTATCACATTAATATCCGTGAGACGCATATATCGCCCTCTTTCCCGTGAGGCCAAATGAATTTTTCCTGTGACAAATTGGACATCTTCAAGCATTATTGATTATTCATGATATCCTTGTTTGGTTTAAGTATACTCCTAGATAAAAGGACCTAATAGTTTTGTCTCTGCCAGACAACAGTTAGTAGGCTTTGGAGTATGATAGGTTTAGAGTTCAACACTCAGCATCATGCAGATAATAATTTCATAGATCCCTTGGAACTGAGTTAGTAATTCATGATATATATCCATTTCCTATGTTAGATTTGAGATGACCAAAAGCCACTCATTATTAATTGGCTATTGAGATAAATTATAAAAGGTAATTTTGTCTTTAGAATGAAATTAAACAAATTTTGCAAGTATATTCTACAAGTATATAGTAACCATTATGTGGCAAATAACTCAAGCAATGCCAAACTAATATGCTTAGATGAATTAAAGGATAGCTCCTTTTTTTTTCCCCTCCCCTTCTGAAGGGTCACCAAGATTTTTTTTGAGGTAACCCATATGGGCACAAATGTTATTGCAGCATGTTTTTTGAGAGCTTCTAACCAAACACAAAACTGTCTTATTCTATTTGTATTAGGAGATATAATGCCAATTGCAAATAAAAGGGAATAGGTACAATAACTCACAACTTCTCAATATGCAAACCCAACATGAGCCTTATTGAAGTCATGATGATGGAAAAAAAAGGGCCACACATTGTCAGCTAATGAAATAATATGCTATTAATAGTACTCAAACAATAAAAATAACAAAATACTAATTTCAAACTGGTCAAAATCTAAGTGAGTTCAGTTATTAAGATGATGCTTTAGGTTTTAACTATGAATCTCTCGAAATATTTATACATCCCATAATCAATCAGGTTGCACACAATGCTTTATGCGCATATTCTCAAAATAATTAGTCCAATTTCGCAATTCCATGTAGATTTTGAAACAAGCACCGCAACTTACAAGTGGCGTTAATATAAATGGAACATACCTACTAACTTGATATAACAAGGAAATATACTAGTTTTGCAAATATATCCATGTCAAAATATGACCTTTTTCTTTTGCTTAAAGTAATTTGAAATGTCCACATTATGATGATGCCATAAATAAAGGAGATCTATATCATGTCACATCTCCAAGAAACGATGGATGCATCATCTAAATGTTGTTAATAGGCAATACGCAATCTTTGTAATAGATAGCATGAGGTGTGCTTTCTTGAAGCATCATGTCATTTCGACTGTTCCTAAACAAGCATAAAGCATGAGTTGATAAAGTAATTCACTTTTGTTTTGTCCCATTATTCTTCAATTAGGCTAGCCTTTTGTAGACCTCATCACATAATTGGCAATCCCAAATATATCAAAAGATAGTCTCTTATGGTGACAAATGGCATATCATGTTGAAAGAATACCATGACTAGTAATGTTACAATAACTAAAATTAGAAATGTCGAAGAAAACCACACGCAAGGTTCACCTTGGATATAAAGTAGCTACCAAGTTTCCAAGATCTAATTGACTCTGCCACATCATGATTCATGGAAATCAACCTTTGGTTTCAAGCACTGAAGCAGTTGGAACGTGTCAAGTTTAACAAGTGAAAAGGTCATGATATGGTTTCATATAAATGCCTGCTCGCTTCAATCTCTTATCTTTTTTTGTTGATCAAAAGGCTAGAGTAAGGGTTGAATTTTTTGGATAATAAGATGATGATGGCATAAAATTTGACCATTTGCGGGAAAAAAACTATGTGAGGCACCAAGCAATCTGCATCAGTAAAAAGAAAACATGAGCTTGAGAAGCAGAGCACCACATGGGAAAACTCTCTATTGGAGGATTGGATTTTAGTCTCAAGTATTTTTCAAGTTCCTGTGTGATCATAAGATTGCTCTGGATCTTTTGCATCACCATTTGATCCTTGGCTCGCTAAAAATTAGTTCTGAAAGAGATATAAAAACCTACTTTACCCATTGATGCTTTCAAGTCGTAGCTTTTTGGCTGTATCAAGCTGAACATAAGCTACTTTAGCCTAGCTTGCATTCAGCATGCTTATTTTTCGATCTCAGGCTAAAAATTCTGGCTAGTGCTGAACCCATCCATTAATGAGCGAGCTAGCATCAATTCATCAAACTAGATTTCAAGTCGAACACGAGCTATTCAGATCAAGCTCATTCGTTCGACAACCCTATTTTTTGGTTCATAAAAATTTAGGTGGCCAATATTGTTAGTTATGGAATGGATATATTACAAGGCTTGAAACTAGTACCCTTTTCGTGTGGTATCTTAACTTTTAGATTTATAGGCCCACGGTCTTATTCATGGGATTGGGCTTACAACTTGACTGGGCCAAGTGCTGAGTCTGGCCTGAGCCATGGCATTTTGCGTATTTGGGCCTGGAGTTTAACTCAGTTGGGCGATAGAGCCCGAGGAGGCCCAACCCCAGTCCGGTCCATTATGAGCCCTAGCGAGAGGTACAATTAACCGGTCTAACCAACCAACAAATGCAGCCCTCCTTTTGTTTCCATGGTCACTATGGATCCTACCTTTACCATACACAGAGCCATTTCCATGGTCGTAAACTTCAACGCATGCATCTCTACCTTGGCATAGAGTAAGCCAGAGAAAAATGGAAAATTACCACTTTCGAGATTCCTTTGCTGCTCTCTCTCTCTCTCCTTAAGGTGAATTTTGATGGCAATTTGTCCGCTAGTGGAGGAGGCATGGGTGTTGCCTTTGTGATTAGGGATCACGAGTCCAGGCTGATTGCGAGACGCACCTGTGAGTCATCTGTTCTGGGGATGGAACTTAGAGCCGCATGGGAGGGGATCTCCTATGCGAGGTGAGTTCTGGAGGCCCGTTGCATCATTCTGAAGGAGGACTTAATGCAAGTGGTTGAGTGGCTTCTACAGGAGGGGTTGGGGGCTCTTGATCATCCACTTTTAGAGGATGTCCGGTGGTTACTAGGAGAGTGCGATGTCTTTAGTGTTGTACATGTATTTCGGAAGGCGAACAAAGCTGCTGACTGGATCGTCTATTTGGAGAGACTTTCTGGATCCAGTGCGTTCCCGTCCCTCCACTGCCGTGGAGTATTTTGTCTTTTGATTCAGTTGGCCATGCTCACGTGAGACTAGTGTGAGCTACCGGTGTACCAAAAAAAAAAAAACAAATGATCTTTCTTCTATCCCATACCTAGGTTGGGATCTCATGTATGTCATTTGGATATGTTGGGCATCTCGTGCATTTGTTGAATATTACACATACTATCGTCCTCCCTGTAAAAGAACTCGGGCGATTAAAAGTTCTAGTAATTATGACTAAAAGTATCACAATTACTATGAGGAAGTGTGATGCCCGTATATAATTCATTATGTGAATCTAGATCTAGGTTCATATTTCCACCAATAGGCATAACACCGCTATCAATCTTAGATGCTAAAATTTTTCTTGGAATGACCTATCATGGAGAACTGTCCAACTATTTACTCAACTGATTACAGCCAAAATATTTGACCCAATATGACCGATAGCAATAACATAGAATTCATTATGTTATTTTCATATGGAATTTTGCTACCAATTTAGAATTTTATTTCCTACCCATCTTCGCTTGAGTGCTTCTATCAACAATCACCATATCTTGATTTTTTTTTAGTTTGGGTGTGGAGGAAACCAAACAAAGATCTTTAATTTTAAGGAAAAATACAATAAGACCCTCTCAAGCTTTTGTGTTTTGCACTTAGCCCCCTCCATGCTTAAAATATTTTAATGTGAGCTACCAAATTAACATCAATCTAATCCTTCGGTCCATCTCCATTAGCTAGTCTTCAATAACAGAAAAAAAAAAGCATCATACCTTGAACTTTGCTAGAATCCCAACAAATGCATCTTAAAATTTGCAAAAAGAAACTCAAAATGCACTTGGCATCTAAACTAAGAAGGGAGAATGGGAAACAGGACTGCCACCTCCATTGCTATCGATGGTGGCGGCGACACCAATTCCACCTCCTCCAGACCACCACTACCACCTCCAATCCAGAATCCTCACTCCTATTGGTGGTGAGTTCTTAAACTCCTTGCCCAACTACATTCTCATCATTTTATAAAGTGCTGTCCCAGTCAGAGAAGAAGGGTGGTCGAAAGGAATAGAAAAGTTCGAGTCACAAACTCTCTTCGGGTGAGAGTAACCCTTACAATTTCCCTACGAAAATACTAGGAAAAAAACTCCTCTCCTTCCCCTTCCGGACTCTCCGTTTATATTCTATCATTCATCCCCATAACTCCTGACGTGAAGTCCGGGCCTCCACTCATCAAACTCCTCAGCATCACTCATCAACTTTCCCACGTCCACCCCTTGCTTCGGAGCCCACGCCCCACATCCTCCTACGTCTTCGCTTCGGAGCCCATGCATGGCTCTCCCTCTAGCGTTGTCCCACTTCCGACTTCGAACTTCCTCTCACTCGCAACTGCAAACGGCTTCCCTCTCCCAGTGTCACGAACTTCCCGCTAGCGACGGACCCAGGTGCATGACCTGTCATTGTGCTTCCTCTCGCTCCCAACCCCATTGCTGCATGATCTTCTTCCTCCTGCGAACTCGGCGCTGTATTCCACGTGTCAACCATGCGGTCGATGGCTACCCAAATAGCGGGATCCATCATGCTGCTATTAAGATCAGTGACCCTTTCGTTTTAGATGGTCGTAAGATAATATCTATACTATCCTGTCATCCCTATCAAATCATGCAGCAAACTGGACATATCCAATTTCATTCATGTGTTGAACCATGATTTCTAATAACTTACAAACTAGATTAACAAATGGATTGCTACTGTCGCATGCAACAAAATTGCATACCTTGTTCCTCGCTTCAATCCAACTCATCCCTTCATCTTTGTTGCTCCCCATCCCTCTTTCAATGACCCCTGCGAACTCTTCCATTAACTTCCAGCATCATTTCTTTTCAAGAATGCGATAGAAGTGTTTGATCCCTTTTGCTTTAAAACCACAATCTTTTGAGCAGCATTCTGTGCGTCTTATTCATGTAGTTGTGAGAAAGTCCAATGCCAGGCACCTCGCTTCCACCATTCCAAGTCCAATGCCAGGCACCTCGCTGCCACTAATCGAGGTTGTATCATGGGTGTGTGGACGTATATTTAGTCCCATATCGGTTATTTGTTAGGTAAATCTTGAGTACTTATACATGATCAAGGAACCTAAATAATACCTTCCGGCCAGCCTTTTTGGAACAGGTTCTGGGTTGCTACAAATGGTATCAGAGTGGATCTGCTCCATAACCTATGTGAACTAGGAGACACTGCTGTCTCCAATCAATAAGGAGACGGCATATACTTCTCGAGGCGTCGTATAGCGGAGGTCATTGTTGATGAGGACCTTGGCATGGATTTTTTTGAAGCTTGGTACGCTATTATTATATTATATTATTATTTTAATACTAATATTTATATTGATTAGAAAAATAAGGTGCATAGAAATAATATATTAAATAATTTCATAACATAAGTATAAAATACAAATTTCTATTTGCATTATAATTATAAAATATATATATCATAAATACTATATATAATACTAATATAATAAAATGATTATATTAAAATATTATTTTTTAACTGAATTGAGGAATATTTTTTCCTCTTTGATCATATAATCCTACTATGATTTAAAAAGTAAATATAATTTAAAATTCTGCCATGTAAGGTCAATATGGTAAAATTAAATACGATGATCTCATCGTCTCAATTCACATTATTTTTGGTCATGGGTTGATCATCTACCACCGAGGTGGTAGCACGGTTGGAACAAGGTTAAGATTCTACTGGAATAGCTCAGGTTCGAAATACATGGGCGTCGATTAAATGCGGGGATCGGATGCCTTCCACCTGATTTGCCCGGTAGAGTTGCCATTTGGTCTGCCGGTACTTAGGTAGTGCTGGTGTGACGTACTTATATAAAATTTGTTTGCCCGTATCAAACATTCTCCCTCAAGGATGAGGCCCAGTGGGGGTTGCTACGCGAGTGAGGTTCTCCTCACCTCCTTCTTCATTTTTTCCAAAAAAAATAAATAAATAAAATAAAATAAAAAGAAAAAGAAAAAGAGGAAAAGGGTTGATCATCTCATATAAATTTATTTTTATCTCTCTCGCTTGCGTCCCGTCTCTCGTAAGTCTCGTCCCGGGTTAAACCTTTTCAGTCTCTGCCTCCTTCCGCCGCCTCTCTCTCTTTCCCTTCAAAACCCTAGGCTTGGGGTTTCTTCTCGAAGCTCTCTCACTCGTCATGGAGGGCGTCGAGATGGAGGGCGAGATGCCCTTCCTCCCGGAAGACGAAGCCGCTGGAGAAGATCTCGCCGCCGGCGTCCTCGCCCGGTTCCACAGCTCCATCAGGGACGACCACCAGCACCTCTGCGCCGCCGTCGGCACCATGGTCCAGGCGCTGAAGGATCAGGGCATTCCCCTCACGCCCGTTGCCTACTTCGGCGCCACCGCCTCGTCCCTCGACCGCCTCTCCCGTGACTTCGCCTCCGGCTCAGACCCCGTCGCCACCGCGCTGCTCTCCTTCCTCTCCATGGCTCTCCCCAGTGTTCCTCCCGCTGTCCTGAGGAGCAAAGGAGCCTCGGTTTCCGATACCCTGGTTCGGATTCTAGGGTTTGGGTCGCTGCCGGAGGGTGGTGTGAAGGCTGGGTTGAAGTGCGTCTCTCATCTCCTCGTGGTCGGAGACAAGGGGAACTGGACGAGCATTTCCACTCTCTATGGAGTGCTTATTGGGTTTGTCACGGATCACCGGCCGAAGGTACTTTGAAAACTTTATTGCTTTTTGATTTTCGAGTTGTGTATTTCTTTCTGATCCTACGATTGTTGCATTGAAAACCTCTTCTTTTCTCCACTCTTTTATGCTTGTTTGATTTTTTGCGGTTTCCATGCATTAAAAAGTTTTTTTTTTAAATATTTTATGTTGTCCTATTGTAGTGTACAAAACAACAAATTTATCAAGCTTTATTTGCCTATGATGAGAAATCTGATATTTCTTAAAAAGTGTCAAAACAATACGCAAGCCATGTGTTAGTTTCATGAATTCATTTTGAGATGTAATAAGTTGGAATATTGAGAATTTTTGTGAATTTAGCTGCGTAAGACTGTCATCAACATCTAGCTTATTCACTCCTACTCGATAATTTATTGAAAAATTGCATTGTACATGATGTTTGTGGTCTTTGTGGGCACTAGGAGTAGAGTTGATGTTGGTTTAACAAATTTCCTACATGTTTTAAATGTCTCTTATTTGGTTTTGCATGACAAACTTTGTCACAAGCCAAGGACTTGTTTGGTTTGTGGGAGGAGGGGGGAGAGTGGGATCAATGGAAAAATGGAGAGATGCTTCATGTTTGGTTGGAGTTTTTAAAGAAGAGAAATGAGAATGTAACTTTTTCATGGGAATAAGATTTCCATATTTCATGGGAAAGAAGAACCCATATGGGACATAGGAAAGTCCAATTTCCACTGGTTGGGAACTAGGGCAATTTTTTTCCAAAAGTGCCCAGATAGAATGGTGTAAAATCTTTCTCTTGATTGAGGATTTCACATGTATTTAACCAAACATAAGCCACTCTGAAATGTGCCACCCAACCAAACATGCAAAAACCACTTTTCCAGGCATCAATTTTTCCCAAACAACATTCTGATAAGAGAAAATTCTTCCCGCAACCCAAATGAGTCCCAAATGGTATCAAGAATTACATACTTGTGCGCTCATATATGTAAGCAATAGCATGTTGGGTCTTTGGATTATGTGATTGACAGATAGAGGATTCTTTTTACCTGTTAGCCTTTTGATCTTTCTTGTTTTATTCTTCTGTAAATTTAACAGGGAAATTAAATGATTGTATCATTTTTATTTTGATTACTTGGCCTTATTGTGCTTCTTATTATTTTCTTTCTGCTTGCTACTAATAAGCTTTTTTAAGATCATTTTATTCTCATCGTTTTCTGTTGGGTGGATGATGCAAATCACTTATTTTTCAAAAAGGCTACTTGCACAAAGTTAATATCAGAAGGTTGTCACTGGGGGTACTTTATTAACTTTTAAGGGCACAGTGTAACATGGGTAAATGTTAAATGGATGAACTGCAGGTCAGAAAGCAGTCTCATGTATGTCTGCGGGATGTACTTCAAAGGTTCCAGGGGCTGTCAGTTCTGGTGTCGGCAAGTGAAAGAATCACAGCCATTTTTGAGAGGTTTCTTCTGCTTGCTGGTGGATCTAATCCTACGAGTTCAGCTGCAGAGAGAGAAAGGCCCAGGGGAGCTATGGAGGTCCTATATATTTTGAATGCTTTGAAGGACTGTATCCCTCTAATGTCAATGAAGTCTACAAATGTTATTCTAAAATACTGCAAACCATTGTTGGATCTGCGGCAGTCAGTTGTTACAAGTAGTATATTGGAGATTTTACACTCTCTCTGCAGCAGTCCAACTTCAGAGGTTGCTCCTGAAGTGTTGCTAGATCTGCTGTGTTCATTAGCATTATCCATTACTGATAAGGAAAAATCAGCAGATGGGATGGCATCAGCAGCACGCTTGCTCAATGTTGGTATAAAGAAGGTTTACCAGCTAAACAGGCAAATATGCATCGTGAAGCTTCCTATCACATTTAATGCCCTTGGAGGTTGGTTTAGCTTTCAGCAGTTCGTTTTTTTGGATTTAGACTAGATTATTTGGTAAATAAAACGATCAATTTGTTATTCTATCACCTGACAGAGATCTTAGCCAGTGAGTATGAGGAAGCCATATTTGCTGCTACAGAAGCTTTAAAGGGTTTGATAGGCTATTGCCTTGATGAAAGCCTGGTCCAGCAGGGTGTTGATCAAATCAAGACTAGTGATGGAGGGACAAGAAAATCTGGACCAACAATCATTGAAAAGATTTGTGCCATCATTGAAGGCTTCCTTGGTTATCGCTATAATGCAGTCTGGGACATGTCTTTTCAAGTTCTTTCAACAGCCTTTGATCAATTAGGTACCCTTTTTAATTGGTATTTCCTTCTACATGCAAGCCTTCAATAAATGTAGCTGCTAAATTAACTAAATTAGTGAGAACTCATAATACTTATGTCCTTTGTCATTTAATAGAAAGTAGATGCATGCCTTGTCTAGAATCTGACATAATTTTTGCTATGAATAATTGACTAAGCTATTGCTAGTGATGGCTTCAGATGCACTTGAAACGGAGTTCCAATTTAGTCACCTTAGATCAAGTAACTAATAACATCTATTTCTATATATGCATCAGAATATTAACTTTTGCTATCAAAATTCATCTAATTAAATTTTGGGTCAGCTTCAACCTTTTTCACCATTTCCATCTTTATGTACAGCTAGTTGTCTATGAATGCATATTACATGCATTTATCACATTTCTGAATTTGCAAGTAAAATCAAAAACAGGTGTAAAACCTATCACGAAAATTACACTTTATGCACATTAGTGGAGAGCAATACAAGTTACTTCAAAATAAATAGACTATGTTGCTTGAGAAACATCAATGTACTTATGAAATTGCACACCGTGAGCTTGAACAAGTTTGAGTAGGCCTGCTCTTAGATCAGTAAGTTTTAAAAATCATACTTACAGGATGGTTCATATTGGTTGAGACTCTAAACAGCCAAATTTTGCTCCATCCGGCCATGAGAATTATTCTTTGATTTGACCTGGATTTTTTCCTTATGGTCCAACTAGTTTCATCAATTATAGCTGGTGATTATTAAAGGTTTTAAGTGATCTTAATTTTTATTTTTAACTAACATGATTAGATGAATAAGGGAGATGAAACAAGCTAAAAGAGGGGAGGGGGGGGGATAAATTTATCATATCAACTGAATGAATTAATATTGCATCGTTTAGTTTTAACTTAATTTTTATTTTTTGTACATGCATGTATTTACTTATTCATGCATGCATATGGTAACCACATGCAATGTTGCACACAGACACACATCTATCTATACTAAAAATAACAGTTTTGAATTTGGAGAATATTTCCTTCTGATTTTATCCACCATTTTTTCTACCAAATATACCCTTACACTCTTCTTATAATACATAACTAATTGCTAGTTAAATGATCCATGGCATTCAATTAAAAAAAGGGAATACTGAAATCCTAGCTGTTAAAAAGGGGAAAAAATAATTGTATCCTAATCGCTATTTTTAGGGAGGCAAGTTTCTTGAGCTCTCTTCCTCTTTGATCCAAACCTAGGTCTATGCTAATTCATTTGTTTTTAAGGGTGACAACACAAGGAAAAAAATAGAGATTCCCCTATTATTTTTAAATTTTTTATAATAATTTAAAACTTTATACTTATTTTGTTTAGGATGTTCATTGCATGTGTCTGGTTGCTAGGATATTAAAGTAAAACTTTAGATTGGTACTTTTTGAATCATATATTTTTTCTAACATATTTTTCTTCTTTGCCCCTTAGGAAAAATGCTTGGTGCATGAGAGTCCATAAAGCTGATCCCAATTAGTTGTGCCCAGGCTGGATTATTATATCTAGGGTATCATTATGAACAGATGCAATTTTGAAATGCATGATTGAATTTTTATAAAATTTGTCTAAAAACTATTATATCTTATAATATATGTTGGCAAAATATTCCATGTTAGTGTTGTACTTGAGTTATATATAATATATTGAAAAAAGTACTTGGGTTGTATGCAAAATGGTAGTGCCAAGATGGTTAGGCAAACACCTCAGTAGCTGCATAGAACATTGAAGTCGAGGTGGATACCTACTAGATTTACATTTGTCTGGGTAGGTTGCAGGCCTAGATGGTCTGTACCTTACTACCTTGGTAGTGAAGCATGAAATCTCTCTAAGAGTGTCGGTGGCCTTTTCATGTGCACCAGGGTAAACTGCTTGAGCACTTTCTCAATGCCCATGATAACACCGAGCATAAGTGGTGGGTCCTCTCAAAGCACTTAGGCTAATTTTTGGAGAGGACCCTTTCCAAGCTGGTTTGCCATCTGTTTCTCTGTCACAATTGTAGGTACAATACTTGGTACAAGTATTTGAAGCCTTGTTTCAGTAGATTTGGTTAACATTTTGTGGGGTAAAATCAGTAACTTTTTTTATATCTCAATATTGTTTTTTAAATTAATTTCCATGGCGGGTGATTTGATTAACCTTGTCTGTATATGGAGGGGGGAAGACTTTTCTTGTTTTAGAGATTGATCCAGTCGTTAAATTCCCCTGTGGACTCCAAAATATTCATTCAAGTTATCCTCATTATATTCTGTTTCCCACCTTTTTCCTTTATCAACTTTAATTTTGCAGTGGCCAATCAATTAGGATCCCTATCCTGTAATAGAAAATTACAGTTTGGTATCAAAGAAAGCTCCTTCATTGTTTTCAGTTTTCACAAAGAAAGCTCCTTCATCATTTTCAGTTTTCACAAAGAAAGCTCCTTCATCGTTTTCAGTGTTCGTGATACTAAAACTCATGGCTCTATAGGATGCGGAGTCCTCTAGAATCAATTTTGTATGATCTCTTTTCACTAACCATGAAGAGATCTGTTTTTCTTTTTCTTCCTCTTTGTTTCTCATTCATTTATCTTTGTAGCACGAGCCGTGTGAAAAAGCATGCATGTTGAAGATTTTTTTAAAAAAGGGTCTTGATCATTACCAAGATCCCATGTACCACAACATTTTGGCACTTGTGAATAAGGATTGGAAAAATCTCCTCATCCCACCATCTTCACCCATGAGGCAAAGAAAGATGCTTCCTTATACCGAATATCTTGATCACTGTTGTTTAGCAATTCAAGATTTTCACTAGGCTTTGTGGTTCATTAAAAATGATTTCATTCTAGAACTTCTTTAGAATGCTGCTCTACTTATTTTTGACCTATCATTCTTAATGGGGAACATTCAGGGGAATCTTCATATTATCTGATGGCCGGAGCAGTTAGGAGCCTTGCAGATGTACAGAAGTTGTCGGACGAAGACTTTCCTTACAGAAAGCAGGTAGTTTTTTTTTCCATCCATTGCATTTGCTAATGTCCATTGTTTCTTTCTTCTTTCTCGTTGTTTTGGAGAAACATCCTTTCTTTCTTCTCAAAATTGAGGTGTTACACCATAAAAATTTTTGATGTTTATTTTGTCTCTTTAATTCCAAAACTATATAAATTTCGGTTAGTCAAATTTCAATATGAGTTGTAGCTATGCAAGGTGGCAAAAAAAACTAATAGTTCAATATTCTTAGATTTTATTTGTATCGATATAATTATGCTCATACATGACATAGATGTAAGGGAGATCAAATCTAGACGGCTTTGTGAAAAAGTTGGAGGATAATTTTGAAATTTGCTATTCCTAGTTTGGAGTTTGAACCTACTTATAACTTAAAAAAAGGTTGCTGATGCCTTGCAAAGACGTTAGGGAAGATGAAAGTAGTCTTACTTTTATAAGCGACTTCACCTGTTATGCAAGGATTAATGCTGTAAAAAATTCTTCATTCGCAGATTTTAGTTTCCAAATTGTACACATAATGAAGTAAGCTGACAAGGGTATGCAATCTTATCCTCTTGACCTACAATGTTGGTGCATTGGATGGGTAGATTTTTGTTGACATCCTATTACGTCCACTACTAGGTGGTTTCGTACTGAGTGTTAGCATTGAAAGTGCAAAACTTGGAACCGAAAAAAAAAGAAGAAAGCATACATGTGCCTGCACAAACTTCTATTATGTATATGCGTATACAGTGAGAAACAAGATCCACAATCTTGGTACTGGATACCATATTGGTACCTTATTGGTTCAGTACGGTATGGTATGCATTCGTACTAAAATAGCTTTTTAAACATTTTTCTCAATTTTTATCTTGATACGCCTTGGTATAGGTTGGTACGCACCTCAGTATATCTCGATATGAGATGGTACAGGATCTGTACCGTCCCAAACTTGAGCTTCGTACCGGTTCTCTCTCTGTACGGTACGGTATGTCCCATACCGAGTGCTCGGGGCGGTACATTAGACCATAGCGAGGAAAAAATGTGGCTACATTTGACTTGAGGGCAAAGTTGGTTGTAACAAAGATCCAATTTGAAGTCTCCCTGTTGTAGACAATGGTCTTTAGTGTCTAGCACTAAAATGCTTCGAAACTAAAATTGAAATCATATATTTTGGAAATTGCTTGTTTAAGCATCTGTCTCAAGATGGACAGTATTGATAGCACAATATAATGTTTTGATTTAGCTTATGGATTAGAAGCATCCAAATAATAATTCAATTTAATGTATGTGCCTAGATCTAGATCAAATGGTATGTAATATCAATTTATATAGCCTACTAGATATATTAACATGTTAGCTTTATTAGTTCCATCTATTTTGGGATAACTTGGATGCACAAGAGATCTTTGAAATATACGACATTTAGTTTGTTAAGCATTTTAGATGCGATAGATCATCTTCAATGGTGTGGGTATCTTCAATGCGATAGATCCCCCCCCCCCACAAAAAAAAAAAAAAAAAAAAAACACACACACACACAACAACAACAACAAAAAAGAAAAACAAAAAAAGGAACCCCCAAAATACAGGCAGATATATTCAAAGACAGGTTATTCATTTGCAATGACAGTTTATGATGTTTTGTTATACAATAAAGCAATTCTGATGAGGGTGATTGTCTACTTAGACCTTGTGAGAGCAGATATGAGGGTGCTGCAACTACAATTGGAAGATAGCGAAGAGCAAAATCGAAATAACGGTTCAAGTAGTTGGAAAATCATAATGGGTTATGTTTCAGGTGGACATAATACTTGGGTCCATATGCTGAAAATTTTATTGAGTGAATGCTTAGGTCACTTGGCGATTCTGCCATGCAGTTAGAGTGAATTTGGCAAAGTGGTGCATGCTGCTTAATTCAAGGCGGTAAAGCACTTGTATGTTGATAATCTGCTTGGAGGTGTTTGCTGGCTTGGAATTGTGGTCCAGATATAGCCCATTAGATCACATCTGTAAATAGCTTAAAGTCTGATTAGTCATTATTTATCGTCTCAAGTCTGGCCTTCAGTATAAAAGCATCTCTCATCATGCATTTTTGTCACCCTGAGCCTGCTTTTCCATGCCTGTTGCTGTGGGTATATATTTTTGCATTCTGGTTGCTCACCCATGTTCCTAGACTTGGCACCATCTTTAAAAAGGCTACCCATTCAGTTAGCAGAGATGGAAGATGGCCATGTCATCTTAAGAGTATGGTTAAAATATGTTGTAGTGGATTGTTTGAAAGCTTCCATTGCAATTGCTTGATCAATTCTTTCTACTCATGATGCTTCTTTAGTCCTCTCCTCTCAGCTTTACCAGCTCCTACTTTGTGGTCAAACTCATTCAAGGCTGTTGGTCTGCAAGAGTAATTCTTGCTTTGCACCCCTTCAGTATCGTATCTTAAGTTAGAATATAATTTGGGGTGCTAGCTGATGCAGATCTGGGGTATATTAGATCTGCAATCAAATCTGCCAAATTGAGATATTTTTATTATTATTCATTAATCTGATCTCATGAAAATAACCTGGAATCTGGAAAATAGCACTATAACTATGAAGAAACTATGAGAAGAGGGTGAAGGTAAATGCATTGAGAGTTAAGTTGGCATCTGCTGGGCCCATAATTGTTTGCATATCTGTAGAAGTTCAATGGAAAATATTTGCTCTTACATATAATGCTCATCAATTCCTTTAATATTGTATGATTAGATGTGACTTTAAAAATATACTTAAGATGTTGACTGTCTTGTTTCTGTTTTGTGGGCTTACTTTGTCAACCTGCAGCTTCACAAATGTGTTGGCTCAGCCCTTGGTGCCTTGGGACCCGATGCATTTTTATGCCTTTTGCCTCTCAATCTGGATGCTGAAGATATATCTGATGCTAATGTTTGGTTGCTTCCTTTATTGAAGCATTACATAGTTGGTGCCCATTTAGGATATTTTACAGAAAAGATTTTGGAAATTGTCAGAAGACTACAGCAGAAATCCCTGAAGGTACTAATCTTTTCATGTAATAAGTTGATGCCTTTCTTCTAGGTAGTCCTATAATAATGAAAATTTGTTATGCCACAGCTTGAAAAGGAGGGACGGGTTTATTCAGCTAGGAGTGCAGAAGGCCTTGTATATTCACTGTGGTCTTTGTTGCCTGCCTTTTGCAACTTTCCTGTTGATACTAGCAGTAGCTTTAAAATTCTTCAGAAAGTGTTATGTCGTGCACTTCGTCAAGAGCCTAGTCTGCGTGGCATAATATGTTCCAGCCTGCAGGTCTCATGTTCGTGATCCAGATTCGAATATTTAATAGCATAAAATGTGGCTTCTTATCTTGTTTCTTTCTCTGTTTATTTGCATGTGTAGATTCTGATTCAACAGAACAAGGACATACTATCTGGAAACTCTGTCGTGTCTGATGATGAGATAAGCAAACCTGAAAGAAAAGCAAGAGATCACTATACACTTGATGCAGCGGACAAAAATTTGATGGCAATACGGTCATTTTCTATAGAGTTTTTCTCAGTTTTATCTGAAGTCTTCTTGACATCTTCAAAAGAAAGTGGTGGATGCTTGCAGGTACATTGTTTTCTTACTTTCCCAATTAACATATATGAGATCTCTTATTTGGCATTGAGTGCAATTGAGCTGCTCGCTTTGTTTCTCAGTATAATATATGGGTATCCATCTGTTGATAGCATCATCAGAATTTGATGTATCCTGTTTTTCCATTCAAAATTTTACAGATCTCATGTGCTTTTAGATCTGAATGTTAGAAACTGGTCATATGAATGGGCCATATGGATTTATCCTGGTATATATCACCCATATCTAACTTTCCAGGTTTGGGTAGACCACAGTGTAGATCAATACAAGATATTCAAGACTATAGTATTGTATGAGAGGTTGCTTTTTTTACTAGCCGGTAATTAGTTTATATTCCATCATTTAAGCATGGCCATTTTTTTACTTTCCTGAAGCTGTAAACATAGCTTGGGAACTCTCCAACTGCAGCTTCTTTAGAAATAGGACTTTCGTGCCATCCAGTCTTAAAAGTAGTATATGTCATATTTGTGCCCCTGTTTGTTGTGCTTTTGGTATGTTAACTTTCAGAAAGTGAATATTGTGTTCCCCTACCTTCCAGTGTGCAATCCACGAGTTTGCTTCCATATCAGATGAAAAGGTAGTCAAGAAATTCTTCATGACTACTATGCATAAGCTGTTGAAGGTGACTCAGGAAGTGATTAAAATGAAGCAAGATAACAATTCTAACTCAATGCAAATTGACAATTCATCTGACGAAGTGTCACTCTCACATTCAAGGTATTGACTTACTATGTTTATTTTTAGAAGTTTGCTCGAAACTAGTTCATCAAAACCTTAATTGGATTTGTGCAATATTTGATGCTGCACCTTTCATCTGATTGCAGGGCCCTCTTATTGGACTTGGCAGCTGCACTTCTGCCAGGTCTGGGTAAGCAAGAGATTGGTTTATTTTTCACTGCTATCAAGCCTGCGTTCCAGGTGCTTCAATGTTTGAATACTAGTTTACTTGTTTGATCTCCAGATTATATGCTTGTAATGACATTGAGTAAGATTTGATAAATTCCAGGATGAAGAAGGGTTAATCCAAAAAAAAGCATATAAAATTCTTTCAATCATGCTCAAGGTTTGACTTTGTTCTCAATATCTGAAATAATAAGCATTTTCCAAAACTTGCGAAGATATCATTAGTTATGTTTGATTTGTGATTGCTAAAAAAAAAACTAATTATATCTATTGATATTCATGTCAATGTGTGTGGTCAGGAATGTGAAGGATTTCTTTCAAGTAATCTGGATGAACTACTTGGGTTGATGATAGCGGCATTGCCTTCTTGTCATTGTTCAGCTAAACGCCACAGACTTGAGAGTTTATATTTTTTGATTGTCCGTATTTCAAAGGTTGGTGATGATAATATTTTTGTTTTGATCATTCTGAATTTAAATGCATGTTGATAATTATAGATTCATCATCTTGGAATTCATTTGACTAAAAAAGTACTGGAAACTGAAAAATTACTTTGTTTGCAGGATCCATCAGAACAAAAGAAGAGGGACATTATCAGCTCCTTCCTCACTGAAATTTTACTTGCTTTAAAAGAGGTATTAATAAATCCCCTTACAGGAAACTTATCCTCATCTTGTCATCATCATCATCATCATTTTTATGGCTGATTCCTGTTTACAGTATCTACATATATATAGAAGTCCAACTGGTTTGTTCTACAATTGGCTGAATGCACTGGCACATACTCATTACTTACAAAGTCCTCTTAAGAACAGTGGGGAGGTTTCTAGATTGTCAAAAGTCATTCCTCTGTTTATTTTGATTTAGCATCTGCCTAATACCACTGTTTATGTAAGAGTTATCCGTGCATCAAATGTAGGACAACTACATGCTTGACAAACAGTTGCTAGTTCTTACTTTAAACAGTAAGAGCTGCATGAGGATCTTAACTCCTTAAATATATTAAACCATGCTACTGTATATTGCATACTTGTGGGTGCCTTGTTGATCTTATAGAATGATCGTTTGCTTAAGAGCATGCACAATATTGAGAGGAAGGCATAGGAGGGTACAGAAATATTACCTTGTTAGACTATAGGTATTTGGAAATTTTGTAGGGATTTTTCTATTTTTAGAAGATGCATCTTCTCATTATTCTCTTAATGTTACAATTTGGATGTTTGATTCCAATACCCTTCTTTGAAAGCTTCATCGATGGTCACTTGACCAGATGCTGTTCTCTCCTTTTCTGATGCTTTCTGGGATCGAGTTTGTATTGGTGAGCACGCAATTTTGCAAGTAGTTCGATGCATATAATATATTCTACAGAAACACAATAGTTAAATTGAAAACAAATTTTGAAGCTCTTATTAGCATTGCAGCTGGGATATATTCAATTCCATGGGAACCTTATTGGACTTTTTTGGGGTAGCTTGGTGATTTATCCTTGCAGTGGAATTTTAGGAAACAGCTTACTAGTTTGAGAATGAGAAGGGGAGTATACTCCCTTGCTAGCCATATAAAGTCTGGATTCTAAATTTGTACTGAAGTATGGGTGTTATTAGGTTCTTAAGGTAAAATCATAGCTCATAGTGTTTAATACACTGAAGACTCTCCTCTGAAACTTAAACCTGCATTTGATGTTGTATGGGTGGAGCTGGCTAGTGGGAAATTCTTGTGCTAGGTAATTGATCTTTTTCAGAAAATGGAGGCAATGTTCATGGTTTTGTTTGCTGGCTTGACGTCTATTTGCATATTGGTCAATAGCTGGGTTTGCCAGGATGCTTTCTTTCTTCTATTTCCTGGGCTTAATAGGCCCCATTTGGTGCTTACCGGTACCGAGGATTGCTAAATGGAGTTGGTGCTGTGGCTTTGTTGCCACGGCTTGCAATTGCCCATCGCTTAAGCAATTGTTGGTTACTGTAGGGTCTTGCCTGCTGGGTTTCTTGTTTGCTTTCTATGAGTGCATGACTGTTTCTTGCCGTGACCTGATTTCTTCCCTGCAGCTGCTGGACCTGCTTACTTGCTGCGGGTTTGGTTAGCCTTTCTCTGATCTTCTTTATTTTATTTTCCAGTTCTTGCTGGCCAGACTAATAATGTGATAGTGCACCTTCCACCTTAAGTAAATTTATTTAGGCTGTATGGGTGTATGGATAGTTCAGAAGGTTATAAATGTTTTGAGGTTTATGTTGAGCAAATAGAGATGCTGACTTCGTAGCCACCTGTTAGGCAATGTATCTTCACACAAGCTCATGCATAAACTTCCCGTGAAAATTTGGATCCAATCATGTACCTGCAGTAAGTATAATGCATAGTGTGTGCATGCACACGTGTACTCTCTGAATTTTCTGTTTGCATGTACATCTCTTTTCTAATGTTACATATTCCTTTTTTATTGTTAGGTTACATGTCTGAGTTGTCGTTGACCATCCCTTATGGATGATATGAATGTGTATGCTCATTTTTTGCGCAAAATGGGTAGATGCTTTGCATACATAGTTGATTGTGGATTCTCTATGCAGGCTAACAGAAAAACAAGAAATAGGGCATATGACTTGCTTGTTGAAATTGGCCATGCATGCGGAGATGAGGACAAAGGCGGGCAGGAAGAAAATCTACTACAATTTTTTAACATGGTACTGTCAATCATATGCCTTTTCCTTGAATAATGTGTCCATTGGGGAGAACACAGATTTATCAAGCAGGGAAAGTGTTAATGCTAATTATGTTATGCTGGTAATTGCCCTGATCTCCCTCTATGGACTCAGATTGCTGGAGGTCTTGCTGGTGAAACACCACATATGATCAGTGCTACAGTAAAAGGGTTGGCACGCTTGGCGTATGAGTTCTCAGATCTCATCACTGCATCTTACAATTTGCTCCCATCTGCTTTTCTCCTCCTGCAAAGAAAGAATCGTGAGATAATCAAAGTACCTTTCTTTTCCCACATGAGTTTTGAGTACTCAATAGAAATCTGACTATTTTCTGATGATTATTTCTGGTTTTAACCACATACCATTTCCCCCTTCTTTTCTTCTCTAGTAGTTGGCTGAGCTCAATATCTGTTATACTTGCTGCAGGCTAATTTAGGTCTCATAAAGGTACTGGTTGCCAAATCTAAAGTGGACAGGTTGCAAATGCACTTGAGGGAGATGGTTGAAGGACTATTGAAGTGGGAAAATGACACCAAGACTCATTTTAAAGCCAAGGTATCTCTCTGTAGACATGTCTGGATATCAGTTTTGTAAATGACAGCTGAAGTCATGAATACTGATCACATACACACGGTCCTTATCTGAAGTCATGATTTTTCATTTGGCTTCATTTTGGATCAGCATGCCTGAGCCAAGTAACTATGCTGAACCAATGTTGGAGAACTTGTGACTCAGACTTTACTCACCCTCTAGTACTTTTTTGACTCAGGCGAGTCAGCTCGGTGACTCACATATACATACATACACATGCATATACATACATATATGTTAAACTCCTACAAATAACTAAAAAATATATTTGATTGATCTAAACGTTCACAATTAATTTGAATTTAATTTAATCTAGTACTCTAAGAATGAGGATGAATTTATTGATATTATAGATTCAATAGTGATATTTATGTGCAAAACCAAATGGGAGAATAGCATTACCAAAATGGTCATCCAAGATTCCCAGTTAGAATAAATCATGTCCATGTTATTTAGTCTAGGAAATATACTAACTTCAAATTAACACAACAAAGAAAACATTGAAGTCTTCAACTTCTTGCTTATCACTTGTCATTTAAGTAGCCTTTTAGAACACAAAAAATCAACCATTTCTAGCCGTGTTGGCAGATGAATAGGATCTCATTTTCACCACTTTCTTGACCCTCAACTCTTACAACCATGTCTCCGTGCCTCCTTGCTCTTGTTTGTCATCTACATTGTTGTCATCCTTTAACTCAGCAATGACTTGGAGTGACTTGACAATGATTTGGTCTAACTCGGTGACAACTCTATCTAACTTGGCCGAGTTAAGGTCTTGTGGTAACAATAATTAAGAACACGATGGCAGTTTATTTTTTCTTGATTCATCAATTTAACCGAGTTATCAACACTTGGCTAGGTTTGTTCATTTCTTAATATCAGCCCAGTTGTCTGGACTTTTGACTTGGTAACCTTAGTATTTGACTCGACTCGGCTGAGTCATGGGTTGACTCGCCGAGTTTTCCAACCTTGTGCTGAACTGATTTACTGGTTGATTTTAAATTTCATATATTCCTATTCCTTTTCGAGCAAAATCCCTTTTGACAATTTTATGAGTGAACTACTTGAGCTAATCAATTGAAACATTAATGCCACTTGATGGATTCATGTGCCATGGAGACATCAAGATATTCTATTTTTTCAATGGGTTATAATCAGTTGTCTGTTCCTTGCATTTTATGTCAGTTATTATGCTATTTTTTTCTGTGATGTTGATTGCACATTGCCGAAGGATTACATTATTAACCTCCTCTGAAGAAAGAGAAAAATGGGGAAATCAACAACTTAGCATGTCATAACACTCACTTCTGTTTCATGTTGTCAGGTTAAGTTACTCATTGAAATGCTGGTGAGAAAATGTGGTTTAGATGCTGTTAAGGCAGTGATGCCTGAGGAACATATGAAATTGCTGGCCAACATTAGGAAGGTAAAATTTCTTGGGCTTAATGATGCTCCTATTCTGATTATTGCAGTACACTTCCCTTAATTTTTAATATAAATGACAGACTAGGGAGCGGAAAGAACGAAAAGCCAGATCTGAAGCAGATTCAGAATCACTTCATTCAAGAACGACTATGTCCAGGTAGGATCTCTCATATAGCAGCTTTTAATTGCAGGTGTCAAGGTTTGCCGTACTGGTCGATACCGTACCGTACCGGACATACTGTATCAGTACTGAACCAATACATGGTACTTTATGTACTGATGCTTTATATGCTGAACCTTACCATACCGTACCATATTGCGTACCGACACTATAATAGAATGGTACCAGTATGGGGTTCGGTACTGAGACGGTGAACCTTGGCAGTTATACTTTGTGATGATATATACTAACAAAATCGACCAGACAATCCTCACCCTTACAAAAGACAGCTAACAGAAAATTAAGACCTTCAATAAAAAATGACCATGGACTAAAATGTCATTCTTGAACAAGGTAGAAACAAAGTTACCTGTTAATTTTATATTTGAAGTTGGCAAGGAAAAATTATAGCAATCCTACTTTCATTGGATGCTAGAAATTTAAGCATATGTTACCAAGTTTATATCCAGTAACATTTTAAAAGTGGGTCCAGTGTGAATGGGGCAACCATATTTTCATATCGTGCATTTGGAATGGTAACCACCCTCACTGTGATCCCATGTCATATTTTTGTTTGTCATATGATGCTACTATTCCATAACGGATGCTTTACTAATGTATGGATATGTTTGCTTAATTGTTTTCCTGTTTTCAGGCAAAGTAGATGGAACCATACTCGTATTTTCTCTGATTTTGGAGATGAGAATGGGGACGATGATAGTGATGCAGAACTTGGGGTAGCCAGTGCTTTTTGTGACCGACGGACCAAGGCTTTCTCTCTTCAAGGCTCAAAAGCCGCTTCTTTGAGGTAAAGAACTTTATTCATCTTTTATTCTTTTAAAAAAGAACGCTATAGATTAAACTTGTGCCACGCAAGGGAGAGATCGTTGGACCTGCATCCTAAGTTTTATTTGGGGAAATGCTTTATCTCCTGTAAAACCTCCATGAAGAGACTGCAACTCACAGTTTTTATGAACTGCCAAGGGCAAAATTTGGCAATTCAGCCCCAACCTGACAACTGAACTCCGAGAGACACTAAAAACTGGGTTTGGACCCCTTCAGTGGAGGTTGTTGGGGGAAACATAGCAACACTGTTTTATTTAGTATGAGGCAGAATTTGTTTGTTGAATGTGTGTAGTCGGTGATATGCAAATCGACCATACTGTTATGAGTACTTGTATGCAACTTCAAGAGTACAGAGTTGGATTTGCACAATTTAATGGAAAACAAATCATTATCACTATTGACACTGTTTTATCATGGTCAATTGGTTTCTGTATAGGTCAAGCCGAATGCGTCAAGCAACTAAGAGCTTGCCAGAAGATTTGTTTGACCATTTAGAGGCTGATCCACTTGACTTGTTAGATCGACAAAAGACTAGATCAGCCCTCCAGTCATCAACACATCTCAAAAGGAAACAAGCATCTTATGACGAGCCAGAGATAGACCCTGATGGCCGTCTTATTGTTCATGAGGATGGTTGCAGACCTAAAAAGGAGAAGAGCCTTCCTTCAGATCATGACACGGATACAAGAAGCTATATTGGCAGCCGTTCAATGGTAAGTTCTTCAACAAGAATGCAGAAGAAGCGTCGGAAAACAACAGACACCGGGCGGGCTTACACGGGCCGTGAGTATACCAATAAGAAGGCTGGTGGGGATGTCAAGAAAAAGGATAAACTTGAACCATATGCATATTGGCCTCTTGATAGAAAGCTGCTTAACCGTAGGGCAGAGCGCAAGGCAGCCGCTCGCAAGGGTATGGCAAGTGTTATGAAGTTCACAAAGAAACTAGAAGGGAAGAGTGCTTCTGGTATACTTTCTCGCAAGGCAATGAAGCTCAAAAAGTAACAAAATAAGGGAGGCAATAGCAGGTGAGGTGTGAATACTCATGGCAAATAGGATGAAGCCTTGCTTGTGCTGAGGTGTGCTTGAGGAGGCGAGTTTATGGTCAATGACCTACAATACTCAAACTTCGATTGTTGTATCTTTGTTCAACTTAGCACGGAAAGAGTTGTTCATGGAAAAATTGCATGGGCAACGTGAGTTCTGGAGATAAGTTGAGGTTGTATTTTTTTTAAAACTCATTTCTTTTTTTTTCTTTGCATTTTTATAGTTTTGAACAGTGTATCATGACCTTTAAGTTATTTATATCTCGGAGAAGGATCATTCATTGTTTTTATTGGTAATATGATGCTATTTTGGATTTTAGTAAAAGATCCTGGAAAAAAAATTACTGCTTTGCTATGCCTTTTCAGTTTGGGGAAAAAAACAGGGGGAGGGGTGGAATTCAACTGGCTTTTGATTGGATCTTTGAGTGGAACTTCAATCCATTTTGAGCCGTTTGAGGCGGAAACGGTTGTTGAGCTATGTAAAGGTCTCTTTTCCCCAGATTATTATGTTAATGTTAAGCAACAGTTATTATAAAGTTTTTTTTTTTTCTTTTTTATTTTTTCGGGCCTTTGGGTAAAAGACCGAAAAGATGTTAAGCAATCGAAGATGGAGGCTGAATATTCCGAAAAGACCGAAAGTACTGAGCTTGCTGTCCCACAGATCCAGGGAAGCAAACCACATCGATTTGGAATCGGCAGCAAAACATGGAAACCAGATGGATCAGTGATTTAACCCAAGGCGATTTCTTTCCAGTAATGTACTCTGTTGAATCTAATTAAGATTTCATGATGACTTTTATTATCTTCCTGACTGGTGCTATGGAGGACAACCATGATATGAGATGTGGGATTTCTTCATTCCAATTTCACATGCATATCCAATTTGGAAGAATACTGTGGCGATCGGTTGGAGTACGGCAGACTTGGTGAGATCTTGAAGCATATTCACTTGAGTTTTTTAAATCTTAGGGTAAGCTTCCGAAATTACCAATTACAAAGACCTTCTGAAAGCCAAAGTTAAAGATCAAGCTTGCACCCAGAGGCAGAGATTTGCTGCAGATATTCTTATCAAACGTTGGCTGGTTCCAACATCTTGTGTCCCTCGTCAGAATGTTCGAATGTTCAGGACTCAGATTCTCGGCTTTTGCGAGCATGCCCCCCCTCCTTTAGAAGAATCTTCAACGTGGCTTGAATGACGTGTTCTCCCGTACCGTGTTGGGCTCCGTGGAGATTAAAATAATAATCCAGAAAATTAGAACCGGTCCGGATATGTTATTGTCAGCATTCTAGTGGGAAATTTGGAAGAAGAAAAAAAATAAAAATTATACCCTACACCTCATGCATCCCATGGCAATGCACCGTACGGATCACCTCATCTCTTTTTTGATTGGCTAATCACAGTAATGAGTGCACGATGAATGGTGCCGATAGAAGAAGATGAAATGATTGACGTGGTGCACGATCATGTTCGTGCACAATGTATAAGGTATAATTTAGAAGAATTTTTTTTACCAATCTGGACCCATCCTAAACACCACCCCTCATCCTTACCACTCTCAACAGTGACTCAGGAAGGTGGCTGCCTAATTCCAGAATCCATGGCCACTACCATGGTTTCTTTTGGATTCAAAAGTTTCATTCCCTTTCTTCTCACTATAGCTTTAGTTGCATTGGTGTAGAAAGGTTGCGCGTCTCTCAATTTTTCTTCGTTATCTAGAGTGGATCAATTTCCCAAAGGACGGGTTTGAAGAACCGGCCTTATTTGTTTGGCCCAAGGGTTTCGTAGTTCAAAGCCTGTCTATTCTAGCATCCGCCAAGCTCTATGCGCATAATGGTTTAATGATTCATTCTAGAACTTAAAGAAAAACTACTCTACAAAGCCAGTTAACTGGGTACCTCTATTTCATTATGTTAGCATAATTTTAAAAATCACGTAATAGCTTGCGTCAATCATAATATTTTTTTTATTAGCGTGATTCTGTATTAACGTATATTATTTTTTTATTAGAAATCACATAACAACTTGTATTAGTTAGCAATATTTTTCATTATTAGTATGATCCTATATCAGCTTATATTATTTTCTTTATATAAAATTTATACATAAATATATATAATTTTTGAGATATACCGAATGTGACATAATAGAAAATAAATATTTTAACACCTAGTTTAAAAGTTGTTCATGCGTTCATGGGGAGAGTAAATTTTACTCTTTTAGAGCATAGTTCATGCTTGCAGAGTTGGAGTCGGTGGCATTATTTTTTTTTGGGCAAGACCCATCCAGTGGGCCCCAGATATCTTTAATGCCACAGCTCAGCTTTGTATTCTTCCATCATCGTTTCACTACTGTATCGTTTTCGGTCTTAAATGTTCTCTCGCCAGATCTCCATTCATTGTTTAATGGCCAGGTTTGGTGGGTTGCTTCTTCCTTCGGGCATCTTCCAATGAGACCACATGGGATGACCATGGAAGGCAGACAGAGGAAAAAAAAGGGAGGATTATTATTGGTGAAAAAGTTCCATAAATTATTGGTGGAAAAGTCAACGCTCTCCTTCCTGTTAGGAATAGATTCTGTCTGCTTCCTTTCTCTGCTACAAGGATGTTCTTTGCAAGCACCACCTTATTCATAACATTATGTAGATACAAAGCTAGAAAGGAGAAAGAATTGCATGTATATATTAAAAAGAGGCAGCTTCTATATTCTTAGTATTTATAAGTAATCAGACTGTATACATGTGTGGCTATAAAAACTGATCATTGAGAAAGCTTCTAGGCCCTCTCTTTGTGAAAGCAAACTCTGTGACCATCTCTTCTATGATTTATATCAGACAAGCTATATACATTTACAAGTGGACATGGGGTTGTTTCCCTTCTGTCATTTTTAGAGAAGTAACACAAAATTTTGATCCCCTTGTATCTCCTATATACCGTCGAAAACTAGAAGTACTCCTTGTGGAAGTGGAAGCGTGTTGTAGTTTTTTGGCTCATCTCATGCGATAATCTTTTTAGCTCTTTGGCTAATATGGGCGTGCCGCAGTAGAATACACCTGCATGAACCATGAATCTTCATGAGATTCTATTCTGTCTTTTTAAAGGAAAAATAATTATGATTTAGATATTTGTTTCTATTTCATTGAAGAATAGGTAATGATTGGATACATAGTTGATGCAGCATCTTGTTATCTTTTTGTTTGCTCTTTTGTTTGAAGAACCTTGCTGTCATCTTTTGAGAAGGTTTTCTTTTTTATTTGCTTAGAAATATCAAATCATCCTCTTAAGAAGGCTCTCAATCGATTGGTGAAATTAATTACCTACTGTGGCCCCAGGATGTGTGGAAGCTATTCTGGCAAACACTTCTTTCCAGTTTGGCCTTGCAAAGTGCGTTCTCACCTGCCAAATAATGAATTCAGCAATCCTAAGTTAGACCAAATAGAATAACAAACTCTGATTGCTAATTAAAGTCCATACAGACAGATCCAGTTTATAAATTCTTCAAAGACATTCACTCTATTATGATGCTTATCTTTAGCATGAGTTATTTATATCCTACTTTTGCACCTTATGACCAAAGTAGCATCAGATTCGTCTGATTTCATAATCTGCATTTCTGGCTTAGCCCACTTGGTTAAAGTGCTGCAGTTGATTTTATTAATACTTAATAGAAATTCGGGGATCGGTTTGTAGAAGAAAAAAATTCTTATGTTTAGGAGGGTAAGACGATCTAGTTGGTGGAATATGACTGCAAATATAATAGCCAAACTCTTAAACTGAGACCATTAGAAGATTTTTACTCAAGCGAATAAGTACAACTAGTTGAACTTTCTTAAATAGAAAATGCACTTGAGCTTTCTAATCCCTTGGAAATAATTGATTTTTTAGTTTGATTTTGGAAGAGTTACAATAACCTCGAATGCCTGTAGAGATTGATCGCCTTGTGCGAAAAAAAATCTAAATGCATTAGTGATCAATGGTGTCTCTTTTGTTCTCATTAGCAATCCTTTCTATGTTTTCTATTATTATCTCCATAGTAATTTTGTTCTTGAAAAGAATGTTACCCGGGTTCCTGAGACGATGTCAACACCATGCTTAGCATGATTGAGGGCCTGCACCATTGTAAGCAGAGTAGTTCTGGCATCACCCTCCTCATAAACACTCGTCAAATAGTTATGCAGCTCTATCACACCCTGTTTCAACCACAAAAAAGAAAGTGTTGATCTCTTCTTAGTGTCTCTTCCTTGAATTAGAACTTCTTCAATGATTTAATTAATCTACACTTCTAACTTAGAAAAATTATTCAGACAAAAAAAAAAAAAACTGCCTTTCGTTGGCAATGCAAACAAGAAATAGAGAGAAAAAGAAAGGTGCTACCTTTTTATCCATTTCAGCAACATCATTCATCACGCCTTTGAACCATTCAAAAGATCCTGGCTCTCTTGTAACCCAGTAGAAATGGGCCCTGGTAGTCCTATATGGTCTTTTCTTGCTGCTACTGGATGTAGAGAAGCTATTGCTGCTGTCCTCTGATCTGCTAGTCTCCATTGCTAAATCCTAACAATTCCGCACAAACACATATATCATAGATAACAATCTCCCATAAGTGTAATAATAAGCTAGAAATCTTGGTCAAACAAGAAACATCATCAGCATATCTTAGAAAGCACATTCTTAGGTTGCAAGAGCTCAATTTTCAGGAAAAGCTGCGAAAAACTAATGAAAATATTGGCCATCAACTTTACACTAGTGTTTGATTCCTGGACAAGACTTAAGTATATGCAAAAATGGGAGCCACTAAGAAAATCCATCTCACACACCAAAACCTAAAATCATGTCTGAAATGAAAATCCAGAGCGTAAATCAGCCAACACTCGAAGCATATCGTCCTATGTCAATGAAAAAAAACACAATAGGAGTGGGTATTCACCATTAGCTCCTCTGCAAGTTTAATGTTGTTGAGTAGGTCTCTGAGTATGCTTATGAAAGGCGTAGCTCCAATTCCAAGCCCCACCAGAAGTAGAACATCGTAGTTCCGAAAGTCCTGTGCTGGGGCTCCATATGGGCCATCGACAAGCAATCTCGGCAAGCTGCAGGAAAATTTAAAGTCATCATCTGACCAGCCAGAGAGCAATGAAGATGCTTGTGCGTCGTCGTACTACAAACTAGCCAACCTTCTTTGATTCACTGAGCCAAACTCGTTAAACATAGCTCTTCCTATTGAACGCGGTGAGAAGTAGTTCTCTAGGAAAATGCGTTTGAGCTCCTGCGTCCAGTCGCCGCTGGTCCGGATGTGGACGCTGAGGTAATCGTCCCCAGGAGCTGAAGTGATGGAGAACGGGTGCCTGTTGTGGTGCAGAGGGAGCATGGTGAGTTTCTTAGCATTTTACCATGAACTCCAACGAGAGCAGAGATGGAAACACTGGTCGAGGTGCAAACCATTCAAATGGGGAGACTGTGGGACATTGGAGGAATATGTATTGCCCGCTTCTATAGCGAAATCCATGCGGCTTGGACATTGTCAAGGTCAAGACGCTTCCTGGTAGTAACGATACCTGCACAGAACAATTGGTACATAATGATCATGGAAATTTGAAAATATAAGTATTAATCTTAATTTTTGAGTAGTTTTAAACATGTGAAGTTGCTGAATACATGGAGAAAAATAGGAAATCATGGCAGAAATATTTCAAAATTTATTTATATGATTCATGAAACATTGGTAATGCGAGCAAATTAGACTACCAAAAAAGATAAATGGAATAAACTAAATGCAATTTTAGCCATGAGAGGAATGATACCTTTAATATCTTAACAGAATAAGCTTTGGAACGGAAGGCTCGTAGAGTTCGCTCTCCTACATAGAGAAGCAGAGGAACAGAGAGGTACATCCATGTCTGCCAAAACAGCAAGTCATGCACACATTCTTAGCATGCCAAATAATTAGGCCAACTAATATCAACAAGCAGTTTTTATAGCACCCATGAAGACCATAGTAAGATTAATCTCCTAAGCTATTGTAGCGTGTAGGTGGCGTGTTTATAGATCATAACTGATTTATCAGACATAGTTTTGAGACAAACCATACAGTAATTATTTTCCTGGCATTATATTTGATACTGTTAGAAAATATAAAATATATAAATAAATCTGCCTCTTCCTATTAGCTTAGGCTTTTAGTATTCCATTTTCTACAAAGTATTCCATTTTTTTTTGAGACGCTCTGCTCCAGTCTTCTAATATATCCATCCACTAATGGAAAGTCATGGTTAATCAAGTCTATGACCAATGTTTTGGTGCGATATACAGAAACGGTGGGCCATCGTTCCCCTTGAAAAAAAGGCTTCTTATATAAACTAATACGTCGTAGCTAGATTCCATCCAGCTCATATGAATGTCGGCCGAGGGTCTCTAGGGAGCTTTAGAAGCCACTAAAAATATCGGAGCAATCTTCTTCCCCTTGTCGAAGAATATAAAGTTGTTGGATCATGGCGATCACTAATGGTTGGATTTGCACCCCGATTTTTTCCTTCACAGTTTTTAAAGCAGCTACCTTGCGAACCAACGGTCGACGTCAATCAATCTCACAACCCGAATCCATCACTAATGGTGGACTATAAAGCTCTGCACAAGTCACAGCCATTCAAAGTTGTTGAAACTGACTTTTCAAGTGTCATCTCAATCGAAAAAAAAAGTGTTAATTCCTAAAAAAACGTGCCTGTTCACTTTGCTACATCTGGTCCGGCTGTAGCAAAATTAGGCTTACATGCTGCTTCCATCTCATGTGGTCCAGAAGCAACAACTCTGTCACGAAGTGGAAATCCATGCATTTCGACATGTTTTATTTATTTGTTGACCAACCAGCCTAAGGGCTGATACTGGCCGTTGGCTTTTATTACACCAGAGTTTCTAAGCGATGTAAAATATTAGTTCGCACCAGCTAATATGATACCATGTCATATTGCCGAAGTCAGAGGTCGCAGGCTGTCAAGCTGGGCTGGCTGGCTGCTAAACTTATACTAAAGTTTCAAAGAAGATACCATGTCTTACATTGAAGTCAGAGGTCGCAGGCTGTCAGCTGGCTGCTAATTTTATGCTTACTTTCAGTGTCTACCGAAAGATCACCAGCTTCCAAACAATAAACTAGTCAAGAGAATCCAACAGTGACTCAGATTTAGAAAAATTATAGTGCTAAACCACATCAATCACCTTGATCATGCGCTTGTCATGTCCTTATGGCCTACAAGAAACGAGATGACGTGATTGGATTGGCTTGGATTGGTGCACAGCCGATATACAGTGTTTGCATATAATTTCTCCAGATTTAGGCCCAACTCTTAAGGCGAAAGAGACGTCCCAACCTCATCAATCTCTTTTTATCTAAATATTGCTATATACTGCTATAAGTATATAAAACTTCATGTGCTGGCTATGAGAGAACAGTAAATAAAGTTTGGCTTCTTTCTCTTTGTGTTGGCTATGGGAGAACAGTAAATAAAGTTTGGCTTCTTTTCTCTTCTGTACTCACATGAGACTAATATAAATGACACTTTCACCAAAAAAAAAAGAAAAGAAAGAAAGATAATAATAATAATAATGAAGTTTGGGGGGGTGTTATGATGAGAGGTTACCGTTCTCTGGTACCATTTGTGGACGAGGAACATGAAGTAGCCGTGGACGAGGAGGAGGCCGTAGGCGACGGCGAGGAGGTGGTGGGAGTACCAGAAGGCGTTGAAGCCGGTGAGCCGGTTCAGGGGGAACGGCAGCCTCCCCCCGTTCTTCCTGAACCGGTGGGTCGCCAGCGTGAACGACACCGCCATCAGCACCACCATCCCGATGCCCGTCACGCCCTCCACTCCGGCGAGGAGGCTCCTGTACGTGGGCTTCTCCGGCCCGAAGTCGCGCGCCACCAGCCTGTACTTCTCCGGGGACGCCCCGATCAGACGTGGGAAGTCGCACGACAGATGGTTACCCGCGTGCACCAGCGTCCCGATCACTATCGCCGTCGCGATCATCTAATCATTTGATAATTTTGAACAAATCAAGACGGGGCAAATAAATTAAATTTGATCTAAACATCACCCGGCGCCGTCCGACCGAGAATCAACGGTGGGTGACCGGACGCTGGGGGCAGGGGCGTGTGAGTGGGACCCGCCGTCGGCTGGGTCACCCACCATTAATTTTTCGGAGACCCACCTTAGCGGACGGTGGGAAGCAGAGAGGCCTCCGACGTCCCACCAACCACGACGACGATGACGCCAGATCGGGCGTCCTACACGGACCGGCACTCGGCTGGCAGAGACCATCTGGGGCCGGTCATCAACGTGAAGGCCATTTGTTTATTGAATAAATCATATATATTTGTACAGGATCAAAAATTCAAATAATTTTTTCTGATTAATTATTTTGAATAAAGCGATGTATTATTATAAATAATACTAGAATAAACCTCATCTATAATCTGTGGATTAGATGACGCTATAATATGAATCTATTGAGGCTCACCATGATGTTGTAGGTGTGTATTTAGTCTCATATCAGTTATTTATTGGATAAATCTTATATACTTATACGGGATCAAGAACTCAAATAATATCTTTTGTCTAATTATTTTGGATAAAATCATGTGTTGTTACATATGATATCAAAATAAATCTGATTTATAATTTATGTAGATTAAAAAATACTACAATACAAATTTACTGGAGCTCCCCATGCACCGCACCGGTAGGAGGTGCCGCGCGGTTGGCGGCAAAGAAGTAGGATCTTGGGCCCACGTCGTGGGCTGGATTCCACTCGGCCGAGCCACCTCGTGGGCCAATCACAACATGCCAGATGAGCTAGTTTGCACGGCCGAGGCATACTTCCGGTTTTGTATTCGCGAGGTTTCGGTGGGTAAGGCGAGAAGGCAGGGGTAAATTGAAGGAGGAGATGGAGGCGCGAAGAATATCGGGGGTAGTAGTCGGGATCTACCTTGTGGAAGGTGATGCTGTCGTCGAAGGGAACGAAGAGACGGGCCCGAGTGGAGCGGAGCCAGGTGAGGGTATTCCGGCAGACGGGGAGCAGCACGAGGGCCATGTTGAGCTTGAGCGTCTCCGCGGCCCCCTTCGCCGTCGCGAGGCAGTACCCCATCACGTGGAACGCCGCCCGCCGCCGGTACTGCACGAATTTCCACACGAACAGTCCCGCCATGGCTGCCACCCACAGCGCCACCACCCACGCCCCCCGCCAGTTCTCCTGCACCGCCAGCCTCGCCGCCGCCGCCATTCTTCGCCAGCCGCAGCTCCTCCGGGGCCCCCTCGGCCCCCCGCTGGCGATGTTCTGGCTCCACCCGGCGCCGCTCGCCGTGCTCAGCGGACGGCTGTAGTTCATGTAGCTGTCCCTCTGGAGCAGCAACGCCTCCAGCTGCCATAGCTGTCAAAGAATATACAACAGAGAACAGCAACAAGCAGCCAGTCAGCACGTGACACGTCTCATAATTGGGAGCCTACCTATGTCGTGTTTTTTCCATGTTTTCGTTCGGTCCTTCGAGTCCAAGTCACCGATCCAGCTGAGTTTGCATCGAAGGATGGGGAGGAACAGGAATTGTAGTTCAAGTTTGTACTATGATAGGATTCTGGAGCTTTTTTTAGGTTTACCTCGATGTACCCGAGGTTTTCCGGATCCAGCTCCTCCATGATCAGCGCAGCGTACTCCTCCGCCTGCTCCTTAAGCTTCGACAGCTTGTTCGCCGAGGCGCTGAGAACGATCAACTGGAACCGCAACAGTCGCCCACAGATACCATCAAAAATTGCTCAAATAGAATTCTACTTAAAGTTATTGACATCAAAATTAAACTCACCTCCTGTACTTCCTTTCTCGTTATTCTCCCATCCACGTTGGTGTCCACCCTATAATAATAGAAAATTACTAATATTCTCCTTTTTCTTTCTAAGAATTTTTATAATTACCGTAGGTGGCACTGTTTTTCCATTTACCTTTTTTTTATATAGAGAAAAAAAAGGGAAAGAAAGGGGAGGAGGCGTCATACATGTCGAAAAAGATTTGGAGTCGGGCATCGAAACTTTGATCGGAAATCTGGACCCAGAAATCGTACAGTTCCTCCTTGGTTATTCTTTCCAGATTTTGCCGCCGCCGCCGCGCCAACGCGTCGAATAAACCGACAGCGAACTCCTTTGAGTCCACCATCCCTGCCAACCAAATCACCGCTCCCACCGGTTATCGTCCGCTTCCGTCACGGGGCGGTCACCCGACCCCATTTCTCAAACGAAGAGTAAGGAAACGAAGAGTGAGAGAGAAGAGAGAAGAGACCTATACACTCGCCGAAGTCGTCGCGGGAGAGCAAACCGTCCTTGGAGAGCGACGCGAACCGCTGCTCCACCCGCCGCCAAAGCTCCGCCGCCTCGACCGATCCCGTCGTCCGGCTAATAAACCGGAGCCCCTTCAGCGCCCGCTGCGGGCCGGACCTCGTCCGGTCCAGCCGGGCCTGCCTCCGCCGCGCGTCCCGCGCGGCTAGGGCGGCCGCGGCCGACTCCTTCGCCGGCACCGGCGACGGCGACCGCGACCGCCGCGGCGACGGCGACCTCAGCCACGCGAACTTCCGCCGGATGCGCGACGCCGTCGACGAGCTCCGGCTCAGGTTCCCCCCGGGGTCCGGATCGGCCACGGTGCCGCCGTATGTCGGTGTGACGCTCCGGACCACCATCGACTCCTCGTCCAGCTCCAGCATCACTTCCACCAGCTCGCTCTGGTCGTTGAGGAAGATCGGCAGCATTCCGCCGCCAGTCCCCGGGGAGAAGAGCTCGTCGCCGGAGTCTTCATCCTCGGCGAGGAAGTCGGCTATCCGGCGGCGGCCGGACCGCCGCGAGCTGCTCCCCCCGGACGACGGCGTCCTCATCTCCTGTACGATCAGTTAAATCACTTCCGTCTCCCTCTCTCTCTTAATTATTGGGCAGGTTTCTCCTTCCTCTTCTTCTTAAAACGAACTCCACACCACGTATTCAACGCTTTGGCGATGAGCTCCCACAGAGTGGTTGGGATTCGTTGTAGAAAATCTGAGTAAAAGAAAGAAAATGGTAAAAACTCCATAAAATATGCAAAAAAAAAAAAACAAAGAATGAATTAAATATAAAATATTAAACGAGGCAAATTGGAACCCCATGCAGACATCCCATCTCCGCCGTAAATTTTCGATCTAACGGCTGCAGATCGATGAATCCAGGGCTTTGTGGTGGTGATATCAGTTGAGGAAGAAGAGAGAAATTTTGGGGGAGGTTTCTATTTTTTTATTTCTGTGTTTTTTTTCTTTCTTTTTCTTTTTTTTTGTTGAGCGAAGGTGGGCACATGTACCTCAGGCGCGAGCCTCGATTTCTCCGTTCTAGAGATCTACGGAGGAGATTCTGACACGTGCCCAAAAAGAGCAAGTGGTTGGGTCGTGATTCGTTTGGGTTTTGGACGTTGTGGTTTGGAGAGGCCGCCGGCCGATGGCGGGGGGTATTTATAAAGCGAGGTCAACCGCGGGTTGGCGGGAGGAGGGGCGGTCACCGGTGGTACCGGCAATCGCCGGTGAGCTCTGAGCGGCGGTAGCGTTAGCTTTTCCTTTGGACGACATCAACCCTGAAATGAAGGGAATATTCTCCCATGATGCGATGCCGTAAAATAACTCTCTGGGGCATTATAGTCATTTAATCCATGTTTGAGAATAACTCTCTGGGGGTCGGGATGAGAAACAGGAGGGAGAAGAATTTTGTGTTCCCAAATTGGCCCTACTCTCATTCCCATTCAAGAAAGGAGAACAACCGGTTCGCCTTTAGTCATTATAAGATCAAGGGTAATTTAGTCATTATCTAATTTGCGCTGCCGTCTTCGTGAGCAATCAGTTAGTTAAGTCACAGTTTTCCTACCCTCGCCATCCTTGGAATCCAAAGGAGAAGGGAAAAAACAACTTGGAGAATGTTCTGGAAACTTCTTAGACCTTTTTATTGTTTTATTATGTGTATTATTTTCTATAAAATTTGTAAAAACAAATTGGAAGTGGTTGAATTGGGAATAATATGCATCAACCAATTAAAATGGGTTTTGGATAAAGTCGTGCTCGAGATTCTAATCATCAAGTAACATCAAGTAACATCAAGTATGGTTGGAATGGTTCAGTTGGTATAGGGTTTCTAACCTTTCATTAATTTCAATTGACACTATAACTTATACAATCTTAAGTAGACAAGACCATTAAATGTGATTATCCACTAATTAAACAAAAACTTTTTTAAATCATGTTGTATTACCAAGCTAAAACCATGTGAAAATTAAGGTAAGCTGATGACTAGTATTAATTATATATACATGTTAACATCTTTGTTTTGGTCAAGTTTTATGGAGTTGGTTTGGCTTGATTTAATATAAGTATTTAATTATAAGCCATAGTTTGCAATTATCCAAACTATCGAAGACGAGATTTGGAGTTTTGCTCAAGTTTTTAAATCCTAGTTACTTATGCCAATGTGCTAATTAACTTGTGTGCCATGCTAAGACTCGACCACCTTCTCAAAAATTGCACCAACCCCTACTCATAAAATTCTCTTGCAACAAAATAAGGAATACATTATAAAATAAAATCGTATGAAGGCACAAGAAAACGTATGCAATGATGGTAGGCTATGAAGTTTTGCTCTACCCTCTCTTTTTCTTCTACAAGGGACTCGGAAATAGTCTTTTATTAGCCTAGGTAGCTAAGATTGTATAACTAGATCCCTCACAACTTGGTTATCTTGGAGAAATATATTCCATTGCCAGAAGGACAAGGTTCTCTTGTATTTATCTTTTAGGTAAAGAGGTGGGAATGCTGTCATAAGCTGTAACCATGTTGCTAGTCAGCAGTGGATGTTGATTGATGATTTGCAAAAATGAGGGAATAGTAGGCAAGCTCACCTGCACCATAGCTTCAATGAAATATGAGAGAGAGAGAGAGAGAGAGAGAGAGAGTTGGGATTTGGGCAATGAAGAATCAGATGGCAGGAACAAGAGGACTGTAAGGCTACTGCATGGAGAGCTTTGAGCATTTAGAGAAATAGGATGGAAGGTTCAATCCTTGCTATTTGAAAGAAGGGCAGAAGGCCACTGGCTTTGTTGTAATACAAAAAGGTAGAAGGTTGGCCTAATTGAGTTGCCAGCCCCAACAAATACAGAGACAGCAATAAAAACTCATTTCATACACCAACTTTATATAAGAGTAAATAAATGAATAAAAAAAATATGTGTGAATGTGATCTACTGATAACTAAGAGTTAACAGGAGTTAAAAATGGATGTTTAGATAAATCAACCAAAAAATATAATGAAACCGATCACTGTTACCTTTTTTTTTTTCATAAAATATTTACTTTTAACAACATGGATTTAATACTCACCCTCTTGGTGCAAGATTTCTGCATGAAAAACTTCTATGTAAGAACAAAAAGAAATCCTGGATATACCATCCTTAACAAAATGAAATACTTTGCGGTGGTTGTCAGTCACATATGAAGTTTGCAGGCCATCTGCTGGCTTGAAAAATCTATGGCTCCTCAAATCCCTAAATATCACATCAATTTGGAGAAGTCACAACAATCATTTGATATCATGCGGTAGGAGAAAGTTTTTGTACGTTTGAATGGGTAATCCGTATTTATTATAATTACTGGAACAAAATTAACCAGTTTCATGTTGCAGGTCACCTACCTGTTTGAGAGGAAATACGAATGGTACCTCTCGAGCCACGAAAGCATGCACTTGGGAGATCACATCCTTCCTCGACGACAACACGAATTCCTTGTCTCCATGACCTTTCTAGTGACCGAAGTCAAAAACAAATCCGCCAACTTTTTTCGTAAGTTAAACAGTACAATTTTTGTTACTACAATCAGCGATGATCTGTACTACCATCCAATGTTTCAGTACAAATTTTGTTTATCGACAAGCAGGACTTCTTGCTAAGGACTGACTGTAAGTACTTGCAGGGTAGGCCGTCCGTGGCCCGTGGGCATATTATGTTTTTTTTTTTTCTTTTCTTTTCTTTTATGAGAAGCTCACAAAATTTGCTTTAAAATTTATGTTTGTTACATTTATATCTAATAATTTATAAGATCTATATTTATATTAAGTTAAATTAATGATGTTAGTGAAATTATTTACTTGATACCGAATGTCGAAACTGTCATAGGTGGATAGGAGGATGCATATATTTTTTAATATTTTTAGATGGTTGTTATGTCACTTAAGGTTATTTTGATCATTTTGATTTTTTTTTTATGTGATATTTGGATCTCATTTAAGGTTAACGGTTTGAGTAACATTCTATTAAGTTATGGATTGAAGTATTAGATAAAAATAAATCTTAGGAGGACAATCAGTTTTTTCAAACTATGGGATTTAAGTGTAATTTATCTCTAATTTCAAAAGAATTTTTGTAATTTATTCTTTCTTTTCCATTATATTTTGTTGGCAATAGTTTTGGTTGCCACTACCGCCGAACATTTTTTTAGCACTTTAGGGTGGGTATATGATTCTACTAGGGCATCACCTAAGTATATTAAATACCAGTTCTGCAAGAAGTGGCCTGATCAAATAATGGCCTAGATGGAATAGAGTTGTATATAATATAGAAGGTAGGAATAACCCCTCCTAATCTAAATTATATAGGCGCCTTTTCTGGAAAAAATACAAGGGCAATGGGTGATCATCTTTCTTCTGATTGTTGTAGTTAATCTATTCGATGATAGCAGAGGACATTCGATAGAGCGGCGGAAAATTAAAAAATAAAATAGAGATACAAGCAATAGCGTGGAAGCACCGCATGGCCAAAAAAAAAAAAAAAGAAGAGTTTTGGTTCACATCCTAAAAACTGACCCAAAAGATCACTCCAACAATTTTTTTTTTTTTGGTATAACGACTACTCACACTAATCTAGCACTAGGACAGCCAAGAGAGTCAAAGGAGAGAAAATGACACATGGGCGAAGGAACAGTTATATGACATGTCCAGAGAATCTCTCCGAAGTATTTGACAGCAAAAGAAGCGACCCAAACAACAACCCTATTCGCACCAGCCGACAGAAATCACACAATAGCAGGTGTCCAACTCTTCTCCATCTCTCGGACCGTATCCATTCAACTACTGTAGTAGAGTCCCCTCAAGGAGGATATCACTTCAACGGTTTAGGAAGAAAAGAACTATGCACTATTTTGGCCTTCATGGTTTAATCAAAAGCTTAACTAAGATAAAATTTGAGTCCAGATTAAAACATGATTTTTTTTTTTCAAGCAAACTAGTTGGCACCTTCAAATCGACCAACTTTTGTGGCATCATAATTTTATATAACGTTTATTTAGGGAAGACAATCATTCTCTACGGCAATTGCCTGAGCACAGTAATCCTATGATATTATTTCCTATTCATTATAATAAACAATATCAGCCATTGGCAAACAGAGCAGACCTTTTTTAGTTTCAAACTATCCTTGTCAGGGCTGAATTGGGAATAACAGCCATTATTTTCAATTTTTCATTATACCTGTACAGAATAGTGCAGTGAAGCTGTTCCATTTGATTTCAGGGACACGCAAGGAATGGAGTAAGCATTATTTTGCCAAGCATTGAAACAACCTGTCCTGTGACTGAGCTCCGAAGTCTTTCATTCATCCCTTCCCACAGTCAGGGTTTTACCTTCCAGATATGGCTATCTGGCCTCGAAAGCATCCCGGAATAGGTTTATCCGGGTAGGTGCAGAAGTAATAGATAGAAGAGATAACTCATTCTCCCATTCTGATGAAATAGAGTTATCCTAAGAGAATAGCAGAAACTTATCCCTCCAATTATTATTTATTTTGCATGTATCTACGCTTTAAAGACATCAGAGAAATGATGGGACAATTTTTGCATTATGATAAAATTTAAATCATTGCAAAAATAAATATACTAATATATTCCTGCACTTATCCCTCTAACCAAACATCAAAAGAAGGATAATTCCATGGAGTACCCTATAACTTCTACAATACAAAAGATATCCCTTCAAAGCTTTTTCCCCTCTACCAAACACAGCTTTTAGGCCTATTCCATAGCAAAATAGGTGAGGCTTGCAAAATGAATGAGGGGATATCCCCTAAAATAGAGGGGCATCCTTGCCAAACACCACATGGAGCGTAGTAGGTACAAAAAAAGCATGGGATATAAGTCGACCAATTTAGAGAATAGGCTTGTCATTATCCCCTCTAATTACTTTTTGGCCCTTATCCACACAATAGATATGTCCAAATTTGGAGACCCCAAGATGTAGCGGTATTTGATATATTTTTACTTAGGATGTATTTTATTTGGAAGTTTTTAAGATAGTAAATATCATCGGATCGTTTACTTTTTATTGACATTTGAAACATATCAACTTATTGCAAGGTAAAGTTTCATAATTTAATAAATCTTCTGGTTATTTGATAGGATGGTTAAGAGATTATGTATGGTTAAGATCTTCACAACTTATCAATTTCTAATGTATATTAAATGCACTTATTTGTGCACTTAACTTTGGAACAAAAAGCCAAAACGCTCATGTTTTGCATAGTAAGTCTGTCCGTCCAATATTGCAAGGAATATCATTTCCAAAATTTATTTGCAACCAAAAGGATATCTTTGTAGTTTTCTCTTCACATATGAGTAAGGCAAAATCTTATATCAGAATTGATGGTCCCTTCTTTCCATGGAGGACTAGTTAGAAATCTTATGCAAGAGAAGTGCCACTTCAAATGTAATTGGGGTACTTCCAACAATTTTCCTTATTATCAGATGTACTAACTAATCTCACTGGAGCTTGATCTCATGCAAGCTAGCTCCTTCTTGCATCATTATAAGCTTCTGTAAGATAGCGATGCATGTTGTCGAAACACATCCACTCTTTGAAATGATAATTTTATCATCGTGTGATATTTATTATAAAAATTGATGCACTTATATATTTTCTGTACTTATTCCTCCAACCAGATATCAAACAAGACATATTTTTTTGAATACCCTATCCTCTCTACAGTACAAGGGATATACCTCTAAAACCCCTTCCCTTTACCAAACGCAACGAAATAAGTGGAAGGATATCCTCATTTCCTCGCCAAATGGCAACCAAGGGGATAGAATAGGGGCTTATATTCCGTGGGGAAATAAGTGGACTCACACTCTATAAATACATAGAACAGTAGCAAGGTGATCTCATTTTTGCGATAAAATTTAGAACATCTTAAATTTCAATTCTCTATACCTAACTTTCCAACCAAAAGTCAAAACACTCATATTCTGCGGAATAAGTTACCTCTCCAATATTCAGGGGATATCCCTTCTAGAAATTACTCCGCAACCATGGCTATCATAGCAGCTTTCTCTTCACAAAAGTTAGATGGTTAAAGCACAATCTTGAACTGGAAGCTTATTTCATGGACTCATTCAATGAAGCATGCGCAGTACAAGTGCCAATTTAAATGGAACAGTGTACTTCCAACAATTTACCTTACTATTAGATGTACTAACTCCTACTTCTTGCATCATTTCGAACTGGAAGCTTTTTGAGGGTTAACCAAGCACCCAATAAACTACCACATTGCTGTGCCAAAGATAAAAATGATCTTAAACAAATCTATCGGTCGAGATCATTAGTTGGTACAACATTCAACAAGTGAAAGTTGCCAACTTTTTGAACCATGCTGTTTGTACCTACCTCCTTAATTTTTTTGTGGCTGAGGCACATTGAAGGGTCTAAAAGCCAGTCTTTGTCTTTGGCATTAATTTAGCTAGACCCAATATGTATGTATTGCTTTCAGGTGTACACCAGTTTTGAAGTAAGATTGACCCCTTTCATCTTTTTGGTGGAAGAGAGCAAGAAGTTTACAGTCACTTGAGAATGGCAGATCATCCACATCTGACCTAGTTGGGGAGTTAGGTTGAGGTTTGACACCCAAATTAGACTCACAAAAGCAGGATCCATATTCAGGTTGGCCACCTGAAACATGATGCTCATGTTTTTTTTTTTTTTTTTTTTTTTTTTTTGTGCCCATTTGAGAGCAGAATTACCTGCTCAAACGTCTGGGATACAACTCTAAAAATTTTAGGAACATAACACTTACTATATATTCTCAAACATGAATGGTTGTGTCATCAACAATAAATTATACGTCTATAAATTATTTTGATACTTCCACCTCTAGAAGATGCTGGCCATTAGTTTATGACAATTCATTTCTAAACTTATGAAGCCATCCATCATCATATGAACGGCGAAAACCTGTTAAATTTAGGTCAGCTGTAACAACATTAGTATAATTTAGCTTACCCATCATGAATCTTAATCATCAACATCAATCTCGTCAACTACGAGTTGAAGAAGAAAATTGGTGTACTTTCCAAGTCTCGACCTAAAATGAACAACTTCTACCTGTCCAAGCATAAATAACTCTAGAGTGAGTAGAGCAGTCTTTTCGGCCCCTGTAAGTAGTTGTACAGGGTTGGGTTTTCATGAACTCGAGATATATATATTTTTTTTTTGAGGCATGCTTTAGTTTTCTAATCACCAGTTTATGATAGCAATAGGCATGGAGATGATTAAAATTTACGTTTGTTGAAGACTTTGTAAAGATCTCAGATAGCTGCAGCCCACGCGCTACTTTTGTCATCCTCTAGAAGAAGAGAAGCCAAAAAATTAAATGAAAGGAAAGTGCCGTGAGGATAGACCTATTCAAATGATTTCTAACTGCCTTGCCTTTGAAAGGTGATGTAGTCTGCTCTTATGAATTTTATCATAGAATACATATTGCTGTCATACTCATGGCGGTAGGTGGCTTTGGCATGGGCCATGACAGGATCCCTAATAACAACTTGTCATCCATCACAAGTAGTGGACCCTTCCTACTTCTCTAGCACATAATACATTTTTAGACCAAGAGCAAGCAATATAAATTGCCATTAAGAGATTGCTTTTCCACAGCATTTTGGTGCAGTCTAGGATTTTATTTTGTTTTCGCTCGGTAATCCAATCTATCATTCAACACATTAGCACAAGTAAGCCATGACCCACTAGACACTACTACCACTAGTTTAGGTGCGCCCTGTTCATCTGGTACACATGCTATAGACAGAAGCGGCTCAATGCATTTGGAGGCCTAAGACGAACTCACTAAGAGGGGCTTCTTTTTCTTTTTTCTTTGAGACCTTCTCTGTGGGAGGCCTTCTTTGCGCCGGAGCCTTAGACAACCGCTTCAGTCGCTTAAGGATTGGGCCGACCCTGGCTATAGAATACATAAGGGTTGTCAGAAAAACGGTCAGGTTTACTCAGACTAGTCCGGTGCCGAGCAGCTCTGGATTAGTTTGGTCTGGTCAGGTTGGTCCGGTTTATTTGTGTCTGATCTAGTTTTGCAGCATCTGGTAGTAGGTATGGAATGGAGACAGGCTAGGTTAAAACTGCGAGTGATCAGCATTTCTAACCCTTGCATTACTATCTAAGGGTAACACTGGTGTATAAATCCAGGATTCATGTTTGAAGGGTTGGAGTCAGTAGTAGCTATGCATGTAGAAACATTTCATGTATCATTAGTTTTACTTTGAAAACAGCATTTGTTTTCAACTTTGGTAGCGCCAAATTAAGTTATCTCACTTGCTTCTTCCTCCCTATCAAGGGAGTAGATAAGCATCGCGCTCAAACCCCTTTCAGATCATTAATAGGAATCTACTCCAGCATATTTCTCAATGTCATATATCATTATGTGGACATCGAAATAGAAAGAGAATGCTGTTGAGAATTCAAAGGGGCTGGCAGACGTACATCAGCGCACAATGATCACATGAAACCAGAAAAAATTGAGAGCAAAAGATGAAAACTTGAGAGGAAAAGATGTCATCCTTTCCTGACCATCTTTTTCTCAATTAATTTTTTTGTATTCAAAAACTCGAGAAAAAGATGTCAGGAATGGCATGAAGACCAAGCACAAAGGACCGGACAGCAGTAATGAGAATAGATTTTAAGTGCAAGAGGATGTGTTCGATGTAAGAGATGGGGCACATATATCTTGTTTTGGAGAGATCACCTGTTTCTTAGGAAAAGTGGAAAAAGGTTAAGTTTAAAAGAATCTCACTTGCTTTCTGCTATACGTCTGGTAAAGTTGAGGTCTTCAGTTATTTTTCTTCAGCATCTTCCTTTTATTGCTGACTCCCTAATTTTACTGCTATCTACCAGCATCTTCCTAACTTACTTTCAATGGAAAACTAATTTTCGTAATGCAGTCCTCACTTTTAACTAACTACTAAGAAGACATCTACAAAGAATCTCATGTTTTATACTATGAACAAAAAAAGTTCGATCCAATATTGTTATGCCAGGAAATCAAAGGAAAAACAACTTGACCTTACAGCAGCAATTATCTTCAATTTTTATTTTTGAGAGAGTATATAGTTAATACTCTGGAAATTCAGGACACAAACAAAAAAAATCTCCACAGGATCGTGCAGTGTTGCTGAGAAAACTTTATTTGATTCAATACTTGTGTAATTAAAAATCTTAAAATGATGGATTGATAAGCTCATGCTGAAATAGAACTATAGAAGGCAGGGGGAAGCAACAATATCAAAAATGGGCATCATTAATCGAGATGTGTTAGCATATACAAATAAGTGGATTGTTCAGGGATGAAGTTTGTGAATTAATGGATAGCTTCTCAACAATTTACAGTAACCATTTAAAGACAGTGATCAATCATCATGCCAGTCAATCCAAAACCAAGAGCACCAATTAATGTTTTCAAGGAGCAGCATCAGATAAAGAGACAACTCAAAGCAACTGAGTGCAATCTCCCGGATTAATTCTAATCCTTGAGGATCAATCTCTGTTCTGATGGGTTCCGTTATGATGCAAATTTGATGTGCATGCATGATTCAATACTGAAACCAGCACCACACAAAAATATAGTGAGCATCGGTTATTGAGATTTCTTCATACTAAAGCTTTTCTCCAAGAAAACAGCACTAATACCAACAAGAAGCCATGCAATAATCCACCAAGACTATTTGCTGGTTGGTGAAGTTTTACATGTCACCACCTAAGAAAGGTATGGTGATTAGGTGGCAGAAAAGCCAGAGGCACAAAATAATCTACCTAGCCACAAACTTGTGATGCACCTGCTAAGATTCTTGAATGTCAAGAAAATGGGAACTCACATCACATGTGTTTTTGTCAGATGGGATTTGAGTTCAGTGAAAACACATCCAAATCAACCACAAAGACTAGTTGTTTCATAAAAATTTTCTTTGAATCCAAGCAACTTATTGATGAGGAAAGCAATATATTACTTTTGTTCTTTCACACTCCACTTTCTGTATGGTACCAAATTTTAACTCAGAAGATAATTCGGACCTCTTATATACTGATTCCGTTGAAATAATGTTGAAAACATGCAAAGTTCGCACATAGTGAAAGGTGACTGTGTTAAAAGAGAGCATGGTTCTGGGACATCCCACCTAGAAAAGCTTCTCACACTTTATTTCACAAAAAAAGGCCCAAACACTGTGTTAAAAGAGAGCATGGTTGTATAGTTATATAAGATCAATTATCCATGGGATACAGACGGAACTCATATTAATCCTGTAAGATACAAATTAGTAACAAACAAGAAAATATCACAATTTAGCCCCAAACACTGCCAGTATGCTAGATCTTTGTGACCTTGAACGTATGGTATTGTCTGTCGCATGTCACAGAGAGAATTCTATGCAATGTCCAAACAGAATATATTTCGAGCTCACAATCATGGCATTTCCTTTTGGTAGAGTTGCAATCAATCAATCATAGCTTTAGCTGATAAGCAATTCACCTAACCATGGCTTGACGAATTTTATCTTGACGTGAGTTATGAATCCGTTCCCATTTCTCCTCAAGTTCTGTTTATGGCTTAAATATCGTTCATTCTAATGTGTTGAAAGTCATATAGCAATTTTAAAGGCCCCTATCATGTCATAATCATAGACATATACAATGGTTACTCGAATAATAATTATATAACAAGAAAAAAGGTCGATACCTAACCTTTTCCACTTTCGTGAGAATAAAATAATAATTTTAAAATCAAATCTCCAAACAATTCAAAAAAATATATTTTATTGAATGACCGTGACATAATCAAATAATGCTGTTATTTTGATATTATTGTCTGTTAGTTCCCCTTATGAAGGCTAATTGTGGCCATTTTAACTGCCCTCATTTTATTCTAAACAAGCCGGTTCAAGCTGGGGTGAAGAAGCTATCATTTCTACTATCTTACCATTCTGAAAAAAGGTGAATGGTTCCAAATGCCCTTATATGGCTCCATAAAAATAGTGTTTATGTTTACAACCTACAAAATATGTAACATGTCCTAACCTAAGCCACCTAAAAGTTTTTCACATGAATTATTAAATTAGCAGCCATGTCCTTTCATATGCATGCGCAAGATAAACCAAAAGAATAGCTGGTCAGCCCCACACCCACTTCTTTTGTCCAAGGGTGAAGCTACCTTATGACGTGGAGTGGGGAAAAATTCTTTTATGCATATTATTTACCCCCCCCCCCCCCCCCCCCAAAGGTCAAAAAAAGAAAAAAGTTTCTTTCCCACAAAACCAAAATTTTTGATAAAGCACGTGTATGTGATGCATAGCCGTGCATAATCGGTCCAATGCACGACCACCTCAAAAAAAAATGCGAGCTTTAAATAGCCCTTTAACTCTGTCCCTTTCCCTTACGAGCGAGAGAAGAAACAAAAAGAAGTCTTTAATATCAATGCAACCCATACATAAGAAAGAAGTCACAATCTCCACTCCTATCCACCATTGTCGGGCCCTACTCCAATACCACCATCACCATCATTGAGCCCACTCTACAATTGCCAATGCTTGGCTGCCCCCTACTACCTTTGTGCCATCAGCGCCAGCATGAGGATATCAATGCAGATGCATTGGAGGTGACCAGTACCTTTTTTCACCCCTCTTTATCTATATTTTTCTTGAGAATCAAAGAAAGAAGGAATTTATCGCCTCTTTCCTCTCCGCAATTGGTGTCGAAGCAAGCATATCAGAGGGTTCATGCTATAGCAGGGCTTCATGATGGCAAATAGTGGTCTTAGGGATAGAAATTGAAGAAGCCCCTATATGTTGATGATGTTGAAGTCATGATGCTAATAGAGGAAGGAGAGGAAGTGGATGGCAGAATTGGTAGCGCTCTTCCCCCCAAATCTCGATCCTACCACTACTGATGAGTTTTTTCTCTTTTTTGTAAACAAATATCTGGATAGGGTTAAGAATTCTTTAAGATTTGGACTTGTTTGGCCACGTATCATCTGCGGGTAGCCGCAGGCTAGATCAATCATGCATGGCCATGCAGCCTAAACTTGTCCTATAACAAGTCTTTGAATGTGTATTTTGAGATTGAATAACTTATAAATATGGGTCCCACTAAATAATGTGATAGAGTCAAGAATTCTTTAAGATCTAGACTTGTTTCGCCACGTACAATCTGGGGGTAGCCGCAAACTAGACCAATCATGTGTGGCCATGCACCTAAAACTTGTCCCCTAACAAGTCTTTGAACGTGTGCTTTGAGATTGAGGACTCGTTTGGTTTGCGAGAAAAGAAGGGAAAAAAGTGTGGTCAACAGAAAGATGGAAAAGTAGCATTTCTATAGGACTAAGATTCCTATGTTTCATGGAAAAGAAAAATCCATGGAGAACATGAAAAAGTTACTTTCCCACCGGTTGAAAATTAGGATCTTTTTTTTTTCTAAAAGCGCCCTTAAGCCATCAAAACCCACGGGTAAGGTCTTTCCTTTATTAAGGGTATAATAGGTATTTCATACAACTTTTCTTAAAAAGTAGATGCTCAACCAAATATAAGCCACTCTGAAATGTGCCACTTTTCCATGATCAACCAAACATGCCAAAACCATTTTTCTAGGCATCATATTTTCAAGAATTATCTTTCCAGAAAAAACATTCCAATGAGAAAAAATTCTTTCCATGAACCAAGCGAGTCTTAAATAACTTATAAACATGGGTCCCACTAAATAACAGTGCAAGTCCCTTAGTTGTGTTCCCACTTTCCACGGAGGCTTGATCCCTCTAATTCATACTTTTTTTGGTGAAGCTTAATTAGAAAATCGAGATCGAACAAAGTACCAAATTTGAACTTTCTTATACAATGATGCTAGGAAACAAATCAAACAAAGTGTAGGACATGACCTAAGGTGCCTAAAATTCCTTATCCCCTTCATAAGGAGTCTCCCCCAAGAAATTGTGCCAATTAAAACAAAAATTCTTCTCACATAATGACAGCTCAATAGAGTTCACCTCTTTAGCTCCTTTGCTCTCTAAATCCTAACAATCAATCATCAAATGCTTGAAGGCCTCAGCTAATCCTCATGCTCAAGTTTTTGGCAATGCTTTTGCAAAACGAGATGTCTCTTTTTTCTTCAAGTCCAGACTCATTTGTTGACTATTGACTGTACCTCTCTTGTATCCTTTCCTTAATTCTTTTTTATAATTCTTTCAAAATTAAGATTTTTAGATGTGGATGCTAGGATTTGGGTATTATTTTATTGTAATTCATATATTAACAAATAAAGTTTCATATGTTCTCACTATTTATGATTCGACATTTTCTAAGGTTATATTAGTAGATGCAGTAGTTTAAAATATAATCAAAATTGTGGCTTTGTCAAATCCTATAGCAAACAATCCCCCTAATTTGTGGTTTACAAAATCATATTTGGTTCACAAGAACAAAAAGAATGGGAACAGGAATAAGAATGGATGAAGGAATGGAAGAAAAGGTATCAAAATCAACATTTCTATTCCATTGTTTGGGCATGAAATGAACAAACAAATGGGAAATAAATGGATATTTCATTCTAACATTTGACTCAACTAATAATATTTTCGAACAGAATCAATTGATATTATTTTTTCGATATATCTTTGAGAAATATAACCAAAGTTCAATCATATTTTTTAAAATTCAAATATTAATAGAATCATGGATTTCCAATTCATACGATAAATGCCACTTACTAATTCATACCAAAAATGTCATCCATTCTCGTTGGAAAAGAAGTGGTCATTCCACCCACTCTGACTTGTTACACAATCAAACATTAGAATGGGGCCAAAGCTGTAATTTCCATTCCATCCCAGCCCTCATTCCATGAACTAGATGTAGTGTTAGTGTTTTTAGAAGAACATCAAATAAGCAAGAAAGCTACACCAACCTTTACTTTCTTTCATCAACCATTTGTATCACCAATTCATAATTCCTTCACTTAAGGGCCATTACAAGCAGCATCCATCATGTTCCTTAAAATTGCTTGCTCCTTTACTTTTACTTTGTATTATTCTACTAATATCTTACATAATTTATTACTTTTTCCTTCATAATTTCAAACCAAGAACTCAAAAATCACAATATGGGGGCATATTGGTTTTCTTGTGGAACGTGCATCTTCATGCTCGGGATGGGGTGCATCCTGACCACCCCACAACTTGGATTTTGATAAACTGCAATGGGGTAAAATGATCACTATAGCTCCTAATAAACCGCCTATCCTACATGTATGGTGCAAAAAAGACCCAGTTTGGCACTAAATCCAGGTATGCTAAGTCAAGGAGGAGGAAACCTAACTCCCCTCTACCCCTCTCCTTCTTGAGTCATTGCTGCTCCCCAGCCCTCTTTATCTCTTTACACGAACCTCGCGTTCCCCAGCTCGGCCATAGGGTAGGAGGCCCTATTCCGCCATGCTTCAAAGGTCTGCCATGTCCTCCTCCAGCACTGCCCCACCCTTGCTCTACTTCTTTCGACGCCTCGGTACCGATTTCGCACTGGAGTAGTAGAACACTAATAGTACTATCTTGTTCCTCCGGTTTTTATATCCTTGTCTCAAATTATTCAAATTCCATAGCTTTGTATAATTTTAGGATATAATGGTGGGCAGCAAGGGGCACACAAAATAAACGCTTTGTAAGATGAGACATGAGTAGAGAAGACCTAAAAGATAGAGACTTAAGTTTGATGTTGGTCAAAAGGTCACAAAGAGTAGAGACAACCTAAAACAACACAAATGAAAGGTCTATCAAATGGCAATGGCATGAGATCTAACTTCTAAAGGAACGAAAGCTCGAGAAGGATGGTTAAAGCTCATCAAAATCTTAAAGAAAAGGGTTCTTACTACCATTATGATATTGCTAAAAAATGTGGAATAAACCAAGGTATATGACACTTGATTAAGCAATGCATATGCATCAAGGATAAGGTGCATGTTTGAAATATTTTCCTTACCTACATACACGCAGGAATAAGTTTATGTAAATGTAGATCACTTGGCCTTGGATTTAATAGATAGCATCTTAACTGTTTATTTCAAGTCTATCCACAACCAATCCAACTCCAACTGTAATTCTTCATAGCATCATTAGCTCTCAAAATTTAAAACCAAATTCATAAACTAATAAGAAATCCAAAGAAACTTTGACTCTTGATAACTTTAGTTCCCATCAATAAGCAAAATTGGGCTACTTTCCAAAAGGATTTTCAGATATAGATATCCAATTCCAAGCTATACCCACATCTTTTGCCATCAAATTCTTCTGAAGGTCGATGTTTCCTCATCTTATAAAGCACTTCCTTTCTAAAGAAACAAAATATATTCCCCTTTTAAAGCCAAACATGCTGAAGAAATTATTTTTCAAATACTTTGCTTATAGAAAAGAAAATCTCAGAAATCATTCAAATTCAATTAAAGGAAAACAGCTTAAAGGGGATAAGGGTTTGGTGCTAGTTAAGTAGTTATTATACCAAACACTTGCAAGTATTGATCTAAGTCGCATCATCTCGATGTTCATGAATCATGAAGAAAATACATTACCATTGCTTTCTTTCAACATTACTAAATTTGAGTTTGTGCACTGCTTATAGTGTGGAGTGATCAACATAATGTAAAATATAAATGTCTCATTTTCCTCCATCAAAGCTTAATGCATTTACAAGAGATGTAAACAATACGGTGGACAATGCACTCTTTGTATGAGCCTCCTTATCCGAGGCATATGCTTAACTTTAAATAGCATTGCCAATGAGTCTCAAATTGTTCTTTACGAGAATTGTCTTTAAGACATTAGGTTTGATGTGCTTGAGATAAGACTTTTATAAAGATCATGGTTATGGCAACAATTTTCTCTCTGGATATATGCTTAATCATTATGAAACTCTTCCAGGTGAACTTTTGTTACAATTCTCCATAAGTTCCAACACCAAACTGGTATGCTTATTTAGTTCCGTATTTATCGCTATGCTTATTTAGTTCCGTATTTATCGCTATACACCTATAAAACAATTTTTTGTTCATTGTCCTTTACAGCTTCACACAAGCTATATGCACACCCTTCCTAATAATGATATACATGAACATGTTTCATGAAGAGCTTGACTTGATAAAACAAATATCACTTTAACAGTTGCTTCAATAAAATATTTTGCCACTACTTCCCATGTGTCATAAGGTCAGAATTAATTAGAGGTACAACGCTTCAATGAAATTTTCAAGTGTTAATAGAAGGAACCAACAAAAGTATTATGCAATACCAAAAACACCAATGAAATAAAAAAAAAATAGAGCATTGGCAAACATTACCCAGGCTAGATATATGGGCCACTTGGTCCCCATGCCTTGTTTTGGGCATAGAGTGGTCCAAAGAGCAGAGCTGCAAGCCAAGATTGAACCTAAGTTTCAGAACTGACAAAGGGAAGGGCTGTGGTAGGTCCAGATCTTCTGAGTTTATAAGACTCTTGTTACTCAGCTTTTGATTGCTATCATAAATCCATTTTAGCTTGGAAAAGCCATTGTTTCATCCAGGTGTCTATATTTAAATTCCTAGGCAAAATCATATAAATAAAAGCAACGTAGAAACCTTGACATAGTGAACCAAGAAAGGCAGTGCAATAAAAGGCCAAACCATGTTATATCTAGAATGGGATGGACCAGAACAAATAACTCAACATGAGCTGAGCTCAGGTGAGGTTGAGGTCCTTGCAATCAGATAAGGACTGCGCTGAGTCTGGAGTCATAAGTATGTCTTCCTTTCTATTATTGGTAGGCAACTTCTTTAACCACTCAGATGCAAACAATATATACATGAGTCATCAGAATGAGATTATCATGCAGGAAAAATCCCCCAAAATGGCTTGAGAACTTGCTTCCTAGGATGAATGACTTAGTGCATGTACAACAAAGAGAGGGGGGAAACACAACATGCAATTACTTTCACAGGCTCAGCACATAAAAATATGTCGATAATAATCATTTTGTAGCTTAAATTATCGAACACAAATGGGAAGCTTAAGGCTTCAATAAGTCTGAGATTTAGTGGGGTTTTTGGTTGAGAAAAAATTCGGTCAGTAACAGGAAAAAAAAGATGCTGGAGTTCAGAAAATCATACCCAACTGATTGCAGTGTAAGAGAGAAGATTTTTATGTTAGCACCTCGTACATATCTAAAACAAAAGTTGAATACAAAGAAAGCTTTGTCTCCAATAAGGAGTCCACAGAGCTTAATAAATGACTTGAAATATTGAACGATAGTTGTAAAATAATGGCACATATGATTTTGATATTTTGCATGTTAAAGATCAAAATTGTCTGTGCAGCACCAACTGCAAAACTACAGTTTGAATGCAGTCTTTACAACCCAAAGGTATGTCAACACATTCAGTGTGGTTTTGGTACATACCAATCAACAGCAAAGTCTCGGCTACCCGCTAACTGCATCCCATCAAGCTCAGGCTTTGCGATCACTTGGCAACCAAGGCAAGACCTGCAAAAGTGGCATCACAACTTATTCCAAATAAAAGATGGAACTATTAAAGCTTCTCATGGGAAGATTTCACAAACATTTCAGTAAGTCCAAATGCTAGATATAACATGTCATTTTCTTCATCTGTTGGATCTTCCAATTTGTTGCGGTATTCCATATCCTAATAGGAGTTCGCCAGTCAGAGAATGCATCAAAATCCTCAAAATTATACAAAATTATATATATCATCTGGTGGAGTAGCCAAGAATATACCATCACAATCACATGGCAGGTAGAGCAAACTAGCGAGCCCTCACATGCTCCTGAGACCACATCAGAAATGTAGTGTAACCAAAACTGACTAATGAACCCTATATAAAGGTATGCCATGCACAACAATTCATCAAACCACTCGTGGGTAAATGGATAAATAGTTCATGATTCACATAAACTTTAGCGGATAAATAGTTCATGATTCACATAAACTTTATCAAAATTACGCACCGTAGTATTTGATAATTGGAGATGATCAAGTACATGACTACTCAGAGGTTCTTAGGCAAATAAGTAACTGTTGACTGTGGAAAAGGGGCAATGAGTTCACCTTATATATAAAGCAAATTCTTATGAAAATCTATATATTGTCTAGTGATCACAAGATAAAAACCTTCAGGTTCTGTGTCATTTTCGTGGGCTGCTTCTAACATTGACATTCCAAGATGAACCTGGATGAGCTTTTCCTTGCCATCTTTATCACAATTACCCTGCATGGTTGACAAAAAATAATACAATGAAAGTGCTTCTTGACTTTGTGGCACAATGTGTGAGTACTCTAAAAGCATAGACGTACAGAAAACTCAATTTGTTTCAACATTCAAGTTTGAATAAAGATAAAAAGGAAAAGGGATAGGCATTAATTTAGTTCAACATTCAAGCTTGAATGAAAACAAGAAGAAAAATGGAAAGGCATTTATGGTCACAAGAAATTGCTGATAGGAAAGAATGAATTCATCAAATATAGGCCTTATTGGATGCTTAGCAAAGGTTTAGGATCTGCATCTAAATGCAAGAGAAATCATAACACTTCTAATCCAAAAGCTTAAATGAACAACAAACTCAATACTTAGAAATTTCGGTCAAAAAATGTATGGACCCTAAAGAGGGAGATGAAGGTTGTGTTTAAAGACTTTTTACTTGCAAGATCATGATTCTCTAATTTTTATTATTCAAAATATTTCAAGCACAATTTATATGCTTTTGGAAGGGGAATGCGGCTGTTTAAAAGGAAACATTGAAACATATAAACACAAGTAGAAAGATGAGGAATAAAATGAGCTAAAAAAACTCCAGAAATTAGAAAGTTCCAACTGCATGTTTTTCAGAATTTTCTTTATCATAACATCACACCCAAAGACCTACTTGTAGACAATCACATCCTTTTCATTAAAAGAAAAAGAAATAATGTCAGAACATGTTATGGATTTGGTACATTTGAATGCACTCTCAATGCCTCCAAAGGCTAGTGCTATCTGAAAATAGCAATATAATGTTTGAAAAGGCATGCGCAGTCTAAGTGATGCATCACTAATGAGAGGAATAAATAACAGATACAACAAGAAGAAGGTTCCAATCAAGGTTCGCCATCTCGGTACCGGACCCCGTACGGGTACCATTCTAGCATAGTGTCGGTACAGTATGATACGAAATTTTTTTTTGCGTACCGAATGTTGGTACGCCACCCGTATCGGATACTGATACCGAACCGATATGGTACGGTACGCCCTGTACCGCCTAGTTCAGGCCGGTACGGTATACCATAGTTCCAACATTAATATACCTACACCTTAAAAGTATGCATTGGCCATACTTAATGCCACATAAAGAGTTTGAATGTACATGATGGAAAAGTACACAATTGAATGTTAAAATATGGATTACACGTATATCATGAATTAAAAACCTTATAAAATAACTTCGCTACATCATAAGATCACTTAAATGCAATACTAAATGATCAGGAACTTACTTCTCTTTTTGTTCATGCTTTCCTCGTTACCTTTACTAGTGGCTGCAGTAGAAAAGGGAAGACTTTTCTAAAAATGACATGTCGATAATCATAAAACTTCATAATTCATCATGGAGAAAAGGGACATCAAGAAGCTCTCAAACATATTATCCTGATGATGAAGCTGATCTTATGAAATTATTACAAGAAAGTTTAATGACAATATGATTCCAAAAAATAAAAATGCCATCTAATTATAGTATAAGAATTCAAGGCTTTTATGAAGATTAATGACGATGGACTTCCACAAAGTTGACTAACCAGATGGGTGAAAGTCCAACAAAACATAGCAAGATAGTAAAACAAACATTATACATGTTTTGTTCAATAAGAATAAAGAGTCACGGAAGAGAAGTCATTCCATGTAATTAAACCCATAAAAAGTAAACTAGAAAAAAAATAGAGCAGAGCTAGAACGTAGCGCCCACACAACAACCCAGGTAAAGTTGGTCTTGACTGGATTACTGATGGCTTGGCATATTGATCTGAGCCATTAGATATAATCTATCATCTGTAAATTGCTTACTATAAGAAAAAAACATGAAATTTGGAGATCCCTATCATATGCATCACTTATGCATCTAGTGGTAAAAATGGATAGTTTAAATAACAAAAACAAATGCCTATGCTTTGACCACTTGGTACATAGGCTCTCCAAATCATATAATTTTGTGATAGTAAGCAGTTTAGAGATAGTAGATAACATCTAATGGCTCGAATCATCAGTACCAGGCCTTCGGTTGTCTAGTTTGTACGAACCTTATTCCGGTTTTTGTCTATACGCCCACATAGTAGCTCTACTCAAAGAAAAAGCAACCCATGATGAGGTAAAGTGAAAGTAATGAGAACCACAAACATCAAGTTGTTATAAAAGCCCACAATCTAATTATCTAGCAAAAGCTCAAAATATTTGCATAAGATTTTTCTTGGACATTAGTAAATGCCACTTTAATTACACTCTAAAAAAATGATATTCTCCAAAAAACAACTCCAACAATGAGGATGAGGAGTAGGAGGATTAAGTCTATATGCATTCTTGCCACCAAGATCATGACATATTTGGTTATATTACACCATGCATGTTCGTTGAAAATACAGAACCAACCATGGGGTATAAGCAACAGCTGGAAGGGCTTCTAACACATCCACTTCTACTTTTAGAAAACTGAGCTGCCAAATGAGAGCTAGCTAGTGTCAACCTAAACTAGTAAGAAAATTGACTTCAGGAGGCAACATGCATACTTGGAGTAAAGCAAACAGTTATTTAATAAATATCATGCATATCAAAAATGTACTTTGAACATGATGCAAAATGACTTCTGGGAAGAGGCAGAAGAATAAGATAATCTTTCCTTTCGAGCAACAAAATATTACCAAGAAACATATTATAAGGTCCACTGGTGCAATAATCTAGAATGATGGTGCAAACATGATCAATAAGCCAATCTTGCATTGCATGCTTCTATCATGGACTAACAAAGTTTGAATCCTGTGCAAGATTTTGCCTTATATGGATTGATAGCTGAATTCGTCCATCAAATCTCTATCTGTAGATTATTAGATTTGGTAATATCTTTCACCAAACTATCTTTATTGCTTGCTGGATCTTCATCTAATGAACCTAGGCATCATATTTCTGTTGGACAATTTTCAATATAAAATTGTCACCTTAGAATCTTCAGCAATTTAAACTTCAATCAATAGTTACATCACTATTGGTTCTTCAGCAATTAGATCTGCAATGCCCCTGTTCAACAATTGGGGATCAATGTGAATCCTTTCTGAAAAAGAAGTCCAGAAAAGCACAGCATAATTGGGGACAATCTTGCCTGTTCAAACCAACATGGTCTTAGTGCTATTTAAGTCTTTAAAGCTCTCCATTTCTAAAGCATCCATGATGTTAATTCATTTTGCTGTTAATCAAAAATTCATATTGATACCATCCATTGAGGAGAGAACACGGTTACTAAAATCAGGACAGGTTAGAGAAGCGGTTAGAAAGAAGAGATAGATCGAGAAGAAAAGAAATGAAAAATAAGGGAAAGGAGAAGAAGATTTAATGAGAGGTAAACTGTCATTTTATATGTTAAATTCATAATAAATCATAGATCATAGAATGGCCACTCCCAAACATGTAACTGCTATGCAATCTGAGCCACAATAGACATCAACGAAACCTGCACCAATGAACTAATCAAAGAAATCCCAAATGTAGTAAAGGTAAAGATATTCTAAATTTTACTTCTTTGACATCTGCACTTAACCCCATGTTTGGACAGAATTTTTGGCACCAGCCATAAACTAATTAGATTGATTCATGATTAGAAAGTTGACGAAATAGAATCGACCATTCCACTCCACCAAGAAACTATTTATAGAGTAAGGCACTTGATGTTGTCACAAGACATCTCGAAACTGACTGATTTGTCGCAATAATATGCCATACAAGATTTACCATAGTTTTCTCTCCCAAAACTCTTCACCATGGTAAATGTATACTCAAATTACTTAAACTTCCATTAGGCCAATTATTCTCTGAACCAACATTTCAGATGTTGGCCAATACCAAGCATCCAGCACAGGTAACACAACACCTATAAATTCTCTTATCATATACTTAATTAAAAAAAAGGAATTGAGTCATTTTTTATTTTTCTTTTAATTTTGGCATGGCTCAGCATGTGTCCAACTGGTGAGAGGCACATCCACTTGCACTGGAACTTAAATCCTTGCTTTGAACCTTTTTGGAGTAACCAAAACATTTGCAGATCATTTAAATTCATGAACTTCACAGATAATTACAAATAGAACTATGAACTGTTCATGAAAAACTAGCAGCACCAATGAAGTACTATTAGTTGCTATTGCTGCTGCTGCTTTTGCTGTTTTGCTGCTATCTTATTGTCCCATGTGTCCTGTTCTTACATGCATTTATATAGATATCAGTCTGATCTAACTTTGGATCAGAGCTACTTGTACCTACAAATCTACAATTATATTTCAGATCTAAAGAAGAAAAGATAGAAAATTGATTAAGATGAGGATATCTTCTTATCAGAAGCTTGTGCAATTTTGGCATTAAGTGATTAGACCATGATGTGTAGGGTCATATAATTCCCTATTAAAAAAAACTAATCCACTGTTAGCTCCTGAAAAGTACCTGATAGACCCTTTGTTGTGGTTTCCCCTGCAGATGGAGCCAATTGAATTCGTCTAAAGTCTAAACTAACTAAATTACTTGCAAATCATTTTACCATCTCAGACAACCTAACTAGGTCTAGGAGTAGAATTCTAGCTAAAAAACTACTAATCCATTTGTAGTACAATTACCTTTTAACTGATCCCATGCTTAAGTTAAAAGATTTAAGTATACACTGCATTTACAGCATTACAAATAGTCAATAAATGTAAGATTTGAAACAGAAGCTATGGGACTGGAATTCCACTTCAACAAAACCATACAATTATACACCAACTTATGCTTCTGAAATGGCAACTAGATAGCTAGTGCTGAAAATTGAATCCCAAACTATGTTACGATCCCTTAAAAACCTTTTAACTCAAGAAAATATTAAGATAATATACAATATAAAATATTAATATGAACAAGATTATATTAATATGGTACTAATAAAATATAATATGAGTGTAATATATACTACTACAAAGATTATAAAAATTATAATGTTATTCTAGAATAGATAATAAATTATTATCAACTATAAATAACCACATTGTAACTATAGATGTATAAAACTTGCAGTATAATTGTTACATAACTATAGAAAAAGTGTAATAACTATTTAGGAGGCATAGCATATAACTATAATATCGATCTACTATAAGTTGAGTATTAAAACCACATCAAAATTGTAGTGTATATACTGTACATTTACAGCTTTAGTGTAGCATATCTATACCATAACTGTAATATCACTATATCAAACTAGAGTAGCTTTGGCTTAATTGTGCTATACCTTTACATAACCATATTATAGCCAGAATAACTAGATAGAGTTATTCAGAAAAAAAATAACTTCTCCTTACATTATGCCTTTTGGTAATGATTGTTGTTCAAATCCAATGTCTTTTTTTACTTTAATGCTTATACATTACTAGGGTGTAATGTTTGCCATGTAATCCTTAACAACACAAGGCATATTAATCAGCATTATGTACATGTATTGATTTTTGACTGTAGGATACAAATTGTTGTTTTATTTTTTTTCTATTTCGCATAAGATTCCTGGGAACCCCCCAAATATGTGTAATATGTGTAAATGCAATTCAGCACCACACCAGCAGGAAGCACTTGAATCATTGTTCTAAAGAACCGCACATGGTAATACTGTTCTAAGTTCATAATTTGGTATACTAAAAAACCAACACCAACGAATAGATAATATAAAAACATGAATAAATTAAACCAAATGAAATAAAATAAAATGACAAAAAAAACTATTCCAGACTGCATCAAGAACAGGGATCCCAACTGTGAGAGCCTAGAGAGGACCATAATCGGACCTGATAAATTAATATAAAGTAGAACACAAGAACCTTAGAGGCAATTATTTTTTTTTTAAAAAAAAGATCAGATTTACTAAATCTCATATAAAAAAGATATTTTATGCAATTATTTTTTTTTTAAAAAAAAGTATGACGGACTAGGGAGGAAAAGGAGGGGTTTAACGGACCTCCTTCGGAACCGCCTTTCACGAGGGAGGGAGGAAGAGGAATGGAGACGACGGCGGAGCTGGGAATCCAGCGCCTTTTTTATAGTTACCGTACCGGTTCGGACCGCTGGGAATAGGACCTCGGACCGGATCGTGACGGTTTCTGGCTCATCAGATAAGCCGTAAGTGTAGGCGTGAAAGGCCCGACCGGGCGACTGCCAATACCCGGTCACAGAGGGCTTCTACCGACCGAGCCGGTGGCGGTCCCCGGCATCTAAAAACCCAACCGAAAGCGCTCTTCTTGAGAGCGAAAGCAGTCGTGGCGCGCTCCTCTCTTCGGCGTCGCCTAGGGTTAGGGTTTTTCTTCGCCCAGGATACGGTACTCTCTCTCTCTCTCTCTCTCTCTCTCTCTCTCTCTCTCTGTGGACGAAGCCTTTCTTTGTTCTAGGGTTTTTGAGTTCTTTCGTTGTGCCGCCCCCTTCTGCGGGACTTATCCGGAGCTAGGGTTTTGGTAGGATTAGCCTCTCAAGTCAGAGATCATGAGAGAAATCATGGGAACGAATATTGTTCTTTTGTAATCTCCTCGGTGTCTGAATTATGTATCCCCTTCTTGATTTTTCCATTATTTGCTTGATTCTTTTGATCAAATATGTGATATATTGTTCGTAGCAAATCAATCGCCGTCATCTGTTGTGCCAATGCGAAGACTTATTTTGTTTTCTGGGTCATTTGTTTAGTTAGATAGGCATTGTTAGGTTTTATCTTGTTTGTGTTTCGTATTTTCATTGATTGGTACGCAACAGTTGGTTACTCTCTTGTTCGCTTCGGAGAAGATCTATTATTGCGTATGCAACTGTTTGTACCTTTGATTCTCTTCTCTTCAATTCTCTGATGTGTTTAGGAATTTTTGGTTGATTATTGCTGTGAGCTTCTGTTACATATTTATTGATTCTTCTCTCCATTGTTCTAACCCTAGCTTGAATGTAGTTTTTAGTTATTTTATTATTTTCTTCATCCATCTGAGAAAAAATGGAAAAATTCTCTAGTGTTGTAGCAAATGAGTAAATAGAATTCGGCATGTGCGATGCACATGATTGTTCAAAAGAATGTGTATGGTTAAATATGGCCAGAACAACACACAAAGGTTTCTGTAGAGATGAAAAGTCTTGGAGGAGAGGGCCACTGTATGAGCATAAAATTATGCATAGCATATTGAAAAAAAGAAACCCAAAAATAAAATAATCAACACACTTGCATTCCCAAAAATGAGAGAACGAGAAATTATAATAATTCATAGTAAATTTGATAATATAATCCTTGATTCACTTTGTGTGTATGCACTGAGATTAAAAATTATCTACACCATCATCAGTTTCTCTTGTCCCATTCCAAAGCTGTCAGAAAGGGGGTCATGAAGGAATTTCTGCCATTAACATTGAGATGGTGGGCCCTGTGAAAAGGATTCATGGAAGCCTTCAGTCTGGATTCATTTGGTCATACTGAATCTTTTGCATTATATGCATAAAAGTAAAGAACTAATGCCAACATTGTCAATTAGGCAATTGCATTTCATGTTGAATTGTTTTCGGCCAACCAGTCATTTATCACTTCTCAAACAAACCATAATCTCAAAAACAAACAAAGTCATGCTGGAAGACTTCAATTTGAAATCGCAAGTGTGTTAAAGCACAGAAGTGCAGCGACCATATGTTCTAAATACATTCTTTTATTTTGTTTTTTGTTTTCAAATTTTATCTTGCCATCTTCCATGTCCATCAAGCAGGTAGCATGCCTTGAGTTCTGATTGGTGTGCATAGAATGAGTTCCCTGCTAAGTCTGTAAAAATTACTGTAGGCAGCTATATCTAAATTTACTGCAGGTTATAATCTGTCTTTCGAGGACAAGATTATCCTGATATCTTTCTTTGATCTTCCTCTAGAACCTTTTTTCCGATTTAATGTGGAACTTTTTGTTGCGGACAATTGTGTTAATAGTGTTTATGCTCAGTTTCGATGTACTGGGTTATATGGTGTTATTTAGCTCTTTGTGGAAGGCATCCCTATGCATATCAAATACATCAATGAAGCATTCTCATGGTGTTTGTATTGCATTTTCAGTATATATATCTTAATTGTTCTCCAATGTGATAATGTTTTTTCATCTGCAGCGGGTTTATATCTTTAACTGATCATGGTGGAGACTGGAAAACGTTCACGCCAGCAGAGGGATGACAACAATGATTGGAAACAACAGAACAAGAGACCAGGTAACAAGGAGAGATCTGGTGATGGCGAATTGGTTGTCTATCGCATACTTTGCCCTGATGGTGTTATGGGGAGTGTTATTGGTAAGAGTGGTAAAGTGATAAATTCCATAAGACAAGAGACACATGCTAAAATCAAGGTTGTTGATCCTTTTCCTGGTGCGGACAAGAGGGTTATCACCATATACTGCTATGTTAAAGACAAGGATTCTATGGATGTTGATGAGGACAGCATGGAACCTCTTTGCCCTGCTCAAGATGCTCTGCTTAAGGTGCATGATGCAATTGTCAATGCCCTAGCTAATGGTAGTGAGTCTGATAAGAGGAACAAGGAGGAGGCCTACATACTTGTTCCAGCTAGCCAAGCTGCAAATATAATTGGCAAATCTGGGGCCACCATAAAGAGATTGAGATCAAAGACCAATGCAAACATAAAAGTAAACCCAAAGGATGCCAACGATGCTACTCATTCCTGTGCAATGAGCTATGACAACTTTCTTCAGGTAAATTCTCCTACTGCTTTATGAGTTTCAAATAGTAAATCTTAAATTAGAATTGTAGGAGCTAGTATAAATTGAATTAGTGGTTAGATCTATGTCGACTTCTTATGTGTTCTGTGCTTTTCTTGTTGTATAATGATGAATCTGAAGTTACATATCAATGGAATTGTGAGTCTCAGATATTTTTGTCAAAATTAATATTTTTGGTTCTATAATTAGGATTTGTCAGTAATCTTCCTACTTATGCTACTTTATATTTTTTGGTAACAATTCTGAGCCGTAAATGTTTGTACTTGCATTTCCTTTTACTTTACACTTAATTTTTAACTTGTAGTATTAGGATTTGTCAGCAATCTTTCATCGTAGTATGGTTCCATGGTCTACCTGTTCTCATTCCCTGCAATATATAATGGGAATTCCCTGGCTGGGAGCAAGCCAACTCCCTTTGAGTAGTCCTCAGTTGATTTTGCGTGGTGTTAGAAGCTATGGCGTGAATTGATAAATGCTCTTCTTATTTTCATATATTTAACCTTGCTTTATTTTAAAGTGTTTAGAGATAGATACAGGAAAGCCTCTATTTTAAAAAAGTGTCTATTTTTTGTATCCCCGTTATGGAAATTTACAGTGTTACTTTTTTATCACTATGATTTACCATTTAAAAGCCGTGTTACTCATTGGGACCCATTCTTCAGAAAGTGCTTTACAATTTCTTGTTGGTCGTTTAAGTTTTATCAGTTAATCAAGGTCTTCTTTTCTAACTATCTGTGTCTGATTCAATGTTTGTGGCTAATGCATATCTTGTAGGCTGTCCTCTTGTTTCTTCCTTGGATCATCAAAGGATCATCTCTGAATATGATATCCTTTTGTAAAGTGACAGCCTACAGCCAAACCAGAATTACAGCTCATCAAAAACAGCTGACCAGTTCTCACTTTTTAGCTGACTAGTTTAAGTGAGGAAGTGATTTTTCCTTCCCATCTGCTTTTAAAAACTTTAGGTGCTTATTGGGGTTTCTATGATTTGATTAAGGCGTCGAATTACCAAATTTAATTTGAATATGGAAGTTTAGATATTTGCCTTATTTGGAAAAAAAAATTTGTGATTCATCTCTATGTTTGTATTCCATTTTGTTAGTTACTTTACTTCCAGTTGTATTAATTTTCCTTAAATATTCTTGTGCAGATAACTGGTGATGCTGAAGCCGTGAGGAAAGCATTATTTGCAGTTTCTGCTATTATGTACAAGTTTTCGCCAAAAGAAGAGATCTCCCTTGATACTTCTGTTCCAGAGCTTCCACCAATTATTATTCCTTCAGATGTCCCTATCTATCCAGCTGGCAGCTTTTTTCCTGCTGCAGATGCTCTTGTTCCTCCATCTCGATCTGTGCCACCAGTCATAGGTGCCACACCACCTGTACCAGAACTTCGTGGATATACTGATACGGCTAATGCATGGCCAGTTTATCAATCTGCCCTTCCTGTTATTTCTGGATATGGTGGTCCATCACGTTCAGAGGATTTAGTAGTACGAGTGTTATGTCCATCAGACAAGATTGGACGTGTTATTGGTAAGGGAGGGAGTACCATTAAGAGTATAAGGCAAAACAGTGGTGCACGTATTGATGTTGATGATACAAAGGACGAGTCTGCAGAATGTCTTATTACTGTCACATCTACAGAGGTTAGACTTACTCATTACTTTCTGCAGTTTTTTTCCCAATTATCAATTTTTGACTAATGGGTGTGATGCATGATCTGCATGTGCAGTCTGTTGACGATATCAAATCTGCTGCAGTTGAAGCTGTTTTGCTGCTTCAAGGAAAGATTAATGGTGAGGATGATGAGAAAGTGAATATCCGTCTTCTTGTTCCATCAAAGGTGATTGGCTGCCTCATTGGCAAGAGTGGCTCGATTATAAATGACATGCGCAAGAAGACTAAGGCTGAAATTCGGATCTCAAAAGGTGAAAAGCTTAAGCGTGTTGCTTTCAATGATGAGCTTGTAGAGGTTTGCCCATATCCTTGAATACTGATCTCCTTCTGCTGTCCTCAAGTTTTAACTGTATATTCTTTTCAATTTTGATCGGCATCCAGGTAACTGGAGAGGTAGGTAATTTGCGTGATGCACTAGTTCAGATTATTTTGAGGCTTAGGGAAGATGCTTTGAGAGATAGGGATGGAAGTCAGAATACTCACAAGGATGGCAATCTGAACGCTCCTCCAGTTGATCCTCTTTATACTAGTAGTCTGTCCGTCCCTCCAGTATTGCCTAGCATTCCATCTGTTGCACCTTTGAGCTATGACCAGAGAATAGAAACTGAAAGGGGTTTGGGAGTGCTTTCTGGCAGCGGTTTGTATGGATACAGTTCTTTGCAGGTATATATCTCTACTTCAGGATATCTGCTCTGACTTGTTTGTTTTCAGCATGACTGGCAAATTCATAGAAGCTTTTGATTAACATTATTGTTATGCTCTCTGTCAAGGCTGGAGAGAATGGCTATGGTTCCCTTTCATCGTATTCATCAAAGGCATATGGAGGGTATGTTTTTTTTCTATGCACTTTATATAAGCTTAGTCTGCTTGGACCTTGATGCTGAGGTCCAATCGGAATAGTTGTTCAAACCGCTTCTTTTCTTAGGTTTCCTCATGCCTTCTAAGAAGCATTTCTACCATGTATTTTCACAAGGATGTCATTTATAATACATTTTGTCTCACCATTCTATTCATGAAACATTGTCTTTGTTTTAATAAGCTTTTTTTTTTAATTCGTTGTAATAGGCCCTTTTTTAATTGTGATTGGATATCTCATTTGTTAGAATTCAGTCACTCTAGGTGGTCTAACTGTTTTTTGGTTTCATGTTGCTCTAACTTTAAGCAGATTGCCTCCATATATTGAGATGGTGATTCCTGCAAATGCTTTAGCTAAAGTTATGGGAAAAGGTGGTACAAACATGGAAAATATAAGAAAGGTGTGTCTTTATGTGGTGAATCTATCCTCATAATATTATTGCTTTTTTTTAATGCTCTAGATTTTACATGTACTTTTGTAGATTGGAATTATGCTATTGCATTTTATAGCATGCTCTAAATACATCCAGTTTTAATTATGTGGAATTCAGAAAATCATTGAAAAGTTCTAGTTGGCTGGAATTCAGGCATGATTTAGTATTTGGTGGTGGTTTTTTTCTTGTGCACACATTTTCTTATTTTTATATAATTTTGATCTTCAAAATCTGGATTCCTGTTTTCCATATATATGGAGACACCCAAATCTAGTGCACCATACTGAAAGCAATAGATTTGTTTCCTTTTGGATGATTTAGCGTCTTGCCATCTAGAAGGGGAAACCCAAAAAATTCCTTTAACTGACCTGTTATTCATAGATCTAACTTCTGCAATGATTCTACTTAAAGGGTCTTGTCAAGTATCTCCTGTCAAAAAGAGAATGCAAAATCTATCTTCTCAATTTTGAAGTGGCCATGACTCTAGCATAACCGATCTAATTTCACTTTTAGTTATTTCTCTAGACCCAAAGATTATTATATGCTTTGAAGATATAATATACCCATATGACATTCTGAACAATGTATAATGAGATTTCCACCAGACAGTTGAGCAGTTCATAAATCAATCCTAAAAACTGAGATTGACGAATTTCAATGCCCTGGAAAATTTGAATTGGGCCCACCAACAAGCCTTGTATTTGCAAATGTAAAGAGTTCCAACTTACAGTCAGAAGATCGCTAAAACCTCTCCAGGATAATTTGCACATGGGTATTATTGATGGACATGTAATGGACATACCAACAAATTTGAAGAAAGAATATTGGATACAGATTCAACCACAGGTTGGACGCCATTTACTTTAGCATTATCTGCTAAAACCCGGCCCTAGCACCCTACCGTTTTTCCTGTTCGTCATCTAGGTAGCCTCCTAATTAGATATTATTTGGTTTAATTTAACTAGTTTCTTTTCTGTTTGATGCTGTTGCAGATATCTGGAGCTCATATAGAAATTGTTGAGTCAAAATCATCTCGTTTTGAGCGTATTGCTCAGATATCAGGAACCCCTGAACAGAAGCATGCTGCAGAGAACCTAATCCAGGCATTCATAATGTCCACTTAAGATGATGGATGTGCTTTGAAGCTCCAGTAGGTGATCTTTTGTTCCATTATCGCGGTGCACTTCCTTCTGGTTTTCCATAGTTCCCTTAGGTTTTTATTCTAGAGAGGAAGGGCATATCTGCTAAAATCCTAGTGGTGTCTTCTGCCTCCTCAGTCATTCATGTTCCTGAAGAATCTGCTGCTGCCTTGTCATTGAGGAAGATATTCTCTATATCAGTGAATCTGTCTTATCTGATTACCCTAGATATCTTAGGTCCTTATTTTCCTCTTTGACGTTGTTTTCTTGTGCATCTTTGCCTAGCTTGGATGCCATATATCCTGGTTTTAGCAACTCTTTATCAACTGACTCGCTGCTTGATATATTGATGTTTCATTATCCTGTCTTTTGCCCGTTGCTTCCTCAGCTATATGGATAGGATCTATCCATAAACAGGGTGGTGTGATCAAGTTTGACATGTGCTGTTGTTTCACTGCTGAAGTGAATTTTTATGGCCATTATTGAAGCTAAAAATTATGTATTGAAATGGAACCATAAAACCCCAGAACTCCCCCTTTCCTCGTGCTTGTGTAGATTTGAAGCTTGATTTTGTTATCAAAATCAGATCCGAGTCAAAGACTGCATGTTGTGTAGTGTGCTTGTACATTGCTTCTTCCTTCAGATATTTTTGATTTCAACTCTGTTTGCTCGTAATTTTCCTGGACATTCAATTTCCTGCTTCTTTTGTGTTTATGCTTCCCTTGTATTTTTCATTGCATTAATCTTGGGTCAATTTTTTAGCCAGTAGGTGGCCCTTCAACTCACTTTTTTTAAACATCTCTGTCTTTAAGCCATCTATTTTTGGATTTCGGGTCCCCCAAAACAAGTAATTTTGTAGGAAAAGTGTACATTCTTGTTCTCTACTCCACAAAATCTGCCAACTTCTGACCCAGTAAGAGACTGATGTTGTAGATATCCATCATGAGTAATATTCTTCTGTGACTTTATAGGGACACCTTTCTTTCCTGCATGCTGCAGAGAAGGTTAGCTGTAGGTTTCAGTTAACAGGTGGTGCATTCAGCAGGTGGAAGTTTTGTCTGTTAACTCTGCAAAATATCGGTGTTGCCAGCACTGACCATGTAAATTATGTATGTATATGCTGATAAGCTTTTAGAAGTGGTGATTAGGGGCATGTGTGGGTTGCTCTTCTAATTTTTCAGCCCACCAGAGTTGAAGTAGTTTCTTTTGCATTTTGACAGTACTGAAGTGTTGGTGGTATTGATCTTAAAATTATTTTATTAGGTATGTTTCGTCAGTCATTCACTGGGAAAGAAAATAGTCTTGAGTGTTGATTTCTTCTGCATTGTATCCTTGATTAATATATGGATTATGGCATGTAAATGTAGTGGAAAGTTTTATTAATAGCCTGCAGCATCACATCTATGTGAATGTTGCTTGGATGATTCTCCCGTTTAGGTTGATTTGAGTCGCTGGGAAGTTCGGTAAAACCTGTGCTTGGTCTATTAGTTCTTGTTAGTGCCAAGTGCCGGCGGTAGCAACTCACCGGCTGGTGGTATTATGGGCTCGTTTGGTTCGCGGGAAGCATTTTCCTTCCTAGGAATATGATTCCTGGGAAACAAATTCCTAGGAAGAGGATGCCTAGGAAAGTACTTTTGGCATGTTTGGTTGACCATGGGAAAGTGACAAATTTCCAAGGTGCTTATGTTTGGTTGGCCATCTACTTTCCTAGGAAAGTTATATATAATTCCTATTATGCCCTTAATAAAAATTAGGTTTTTAATGCCTCTTTAATGCTTCTTTAATGCTGAAAGGACTTTTTGGGAGAAAGTAAAAATGGAGTGATTCCCGCCTCATGGGAAAGTAACTTTCCCATGTTTCTCATGGGAAAGACTTTCCCATGAAATGTGGGAATCACATTTCCATGGGAATATAACTTTCCCTTCTCTCTCCTTTGAAAACTCCAACCAAACAAGAGGCATCTCATTACTTTCCCGTTGACCACACTTTCCCTCCTTCTTTTCCCGCGAACCAAACGAGCCCTATAGGTAGCGGAGCCATGTGAGTCACCTGGTATCGCACCCGATAGAATTCCTGAAGCAACATTTGGGATTTGTGGGTTCGTAGCCTTCTAGAGCAAAGATGGGGGGAACAAATGCGTGGACTGATGCACGGGAACCTAGGAAGGTGTTTTGACTTTTGTCTTCTGTTAAGTATATGAGAATGTGTGCTATGTGCTTAAAATTTATATGTGATAGATATCTTGAACATTGCTACCTTCCATCAAGTTTTCCATTATTATGTGGGCGTCTCGTACGCTATATTGAGTGCTTCTATCTGCCCAAAAAAACATTGGAAAAGTCACTAGTTGAATTCACTAGGGAAGGATTTAAATTGCCAGAGTTTGAGGTTGGTTCTATTATCTATTTTAAGAGCAAAGGTTCTATTTGCCCATGGTGGTTTTGACGATGAGATGGGTTGATGCTGGTCCTAAAAAATTGGGTGGCCTGTTGGTCCATCCGAGCATGGATCATTTGGGCGGGCCTAGGTTTAACTTTTTAAGTCCACTTGAGCCCAATATTTATATATTATATTATATAAAATATATTATAAAATATATTTTTATTTTTTTTTAATTTTGTGATGGTTTCTCTCCCACCTCTTCGATATGGTTTCGATACGATGTTTAGGGCTAAGATCAGAATCAAGAAAGGAGATTTGCTTGCTGGTCTTTTCACCAGTGAATGTTGGCATGCAGTACTTCCTGAACCTCCATGTTTAAGTTTTGCCGAAAAAGATTGCAAATGATTTACCATCGATGCCACTCATATGGATATGAATCAATACTTCTAGCTGGATAGCTTTCTTTTGTAAGCTTTTTTTCCTTTGACATCACCTCCTCCTCCCCTACAATCCAGCTGCCCTTTGTCCCACCTCCTCCACACCCAACCGGCCGGCTCGACTGTTCTCCGTCCCACCTCTCCCTCCCCTCCTCCACACCCATCTGGCCAGCTCGATTGTTCCCTGCCCCACCTCCCCTTCCACACTCATTCAGCCGACCCGATCGTCCTTCGTCCCGCCTCCTCCTCCCCTTCCCCTCCTCCTGCTTTCCACCTGTCTGACCGGCCCGACGGACTCTCGTCCCCTCCTCCTCTCTCTCCAAAGGAAGAAAGCAGCGAGCGAGACGACATTAAGAGGAAGAAAGAGATTTGAGATAGGGGAATAGCGCAATCATAAGTAGATTCTTTTTGGAGGAGATCCCTTTCCTTACTTTGTTCGTGTGACCATTGCTGCAGCTGTTCCAGTACGCAAATAAGGTGGTTTGGGGGAGAAAGCAACTCTACTAATAGCACTAACTTGACTTCTCCTCTTGAAAATCTGTCCAAGCTGAGCCACTTCAAGATACAAGGAAAAATCAGACTTCCGCTTAAGTCCCAGTTTGAGGCGATAGACTTCCGCTTAAAGTAGTGACATCAAAAACGAATATCCCCTTCCGTTTTTCCTTTCCTTCCTTTGATGAATGAGAGTGACTCGCTCTGTGTTAGCCCGAATAGAGTTGACTCCCGCATGGAAGAGGAAGGAAATAAAAAACGGAATATTTGATTCAAAGTCTTTATATCCCAAAGGCCTTTGAAACTTTCAATGCATACTAAAAATAGGATATACTCTAGCTGGGACGAAAGAACCCATTTCTGTACTAAGGGTAGGTTGATAACCCACTGCGGAAGGCATTCTCACTAATAAGGCGGATACTTCTGATCCTGCTTGGATGAAATAAAAAATATTGTCGATGAATAGAAGCTAGTCTGGCCACCTCCCATCGCACCTCCCCCTCCTCTCCTCCCCTCCACCTTCTCTCCACTAGTCTGGCCGCCCCTGTTCGACATCTCTCTCATCCTTCTCCTCCTCGTCCCCATAGTTTCCTCCTCCTTGAGTATTCTCTCTTTTTAATTTTAAGAAAGAGATTTTTTTGGCAAAGCCCGCAGTTCGGTCCGAAAAAACCGAAACTCGATAAGTAGCAGGCTCGGGCCTAGAAAGTAAATCCGAAGGTTAAGCTGAGTCGGACCTAGGCCTAAAAAAAAATCAAGCGTTATCTTAGGCTGAACCTAATATGGCCCACCTATTGAGCAAGTGTAGTTGACGCCTTGCATTTTTTAGAATTTTTGAAACACAATTTTTGACTGAACACTTTTTTTTAAAAAAAAGGTGGGGCAACTAAATAAGATAGATTTTAAAAATGTGTTTTGAAGACGTCTTAAATACCATCAATATTAGTTCCAAGGCTGAGGTAGGAGATTTTTTTGTGGGTAAAATGTATATATTCTAAATGCATCTTTTAGAATCATAAAACGAGAGGTCATGAAGCTGACAAAAAATAGAGAAGAGAGTCCTGGAGGATTCATCTCATGTGATTTGCAACAAATGATGACCAGTTTGCAACATTATTTGACTCTTTATGGATATGGGTTGCATCGAGATTGTTTAGAATCTTGTAGTTGAAGTTATCTTCCAACTCAGCTTGTATTACAATTTAAAGTTGTAGTAGTTAACTTACATAAAGTCTCAATTTTTATATTTGGAGGAGTTTGCGAAAAGAGAGGCATCCTTGGTAGACATTCCGTTGAACACCGTGCAAATGGACATTAGGTCAGATTATTTGATGCACACAAAGACAAGGTAGAAAAAAGAATATATTTTTTAAAGAGGGAGAGTATTTTACCAAACAAGTCATGGGTATCTGACATATTCATACCTAAGAATTTTTTCACAAAGTGGTGACAAGATATATTACTTGTACAAATCTTCTATTTTCGATCTATGATGTCAACCTATAGGGTTTTATTTTTTTTTTCTAATTTATTCTCTAGTCGAATGCAAGAGATTGCCATTTAATTTACCGGAAGCGGTGGTATCTTGGACAAAGATGTCGGTATTGGATCATTGGTGGTGATGGCCTAGACATGAACCTAGGACTATGGAAGGGAGCGGGTGGCGGTGCAAGCTTGAGTAGGGTAGAAAAAGTGAAGAAGAGCAGTGGAGTAGAGGGCTTGAAGTGACACATGGCAGAGCAGAGGTAGAGGATGTGAGCACTAGTGGAGGAGAAGTGGGAGGGAAGAAAGATAATATTATTGAGTTGCAGCTTGAGAAACTCAACAAAATGTGTGATTTGAGTTGCAGGCATCCAAACAAGCGGGCTACAGTGCACCTGCAACTTGAGCTATATGCAGCCCTACTTTCGGAATTCCAAATAGTCCCTTGGAGAAGATACGATCCTCCAAATATTATAAAGCAGAAGATTGGCATTATTCTCATGAGCTTATCTAGGTAATCACAATATCTGAGTCACCCTCCACAATGTGTTGCTCAAGGTACAATGGTATAAATAAGGCCTTTCAAGGCCCCTTGGAACTCTACCATGGTGCGATATGTATGACCATAAAATTCATTGTAAGTCATATTGCTGTTAAAATTGATCTTGAGGAAGCTAGGAGTTGGAGGCTTCTAAGTGAAAAAGGTGATCACATAGGTGGATAAACGCAAGGACTATTGACAGAGAACCCTAGTTTCTCCAACTATCAAAGACCCCAATTGCATTATTATGAGTGAATTTTTGATACTTGAAGAGCAGTTGTCATAATGATCAAGCATGAGTCATGGTGTGTATTTCCTAATATTCAGTCATTCCTTACCAGACAAATATGATAAACAATATAGCATATAAGAATCACATCATTTTTATCCTTGCTTCTTTCTGCCCTTCCTTAAGGCATTAAAGAAGGTTATCCAAGGGAAAGAAGGGATGGTAACTACATTTGGAATTGGTGCATTCTTCCATGCATTCACCACTCTTAGACATTCAAAGAGGATATGGCGTGGCCCTACACCAGGGCAACAATTGCGATAGAGGAATACATGAAGACCACATTGATGAAGAATACTTCAGTAGGGGAGATGATTTTAAGTTGCTTCTCGAAGGAGCAATGCTATTTTCGGATGAGTACCAACCTTCCACACCTAGACAATATCTTTGGTCAAGGAAGGGATGGCCCAGTAGAGCTTGTATCGTCTGAATGGTTGTGGTGGGCAGGTGAGTTTCGATCACAAGTTGTTGTTATGGTATTATCACTAGCCCATTTTTTGTCTCTCCAATCCTCTTCCTTATCCTGAAGCCACTCTTGTGTTCTCCCATGTCTTCGGTGGACTTCATGGGCAAGGCTTCTGCCACAGTGGCGATGATAATGGGCATTTATTCCTTTTCAAAAAAGCCGTTTGCAAGGACATTTAGATGACGAGGTTATTCAAGGCAAACGGATTGATTGGAGGGCCTTCAATTTGACACCTTCGGGCTTAAACTGTCAATAGAATCCAATTTCAAAACATAAGCACATACCACGACTGGCCGATGGTACAATATTCTCTGGTCCGGATGGTATGCGATTATGTTTGAATTGGATTTTTAGCTTGGCGAGAACATCGAAATTTCAATGAGGAAGTATGTGCAAATGCGGGCATGTGTTTAATCTCCCAAAGATTATATATTTGGAGAATTTTGGATACTTATACAAAACTATCGAACCTAAATTATAAGTTTTGGTTAGCCTTTTTGGTATTGGAGTAAACCCACTCGATAGCCAAGAGAACACTACAACATTAGTCCTTTAAGGATGATCGCAAGCTGATTATGATGTTTGCTATTGGATTTGATTAGATTTGGACCCTTAGCTTGGTAGAATAAAGGCACGTGTTTAGTCCCACATCAGTTGTGTGTTGGAAAGATTATGGATGGGTATGTGAACCAAAATAATAACTTATGGCTAGTCCTTTTTAGGTGAGATACTATGGGTTGTTACGTAGTGATGTACACGAGCTTGTTTTTAACCCCATATTGACATATGCTAGGGAGATCCTTGGTAGTTATATAAGGCTAAAGAACCTAAATAATACCTTTTAACTAGCATTTTTTGACAAGATCCTAGGTTGTTAGGGTCGTTAAAGGGTATTAAAGCGGAATTGAACTATGTGTGTTTAGCTTCATATTGGTTATACTTTAGATTATCTTGGGTACTTATACAAGCCAAACAACCTGTATAGTTCACTTCAACTAGGCTGTTTTGATAAGATCTTGGTTTATTACAAGTAGGCCCTATAAAAACGCTAGCCTTGCAAGTGTTATGGACTCAACCCAAAAACTTAAATTGTTAGGAGGAGGATTGGCCCAGGCTAATAAACCTATGTGGCATCACTTTTATTAGTTAATATGGGACTATGATGCAAGGCCTTCCTTAGTGGATATTTATTTTTCACTTTTTTTTTTTGTTTGTGTGAAACTATAAAAAAATGTTATTATTATATTAATGTTTCTCTCTCATGGGCATTGCGTGTTTCCAATTGATATGGCCTAAATTTGATTTGCTTATCATGAGCTAACACATAGCCCAGCAGCAGATCAATCTAGATAGGACTTCTATTCTCCGATTGATCCGGATAAGAAAAATCAAGAGATAATCTCCAATGGGACAGAAACTCTTCGTCTATGAAAGGCACTCAAGAACCAGGCATGCGCAAGATACAACTTACTCTACATCATATTCTCTTTTCTCGCATGTTATTCCTAATATCCTATCCGATTTTGTAGGTCAGCATCTTTACATGGCAGATCGGCGCGGCGCCCTTCTCGTCTCTAGATCATCAGACCGGATTTTGGGCATCAACACCAATATTAGTAGAAATACAGAAGTGCATGCGAAAGCATTGGAAGTGTGTAGGATCGGCGGCTAGTGCTGTAGATGGCCGGCGGTCAGCCTTCATTTTATCTCATCTCATGCAGTATTACTAGTAAAGAGTGTTCAGGCGGCATAGACCTTGTTTGGTGAGTTATTTGAGTTTTTTTTTTTTTTTTTGCGAGACCAACATTCCCTACAAACATAAGCTGACACGGTGCATTGTATGGACCACCCACTTCACAGGCCTAGCCTGCTAAGCTACTTGGGTTTCATCACCACCAATTTCCGCCTCATTAGTAGAGAAGTCTATATACGAGCAACCTAAACTCCCCACTTCCATGTCACTCAAGTTTGGGTTCGAAGAAGTTCCGTGCTTCATTTCTTCCTCAAGGTGCTCACCTAAAGAAGAGCATGGCTGCATTCATTTCCATCTCTTCTATGGCGATGTCTCTACCAGTAGCTGTAAGGCCAAAACCTAACAAGCTTGCCATGGTAATTATAGTTCGCTATTTCTTGCTGAGTGTCATGTTGCCTTCCTCCAAAATTTGTTATCCTATGTTATCTGTAGTGCTGATTAAGCTATAATACTTTTTGGCTTGAGCAGAGGGTTTGTGGGCTAAGACTTGGACGAAAGATTCAACATGGAGGTGCAAGACTAGAGTCTCCACTCCCAAGATGTTCCAGGAGTACTAGTCCAATCTCATGCTCCATGGTGGAAATTCTCTCTACTTTGTGTCACTCGATCCATTGGATCTTACATGTTCCAAGACTTGATTTTGTTTTGAAGAATGACGCTTGTTCAATGCAGGCTAAATCTGAAGTTCTGCGAATTGTTCAAAGCACCATTGCGAAGCAGCTGTCGATTGATGAGAGCACTGTGACGCCCCAAACAAAGTTTGCTGATTTGGGTGCTGATTCTCTCGACACGGTAAGTGATTTCCAAATTTCTACTTGGACTCTATGCTTTATCTTGGTGCATGATTTGAAGTTAATGGTGTCAGGTGGAGATTATGATGGCATTGGAGGAGAGGTTTCAAGTGTCGATAGGAGAAGGTGGAGCTGAAAACATTGCAACTGTTCAAGATGCCGCCGACCTCATCGGAAAAGTGAAAGCAGAGGGTGCTTAACGACGGCAATGCCGGATATGTCTAATCTGAAAGCATTGATCTTGAAACAAGAAAAATAAGTTTCATAAACAGTAGTTTCATGTCAATTTCTGGTTATTGGTCTTCCTACGTTTTGCTTTGGAATTTTGTTTTTCTAGTCTTCCAGTTTTACAAGGATAAAGAATCCTTGTGGTTTTTTTCACCATTCTTCAATGGGAAATCTTCCCCTTTTTTTTTATGGAATGAATGAGGCAATGATCTCTTTCTACATCAACATGAAAGAAGAAGAAGAAATAAATTTTATAAACTTTAGTTTTATGTCAATTTTCTGGTAGTTGGTCTTGGGAATTTTTTGCTATGATATTTTGTGCATCCAGTCTTCAGGTTTTTTTTAGTACACAAAGGATAAATTTGAGTCATTTGACAAGAGGAGAAAGCCTTCCTTCCTTCCGGTTTATTTTATGAAAACTAATAAAAAAATTTTATGGAGACGCGGGGAATCGAACCCCGTGCCTCTCGCATGCGAAGCGAGCGCTCTACCATATGAGCTACGTCCCCAAGCGCCATTACTTCGCAAAACATTTTATCTTGATGCTTTAACCCTGGTGGACATTCCTTTTGTAATTTATTTTATTCAAAAATTATAAGGATTTGTCGGCAGAAAAGATTCATAAGGATGAAAAGGAATCTCGTGCCGGCAATGGCACAGAGAACACTAAGAAAAAATAATGTTAATTATATGGATATAACAACAGTAGTAGTTTAAGAAATAGAATACTACCAATTGTAGGCTATCCTAATGAATGAAAAATCACTTCATGCATGTGGTGTTGGTAGCACTAGAAAGTGGGAAACTTTCATGAAAAAACATGTTTATTTCCTCATATCAAACCGATCGATGTCTTTTTCGTTTATGTTGTTATATTCTGAGGAGATGAACTATTAGATTCAAATCGCATATCTGAGCAACTAACAGGTCTAGATTAACTTTTAGCCTTGTAGTAGGTCATTGTACATCGATCCCACCACCATTGGTTCATAAGGTTGGGATTTTTGCATACCAAAAAAAAAAAAAAAAAAAAAGATTGGATGCCTGGCAAGTTTTGGTTAAAAAAAACATCTGGTGTGGAATAGTTTACTAGCAAATAGCAACGCCCTTATAATGTTTATCTTTAGTCGAAACTATCTTTAGTTGAAAAAAGATATATAAAGAATGTTGAATCAGTCACAGTTCAGGAGTTAGCAGCAAATGAACAGGATTTAAGCCTCTAGAAACTTGCTTCTACTTTACACCGACTCTTTTAAGTAATCAACCTTATTCTAGAAAAATAATCATTCTATAGCATTCTTCTTGATTGTAGATAATCTTTATAATATGGGCAAGTTGCTGGACATAGTTGGCGCATCCACTTAGAGCTTCAGAGGAACCATGCTCATCCAGATATAATCAAGTCTGCCCATTATCATACAATTTCCATCAACAACTAAAACTTTGTCAACTCTTTTTAGAACCATAACTAGATTTAGGGTATATTTGGTTTGCGATCTGAATCGAAATCAGAATTAGAATGAAAAGCGGCATAGCCATATTCTCCGACGTGTTTGGTCCATCATTGGAATTGGAATTGAAATAGAATTTAAGTACCAGATAAGAATTCAGATTAGATTTACGAAGATTAGAGTATTCTCATTCTTCTTGAAATCAGAATGAGCATAGGACTCCTCCCAACCAAACAACTGAAATAGAAGTCACTCCTTTCCATTTCCATCCAAAGCCTAACTCTCTCCAAGACTCCAACCAAATATGTTCTTAATTTGGGATGTAGAGGATAAGAACATAATACAAACTCGAATAAACTGTTCCCATATAGTTTAACTTCATACGTTTTCCTATGGTTATTGTACTTGCGACTTTTGAATGAAATGTGCTTCTAACTTGGTCTTCATTCAAGGAAAAAAAATCATGCATCTACGTCATTACACCTTTTAACTTTGGCATCAAAGTTCACAGCAGTAATGGTCAGATCGGACATGACAAATGCAAAAAAAATTTGGTTGGATACAGAGCCAAGAGCCATCATTCAATTTACAAAGCAAAACTCCAAACAGGCATTGGAGGGGGGGAAGACCAAGAACACTCCTGCTTTGCAAAACTCGCTTAAACCTACCGAGGTTTTCTCTCCATCACTCCACCCAAGCACTCCTTGTCCCCTAGTGTTTTCCCTACGCTCCCTCGCAATTTTATTACTACTACTATTACTACAAAAATCTGCATTTGTATACAGATTTATAAACAGCACTGTCTCCACCACACTGAAGTGAACTGTAATCCTTCTCCTCTTTAACTCGGTCTCATCTATCCAGAGAACTTATCACCACCCTGCGACGAAATCAAGCAAATTAGGTGCAGATAACAAAATAAAAACAAAAAAGAGTATTTTGCTTTTTTCCTTTAATTTTTTGCCCTTCTCTTTTGTTTTAGCTTTGTCAGAAACAAGAGTCTTCTGGTTGACAAAAAAATAATTACAATCTTAAACCATATTAACCATCAAATCTATGTGCCCCTGGTTTGGATGGATCATGATAGACTCGGATAATTATTACATGCAGTTCCATATAGGTCCTCGCTTTTCAACAAATTAACAATTTCTTTATGCATAAAGCCCCAGGAACTAGGAACCAGGAACCAGGAAAGGAACATGCCAAAGAGATATGCGTGGTTCTCCCGAACTTTTTTGGTAACAAGGAAAATTTTCAAGAGATTTAAAAGAATTTAGTTTTTCATTTGGGTACAGTAGATCCCGCCGGCCACCAAAATTTTATAGAACGCTATATGTTCATCAAGTGAAGAAAGTTGGTAAACATTCAAAGAAATTGATATGTTCACATATTTCTGTCATAATATATCATGATAACCTGGTAAAAGTTCTGAATAAGTTGCTGATTCTGATAGAATAATATGTTCATGGTGAAAAATACTTATTCTCATAAAATTATTATTTAGTTCAACTAATTCCCGAGATAAATATCTAAACAAAAAACCTTTGTGAATCTACATGAATGTTCTTATCAAATTAACAAAGAGAGATGATGTTCTTATCTCATCTTAAACATATCTAATTCATCACCATAAAACTTACAAGTTCTGAACGCGAGGCAAACCAAATAAAACCAGCAAAGCAGGTATGAAAACATATGCAACCATATCCATTTTCTGCGCTAAATTTGAAAGAAGGGAAAAGAACAGACCAGTCGTAAACGGTCGGGTTCCGGGGCTGTGCCGTCTCCATACCCTCCGCCGTTGGCGTCGGCTTCTTCTTCAGCCTCCTCCATTCTCCTCTCGGCCCCGTAGCTACAAACAAAAAATAACAAGCAAAGCCGGGGGGCAAAAAGGGATTTTCAATCTTCTCCTTCCTTCTAGAACGTTCTAGGGGGTTCTAGAAGGGGTGTACTCACGGGTGAGGGGGGAGCTGGGGACGCTAGCTGGCGAGGAGGGGGCGGAGGAACCGGAGTCGAGGGCGCTGCGGGGGGAGGAGGCGCCGGAGGAGGCTGTGCGCAGGATGGTGATGCTCCGGGTGACCTGGAGGCCGCCGGGCGCCGCGGCAGCTTCGGCGACGGCGGCGGCGGCTGCGGAGGCGGAGGAGGAGGAGGAGGGGGAGAAGGAGGAGTACTTGCGGAGCTTGCCGAGGCCGGAGTCCGGCCGGGGACCGGCCATCGTATCGTCCCACAGCTGGTCGAGAAGTCCCATTCTCCCCTCTTCTTCTTATTGTAATCCGTCCAAGGGAAACTCAAGACGGAGCCCCTGGGTCCCCTGTCTTCTAAGCTCCTTCGTATGGGGGAGGGTGGGGTTTTATGGAAGAGAGGAAGGGGATGAGGGAGAGAATTTTGGCGACCTCGCAGGGGGATTCTTTTGGATAAGGTCATTTTTGTCCCTCAATCGGCTTGCCTGAATTGGCTCGGCTCCGGCTTGCTACTACTTGGGCATATGGGCCTTAAGAAAATTCAGAAATACAAAGGAACAAGTTGATGGGCCTGATCTCTAGTTCTCTAGGAAGCTACCCTATCTCTGTGATTTGTGCCATACTTTTGCATAGGATGAGCTTTAGGTGTAAGAGAATGCTTGTTTCATAGTGGCACTCTTTATTATACTTGATTATTCTTGTAACAGTTCTATTTAATCATTCATACATGACGTTAGCTACTAGTCTTTTTCTTAAACTATGAGGGATGTTCGGTGCTCGAGGCCGAACATGTGGAGGCGACAGCTATATTAATACATAAGAATTGCATATAACCCGCTTTCTCCTTTTTAACCTCATTAGAGTGAAAAAATTATCACTGATTGAGGAAAAAAAAGTGACTACGAAAAGAACCTTTTTAGAAAACGATTACAATGTATTTTTTATATAGTAAAAAATAAGCAAAAAAAGATTTAAAGGACTTGAAACTAATTGTTTTCAAGTCTTCTTGCATATCTCTAACTAAGTTTTTTTGTGGTTGTTTTGTATTTGTTTATATAATTTCTTATATGTGTATTTGAGTAAGCAATTTTTTTTTCCAAATGAGACAAAGAAATAAAATATCAGAGGAAGATGCATGTTATATATATTGCATGTTTTTCATGTTTTTTCTTTTTTTAATCTTTGGAGTCAAGTAGAAATGAATAGAACTCCTTTAACTTTTAGTCTTTCAATATTGAAGCCAAAAGCATTAGCAATCGATCGATGGAAACCTTACTAGGATGATTTCAATCATCAAAATAAAAATAATAATTAATCTTGACAGTCTCCGCTCAAATATAATCACAAATCTAATTTTCTTTATATAATCCATTTATTGGGATGTAACGTGATGGAGATTTTTATCTGTACGCATACGTAGAGCAACATATATATAGTGAGAAGGGTTAATAGTAGGTAGATCAAAATGGTGAATAAACATTAAATCTTTATCAACCTGTTTCTTTCACTAAACACCTCACTTCATTAACGACTCTTTGTTAATTGTACACATAAATAATTGGTCAAAGAGAGTTCAATTTAATATAACATCTTTTCCTACTCCCCAGCTAATTATCCATGTTGCATAATCTATTTGCGTTGGGAGAATATAAATGTTACCATCAAAGACAATGATGTCCTGCTATTTTTTCTTAGCTCACTTAATGGATGTAGCTATCTTTTCACGTCACATGATCAACAAGTCAAAACAATCACTAAATGTTACTATTTAATTATTGGAATCCTGCTTTTATTCAGATCCACGTTTGTTTTTTTTTTTGTTTTTTTTTTTGTTGAAATAATAGTATTAATTTCAACTACTTGGTGATGATGTAAATGCAGTGGATTGGGCTTTTCTTAAGTCCAATTGGAGTCTCCGAGCAAACTGAGACGGCTCGAGCCGAGCCATCTTTGACGGAGCCCAAAGATAGAGGAGAAGAGACGCGAAAGGTCTGGGAGCCGTTGACGAAGTAAACCCTTGGTGGGCCCCATGTTTCCAGTTTCCACGTAATGGATAAGATCCGTATCTAACTGGGCCAGCCACATCGCGACACGTGGTGGGGCCCACTTTTCCTACTTAGCTTCAAGATTTAGAATGCCATGCAAATAATTGCCTAAATTTAAGAATTATATTATTAGATACCACGCTGTCCATGCTTGTTATCGCACAAATACAACGCAATACTTTGTGCAAACATTAATTTAGTAAAGAAATTGTGAGGGATTGAATTGGCTATTCTATTTAGCAAGTCCATTAAAATAGAAAAATGGATATGGTTTTTCTTTAGGACACCAAGCAAATTTGAACCTGTCATCTATGTGAAAAAAAAGAAGGGAAAAAACAAGCTATAATTAGAAGCAATTGATAGGATTGACTGGTTTTTTCTGCCACCCTCTTTACCAAAACAATACAACCAGCTCAATTTAGGGCAACATATATTTATCAGCATGGAGGGATAACCAATTAAAATTTACATTTTTAGCATGCAAAGACCAACTAAAATAGAATAAAGGTGAAAAGCTCTGCTTTTGATAGGTAAATATTATCCAATCCAATTGTTAAGGACCATCTGTGGCTGTTTTTGTCATACATCCAATAATAATATATGACCTATTTGAGTTGGGTTACCTTTGTGGAGCACTTGGAAGTTTGTCCCCTCCCTTTGGGTGGATGTGAGAATCTTGTGGGGTTTAGTTGAAACAAAAGCTATGATTAACATCAATCTAAATAAGTAATTGGGTCCCTTTATGTTGTCAATGGCAGTCAGCATCACTCACTAGGAGCTTGTCCCTTGTATTGGCCATGCACATCACTGTATCCTTAGTTGATTAGTTTATTTCTATACCACCTATTCAAGAGAGTGTTGGTTCTCTATTGCTGTCAATCTGTCATTAGCATTGGTGATAAGGTCTAAGAAAGCTGTGGTATGTTTGGAGTCATTCTAAGGTCAGAAATGGTGCCTGTCTTCTGAGAAATAACAGCTGTGGTTAAGATTTTTTTCCTTTTGTTTTTTGTTTTTTTTTTGGCTAGGAGATTTGGCGACAGAAGCAATGCAACCATCCATATACGGATGCTGTGGTCGTAATCTTGCAAGAGGATAGGAAGCATCGGACAGAATGTCAAACAACTTCTAGGTTTGATTGGTGTTTGCCATGTACCCTAGTGCTAGTGTGCTACAAGGAGTACGTTTTTAGGTCTTCTTTTCATCAGTTTCCCTGCAGCCTTGCGTGCGATATGGGAAAGACTTTACGTGTAAGATTGGATGTTTGCTATAATTATTGTCAACAAATACATAATCCTTCCAGAAAAAATGCCCATTAACTTGTAGATATATAGAATACAATACGATATAACTGTTCATCACGACATCATTACAGGTTTGTTTGGCTGAAGAAAGTTCGACTTTTGAATAAAAAACATTTAGTTGAAAAAAGTTCCATTTTCATTTCGATTCTGAAGGAGAATTGGAATACCCTAATTCTCTATGATCCAATTTCTACTCTTCTATAGCATTAAATCTAATTTCGATTCTGATTCCGACCCATTCTAATTTTGATGTTCCGATTTTGATCACGAATCAAATGGACCTGGCATGTGATCCGATCGGTAAACATTCAATCTACTGCTACCACCTCTCGTATTAAGCTATTGCACTTTCTTTGTGTTATTTAAGGACCTATAATCCATGCATGTGTTTGTTCCGTTGTTGGATGCATGGGAGGCACGTACGGGCGTATGGGTTTATAGTGTAGACTGGCATAGTTTCAAACTCAAAATCAAACCAAAGTCCCATCTGTATTAAATTTTTGAAATAGTAGTTGAACTTATTAGTATGTTAGAACTAAACTGAATCATCTCGACCAATATTGGATCAACCGCATCTCGTGAAACTGTCAACAAATTTCTTGTCTCACTTTCTCTATAAACCATTTGAAGCATATTAAACTTTGAGATATGTTTTTTGAGCAGCTTTGTCTCGAATGAGACAACTCAGTTTTACCAAGGAAGGGCAAGGTTCTACTGTCTTTCGTTTCAATATGCAAGCCTATCCATTCAAAGAATTATGCTATAAAAAATTAGTTGATGCAGATAATAAAGGGATCTAAAGCCGATATTTCCAACGAAAATGTGAAATGCTCCTATAGATGAGAAATGCAGCAAAATTCTTTCCCTCGTGTATAATGAAGTGGAAAGATGACAGTATTTGAGAAATAAGTATCGGCTAACTTTATGCCAGCAGCCGCGGTAAGATAGAACATGCAAGCGTTATTCGAAATGATGAGACGTAAAGCGTCTGTAGGTAGCTTTTCAAGTCCACTGTCAAATCTCAGGGCTCAACCTTAGACAGGCGGTGGAAACTATCAAGCTGGAGTACGATAAGGGCAGAGAAAATTTTCAGTGGAGCAGTGAAATGCGTAGAGATCGGAAAGAACAGTAACGGCAAAAGTACTCTGCTAAGCCGATACTGACACTGCGAGACGAAAGCTAGAAAAGCAAATGGGATTAGATACCCCAATTGTCCTAGCCGTAAACGATGGATACTAAGCAATCGATCCGTGCTTTGCTATAGCTAATGTGTTAAGTATCTTTGGGACCAAGAATTGAATTCCCCACCTTCTTTTGATGGACGAATTATATGTTATCCAAAACCAAGAGCAAAGATCATCCGAGATTATCTGGCATGGAGGCAAGTAGACTGAAAGTGCCACATAATTGAAGCCTCCTCATTCCAAGAACTCGAAATGCATGCACTTGCATCCATGTCATTATGCGTGGGTAGATGCATGCTTTGCAATTAGAACCATCTTTAATATGGCATTACAATCTAAACAAATACTCGAAAACTCAACGTATCGTATGACAAAACACAGGCCATGATGACATCATTTCTCATATTTTGTAGGTCCCATTAGTGATCAAAACGATTCCTGTGTCTAGAATTTAGTTAAGTTTGGGAAAACTGAAAGGGAAGCACAGGAGTAATTTCCAGAGGTATTGCACTTATGTCTCCTTTTTATTCAAAGATATTTTCTGTTTAAGGCTATATAATTAGTTTGTACTGTTACTTTGTAATTTATTTGGTTGCTTTTCTTTTGTTTTGTACAAATTTGGCTTCTTCAATATTTTCTTTTCATCAATTTTTAGTATTCTAGCGTTCGTGTGATGGAAACTTGAGAGCATCATCACCAAGTTATGCTAATAAGGTGGCGCTTAAGGTAAATGAAATCAAAGACATTTTTTTTTGCCATTATATAAATAGTTTGCGTCTGTTACTTTGCAATTTATTTGGTTTCTTTTATTTTGTGTTGACAATTTTATCTTTTGGTGTATTTTCTTTTCACCGTTTTGGTAGGTTTCTTGTGCTCATGTAATGGAAATTTGCAGAGCACCATAGTCAAATTGTGCTCATAAGATGGTGCTTAATTTTTTCTTAGAAATTGTGCTCATAAGATGCTGAGAAAAAAATTACTTAGCTATGTCAGTTCATCACTATGTCAGTTCAAAACCCTTTGAAAATATATATTAAAGTTCATCACTATGTCAGTTCAAAAAATACTATTTTTCTGAAAAAAAGAAATCATCAGATAATCCTGTCATTGGGGCACTAATTTGAGTCATACTGACTAATAATTGCAGTCATATTCTAAAATTACTTAGCTAAACTTTAACTTTGACGAATAATGATTCTTATTTCTAATAGGATGACGGCAAGTAACAATTCTAAAGAAGCATCAAGCATCAGGTGAGGTATGCAATGACATGAGTGAAGAGGACAATTTGGGTCAAAGTTCTGCACTTGGTGCACTGAAATTGACAATCCCCACTTAATGAACTAAAACTTGCTGTGGAGTGGAAGTCACTTAAAACACATTATATTAGCAAATAAATTCACCATTCATGGTCTTAAAAAAGTTGCCATTATAATGTTAGCTTGTTATAGGCTATATATAACAAGAATAACTACTAACGACTCCTTACTGGAAAAAATGGAGCATACCATTTGACTCTGGCGGCAGCTACATCATCTTTTAACAGTCAATTCAATCAAATTTGAGATTTATCTGGGCACAACATGGTTGGTATTTCCACTATACCACGTTCTATATAGCAGTGAAAACTAGCAGTTTCATATTTTTTAGGATGGAGGGCTCCGGTCATTCATGGAGTTGGGAGCAATTGTCCAAAAAGTTTGAAACTAAATTATTCTTGCACAGAAATATAAAAAGTCCGAATACGCAATATTGAAAACAAAGTGGCTGTTTTTGTGCAATTCACAGAAAAATAACATAGTAGATTATGAAACTGCACTCAGTTCTTAATAGGGTCATGTACATGAAAGCACACCTATACCATATAAAGATGCTACAGGGCCAACATTTCACTAAATTTCAAATCTAAACCAGTTAGTAGGAACAACATTTGTTAAAATTTAAATGTGAAAGAAACCCAATTTGGTTCATAAAATACACCTCGAAATGTTACAGTTGCCGGCATAAATACATTTTCTCTTGGAAGCCGTTAAAGCAACAAAGAATCAGTTTCTCTATTACTATTAAAATTTCTGGCTTGCGGACATTACCAGAAGAAGCGCTTTCATCTTCAGTGGAAAAAATACAGTCTCGTTTGGAGGGCATTCCACTATAAATCTGCAAAGAAATCTGAAAATGAGGTATTTGAGGTTTGACCCTTGTCAGCCTTCTCTCTCTTTGGTCCTGCACAAATGTTACAGAAAACAATTCACTGAAACATTGAATAATACGCTATACAAGGTAAAGCCTTTCAGCAAGTCATCTGTAAACAATCCTGTCATGCATGGTTTAGTGCATTCATGCCAATTTGCTTAAGACCGAAGATCCCTGCTCCGTCTACATCTTTTTGAGCAGAAATTATCTATATAGGATAGTGAAATATGGCTTTCCAGCAGAGGCTTCTGAACCATGCCCGCAATTTGCATTCTGAACAGCAAATTTGCTACTTTTGATGAATAAAGGTAGAGGCTGAATGCTTGAGAGCTCTTAAATACAAACATACCTTTACTGGGCTTAAAAGGCTTTATGTCCACATCCATTTCATCGCCATCACTATCTGATTCAACCAACTGTCTATCTGGGGCTCTTTGGTGACCATCCAAAAGATCTTGCATGTCCCAAAGCTATGAGAATCAAATATGTCAAGTCAGATAGTTGAAGATGCCAAATTCTATAGGTGCATATCTGAAATATAATGAAAATTGGTGTATTGATGTAAGGGTGCACATCAGGTGCACCCTTATTGATGTCATGAAGTATACCGGCCAAGGTTTATGATGTTCCCACTGCATAAAACATTGACTACAGTACTCAAGAACACTGTCCGCTAATATAAAACATCAATAAATCCTATTAGCATATAAAAAAATGTCTTATCTTGTTACTTTTTTTTATCATGGCAACTTCTGACAGAATCAATTTGGCACACCCCTTCTACGGTGGAGGAAGCGTATTCAGATTCCCATAAGGTGGTTCTAGGGAACTTTCAAACACCTCTTTGGTGCAGGTAATGTGATGGTTGTAATTTGTGACACAATTAATAAATGAATAAGGAGCATGATTGGGTAAATGCAGTGTGGTAGTACAAATATCAGCATTCAAAATAGTATGTGAGTTGGGATATTTATTTCTGTGTTCACCTGCAACAGCTACTTGATTATAGAGCCAATTGGAGTATCAGGTTGAGTCATTATACCTTAGGATGCAACTCAGGTGGGTTGGTTGGACAAGGATCAAGCCAAGCATGACCAGAGAAAATATTTAACCAAAACTCCTCAAACAAAGCAAACTGCCCAACCTGACTATAAAAACTCAAGTCAACCCAAAAATAGCTCAACAACAAACCTAACCGACCCATTTCCTAAGTTTTCAACCCATTTTTACATCAGTTTGGGCCAGCTAAGGTTTGGTTGGTTCAAGCAATGTCTAAGATCAGTTGACCTGGAGCTTAATTACTGATAATATGAGACAAGTACGATTTGTTCAAGAGTCCTATGGAGAATTGGGGTTAGGCTCCAATTGGGTTGGGTTAGGTAATAATTACAGCAATTTAGGTGCCCAATCTCTCGACCCAAACTTGACTTGACCTCAAGCTGGGTTTGATATGTCTCAACCCAAGCTGAACCCAAGTTAGATTAATATTAGCTCAATATAACCCCAAAATAGGGGTTGATTCAGGTTAACCCAGCCCAAGTTGCACCCTTAAATACACCATGCCGATAAATCTTAATTAACAGCAAAAGAAAAAAAAACTCACACCCATTTTTTTTTAAAAAAATACTGCTTATCTTGCCAATAGTTACAGTACAAAAAATGTGGATTCAAATATTCTAGTCAGATAAATAAATGATATTCAATAGTGGATAGAAGGGAAGAATTGGACTTGAAGGTAAAGTTATTCTCTACCTATAAATCCGAAAGGTGAGAAATTAAATTTGCACTTAGCACTTTTAACAACACTGATGATCTACCAGGTTTCAAAAACCACATATTTATTAAGATAAATGATTTCACAAAATAATTTTAACTAGTACACAAGTTATGTACATCATAAGTGACCAAAATTTTAAAATAATAGAAAGGAGTACTAGTTATGGGAGCTCACCTTTAACATTTGATCATGTGAAATGCTGCCAAGAAATTTTCTATCATTTGAGAAAGCTGCGAGAAAACATAACGACAAAATTAGCTTACTTGCAGCTAAAATCAATTGTAAACAATGCTATCCAGATTGATAAGCAGAAAATAAGATGATGGACAGTACCGAGGCGTTCGATAGGATATTCTGAGTGCTCAGCAAGTGGCTGAATTATTCTATTTGGTAAAATGCCTACCAACCTAATAACAACTGAGGTGTCAGGTTTTAAGGAAAACCAGGGTGTTTGTATTAATATGAACCGTAACATAATTCGAACTTGAAGTTTAGTTCCCAAAATAAAATTCAGACCTGATCACTCCATCTTCTGATCCAGAAATAAGGGTATCTTCATCAAACTAACAAAAAGACAAATTTCAAACAAAAAATGATAGGAGAAACTTTCAAGCTATATCTAATAAAGAAAGTTGGGGAGAGGAAAATAAAAGATGCAAATATCACTCACCTTCAATAATGTATCAACTGACATAGGGTGCCCAAGAAAACGATCACTGATTACAAATAGAAGAAAACTATTAATTGGGTGTGCATAACTTAATGCTACGTTCTACAGAAGTGGCACATCCAATGTGTCGATAACTATACATCAAGTGTAACTCAACATGCATAAAAAATGGCATTGGCACTCGTACACATTGGGTTAATCTCATCAGTGCTTCCCATTGGGTTTGCTATTACCACTAGAACTGTTATTTTAGGTAATGGTGCCAATGACGAACCAGATACTGGTGTTCTACGAAGGCCATTATTGCCACATGAATTGAAGTGATACCCGTGCATGTACAGCCACAGTAGTTTCTTCAAGGGAGCCATCAAGTATCAGCATTATAACTATCCAACATAGACATAAGCTCTGGTGTGAATTTCAGCGTCATTCTTAAGGGTAGTGGTTAGGGTCAACAACGGTGTGTTTACTGGTTCTGGTGCTTGTATAAGCATAATTGCAGCATAAATGAAATTTCATATTTTATATGGCAACGTGAATTGATTTGTGTTAAAATAAGCATCCAGACCTATATTTCCAGCCATTCAACTATCACTGTTATCAGTAGTACATAAAGACATGGTTAAATATTAACGACAATGGTGCTGATACTAATATTTGATGGTGTTGATTATATAGAATACAGAAGCAGTTATGTCATTGTAAATACAAATACTACTGTTTTTGAGAAACCATATAATCTTGAACAACTAAGATCTTTGTCCACCGAGATGACAAGGTAATAGGACAAAAAGAAGAAAAAGAGCAAACTAAACTCTAGTGGGAAAGGCAACTTTTATTTTACAACTGACTATACCCACAAAACTGGATCACAAAGTACTAACAACTTAAAATTAATGCTGGTTCTGATGTTAATGAAGTTTGCAGTAACAAGTAACATACCTGCAATCCTTGAAATGACCCCAAGAATATAGCAACAGAGCGCCGGTCTGAGTTCCACAAATAACTTTCCGGCCATTCTGATTCAAGAAAATCAATCAGTGTTGGAGACTCATTGATGAAGTCCAAGTCCATGAGGAATCACAGTCACAAATGTATAAAACAAGAAAACGAGGCATGAAAAGTTATGTAGCAATTTCTGTTGAATTAACTGATTTAATTTCTACAAAAGTGTTACAAACTCAAGGGAAATCATTCTGGAAGAAAATTGGTTTCAAGTTACCTCTGATCAAATTTATCAGAAAGAAACGGATAGTGAAATTAAGGTAGAAATAGACAATGATACTAACCAAACTTTTCTAACTAGCCGGCCTCCAATTAATTCCTAGGTAAGTAGAGGTAAGCAAGTTCAAAATGCTCACACAAAGCAGCAGATATTGGTTACACTAATTATAAAGCAAGAATTTGCATATAACAATTTCTGATGTCAGTCATGATTTAATAATCAAATAATGTGCAAAGAAAATGGGATCTAATAAAAGCAGTGATGAATGTTACCTTCATTATGACTAAAGAGAGCAACTCATCTTCTGAAAATTCAGACTGGGATTGCACCTAACACCAACATAACAACTAAATCAAAAATTTAAGAACACAATCACAACACCTTGTATGCATTAAGCTAACTTGTCACAGAATGGAAATGGCAATAGATAGCTCACCTTGTTTTTCCTAAGACTGCAAACGGATAGAGTTCCATCCCCACTGTAAACAAAAAAAATCAAAGGGAAGCTCGGAGTTATGGCTCCAAAAGCAGCAAGAAAGAGTGAAAAAAATAGCGTGGCAGTCGAAAGCTTCCAGATGTTAGATATATTAATGATAAATAAATTTTTTTCTATCTGTAATTGTATAGTGTAGAATGGAATAGTACTTCAATGATTGAAGGTAGCATACATGGGAAGAAGTAGTTATGAGAGTGGTTGGGAAGCGGTGACAAAATCTTGGGAACATAGACAAGGAAAACAATGTCCCATCACAATCGATAGTCTATCAACTCATAAAATCTATTAAGGTTGCTGCTAGCTGTGACTTTTCCAGCAACAATTTCTTGCACCAGTTTTGATATTCTAGAAGTGACACTCACAGACTGCATCAACTAATCGATCAAACTAAGAGGCAGTCTTTCTTAGAGATGCAACTCTGGCGAATTTATCATTTGTGATTGCATAAAAAAGAAAACCAAAAAAAAGGAAAGATTGCTAATGGCCCCCAATAGTCTATCATTTCATTCTTTATATCATTATCATGGCTCCAACAAGTATTGCTCCCTCAATGAATCTATAGGTTAGAGGATCTGTATTTTTTTACTATAACAAGGGAAGTAAATGAATGATATTAGCTTTGGAACTCCTTTCCAATGAGCTAGGCCTCTTCATCAATAACACCATATAATATAGAACACAATCTTGCTTTCTTGAAGTAACACTTGACTGACCAATCTTGTGCACTGGATGTGAATATTGACAGGCATATCATCACCATTCTAATTGAAAATATCTATAACCAAGGTTACACTAACATTAGAATAAATAAAGATCAAAAGTCTGCACGACTTTGCAATTCAGAAAACATAAAATTATCCATCCAACTTGAATATGTATTGGGACATATAAAAAGAAGACTGGCTTTTTCCAATCATAAAATATTTCAGTTAATAAGAAGACAAGTAAGTTTATGATTATGATGTTGGCATTACGATAGCTATTCCAGGTATTTAATGGTTTTGATAATATTATATTAGATTTATGAATATCTCTGCCAGCACTCAAGGACCAACTCATATGGTGCTTTCTTTTTTAGAGAGAGAGAGAGAGAGAGAGAGAGAACCTGCTGGAAAAGTTCTCAATTTTTGAAGGATTACGTTTTTGATTTCTAAAGCATGATCTCAATAGATAAAGACAATATTCTATTTTTTTTATATACAAAGTTTGTTACCATTATCGTGTAGTTGTGAAGATAAGACAAATCTATTATATACAAAATTTGTATAGTTGTCTGATGTCTAGGTATCAAATGCAAATTGTTCATTATCGTACTTGCAAAGTAAAACCTCATTCTCAATCAGGCAAAATTAATCAGTTGTTAGATCACTATGCATTATAATAGAATAGCTAAAGAAGGGGAAGCCCTTTGAAATGCTAAAACGCTCAAAAAAAAAGAAAAATCAATGATGCATGTTGAAAATGTCAGGTCCACCTTGTTCCCAGAAGTTGCAAAGTACCAGGCACGAAAGCTATATCTGATACATAATCTTCGTGGGCATGAAAAGAATTGCAACAAGCACGTTGTCTGGTGTCCCACACCTGCAAAACTGGCAGAGTCAACATCCAATGACATTTGCATTATGTGGTGGGCTAGGAACCATGTCTTGCTCTCAACCCTAACGTACACTCAGTTAATATATGTAAAACATAAAATATACCTATCAAATGGAATGTCATCATATAACAACAGAAGCCAAAGAAAAAGCCAAATAAATAGAAAACAAAGCAAGGAAGGAATAATGATTTCCAGCTAATCATATCAAAAAGAAAGAAAGAAAGGAAAGAAAAAAAGTTCATACAACATCTAGAATTGAAAATATAACTTGCTGCAAAGCTATCTAAAGGTTACTGGCACTAGAGACCATTCGTAACAAAAATCTTTATCTCAATACATCAAGGTGGTGCGTCTAAGAAAAGGTGAAGTAATGGTAACAGGAATACACCGAGCAATCATTCACCTTTATGTACCCTTCATCGTCTCCAGATGCAATGGTCGTCTCTGTCAAATTGACGAGGCGGTTCACTGCATCCCTGCATCAATAGAAAACAAATTGTATTATTTCCTTTATGCATCACCAGCAAGGAACTAAGAAGATACCATGACAAAAAAACTGCACAATCTAATAAACTCAACTAACCCGTGAGCATCTTCTAGACGGGCAATGGCAGTTCCAGTCTCCACATCCGTGGCAAGAATCGAGCAGTCCGGGGAAGCTGTCAAAATTACTGAGAAGAGACAATGCACAAAATATGGAATTAAGATGCGCCATTAAAATCACCGACAATTGGTTCAGCTATAAATTCTTACCACGTCCCGAATCAACAAAACGAACGGCTCTACAGGACTCATCATGGGCATTAATTTCCAATAACCTAGAACAATTACAAATTCCAAATCACAATCATATCAAGAAAAAAAAACCCATTTTTAACTGTTAAACAAAATAAACTTTGAAGAACATGACCAGAAAGTACTAATTGATTTGAGGTACCTTTGGGGCTGCGAATCAGCAGCATAACGGTACCTGTTTGCGTAGAATTGTAACGGAAATTAGATGATTCTTTTATCGATGGAAAATACAAATATCTAGTGTTAGAGCATATGTTTATAATGGAAATTAGATGAATTTTTTATCAATGGAATTAAAAATTTCTAAAATTAGAACTTACAAGTGGAGATCCCCGTTGATAAGACCGGCGGCCACCAGAGGAGAGGAAGGATGGAAATCGAGATCGAACGGAAGTTTTCCCAAATTAATCTCCATTATTATAAGACCTGCGAGGGAACACCAAGGAGAAGCGGCCGAAGGTCTCGGCAACGTGGGGCGGCGGCGAAAAAGAGGAGAGAAGGAAAACAGGGGCGAAAACAGGGAGCGGCTGATCTCTCAATGAGATCCTGGCCGGCAACGGTGGCCCGATGGAGAGCGAGGTCGTGGAAGACTGCGGCACAATTCCTCGGCTCTGGCCAGGCGTCGAGGAGGCCGGCACATTCAGAGAAATCGACGAAAAAAGAGACGGTGGCACGCGGAAGAGATAGAGATGAGGGCGGTGGGAGGGTTTCGTTTAGAGCAAGGCTCCGCCCGAGTCCGGCGGCCCTAAGTCTCCGCCGCGCCCCGGGAGACGTCGACCAATTCGACTTCCCAGGGGTTTAAGGTTTTAGGGTTAGGTTTTAGGGTCGTAAACAGGTCCAATCGGACTAAGGCCCAAACACAATCAGCTAACCAATTTAGCTGATAGGGAGGACTCAGGTTCAGGGCCCTGGAAACAATTTAGACCCACAGCATTGTTCGGGTCGGATTGAGGTCAAATAGGACCAGGACCCAACATAAAATGTTCAGATTCAGATCTGAATTGAATCAGGTCGGATACATAATTTGAGTCAAGCATTTAGCTATCTTCTTATAACTAAAAATATTATAATTAAATATAAAATTATTTAAATTTAAATAAAATTAAAAAAATATTAGTTTAAACATAATTTTTTGTTTTTTTAAAAAATTTATTTTAAAAAAAGCCGCGTGGGTGTCCCGCTCCAATCACTTCATTTTCTCTAATGTTGCGAAAAACAAAGCAATTATAATACGCCAGTTGTATGGATATTCCTACAAAAATATTTTGCAAGAATCAAGTCTATTAGACCACTTAGTAGCTAATATCTTTTAAAAGTTTATTGATCCACACAAAGAAAAAAAAAATATAAAGGTCGTTTTACCTTTCCACAGGATTAAGACTGGAAAGATATTTTGGGTTGATATAGGCCGTGTTTAAATGAATTTCTGAATGTACAAATCCAGCAAAAAAAAAAATAAGCATAAATCTAATCAAATTACCCAAATGGACTCTAAAGCAATTTTCTTTTCCCTATCATGTGAATGCCATATCCGTGCTAGTAACATAACTCCTTCATTACTTTATACTGTCCATCTTGTTCCTTTACTCCATGTTGTTACCCTTCTACTTCTTCATGTAGCTCCTTTCTTTGCTTCACGTTGCTATCCTCCAAGTAGAGCCTTGGGTCTAAACTCTGTTCATTTTTAGTCAAGCTTGAAACTAGATCTATTAAAATTTGATATTTTCTATATCCAAGTCTGGCCCATGAGCAGCTCTACTGAGAGAGCCATTGTTTATCGAGTTTACCTGCCAAATGAATTTATTTGAGTTTTTCATAATGAATTCGAATTGTGGTCCACTTACCTTTGCTTACCAAGCATTATAACTATTTTTTTATTTTCTTATTCAATTATAATTCTATTAATACTACAACAGAAAATAATAATATGTATTATTTTAATTACAAAATAAGTAGCATGATGGGATATTTGGGCGCAATGTAGCTAAGCTTGGATCTTAATTCAACAATGAAAGGAAACAACATCATTCATGGACTTAAGCAATCATGCATGATAATAATATATGTCACAACTCGACTATGAGGGATATAGGTTTCTTGGATACAACTTTTAATCCGTAACCAAAATCCTAAGAATGCATTATAATAATCCGATGTCTAAGCTACAATAGTCTTTGATTTAGTATATACTTGAGTTATATGAGTTTGTCATATTGACAAAAAAAAAAAAAATTAATACAATGCAGTCAAGCTAGCAATACCATTAACTAGCAGAATTAATTGGAACACTAAATGCAATGCATCGTGAAGCAATGTTTAGACATGAATTAAGCTATGCTTACATAATTAATCAGAGAGGTCCAATTCTACATCAAAAGGCCTCTCTTACCATTAGCGATTAAGGCCCATGGGCCTTTTTTATCTTTTGGGACAACACATGGAAGACCTGTATAATTTAGAAGGGGCCTTTTTTAGGCTAACCTTGAATTCGAGAGGCCTGTGTCCCAATGTACCTATCTCATTGTATGTAAGATTATATTGACATGTTTAATTTAATTTAAGTTTACAATATATTGGCAGTGCTCTTTCTTTTGGAAAATACTTCAGTTGATCTTAATTTTATTATTCAAATAGGATTCTACTTCTTGTAGATTCCATTACTAAGTATAGATAGTCTAAATTACTTTCAATCAAAAAAATAAATAGTATGAATTAAAACAACATTCTCATTGACATTCTCTCCTATCACATTTAAAATATCCATAGGAGGTATTTTAGATAATGAGTATTAATTAACTATTATTTTGTTATACAAGATATTATTTATTTATCTTCTCCTTGTATTAACCATTATATATCCTAAATAATTTTTATATGGCATAAAGTTATTTTCTGTATTAGATTATTTTGAATTTTAAAAATAGTATAGTAAAAAAGATAAACATCTCAACCTTTCTAGGATTATTAACTTGAGAAAGATAGTGGCGGCTGTTTATGTTACGATTCTTATGGTAGGAAAAATGGTTTTAGTGAGATATTATGTTGATGTCTCATTATTTTTAAACTTATACCGATAGTTTTTGAATTAAATTTTCAAAGTTAATTTAAAATATTATAATTTATAATATTACAGATTATTTATTTCATGAATAATTATTTTACCAAATTATGGAGAATTTTTCAGTATTACATATTATTTGTCATCCTAACAACAAATAACAATTGTTCTTGCCATTCAATGTTTAGAAACTAGCATATTATTGTATACTATTATAAGATTACGACGAAGAAATATGACCGTTCGATTATTTAGATACTATTTTAAATATCATAAATATTTTTAAATTTTACAAATATAATTTATCTGCATGACATGCAAATATTTAACTTGATAATTAATTAAAAAAGCATGCACTTGCAGCACATGTATCACAAAACTAGCAACCTAAGAGTTGGAAGTTTGTTTGACATGGCCATAGTATCAAGGCCCGCCCAAGTCTCAACTCACACTGAAACCTTCAATTGGAGCTTGTATTGGGTCGGGTCCACTCTGGGTTTAACTACTGGGCCTTAATGTCTAAATTGTGTTCTATACTTGGCCCATTAAAGGACAAGGTCCGATCCAGGTTCGGGTCTTCCGGTCGGGTTTGAATATGTTAATTTAAGCTCTTATTGGACACCAAACAACTGTGGATCCTAAAAAATTAATCAAACTAAATACAACCATACTCTTTGAGAAATTTATCATCAAGATATATAGTTACATGCTTCAAACATTAAATCACCACTGGCAAGCCTTGACAAAAATTGGAAGGATACACTTATACTTGGATACTCTAATGCGTGATTTCGTTCCCTCACTCATGAGTCATGAAGTTATAGAATAAGGTTTCATAGATCATGAATTTAGAAATCGAAGAATATGTATATAAATAAATAAGGTATTTAGTTATTAACGAATTAGATCTGGTCAAGTCTAAAAATCTCAAACTCAGGCCCGACTCAAAATTTTTAATAGGCCTAAATTTGGTCTAAAAATCTCTCTTTCTTTCCCTGCTATCGGTAATCAAATGCAACTAAACCACGACCCAAACACCGGCTCAAAATTGATGCCATAAATTGCAAGGACCAAAGTCCAAGTTACAATGCTCATGCTAGAATGCAATTTCGAACAATACTTCTGTGGACCAAACCTTTCACTTCTAGGATTTGCATCCAAATAAATATAGCCTATGGTATAATATATAAGATAGTGATGATACTAGTGCAAATAACCAACAATAAAGACCATTATATGTTCCAAAATTCAAACTGCAATAACTTGTGGTTGAAAAGATGGCATTGATTCAATGGCATAATACTATTAACAAAGATGTACAGATGCATTCATGAATGTAAGACTACCAGTCCTAAGAATCTTCCAGACTTATGCTCTTCATTAAAGAAAGGAGGAGCAGACAACTTTTTCCCTTGGTTGCTGTCCACTGGGCCTCCAAGTTGCCACCCACTTGAGGGTTGCCGGGCCACCTACCGTTCTTCTCTCACCATCACTCCTTTTTGATCCAACTTGCAACGACCTGTGGGGGCCCATGGGTTTCACATCAAAGCCTAATGCTGTGTGGGAGAGGAGCCATGTGGACCCATCTCATTGCTTGGGCTTTCCTGGGTGATGGGTCCTCTATAGTAGAGGACAATGTTACCCTTTATTCTGCTCCTCTTCTCATATTTGGCCCTGGGTTCTAACATTGTCACTAAAATTGCATTTATCTTTTGTTATATTAATACCTGGGAATGTTTGGTTGTTTATTAGTTTTTCAAACCAGATAATTATAAAAATATAATTTCTATAAAATATGTTATATGAAAAACTCAGATTTCAGATTTCATGACCTACTAATTTGTTTCAGAAAACAGATTTTATGGAAAATAACTACATAAATATTCTTGTAAAACTCTTTTTTTTTTTATTTTTATGTAAATTTGTTTAAGTAAAATTTGGCAACCAAAAGCACCTAAGAATTTTATATGAGAAGAATAAGTTGCATGAAGGTTTTTGTTTTTTTTTAAAAAATTTATTTTTGTTTGTTCAAGGAAAAGAGTTAGCTAGGCAAAACTTAACCAACATTTTTTGTTTTTGTTTTTTTTCTATTATGATGATATCTTTCTTCATGCCTAAAATTTTTCATTTTTTACAGCTAAAACTTTATGCAAGAGAGCTTCAGGTTAAGTTTGGGTTTATGTGAATGCTGTGATGTGCTATTCGAAAGTCTTAATCTGTTGGTGTAAATAGTTCCTGGATAGGTCAGGATAAAGGCGAGAGGCTACAACTATTATTAAATCAAACCCCAACTTTTATCCATCAGAATATCAGCAGATATCATAAATGTTAAATTACATTAATATGTTCGAAACTAATACCATGGTAACCCCAAAAAATACTTAAATAACTCAAAAATATCACTAAAGAAATCACTCAGCTGGTGTGGTGTATACTTCGGCATCGTGAATTATCATTTATATGAAGCAACTTTTTCGAGTGATTTTTCTGAATTAATGTAACATTACTCATGTTACTCATCATTTATCTAAACTTACCCTTACTCATTTCTTTATCCCCAATTTTTTTTTTACTTAATTCTAATTTTAAAAATTTAAAACTTTGAGTCACAACCAAATTCCATGTCCTATAAGTGAGTGGGCATTAATTTATGATTGAAATCAGTCCTTAATTCTCTTGGCACCATATTCAGCAAATGTGAGTAGCTATATAATTTCATTCTTTGATTCTCTCAGCATCAGAATTAACAAATATGGTCAGCTATGCAATCCTATACGATGGAAATCATATTTGTAGAGATTTTCTTTATATGTATCATATCATTGACCAAATCTTGCTTAATTCTCTGGATATAGAGACATTGAATCCTTTGATGTAGGGATATTGATCTCATATAAAGTGTATATAAGCATGTTATCATAGCTAATAAAAGTAGAGCCTTTTGATCACAGATTTCTTTCTTAAACGGTTTGCTAGATGCAATATTTTTGAAAAAATTATGTCCACTTTTGGCAGCTAGAGCAAGAAGAATGGGTGGATGGACCTGCCGTATAGAACAATGACATAATTTTCAAGCCAAGTCAAAGAACACTAAAGCAGCTTTGATAGCTAGGTACACTGCATCATCTATACTCATGAAAAGAATCCATTTTCCCATAAACAAGTTAATTAATTTCATTACCATAGATTCATAGATCAATTCTTGAACTTGGTAAATAGTCATGACTAACTTATTTTGAAATAAACAATGAATATAGGATAGGAATTTGGCCGTCCAAATGTGCATCAATGATTGGAATTTACCTCACATATATATATAAAGCTTAAAAGACTGTGCCTTGATATTTTTATAAGATTTTTGTGCTACTTCCACTTTTTTTAAAGGAAAAACACTCATAATTTCTCTTTAGACTCGATACGCTCATTTGAGCCGACATATCATGCTACGGGACCCACAAGTACTAGACAACAAAAAATGTGGCAGAATCTAGTGGACTCTAATGGGACCCTCCCTTGTTTGCCTTTAGAAAGCCTAACATGATGGCATAAAAGCTTGTAATAGAGCCTAGCGAAAAACCCAAGTATCTTTTCACCAAAAAAAAAAAAACTCAAGTATCTATAAAGACTTTGCACCTGCGATGCATTTGTGAGATTCAAAGGTAGAATAAACGGCTACATACAATGTTTATGCATAACGATAAATATATTTGGTCATAAATATTAAATAGTTATCTAAGAAGTAAGTACAGAGGTTCAAAAAAAAAAATACTCTCAGTATAGACAAATTTAAGTATCCCAAGTTTAATTGGAACAAATTTTTTAGATAACTAATATTTATGAAGATTTATTCACTATAATCTCATCGATCTCATGTAGATTTATTCACTATAATCTCATCGATCTCATGTTTATTACAAAATAGGACAAATATTAGCGAGTATGAAGTTATGTAAGATACCAATGTCATGTCAAATGTGCCAAACAACATAAATTTTGCGATTGGAATCAGAATCGGAATTGCCATATTTTTCGATGCATATGATTCATGACTGAAATTGAAATTAGAATGGAAATTGAATACCATAGAAGAGTTCATTGGATTTTAGAGGATTGGAGCATTTCTATTCCTCTTTGGAAGTGATGAAACCGACATGAAACTTTCCCCGACCAAACGGAAGGAATGAGAGTCACTCATATCTATTCCCATTATGCCTTTATGGCTCCAACTCAATGCCAGGTCAATGTTAGGCGGGCATAATCTGTTGCCAACTAGCCTCAGCTCTGCTCGCGAACATTCTTCTTTTTGTTTTTTCTACAAGAGGTCGAGGATTACGCTATTATGGAGCTCATTCTTTATTTGTTAGCTGGTTGGGACCAGTTGAGTTGAATCAAAGGACTCTCAATTCTACAACCATATAGAATTTTCAAAACCTAATTGTGTGGTCCAAAGATTGTGATAGCCATTGATTGGGAAGTGAGAGCCACATGCCCTAAAAGTGCATCCTTAACCATATACCCTGAAAGGATGGTACTCAGGGAGCTGTTACAAGCTTGAGAACCTTCTGAATTAGGGCCACATAAATTCTAATTACTTGCTCTTACTACACCTAATTTGATCGATACCCCAATTATGATTCCATTCATCATAACTAAGTTTGTGTGGTTTGACATACACCACATTAGCATCCTAAACTCTCCCAATAGGTAGACCACATGATCTTATATATTGATGGCCCTATTCATGTAATAGCTTAAAGGGGTATTTGGAAGGATTACTCATTCAATTTGAAAGCTGATTTATCTTTAAAACTCTTTTGACTAATGAAGATTCTTTCTTCCTAAAGCTTCAATCATCCAAGCACCACTCATATAAAGAATATTCATCTCACACAAGTTGTGAGAAGCTTTAAGCATTTCAATTGAACAGGTGCTTTTGGTTTACGCTCGAAATTGAAATAAATTTATCTGATTTACAATCAAAATAAAAATAAATTAAAATAAAATATAAATATTAAAAAAATCAAAATTTAATTTTATAAAATAAAAATATTTTTTTAAAATAGAAATTATTTATTTTAGAGTCCATCTTCCTCCAACCACCCAAACCAAAATATTTAACTTGGCAACGTGAACCACATGAACCTAAAAATTTGACTAAATGCTCTCATCACCTGAACCACACAATATCTCACTTATTTAATGCGATTAGCCCTCTAATGAAGCATTGCATTTAATTCAACACGTACGACACCCATATTCACATAACCTACTGAAGAAAGCTCTAAAATAAAACCACAACGACAGAATTGTTAATTAAAAAGTGCCGTCGTATTATTATAGTATAAGTATACACAAACAATACGAAGTCACATGTACCAGCTGCGTACATACTAAAAGCAAACTATAGAACAAAAAAAGGCCTCGGATTTAAAAGAGCAGCTCACGAATACCGAAGCCTGTGCCCATGATAAACGTACCAGGTTGATTTTAAAATAAAATAAGGCCTTTTCATGCAAAGTTCCAGTAAGGTTGCTGTCTTAAAGCCAGGTGCCTTCTCTTCATCATTAAAATATAAACACAAACCTAAGACCTTTGTTTATATTTATATCATCAACATAAACCTAGGGAATTCATCAGCATAAATCAGCTGATCTCCAGCAACCATATGATAACCCAATAACTGAGAATAGGAAAAGATCAGAAGCATTCCATGAATTCAACCCAATCCTTCAATCCAATAGAGCAATTAAAGTAAACGAGCGCATACAAGTCGACGATAATATTAGGTCTGTAACCTGTAGATTACAGGCTTCAGGGTGATCAATGCTAAATCAACCGTTTCTCTCCATTGCTGGCTCTGCGACAGTCACAGAGATTTGAGGGGTCGGCGGAGGTACTGAAGAAACTGAGAAATGAAGATGAACATGGAGAGGTCAATGTGATTCTAAATTCTAAGCTGAGATCTCGGCATCATGGGATGAGACATCGTGTTTCGACGACACCTTCTGCTTTCTCCCATTTCTTCTCTTGCTGCCTCCTTTCGACGGCTGCCTTGAATCATTGTACTGCGAAAAAGCCAAACAATTGAATCAGTAAACAGAGTTACCAAAGCATGTAAGCTTCTTAATTATTGATTGGAAAAGATGGCAACATTAGACAAAGATAACAGTTTTGAGAAAAGTATGGCGATCGACACCAAGCGACCAAAGTCACCGAGCAATTCACAGAAACTATATAAGATCCATGGGAGTTGCTTGAGAGGGAAATTTTAGTTATGGCAAAGGCCTTTTCATAGTGTGTTTGAGATCAGAAGTCAGTGTTATCTTTATGACATGTCCCACATGATCCCAGTTCATAAGTTTGATAAGATTCAAATATATTCATCCATCCCCAATGATGCAAAAAGTTAGCTACGCAATTCCTTCTACCAAAAATTCCTTAATCAAAGAGTGCTCTACTAAAATGTGGCATCCAAATCTACTCCAATCCACCTAGTATCCACACTATCTACCATCGTTAAAGGATTAACGGTTTTCAAATTAAAATGACTAAAATATTCTTAATAGGCAGATGTGTTAAAAAAAAATTTATAAGGAGATTACGATAGAAAACAAAAAAAAATAATTTTAAAATTGTATTTTATTTTTAATTAAAATAAATATGGTTTTTGTTAACGGTGTTAGAATATATGGACATTTGTAAAAAATAGTGTTTTATCAGGATAAAGAATAAATATAAATTTTAAGAAAGTATTCATGCAAATTTGAATTTTTAGAAGGGTATTCATGAAAAAAAACCTCTATAATTATTTAAAGGGACAATTCCTATTGACCATCTAATTATGTGGTGGTTTAGTATAGGACAACCATCCACCTCTTAGAAGTTAGAACACTAGGCCAATGAGGTGATGATTAGATGGTCAATGGAAATTTTTGCACAGAATTTTTTTTTTCTCATCAAAATATTTTTTTGGAGAAGCTAATTTCAGAAAGATTGTTGTATACAAAAATAATTTTGGCATGTTTGATTGACCATAAAAAATAGCTATTCTAGGGTTGAGCAGCTACAATATTAATTAATTTCTAATTTGGTAAATTGAAAGCACCATAAAGATCTAAATCTGTGCAAGACAAGCCTGCAAGCACACACCAGCGGGACCCCTGATTCTGACCACGTGAGGTGGCAAATAGCGACACCATAGAACCGGTAGTACCCACTTGTGTACTAAATTGCCTATTATTGAGTCACGACCCACATGTAGCCGCACGCAGATGGCACGTGAGATCGACGTGGCAACCCACGCGATGTGCGCATCCAGGACACTGGTAGGCCCAGGGTGGCAATAACAGGGGACACAAATCCACCACGTCAGCATGGTTATGCCACTAGTCCGAGAGCTATAACTAAAAGGACCTACGAAACGAACCACAAACTTGACCATTAGGCAAATTGCTGTGGGGCCCGCGGGACTCACCCCGAAGCAGAAGCCGGCAGCGCCAGCGCCCCCCTCGCCGAGCTTGGCCGTGCCGGAGTTCATGGCCGCGCTGCCGCGCTTGTTGCTGCCGTTAGCTCCGTCAGAAGACGGCGAGGAGGAGGACGAGGAGGAGGGGAAGAGATGATCGTAGCCGTCGGATGACGCCTGGGACGGGAAAGGACCACCGAATCCAGCGTCCAGGTCGTCCTGGAACATCTCCACGAATAGTTGCTGTAACTCCTCGAAGGTCTCGTGGTCCTTGTCCTGGCCATCAACGGTCCAAACAGCAGCTCCTCAGAAACTCGACTCTGATTGGGTTCCATGGATTGAAAGGCCCAGATCAAAAGAGAACATGAATAGTTCGAAAAGGAAATCTTACGTTGGGCTTGGTTTGGCTCATCATCTGTGCCATCTCCCCGAGGAACTCCCCCATTCCCTGATATTAATTAAAATTAAACAAAGATTAAACGCATGATTTAATTCAAAGAAAAAAATGGAAATCGCCGTTACCGTTAACACGAAAACTTACGTTGTGGTCGTCGTCACTGTCGTAGACTCCTACGTCGTACAAGAATCTCTTGTTGGAATCAGAGAGAACTGCAAAAATCGCAGACACGCGAACCCATAAAAATTTCTCTCTCTTTTTTTTGTTGGGGGAGAGAAAATATTCGGGAGAGATTGGTTAACTATATGTAAATTATTTAGATGTTGGATTAAAATAACAGGGGAGAGAAGGAGAGCTGAAAGGACCGGTGTAGGCTTCCTGGATCTCCTGGAACTTCTCCTTGGCCTCTTCCACGCATTTCGAATTCCCCGACGCCGAGCACTTATCCGGATGCCATCTCTACCATTCATAGAATTAAGAAAGAAGAGCGATTGCTTACAAAAATGTCAAAAAAACGAGAATATTTTAGAAAAGACGAAAGCTTTGAGAAGAGGAAGAATCCATTAAGATGATATTGGAGAAGAAGCAGCAGTATTTCATTTCTCATAGCTTTTTTTTTTTTTAAAAAAAAAAAGCTATCTTGGACAATATTTCACTAGAATGGAACAACGATTAGAAGCAATCAACGGAAGTAGCTCGAAAACAAGAGAAAAATCGAATTTTTTTGAGGAGTAATGAATCGAATCCCCCCATATCTTCGAAAGCTACGGTCTTTCTTCTATTTCGATCTACAGAGATCGAAAGGATAACAGAGGGAAAAGAGAGATTTTTTTTTATTTATTTTTGGGTGGGTTCGAAATCATACCATGGCGAGCTTCTTGTAGGCATCCCGGAGCTCCGCGTCGGAGCACTCCTTGTTGAGGCCAAGGACAGCGTAGAAATCGCCGGTCTTCTCTCCCCCGGCGGCCATTGCAAACCCCCCACACCGCCGCTCTGATACCATAAACGGCCCCTTCCTCCGGCGCCGGAGCACTAGAAATAGCGGCGAAGTTTTGGGCCAGAGAGCCGGCGGGGTTCCATCCCCTGCACGCAAGCAAAAAAGCCCCCGCCGCTTCGCGAGGGTGGGGGAAGGGATGGAGGGAGAGGGAGATGAGAAGGAAGGCCTCGAAAAGACACCCACGCCTCCAGCCCCAGGAAGCCTCCAGAAACAGTCCTTTTTTTAATTTTTTTAACCGCTTGTTACGCGAATTGAGATCCAGCAGAACAACACCGGAGCTAATCTCAGTCCCTTGTCCATGGTAAGCTCACCTCCATCCTTATCCCTCACCATCCTCTATTATTAAAAATAACGGCTACTGCTTAATAACGGCTTCATAACGGTCTTAATTTCTAAGACTTTCTTTTTGACGATTTACAATTTGCTTTCCTTTATTTTATTTTATTTTTTTTATTTTTGGCGGTGGTATACCAGCTTTTTCACACCCAAAAAAGTACCAATAAAATTAAAAAAAAGAAGCGAGCTAAATGAGTACCAAGCATCCGCCTGGTTCACTAAAAAAAACTAGCCAATATCTATGTTCGCCTTCCGATAAACATATGTGGCCCTAATAAATTACACATCCTTCGTACATCATGGATCAGAGACTGCTAAAGGGCAATTTGCTTTCTCTTTCCAAAATTCATCATCCTAAAATAGAAAAATTTAAATTTTTTTCTAGAAAACAAACATAATATTTTATCCCATCACCTTATATATGATAATTTTAATTTAATTCTTTATTACCATCTATCTAACTTGATACTATCTAATTGCAATATATTTTTATTTTACATGATAACACCTATAATAACTATCTTAAACACTTGTTTACTCAAAAAAAAATACGTACAAATAACTATCATTTTTCGTATCACAATAGTACAAATAAATATTTTATCGTTCTAGCAATGATAATAATTTTTCTAATTTAATTTTTGATTAGATTTTCATAGAACAATAATCATCGTAACACCTATCTAATTTGCTATTTAAGATCATTGTTGGATTTATATGGGCTACTGGATTAAATACCGTAGGTTGTAAGATAACATGCTTGCGAATTATTGTCGTAAGGCCTGTTAGATGGAACCACTGGTTTCCGTCGAGAAGCGGTGAGAGTTATCTCACCGGTGGTGCTGGCAACCGAGAGCCCCCGTCTCCACCGTACGATTGGAAGATCCAGTACGGACGGCGGAGATGGGACGCGAGGGGAAGATATTTATTGGCGGGCGAGGCTCCAGAAAGTTCCCCATGGTGGTGGCGGTCGCGGATGACGGCATCCCTTCCCCCAAACTCCCACCCTCTGCTGGGGGCTGGGGCCCGCATCTGAAAAGGCTGAGGCCCCACCTACCAATGGGTGCAATACCCACCCCCGAGCTGGGGAATAATTACGACTTGCCACTTTGGCCAGGGAGGCGACAGCGGGCGTTACGTACCTGATGGGAACGTTTCCTTATCCGGTAAAAGCTGCGAATCTGGATGGGGACAAATTACATGACGTGGAGCCATTTGGAATTATTTTCTTTTCCTAATGTTTGCCAGGTCAGCTAGACGAGGACGAGGGAGACTGGAGATATGAGTTAAGCGGCAGCCTCACTCCAAAAAAAAAACACATAAAATATGGCTCGTATTATTAATTTTAATATTTTTAAATCACTTTCATTATTTTTTAAAAAATATTTTAAATATTTTTTTTTATTACCATCATAGTTATAGCTATCTCATTGTTTTCTTCATTGTCCCTACATCACTAATGCCTCCATGGATCATAACCCAAATATAAACAAAAAAAATATTAAATTTTAAATAAGCCCAGCTCATAATTGGACTAAAAATGAATAAAGTCTAAGCATAAGACTTAGGCAATGACCAGCCATCTATTACCGTTACTACTATTACATTGTGTTGCTATCATCGTAATATCTACTATTAGATTTGGCCTTAACACCATCATAACCTCCTCTATCTCTATTGCAACTATCATCATCTTTATTATCGTCACCATATTTTTTTTAATAAATAATTGACAGACCAAACATGCTTATATTTTTAAGAGTCATAATAAAATAAAATAGAATATTTATTTATAATTTAGAAATAGGAAAAATGAATAGGTTGCAGAAAAATGAGAGAATATTGTAGTGATAGAGGTTGATGCCTAATTCCGAGTATTAGTTGAGGGTTATTTTTTTGATATTACTAATTAGCAGATCATGGTTGGCAGTTTATGGAACAGGTAATGGACTAGTTGGAATTGGTTGCTATTAAAAAGATATTTTCATAGAGACTATTACTACTAATCACCTAACATATTACTATATCACTTCTTGAATCAGTAGTCCTATGTGAAAATAGGTAATTGGTGATATGATATGGATCAAGCAGACTAAGTGGTGATCTGACAGGTGATGTCTAGTATTTTTCTTTCATAAAATGACATCACTGGCTCTTTTTTTTTTTTTTTTGCTAAAAACATCACTGGCTCTTTCCAAACAAAGCCTATATATATCATTCAGATTTACTTGGTATAAAGATTCCATACATTTAAAAGATAACATAGAATTAGGATAGATTGTAAAAGATAGTATTTTTTTTCACTCCTACAATTTTTGGGTTGCATTTCAATCTTACAAATTAAGTGTGCCGTTGATGAGGTCATGTTACTTGGGAACCGAAGGGTCTTATTTGCTTACTTTTGAAGTTCAACCTTGTCTTAATTATTAACCTTCAAGCTTTACTGAAGCAAAATGCAATCATCTTTCACCTTGGGTAATGCGAGACTTTTGTTCTTTGAATTGCTTTGTTTGTAATTCAATTCTTGAGCTACTTGTGTTCTTCAGTTAGGTTCTCCAACTTGCTTTAACGATACTACCGGTGATAGGTTTTTTTTTTTCACTTTTAAATCTGAATTATTGTAATGATTTTTAATTATAAATTCCACCTTAAGAAACTAGCTAAACTCGTGATCTAAACAAATAGCTTAGTCCACATGATGAACTCACTAAAGAATGTTGCATTGCTTAATACTCTAATTTTTCTGGAATAGCAGCCGTCCTTGTCCAAATTGAGGAAAAGAAAGGCGAAAGAGTCCCTCCACAGTGAGGGCCAAAAAAAAAAAAACCTTGTGCTAAACCCCTCCCCTGCTCTTTTCCACCTCCAAATCACAGTATCTTTGTTCTCATTCGGGATATCATGTTGTAAAATCTAATCTAGATCTGAAGCCTCTGCTGCCTCCTTAGTGAATATCTGAACTTTGGCCTTCAGCACCATATGTTACTTAACACATTTTGAGTGATTACACCTTGGGAGGTAATAGAGCTTTTTTTTTTTTTTTTGGTAAATCAGATGATTTAAATTAATCAAGTATAAATATGTCCATAGGAATCAAAAAATAATATATCAAAAACATGAATGAAAAGATATGCCGAAGAACCCATAATGTACATCCTGTATGGTTTACCATATAAGATGCCATCCAATCAGCTGTACTATTAGCTTCTCTATAAATATGTGAAACCTCAACTAATAGCAGTAAATGCATTATTCATTAACAATTCTGCAAAAGTGGATGAAGTTGGATCAGAAAGTTATCTGATAACTATCATAAAGTCCCGTGAAATATAGTTTTCACAACCCCAACTTCTATAACCTTATAAGCGAAAATATTTTCTACTTGTGAATACCATGTAAGTGAAGAATTTTCCCACACCCTCATCTGTTGCTTAGAAATTACATCTAACAAATATCCTTTCCTTTACATCTAATGACAACCACCTGTTAGAGGTGAAGCCTCAAATTCAGAACACTTGAATTATTGGATTCTTCACAGCAGCTAGCGGTGGCGGAGCAGGGGGAGAGCTTAGAATGGCTTATAATCTTCACTCTGCCTAACTTAAGCAGACCAACAAGAAGTGGAGACAAAAATCCTGGATGCAATGGGTAATGATAGGGATAAAAGTACTCGGTTTTCCCATATATCTCACCATAGTGATGCTTCATAGGGGTAATAACATTCACATGCTTAATTAAGTGCCATGATGGGCAATGGACGACAGACCAGGAATGCATCCAAACTGAATTCCACCAATTTTATTTTAATCCGTGGAATGATGATCATGTTTCTGCTGAATCGATTGGCCTCAATTGCCTACTCTTGATCCTCATGTTTCTGCTTAATTGAGATTGATACCGTCCAATATTAGATTAGGTATCCTTTCTTTGAGTGAATAGAGGGGGCTTGGCTTACACCAACACAATCAAATCAGCTTTCAGGCATGGCATTCTTTGCTGCGATATATATATATCATAATAATATATGGGAAAATCAGAATGCTGGCTCTAGCTTAGACTTAAGTTAAACTCGAGCAGCTCACAAGGAGCTCGGCTCATTTAGTCTAAATATAAATACTTTTAGTGACTGCAAAATACATAGCACTAATGTACCAAATATATATGCCAATTAAAAATAGCTTTTATAGTTGGTGACATATCAATTGCATACTATGATAGGTTGTGATTCTTCTAATTCGGGGAAATATGGATAACCATTTAATGATTCAGCACAAATTTTTTAAAAAACATTAAACTAATGATAACTTTATCAATAATGATCGATGAATTATCAACAATTCATATAATATTTAACTTTTTGCATATCCTTGTACAAGTAATTATGGATTCTTTAAATATTTAACATGCATGGAACGATAATATTGCGTGCAACAAATTAGTCAGACTCCACACCTACGATGGTGCCAACTCGGGAGAGACTTGGGACTGAGAAAGACAGGAAGGAAGCCTTCGATCCTAAGCCTCCCCCATTGAATCGTATCCCCTTCAAACTTGGAAATGGTTGAAGCATTAGATTCTAGGAGGATATATGGTTGTGCCCTGGTTCCCTTGCTCCTACCTTTCTGGACTTATACCTTAGGGTGATGAAACGTAATGCTTCCGTTGCTTCCCTTTAGCTTGGGCAAGAAAGAATTTGGAAGATTAGATGTTTATTGACCACTCCTCCTTGGAGTCGGCTCAGTTGGACCAATTGTTGGATCTTCTTTCTGTTAGCATGTCTCCTGATTTTAGGAGACTAGATGTGGCCCACCTGATTTAAGTTTATCCACATCAGGATAAATAAAACCTCGTGTAAATGGTGATTTAATCCAATCTGATTAGAGGTTATTCAGAGTTTATCTTATCAGATGGTTTATAGAAACTAATTAGAGATAAACTTTACTGATAAGGATCCTGATCCCTAACCTAGCTCTATAAGTGGATCCATCACCTAAGGCACTCGAGTCCTGCATAGATTGGAAGCCCCGAATCTCCTCTCTCTCTCTCTCTCTCTCTCTCGCAGGTCTTCTTCCTTCTCGTGTGGGCGCGTGCTTAGTCTTCCTCCTCAAGTGGGTGCATGGTTAGTCCTCCTCTCGAGTCAAGTTTAATCAAAGTGCTTAATTAACAATGGCCGGAGGTTAGTAAACATAATTTATTTTATTTAATCTTCCACTGTGCATGATATCTTACACTTTCCTCAGTGTCACCTTCTAATTTTGCAAATATACTAGTATGGAGAAATCGTAGCAACGGATTATTTAGTATAGTTTCTTACTACAAGTTCATCAATATATGGTGGAGGGATTCTTTGTCATGAGCATTTCAAGACAATATGGAATGCTGGTGTACCAGAAAAGGTTAAGGTGTTCTTACGGGTGCCTCTCAAAAAATAAACTCCATACAGGTGAGATACTGGCAAGGAAAGGTTGCAGCTTCATAAGGTGCCCATTTGCTCAAGCCTTACAGAATACAATCTCCTCCTATCTGAATCTTCGTGATCGGCCTCCAAGCATCAGTGCCCTCTGGTCTTCATGGCAGAAAAGGAATAGGTAAGTTTGTCTAAAGAAGGGATGGGATCAACTTTGTGGGCTCATTTGGTTCGCGGGAAAAGAATGGAGGAAAGTGTGGTCAACGAAAAAATAATGAGATGCTTCTTGTTTGGTTGGAGTTTTCAAAGGAGAGAGACGGAAAAGTTGTATTCCCATGAAAATATAATTCCCACATTTCATGGAAAAATCTTTCCTATGAGAAACATGGGAAAGTTACTTTCCCATGAGGCGAGAATCACTCTATTTTTATTTTTTCCCCAAAAGGCCTTTCGGTATTAAATAAGCATTAAAAACCTAATTTTTTTAAAGGGTATAATAGAACTTATACATAACTTTCCCAAAAAAGTGGATAGTCAACCAAACATAAACACTTTGGAAATTTGTCACTTTTTCACCATGATCAACCAAACATACCAAAAGTACTTTTCTAGGTATTCTCTTCCTAGGAATATGCTTCCCAGGAATCATATTGGTAGGAAGAAAAATACTTCCTGCGACCCAAACGAGCCCTGTATGGCTCTCATGTGGCACATTTGGAATGAAAGCAATATAAGAATTTTCTTAAAAAAAAAAAAAAAAGGCTTCAACCTCCTTTGTTCTGCACAAAGTCCTGCATTTTTTTGCCTTGTGGCGTAACCTTTGTTTGGCTAAATCATTAGAGAGCCACAAGGGTGTTCTATCCAAGTTATCCTCATTGTATCCATAACTTTCTTCTTATTTTCTTCCCTTTTTTTCCTAATATCTCTTTCTATGTAAATTCTTTATATCCCTTTTAATAATATTACATGGGGGAAGTTTCTGTGTCCGATCTAAGTTATCCTCATTGCATCCATAACTTCCTTCTATCTTATTGCCTTTCTTTTTTCTTCCTAATCTCTTTCTATATAAATTCTTTATGTCCCTTTTAATAATATTACACAGGGGAAGTTCCTCGCTCCCTCCGTATTCCATAAAAGATAGAGAGAAAAAGAGGAAGGGAGAGCATATACTAAGAGAGGTGCGAAAGATGAAAACTGTTATATGCGATAAAACATGAGGACAAATCAAACTATTCTTGAAAGGAATTTGGTGGCCATCAAATCCATCAATTTTTGGAATCAGTTTCATTCATTGATTCAGGATTATTGGATAATAGCTTCGACGCTATATTCTTTTGAGGTGACACATATTTATACAAAAACAAATAGTGCTACTAATTAGATGGCGACTTGTGTGACTAATCATATGGAAACAATTCTATGGATTGCTGCATCAAATATTCCTTCTAATTTTTTGTATATTTTATTTTCTGATTCACATAAATATAATTTTACTAGATTGGTTTAATAAATCCAATTTTATCATAAAAAAATCTGAAAACTAACCCAACAGTCTAGCTCCTTGTTTTATATAGGCCTTTTGTTGTTCTGTTTAAAAAGTTACTAATTATGGCTATTTCTTGAGACAAGATAACGAGGCCCTCTTAGATGGTGGTGATCACATAGCGCCTTAGAACAAGATGCTGGTAATTGGGTGAGTCAAGCCCCAAAATTCGAAATTCTTAAGTGGGCTATGATTCAAACACGAGCCATGCTTCATATCACTTTTGAATGATAAAATTTTGTTATCAATGTATGAGGCAAATAGGTGGAGGTTCGGTAGTGCAATGACCTACATTCACATCCCATTTATACATAAATTTTATAACTTATTCAAGAATTACTTATTAATAGCTCAAATTTTTTTCTATAATACAAATTAATGATATCACATAACTTTTGTAGGAATTATTTTATTTTTGCTACTATTTGTTACTTTTCTTCTCCTATATTTATCTTTAAATAAATAAATTTATGAATATCTTTAACACTCATATATTTAAACTTTATTTTTTCTAATTCTTTGTTATCCAACTCTTTTCAGATTTTTGATAAATTTTTTTGAACATTTCTTATTTCCAAATCATCACATCCAATCTTTTCTTCTCCAAGGTATGTGAGAAACCATCACGGGCCTTCACTATAAAGAAAGCCGCGAGTCACGGGAAGAGAAGGGAAAGGCTTTCATGGACCTTTCAAATTTAACTGCGCTTCTGAGAAGCCAAGTAAACGCAATCCCAACCATCCGATCAATTAATGGTTCCCATTGAACGGCTCAGATGTGCCTGTTGAGAAAAAAAACTTCCCACCGCCATCTTGGGGAGAGAGGGCCGGTTTCCTCGGCGGGAATATTTGTCCGGACGTCTTCTGAGCTTGACACGTGTCTCACTTGACCCGGCCAACCCTTCACCCATTTGCCCTCTCAAATTTTCCATTTCCCAATTTACCCTCACAGGCAATTGCTCCAGTAGCGGCAGCGCAAACCGCGGAAGACGGTAACAGCCGAGGATAAAAAAATAATAGCGTAAAATGGTAGGGGTACATTAGTAAATTGGAATGTAACGTTTACACCGGCTGTTCTCCCTTTTTTGATCCTCTCTTCCTTTCCTCCTCCTCCTCCTCCTCCTCCTCGTCCTCTCCTCCTAATGGCAGCCTCTCCTCTCCTTCTTTGAGCTAATGAAGCCATATCCTTTGCCCAAAAAGGTAACTAAAATCCTAGGTCAGTTTCATTTGTTTGTGTGTCTAGATTTGTGTCTCTTTCTTCCTGCTGATGGTTGATCTCACAGAAGTTCTGGTTATTTCTTCTTTCCATCCTATTTATTTTGGATTTTTGTATTTAGTTTATAATTATGTGTTTTTGTTGTCAATTAGAAGCAAAGTATTCCATGGAGCCCATGGTTATGACATTGATCTATATGACAAAACTTTTTTTTTTTTTGAAAAAGAAATGTAGGTAAGAACAAGCAATATTATGTATTTGATTTTTTTTGTAATAATTTTTTATGATAGAATTCTGATGTGATTGTAAAGCAAAATGATGAATTATGACATAATTGCACACAAGGAATGTAGTGTCAAATCTGTTCTATGGAAATTGCTTTTTGAACATAATTTTGGATTCTTGCAGTCCCATTGATTATATATCTTATTCATTGGATTATTTCACTAGATAGGTAGTCTTATCCTTCTCAATCTAAACTTTTATTTAAGGAAAAGGACTTTCCATCTGATTTGTTAGGTAGCCAGCGATTATATTATAGAATGTGAAATATTTAATGCCTCCAATTGCTTCTACTTGCTTTTTTTTTAAAGAATGTGGTGGAGAGTCTCCATTCCCATCTTTAAGACACTTAAGACGAAGAAATGTTACTTTGAAACAAATGTTATAGAGAGTCCCCAAAAGAAGAAACTTCTATTTTTCATGAGGATAACAGTAATGCCAAGAAGAATGCTTCTATCCATTGTGAGAATCCAAAGGTGCTCTTGGTAAAGAACATTTTGTCACTTGGTTTACATTTACTTAGCTTTTGCTGAAAGAAAAGACAATCTTTGAAAGCTTTGATTTACATGCGATTTCTGTTTTCATGTAATAGAATCAACTGAAATTGTTCTGCCCACCTTTAGATGCTATGTCATCACGTATTTATACATTAGTCCATTGTCTTGAACCATGCAATCAGTTACCCGTCGAGCCATCAAGCATATCCCGGCAACCACCATCCTGAAAAATCTTTGAGAGTCTCCATTGATGGGGCCCTAGATCCACTCAACTGATTGATTGGTTGGTTCTGGGCCTTCTAGCTATTAGATGGAATGTTTCCCAATGCAGGAGATTGCTACCATAGCAAGGTCTGGGAAGGGAATGTTTATATTGTTATATTGTTTTAATAAGTTTCGATTATTGGCTGCTCTCATTTGGTGCTCTGTTTTGTTTATGCAATAAGGCAAAAGATGAGAAATCAGAAGTTCTATAATGGTTGTGCAAAACCTTGCTGCATAACTCACATGATGCATTAAGGTTCCTTGAACATATTAGGGGGCTCTCATTAACATACCTCCCATTAAGGTTCCTTGCTACATACATACCTCACATGATGCATTAAGGTTCCTTGAACATATTAGGGGGCTCTCATTAACATACCTCCCGTTAAGGTTCCTTGCTACATACATACCTCACATGATGCATTTAGGTTCCTTGAACATATTAGGGGGCTCTCATTAACGTACCTCCCATTAAGGTTCCTTGCTACATACATACCTCACATGATGCATTAAGGTTCCTTGAACATATTAGGGAATCTCATGTTATTCTCCTGAAAATTCTGTTCTTTGCACATCATGTGCTTCCATAGTAGGACAATCAACGTCTTATTGCTAGATGCTCCTGGTAATAGATCTTGTCTCTTTAATATTTTAATCGTTCGCAGATTCCATAATCTTAATTATTGATTTCTTTTTTAAAATCTAAAGATTCCTCCATTAATAATTCTTTTTTTCTTTCATCGGCAGCAATGCCGTCCTTGGCTTTTTGTTTCAGTGATTGAATTGCTATGTTTAGACTTTTTCTTTAATATTTTTTAATGTTCACTTTTTTCTTTGAAGCTTCAAACAAGGACTTGCAGCCGTATATTCTATTAGCAATTATTGGTTGTGGGGTGTGTCTGGAGTCCAAACTTGTCTCCTAAGAATCTCTGCAGTGCATCATGGTATATCATGCCTCAAAAGGCTGGAAAAATTTATAGGAGGTTTACAATAATGAAACTCTTTTGTCTGAAAAAGTTTACTTCTTGAAGCAGCAAAGAATGACAGTTCAATGGCATACCCACTTTCTTTTTGGCTAATAATAATTAACACCAGTATTATTGTTTTACAGTAGTCAAGCTGCTCCCTTGAGACATTTTGCAACTCTCTCCAATGGAATAGAACTTGAGCATGATTACTTTCAAGCTTTTTTGAGAACATTTGCAATGCATCATAATGCCTTTCTTATTCATTATTAAACAATGTGGAAGAATTTGATTTCCAGCAATGTTGTTTCCATGGCTAATCTTAAATTAGTGCTATGACATACAGTCTGAGACTATAAGTGCATAGAGACCACCGAGATCTGATAGGACTAATTTGTCGGAATTTGAGCAAGTCTGGCGATCAGCATTTAGTCCTCCAGCCATGGGTGATGAGAATGTGAAGGTGACCGGAATCCGGCAGATAGTCCGATTTAGAGAGATGCTCCAGAAATGGCATTCCATTACACTTGGGCCAAAGGAAAATGAATCCAAGGCCTCCGGCATTCCCCCTGCCGTGGACAAGCGCTTGAAGAATGTGTGCAGCTGTTGTGATTCAGATGAGGAGGGCTGCCAGAGCCCGGAGCCTCCACCGGATGTCCCTAAGGGGTATATTCCAATCTATGTGGGACCTGAGCATCGGAGGTTCGTCGTGCCGACAAGTTATCTGAGCCTGCCATTGTTTAAGCTACTTCTAGAGAAGGCTGAGGAGGAGTTTGGATTTGACCATAGGGGGGCTATCACAATCCCTTGCGAGATTGAGACATTCAAGTACATTCTCCAATGCATGGAACGGCACCAGAAGGGCCTCATTGATGATCGTAAGCCCATCGCTTCTCTGTTATAAATCTGTGCTTCATACAAATTTAGATTTGTTTTGTTGTCTTTTATTTGTTTCATGTTCGATCAGAAATTCCAAGTGCCTGCAGCTTGCCTGCCTCTGTAAGGAAAGAAAAGTTTTTGCTACCTCCTTCTTTCCTAGTGGTTCAGAGGGAAGGCAGCTAACCAAAATCTTTAGAAACTGAACGTTCTCCTTTTCTTTCAGAAGTTATATTTTCTCATTATTGTTTTCATTTACCAGAACATTTTTAAATCTGTTTTCTTTTTGTGAGAGAAATTTTTGAATTTGTTTTTCACTATGTTCTACAAATTGTTCGAGTCTCTATTAGATTTTGTCAGATTCTCTCTTATGTTATGTGAAGTTTGTTTCAGACTTTTAAAGAACTACAAACCTTTCCCTTGACAGCTAAATCATAATTTGTCTTGCATGCATGATAGTTTAGTTAATTGCCTTAAGAAGGGAGTTAACGGCTCAAATTAAATATATTTGGCACAAGATCAAATATTAATTTTTTGCCGATCTTGTGCTTGAAAGTTGAATACCAATCTTTCCAAGTGGTTATAGAGGCTTGCCTGATGTTAGTATTCCTCTCTCTGCTCTTACTCTTTTGCAGAAGGAAATCCCACAGGGCTAGGAGAATGATCATAATGGCTTGTTTGTTTTCAGCTACAGCATTTAAAGGTCTGACGGCATTTCCAATTGCCAAATAGTTGTTTGGCAATCAGAGTGTTAGGATCCCCTTTTTCTTGTATTGGTGAAGTTTATGTGGAATCTGATGTTCTCAAGAATCTTGGGCATAACGAGATGGAGTGTGCTGAGTCCATAAATTTCCCCCCTTCCACTTTTTGAGCTGCAGGGGATCTAATGGGGCTCATCTGACCCACATTCCCGGTTTCCTCAGTCATGTAACATTGGATTTATGTCTCAGCAATTGATTCTGTTAAACATGTGAAGCTTGATGGAGATGCGTCATTCTGATCGCCTTTTTTTTGTCGGCGATTTCATGGCTAATGCCCTGTTGATTTCTTCAATTAGTCTATTCTTCGATTTTAAAGATTCCATATCATCTCTGGATACGTTGATTAGGAGATAATTAATTCATTATTAAATGAAATTTGATATGGGATTGATCATCTTTTAATACTACCTATCAAGAGATAACAGTCCAATACACTGTAGAAACTATATGCACTAAAATTATTAGGCAACTTCTTGGTGCCTGAGGTGGTGTTGATGTAATGGATGGTATGAGAATAACAGCTTGGTGGTGGTGGGGAAGGATTAGTAAATAATCCGTGGTATGTGAAAGGACTACTTCAGCTGCAGAGGAACCGATGAGCTCTGATCAGCTGCAGAGGAGAAAACCTAGGAAAAGATTTAATAACAAACATTGGTTGATTCAATCACAGAAAAGGCTTTTTAGCATCAAGATTTCTGAGGAGAAATGATAGTCTAGTTTATAACGCAATATAAACAGCATACATTAAGGCCACTTGGAGGTCCTAAAAGTTCTTTCCACATTGCGAATTCTTCCGACTTCATAAACATTGAAATAGAGCATTTAATTTTTAAATTTTATGGTTTCTTCCTCTTATTTTAGTTCTCCAGATTTTCAAGAAAGGCAAAACTCTTCCTAAAACATCTAAATAGTCATATTTTTCAGATCTTCTGGAGAAAAGAAAAGCAAAAAAAAACAAAAAAAAAAATACAGGTATGGATGGTTAAAATATCAATATTCAAACAGCCATATCTATTTTTCTCATAGTCCTCGACCTAGATATTTCAACGGTGGAGTATATTTCTTTTTACTAAAGCAATCATAAACATTATTTTCTACGCGACAAAGATGTATTTAGAAGAAAAAAAGTAATGCTTGGCCTCCCTGAAATTTATTAGTCATAAGAACACATCAAAGAAGGATTAGTATACTAATGTCTCAATACTTTTCTTTGTTTATTCTCCTAGCAGATCCACCAAACATCCAGCTGAGGTTTCTGGATAAGCATGACCACATAAGCTCCTTTCTTGCACCTGCTACTCCCTTCACATTCATGGCGAACTCTGTAGAGAAACCTTTGATGGAAACCTCAATCATTTAATAAATTACAAATCGTAGTCTCTAAGATCTCCCAAAGGACTCCTAATCACCCTTGTCGCAACGGCATGCAGCATATACTTAAAGAACACGTAGCCCATCATTCCAAGCTCCTAGAAAATAAACAATACACAAAGGAATCCCATCTGCCAATCAACATCACCAACAGGAATTATCGAAGTCACCAAACTGAGTTAATGTATCCCCCTCTCTCTCCGTAGGGAAAAAGGACATCGATATGCACGGCCTTAGTTATATATCCCCTTCAGGCTTAAGCTAGTAGATTCAGGGCAGGGCTCATCATGGGAGCAAGAGGGAGCAAGTTGAATAGTTTCCTTAGCATGAGAGGGAGCAGGCAAAAAAGAAGAAGGGGTGTGGCTCCATCAACCCCCAAGGGGTACTTTCCAGTGTGTGTAGGCCTAGGTGACGAGCCCAAGCGGTTTATGATCCACACCACCATGCTTGGAGATGCAGACCTATTAGAGCTCCTCTGCATATCAGCAGAGGAATACGGATTCTCTAATCCTGGTGTGCTGAAGATTCCATATGATGCGAAGAGCTTCGAAGAGCGGATGCTCATGAAGGACAAGCATCGAACGCTAAGGATCATAATAGCCTAAGTCTTCGTTATCTTTTTTGGTACTTCATGTAGATTTTGGAAGCTAAGAATAGCTTGTGTAACTCCTCCATTTATGGTTTGTTTAATTGTTTCATGAAGTGAATCTCGAGTGCTCGGTAGTGAAGTTATCGATCCTTTTTTTTTTTTTTTTTACAAATGAACGATTTCTCTTTTTGTATGAACATAAATAAGAATTTAGTTGATCCTCGTTAAATTTATCCTATCAATTTCATCTAGCTCTGTGGTTATATTCTATTCCCCTGTCAGAAGATATGAACTCTGCTATATAATGAAACTAGCATCTTCCCTGTGCTATCTATGCATGGGAGACTTGTTAAACAATCCAACAACTACCATGGCTCTTTGTGGAGATACAAGATAACAAGGCCTGCTTAAATGGTGGTGCTCGCTTGGAATCTTAAGACAAGATCAGAAGTTTGATTGGCCTGGCTCCCACTACTCAACTTAGTTAAAGAATAGTAAAAAAACTCTGAAGTGGGCTATGATCCTTACATGGGCCGAGATGTCGTCGTCATTGCATGGTGTGGAGAGAGTTGTTATTACAGGTATCAACTTGTCAAAATGGTAATATTTTTGGCAGTTGAATCAAGTGACTTAGGAATGAATCCCATTTTCATTAGTGTTTGGAGGGTTGGGGATATTTAGAAAAGCTATCCTTGTTATGTAGCTCATTGCCCACATGCCCTTATATATCATAAGAGAGAGCATTGTTGCTTGTAGCCTAGCGAGTAATGCCTGTGTTTTTTTTTGACATTTATTCATTTGGCAACCCAACTTGCATCCACTCAAATATATTTTAAGGGTGCGACTGGCATCTTTCCTTGCTTCATAGTGCATATATGTGTGTTTCTCAATGTTACTCATGGCTTGAGTTGCCTAGTTTTATCTTAGGTGTTGCCCATATTTAACTTTAGGACCACAAAGAAGCTTAGACCCCGTTTGGATGATTGGGCTCAAAATTCTATAATATCTATGGGTTAGGCCAGTATAACAAGAAAGATTATAGGATTACAGGCTAGGCTAGATCTATATCCATAAATATCTAGAAATAGTTTTGGAATGGATTTGCTTGAATTTGATAGGGCAGGTCTTGATTTCTCCCAATGGGACTTGAGCTGGCCTCCTCTAAAGCTATTCATGAATATTTATGAAGATAAACCTAGCCCAACTTATAATTCGATGATTTTGCTAGTTATATTGATCCAATCTATGAATCCTATAGAATTTTGAGTCCAATTATCCAAGCACACCCTTAATATTCAAGGCCAGGTGCTTAGATCGAGGTTACCCTTGTTCTCGATTGGCCTAGATTCTAAACTGTATTTTCCAAACGTTAGAGATTCAGATGTGACATGCGCTGCAATACCACATCCTTGTTCATGTTTACCCTTGGACTTGGAGGTTTTGGGCTTAACAAAATGGCTCGTAATTTTTCTTCTCTTAGGTTAAATTTTAGGCAACTTTGCTTCTTTGTCCAAAACAATCCATCCTTATGATTGTTTGTATGGACAGGTCTTGGTTTCAAGGTTTTATAAGGATCCTTCTCTCTCTCTCTCTCTCTCTCTCTCTTCATTATTTTCTATTTTTTTATTTTTAAGACAGTTCCATATTTAGTGGGCCGTGTTGGTTTTGCTAAACTTTAGGAGAACATAAATTCTATTTGGTAGATGTGACATGGCCTGTTGTAAGCATGTTTGATACATAGATCTTTTGCTTGAAGAGTCGGCAAAAAGTCAAGTCGCGCGTTAGCTAAGTATGAGGAGTCGGCATGCGGCCTACTTAGGCATCATTCTGTGAACACCTTTTACGTGTTTCGAGATTAGGCGAGGCAAATACCAGAATCGCATCATTATCCTAACGTTGCCTCTCCTAACAGGTCTCATTCTTCCATGCGGTTTTGTGGCTCAAAGCTCCTGAATTGTTCCCTAGCAAAATGAAACTACAACTGAAGCAAACCTAGTGCATAGTTTTGAATTTTGTGCTTAAGATTTTATAAACACAAATCTAGTCTTAATATCTAATCCAAACCTAGCTGGAAAGCTAAAGGCTTTTTTTTTTTTTTCTTTTCTTATACTCTTGTTGGAGTAGAAAGCTGAAGCCATTGTTGATGCAATATATAAGCTAACAAGTGAGTTAGCTAACATCGATTCCAAAGTAATAAATCTGAAGCGACTCAATTTAATGCAATCATTCTCAATGAGATCATGTGCCAGTTGTATATGTCTGCACCAAGATTTACTTTTTCGGTATCGGATTATATAACGATGCCATTTTATTATAGTGTCGATACGCGGTATGGTACGAAACAGTAAAACATACTGATTGTCGGTGGTACGAGACTGCATACTGGTACGTGGTACGTTCGGCATGATATAGTACCGATCGGTACAGTAAACTTTGATTTCTAAGATTTTAAATTCTTCTGAGTTTATGTTACAGCAACACTCCACCGGTCATTTGTGTGTATGAGATTTCTCCATCATTTTCACATTAGTTCCTGGTCTCTGTCGTTCCATGTCACTCGCTAAGCCAGAATTGGATGGATGAAATTAATATGAATGATTTTATTAGACAGGACAAGGGATAAAGAGAACTAGAATAATGTAGCAAGTGGATAACCATCCTTTGCTTAACCTATGGGCCATATCTAACACCAAAAGCGAAGGTCCAAATTAAAATTAAACAAAAAAAACAGAAGAAGAAAATAGAATTATTAAATGACACAAAGATATCGCTAGTTTCTCTCTCTTATTTCTCGGTGTCCCCCACAAGAAGCCTAAGATGTCTCCCTCGACTCCACCCTTTACCTCATTTCCCTCTCTCATCTCCATGTCCAAAGGATTAATGATTGCATGCATGGTCTCTCGTCTCTCGTCTCTCTTTCTCTCTCAGAAAATCCTTATGGACAAGAAAGATAAGATCAGGAGATTTGATGCCCCTCACGAGGGGCTTCGACAAAGCAACCACGAGACACTGCATGTGCTTCTCGTAGCCCCACAATAACCATGAAACCATGTGCTCTCTCTCTCTACTCTTCTCGGATAGCCAGGACTTCTAGGCTGGCCTCCGCTTGAAGCCAACTTTGCCAACCCAGAACTGAACCTTGGTACTATAAAGGCCAAATGAGGTGCTACGTGAATCACGAAGCACGACAGGATGGCATATATACATGCAGCCTTGCATGGAAACCTTGAGTACAGTCGTGCACATGTCTGGTCTGCCAAACACTGTACTGTCATCTCACGGCAACAATCCAGGCTGTAACTATATCTTTTCTTTTCCCCATATTTCATGAAACTTGCATGGATGCAATGGAAGGCTCTCCTCCAATGTCTAATAAATCACTCCAACCATAGAAGCCATCAAGGAAACATTAATTAGCAGCAAGCTAACTAATACCTTCAGCTATAGTTACTAATTATCATCAATCTTAATGCGGACTTAATAGTTTCTTTCGGTCATATGATCGCTAATACGAGCTAAGCTCACGACAAGCAACCACCGTCAATGTTAATTTACTCCTAACACTAGAATAATCGCCGTGCATGTGACATTGTAGAAGGTGGAGATGTAGCACAAACATATCTAAGTTGCATGCACCAAACAAATTAAGCTTAGAGACATTATTGTTGTTGATCACTAGGACATTATTAGAGCATCCCTAAGTGAAGCCCACAGGTACCTAATGATTTAATGGTGTCGTTTAGCAGTAGGTAGAGGAAGAGAATTTCTAACATCTACTATAGAAAGCTATAGTATTATTTTGTCTCCGATTAATTTTCCTTTTATAATGTTTTCAATTCATGTGGTTAGCATTGTAGAGACAAAGATTTATCAGAGAATTGAAGTCCGGCTTCTCTGCTCGGCGCACATGGACGATCATCACACAATAGGGTGATGGTATGGTTCAACTAATCTCACCTCAATGTCTCATACAAAATGATCTTAAAAACCTTTGTTTTGTTTCGCCATATTTAGCTTGTAGACAAGATGGATGCATGGTAATGTCATTTTGTTTGTAAGTTCAAACTCTAGAAATGCCATATTTTTCATCTCAAGAACTATTATTGAGGACAAGTGATGGCAGCACAGAAAAATGCTAGAATAGGACATAATTTGTTTTCCAGATGAAAAATGTTGGACAACCGATCAGCTAAACACTAAATGATACTAAGGATATATCTATAAGTTAGTCCACAACTTTATGTGAAGATAGGACTCTCTTTTCTCAGCATTATGAAACCAATATCATGTTCCTATTTGAACAATAGTGAACATTTTAGATAAATTAACAAAAATCATTATTTTGTCTTTTCATGTCTTTTTGCTAGAGATTTCGCAGCCAACATAAATTGTTCGCTACAAGTTATTTCTTGAAATAATTAATCATATATAAAACTTTGGATTTTCATTTGAAAAGGCAACTGGATATATTGCCTTGTTAATTAGCTGAGGGATATATCCTAAATATCCAAGGGAGAGACATTTACTTGCATTTGGAACCCAAATAGAGTCACTACAGTGGTCTTAGATCACTGCCGAGCCTTATCCATGGGTAATATGATCTCTAATGATCGAAGATCTTTTCATTTCATATGCTACATTTCGGCAATTAAAGATTTCCAACCATACATGATTAATATGTTTGGTATGCAGTTAGAATCTAATATCACTGGTCATGTAATACCAAAAGTTTCCCTAATATATCCCATATATTTTTGCAACCACTTAATGGATTTCTCAAATAAATCATAAAAGAACACACATGAATATAAATCAAATTATCAAAATCTATCATTCCATACCAAAATTAATTAAAGCCTATCAAAGTAACTCCAGCAGATTATTAAACCCTTCTAACTAGAAGAAATTATTCTTATGGGATTATCAAAGCTTTCCTAGCTAAGAGAACTTTTTTTTTTCCCAAGATCGATCAGCTACCTCCTATAAAAATACAAGGAAAAAATCCATTATGACATCACTAAAGACTCTAGCAGTTATATCTCCCATGCAAGAGAGTATATAACAACCGATTTAGTGTTTAGGTTATTCCCAATTAGAAGAATTTATATTGCCTTCACCGATCCAAAAGGGTTTAAAAAGTACAAGATATGTGAGTTAGGATTTAATTGAGGCTGAAGGGAAGTGGCAAGATATGCGGGCTTAAAGAATTACATTGTCCCAAATTTTAGCCCAGCATCATTGTCTTGGGATAATTTTGGAAACCTATTCTCAGGGATCGTTTAGCATCACCAGGTTGGATGGTGATTTTAGAAGTGTGGGTGATTTAGGATTACTGAGATGAAGATCACTAGAAGCAACCAAATATGATGTTCTCGTTGCCTCCACTCACATACTAAACACCACCTTAGGATGGTACATTCTCCAAAGCAAGACTATAGCGTATGACCAGTAATTATACTCTCCGGCCATATTCATATTTGGGACACTGTATAATTCTTTTAAAAGCTGATAATAGCATCCTAGAAATCTTGGAATTTTGAGATCAACAATCTCTGTAGTCCTTACTTGTTCTTTTCCCTAGCTTTAGAAGCTGAACAAAAAGCTTTTTTGTTATATTACTTGCCTATATAAATAATATCTTATGGATATCCTTCTCTCAATTTCCACCCTTCATCCTGGTTGTAGAAGACCCAAAACCAGCTACATTCATCTCAGAGAGACCGGATGATATTAGATACTGTTTCATTTTTTTATGGACAATATTAAACTACATTCCTACCTTCTAACCAAAACCCATTAGTCAAACTTACATAAAGTATTTTATCCATCAAATTTTCAAGATACTTTCTGATGATTGCTTTATTAAAATTAACCATAACTAACAGGCCAGGTAGTGAATTTGTGGCTAGAGCAACATTAGGCTAAAGAAGAAGTGGCAACAAAACTTGAAAAAATAAACATGCAGGAAACAAGGGAAACTTTATGTTATGAGCAATGAGATTAAGTTTGATAGCTGCAAAACACCTGCCAAAAATTATCTTGGATTGACATGAAGCTCAAAGTGCACCTACAAAACAATATTCTTCTCCAAGGCAAAAGTGATTGCCGAAAAAAAAGAAGAAAAAAAAACGAAACCTACATCATATGTGATATGTCAATGTCATTGGTGTGACATGCAAATCTGCGATCCTATCCAAATTATAGTTCATGACTTAAACTTTCCCATTTAGATAAGTGGCATACAATATACATCCAATCAAACAACCAGGACATAATTTTCTCACCGAGAGCCATTAGTTAGGTAGGGCGTCCATAATAAGTGAATGTTGCTATCTTGATGAGGATGGCAAGTCGGCTCGACCATGACAATCCCAAGATGCTTAGGTTACATGTAATGCACATCCATCTTCATTGGCCACATTTGTTCATCTGCTCACAATGAAGCGATCAAACCCTTTCACCCGTGTAATCAAACAAAAATAAGTGTAACACCAAAATCTAACCATCCATTAAAGAAGATAACAAATATAACACAAGTGTTTAAATTACACTTTACAGAATTATTTCATGAAATATTAAAAAAAAAAAAGATCACATCAACAGCACAAAATATTTCACAAAATATCATAAAAACAGATCATCATGAAATCAATGCCCAATCATGTCCTTCGAGTTTGTGACAGGTTAGCGAATCCTCCCTTTATTCTTCCTTCAACTCCTCCCCATGCAAATTTCACATCACCTACCCCTACATCAAAATAAACTAAATAAAGGTCATTCATCCACGTATGAATTAGGGAGTCCGGTGCTCCGCCGCAACGTTGCTCCGCCGCCTCTTCAGGCATAGAACTCGACGAGCTCGTCCAGCGAATCGGGCTGGGGATCGGCGTTCTCCAGCATCCAGAGGAGGTGCTCGAAGAGCACCACCTCGCAGCCGACCACCGTGGCAGCGGCATCGCCGCCGCCGGACTTCTCGACGAGGACCCGGAAGAGGGGGTGGTCGACGAGGTCGGAGCTGACGAGGTACCGCCGGCGGGACTTGCCGACGTACACCGGGTGGAGCCCCGACGGGATCTCGTCGCCGTGGAACGACGCCGACTGCCACGCCTCCTCGTCCTGCGACCTCGACGACGCCGAGCCCCCGCCTCCTCCGCTCCCCACAGCCGCCGAGCGCGCGATCCTGCTCGACGAGTTCCACCGCTTTATCATGCATTTGAGCTTGCTCAGCTTCCCGTTTCCGCCCTTCGCCATTTCCGCTCACACGAGAGATACACAGAAAGAGAGAGAGAGAGGGGGGCGGGGGAAGGATGGAAAGCAGCCTCGAGTATATAAAGGGCCGTGGGGGAGTCGGGTGGGCCGGGCCCACAAGAATAGGACGACAGCGGGGAGGCAAAGCAGTCCCGTGTACCGTGGCTAATTAATTACAAGGATGCCACTGGGCTCTTCTGAGCTGGCACCTTGGCGATGAAGCATGCATACAAATTATGTTACAGTCTGGATTTTGGCAAATGAATTATAACAATTCATCATTAGATTGTTATAATTTAATCCCATCGTGCAACATCTTCAATTTTGTCATAATTTTATACATTTACCGAAAGCATCAATATGTTAAATAATATTTGCTATAATTATGAATTGTAAAACTTTTGGTTAGGTCAGTGACTCCAATAATTGCATGATGGATCATCAAGTCAAATTTTGAGGTTGATCTTTTTGAAATAATATCCTACGAACTAAAAAATAAAAGGAGAGATCTTGCTGTAATGTCGCATGATACAAGGGGTTCTACCTTTGTCACTATTATATACCAACCGCAGGGACCAAAACACTATTATTCCTCTTTTTTTTTTGTCTGCCTCATAAAACGAATCTAGAAGGGAGCTTGGTGAAAGTGATAGACATGTGCATGGAAGTCAGAAGGTCCTAAACCTACCAATTCTTATTTTAAATAATATTATGTGCTCCTCCCTTATAGGCAACCAATGTAGAGTACCAAGAAATCTAGCAAAAAAAACCACAAATAAGTAGGAATTAAGTAATTTACTCCGCAAAAAATTTGTGCTCTTGAGCATAATTCAATGAGTGAATAAGATATATAGAATGGTTTAATTCTGAAAATTAACCCCTAACATATTATAAAGCTACAATAGCCCCTCGCTAGTGGACCGTTTCGATATGAATGATCTCGTCAATTTATAAGATAGAAATTGTTTTCCTATAAGTCGATGACAAAGGTTTCATTCCAAAAAGAAGGAAAAATGAAAGAATTAGCTCTGTCGGTGGACAATTACTTGTTAGTTAGGGTGAGGTCTAATTGTTTTTGGGAGAGAGTTTGAGCTCTAATTTAAAATAGACAACTTTCTTTCTTTCTTTCTTTTGTGAAATAGACAACTTTCTTTAGTATTTGGTATGCTTGGGAGAGAGAAGTGTTTGACACGTATGATACAAACCAAATCTAAGGGACCCAATCTGTCAGATGGACGGTATCTGCTGTTTTAATATGAAAACTATGTTTCGTTATTTTTTTTGTCTGATATCTGGCATTTTCCTCTCGAGCAATCACTTGCAAGAATCAAGGGAGCCCCACTTACAAGAATGGCTAAACAAATAAAAAGGTAAGTAGCTCCTTTCAAAGTTGGGCTCATTAAACTATTTCTTAACATGGGAAAGCCAGTTTGAGTCCTTAAGATTCTTATCAAACTCCCAATCCAACATTTATCTTGGAACAGACACATTAATTTATTGGGAAAGGGAGGTTGAAGCTGAGTTTGTCAAAATCAGACAGATGTTCTTCTGTCTGGTAGTGGGTTTTGATTCCCTTGGAGACATCCATCAACATAGCCAAGCATAGAAGAATATCAAGTGCTTAATTAAACATGATGATAAAGGACAGATAATCTTAACATATGACCAATTTCGTTGCAATTTGAGAAAAAAATATAAGGGTTTAGGTTGCAGGACAACAGTATCTAATGCAGAAGGTATTTGGATTTGGTGGCTAATGAAGCAGTTTTAAAGAATTCAGAACTTATGTTAAGTTAATAGAATATCACTAGAAAGGACAAAGACTTTTGCGGTAGTTAGCATATATTCAAGAACAAATGTAAGAGACATTAGTTTAATTGGTGCCTTGGGTTCTAAGAAAGAGCTCTTTATTGAGAACAACAGCATATGATATGGCAAACACTGATGATGAGAAAGTCCAATGCTGAAGGACATGATATCCATTGGATCTACTCAATTTAAAGGCTCAAGCCGTTAGATTTTTGGCTTAATTATTTATGTCAATCATTCTCTTACAATTTTGTTTAATAGTCTAAGGAACTAAATCTCAAACATGCTCCTCGAAATCATTTTTATCCATACAATATTTCAATAATAGCCTATTTATTTTGTATGAAAGAAGTAATAGGCTAGAAATGTCCAAATGATAGAAGGCAATGTTGGATTAGAAGATTTAGAAGGAAAATGAAAAGCAACATGATGTAGTTTTAGTTGAAGTGAAGGGGCAACAACTCATTCAGTAGATTGTTTGAAATGCTTCAAGATATCATACATCCTCCTCCTCTAACTCCTCAAAAAAAAGAAAAAAAAAGAAAAAGAGAGAGAGTAATGTATATTTTAAATTTCTTGCATGCCCTAGATGAAGTAGATATGATAAATGTATCCATACTTATTTAGTAGAAAGAAATATGGATGCAGATATATTAAACTGATATTGGAATTTGTATTCATATTTGTTCTAAATAAATAGGGATATCGGATAGTAATGATATCCATATTTCTTTTAAATAGATAATAATATAACTTAGATATTACTTCAGATACAAATTGGATTTGTGAGCCAAATTTAATAAAAGTAGCATTTTCAAAAAAAAGATAAACGATAGTATACTACATTATATAATTTAATAATACAAATTATTTAAAGAAGTAGAAAAATAATAAGTAGCTTCCACGAAGAATTTATATAATTAATAACTCTTCTCGAGTATTAAAAATTGTACCATCATCTTTGTCAACGCCGAGCAACCCTATATATAATATTTTTACCCAAATGATATGTATTTGGTGGGAGAATCTAAGTGAATAATAATTTTTTCATCCAAATCTCAACGGATAGCGGTTTGTTATTTGAATCCAATCCGAATTGATCTGAAATATTACTATCATATTTTATCCAACTTACTTTCAGCCCTACCAAGCTTAGCCCAGAGACAGTGATTGATGCACCATCATATAGTCAGCCATGCAAGCAGCAAACTCTCTCTCCCTCGCATGCATGCTTAGGTGCACAAACATCATCATTCTTTCAACCGAGAAACCGAGAACGAGAACCATCACCTTGTGAAATGCGTAAGTTAACTAATAAATATATCTGACTTATAACTGTACTTTTCTCTAGGAGAGATCCAAAATATTTTTTTTTTTTGTAGCACATCACTGGTAGCCGTTGCTGAAGGTTTTCGAAACTTGGAGCATGGCCAAGAAGTTCTCAGTCCACACGACATCAACCTTAGTTTAGGAGCACTACGCCGTGTACGAGGGTGCACGTACGAGTTATTTAGCGAGAGCTTCCTTGTGGCTGGGTTCCAGTTGTAAAGGTTGGGGGCGGCCCAGTGGACTGTCTAATTCCAAGCTTTCGTTGGGTTGTCTTCCTCGAGTCTCCTGATGGAATACAGCAGGGACTCGGCTGTGGTGCTTTCGAAAAGCGGTGTAAAACCGTGGGCCGAAAGATTCCACCGAATTCTGAGCCACGAACGAGCGACAAAGTTCCGGGCTCTTCCTTCCATACTCTGTTTTTATATGAATTATTTTTTCTTGATAGCCATAGGAATGGAAACCAATTTTGTGTTTATTTAATCCGATCAGAAAAAAAAAAAAATCTTCAACATGCTCTTAGCCTTACAGTATTTTCTAAATTATCGAAAGTTCAACAATCATTTTTTATAAATTTTTCGATAGTTTAGTCATTTAAAGAATTTGCACTAATTCACTAAATCGGAATACCATGTTTCCTATGAATAAAAAGAATTAGACTATATCTTAATATGCAATTCATATATTATTAACTAGATATGCTATTTAAAACGGTTGCATGAATTGAATATTGGATTTACCTAACCTTACTGAGTCTCTAAAAGATACGTAGTCCTCATCTCATCCTTAAAACTCCTGAGTAGCCTCCCTCTCAATTATGATTGCTCTATTGAATTTTAGTAAAAAAATAAAGTCAGATTTTTACCGAAATTGTTTCTTGTCAAGTGAAAATGGAGATTAAAAAATGGTGTCTCATATACTATGGAGATGGTGAGAAGAGAACTAGATTGTGCTGTTTCTTCTGGTATAATAGAGAACCTCGTTATGGTAATCCAATTATTCTAAAATATTGCTAGTTCATATTATCAAAACTACACATTTGAAGCTAGGATTAATTTGTTAATGCCATAGTTTAAAAATTCTTAATTTTTAAAATTAAACATGATTAGTTCTTTAACTTGAGCTGATATATTACCATAGTAGTCACCCTTTTATGTGTGTGTGTATGCAGCCAACGAAAAGAAAAGGACTCATGCATGAACATTGGCATATGGGCATGTGGTTGTTCCATTTCATCATTCTTGATTGACAATTCAATGCCTCATCTAATTCAATGCTCTATTAGGAGACTAATTAATATTCTTACATTGGCATATGCATGATATGAGAAAATGATGTTCCCTTAAGCTATTTGTCTTGGAGGAGTTCCCATGCATTTCTGATAGTTTTCTTTGCATCAGCTTTCAGAAGAATTTAATGAACGATAATGATACTAGTCATTTGCAATCAAGGAGATGTACTAGAAGGGACCGAAATGCAGGCATGCACTATGCCATTTTGGGTTTCTTTTAGGGCATAAGACTATACGTAATTGAAAAATCTACAGACTGATTGAGATGGATATTGAATTTGATAGACAAATAATCTGCAAAGATCTTGGATACGAAGCATGATACATATGCATATATATTATACACACACACACACACACACACACACACACACACACATATCTATCTATGTATTTATATATATTGTTTGATTTTTTTGAGAAAAATGCATATGGTTGGGTTAACCAATCGATTTAATAGAGCATAGCATGATTGTTGGGATTCATAATGATGGTGGCAGTAAAGATTATCGACTAACAATCTAAAAATAGATGTGATTTATGAATCATATTTTTGGATTCAATTAAAGTAAGCTAAATTAGGTAGACCTTTTGTAGTTGGTATATTGGATCCAGGATTTAGACATTTTCTACTTTATTAAACTAGACATGGATCTGGTTACATGCATATATTTGACTATGCTAGCTTAAAATTAGACTTACAGGAATAGAGCTAGATCTATGCTTGGATCTAGATATAAATCTATTGGAAGATTCAAGAACTCATGTAAATATGGATCTTGATTGTATTAACTACACTGAATCTCTCTTCGAATTCAAATGGTGTAAGTAGTCTACAAATTTGACCATGGTTATAAGATCAGTGAGTCAATAACACGGCTACCATTGGCAAAAAAAATTCATATGACATGGTTACTTCCAAAAAAAAAAAAAGTGACCAAATTTGACATAATTCAGGTTACATGGTGAGTCAAAAAAAATATATTTGAGTCAACTCTCTTTTTCTGTCAAATGATTATTCTCACATAATTAATTTAGGGCCAATCTTTCTTTGACTTAAAACATGATGAGTTATAAATTTCTAAATCAAGAATGCAAGCTTTTCGCTTATGCATATCTTTTTAATTTTTGGATAATATTTTTTCCTAAAACTCCAGTCACTTTACATTATTAATTGGACATGATAACGACTTGCTTATCTATACATTGTCATAATTTGCATAATTAGATGAATATTATATTTCTTATTATCTAGAAATTTAAAGTTTATATGTAATAGAGGATGCAAAACCAACCATTTGATCCATTAGATTAAAAAATAATGTAGTGTATTTTCTCATCAATTTTCTTATAGGGTATGGCTATGCTTCCAATATACATACAAAATTGTATATTTTCTTGTTTTGTATTGTACAAAAATATAGAAAAATGATTCGATTATAAAGATTTATATTAACCCAAAAGTATTTTAATTAGTAGGTTAATTGTAGAGAAGTTTTATGTCTTGATTCGATGGCTATTCATTGAAATCAGCATAAGTTATTATTTATATGTAACATTTTAAGAGTTAGTTTTTAAAAATTGTTACACATTTTATTATATATCTTACAACTTTTTTTAAAAAAATTTGTATTAATTTGTAATATTTATTTTTCTTATTTGATATGCATGACTCACCCGATTCATATAATTATGAGCAAATTAGTCATGTCCCAACATTTCCAACTTAACTCTAATCATTTCTACCTTTTTAATGAATAAATTAGAAATTTATCATCAAAAGTTAATCAGTTCATTTCTACACAAACATCACACGTAGTCTTCATTCAAAGGATATGCTTACATTAAACTCTCATCGAAATGATTTGCAAATAGTTAGGCATTAGCATAAGCTTTATATACATTTATTAGTTTTGACCCATTTATTTTAAGATAATCTACTTTTACTCTTTCTGTCCTAGATAGTTATCTACTATATTTAACAATTATAAGTTTTCCATTTTATATTGGCTTTATTTATATGCGTGTTAATCTAGCTAGTTATTGTAATGTACTAAAAAAAAGGTTATCAAATAAGTTATCACTATGGACTTAGATATTTAGTTATTTCTTGTATCATGATCCTTATATTACCGTGCTAAATAAAATTATATATTCTATAAGTATTGATATTTAATAATTAAATTTTATTATTTGTGTTATATTATTGAATGAAATAGGTATATTTCATATTAGATTTCATCTATCAAATTATCTGATAAGGATACCTTTGTTTATCTCTTCATAAATATTTGTAAAAAAATATAATTAATACATTGATCTTTCATCTATAGTATCTCTCCTATACGTCATAAACTAGTCGGACTTTATTTTTAAAAAATCACTACCTATCTCTCATCCACATCCCAACCTATTGGATCTTTTTTTTAAAAAAATAAATGAAAATAAAAATATTGATGCTCTTTCTCTAATTTTTATGTTTTGTCTTTCTTATCTTTCAATTTCCAAGCTTTTATTGTTAATTCATTTTTGAAATACATTGCATGTTACCAGTTGCTACTAATCTCTAATTAATATTTACACAAAGTTGTTGTTATTCAGTCTAAGTAATGGAATTTCCATGATTATATATGAGAAAATGATATTCAACGATTTTCAACAACCAACATACATTTTTATTAGACGTTTCAAACTAATTATTGATCTCTTGCTGGATTTAGATGCCTATGCAATACATATAGCATTCCATAGTATTCAAATGATTAGTCCTTTTAAAAAATGATCTCAAACCTAAAGTAGTAATATATAGGTATCATTTGTATCTGTTACAGTTAATCCTTAATAAAAATGTTATCCCATATATACTTCTTGTTATGCATTAATTGTTGATAAGTATTTTTTTATACCTAAAGTTTTGGATATTACATTATTATTAACTAGTGAATATCAATTGGCTACTCATAATTGTCTTTCTTCTTCTTTTTTCTCCAAGATAATATAGATACTCTTTACAATCTATCCTTGAAAAATATTTTTTTTATTGTATATGAATTGTGTTTCTAGATTTATTATACTTTCAATTGGTGATTGTCTCCTCAACGTACAAATCATACCTATATTATAGTCACCTATTATTCCCGCACTAAATGTTTTCTTATAAATCATATTTTGCTGATTTAAAATTAAAAAAATAGAATTTTTCTTTCTATTTTTTTTGTATCTATTGGTATCCATAAAATAACACCTTTCAAACTATTATTATAAACATATTGATGTCTTGTAATTCAAAAAGGTTTATTATAAGCTTATTTTATTGCATAAACAAGATTCAATCAAATTATTCTAACATATGAGTTGGTAATTAAGTTAGTTAAGTTATATATTTACATAATTGATTTTTTTACATAATCATTGTATTATAGTTGTTATCTTAGTATATCAACCATTATTTATCACTCTTATTAACTAAAAAAATATTTAATTATTTAATGGTGATAACAAAATTTTTTTGTTAATTTATAAATATTAATTATCAAAATAGTGTAAATCAATATTTTTTAGGAGTGTAGAGAGGAACTTTCTTTTCTTCCTACAAAACAAAATAATAACTACAAGAAAAGAAAATTATTATATTTTTACATCTAAGAAATCTTCATTTTCTATTCTTCTATCTATTTTTCGTAGAGGTAAACTGCAATCAAAATTTGGGTTGATTAAATTTTTATATATCACTATATAGCAACAAATTGCTAAAAATTGGTAACAATTATAATTCAATTCTTACAAAACCTAGCTTCTAACTAAATTGAAAAAATAACACTATTTATATATATTTGTTTTAAAAATAAATAATATTTTGGATTATATATTTTTTTAAAAAAATTTGTGTCACAATTTTTTTGAATACCCTATACAAATATAAAAATTTTGAAAATGATATTCTTATTCGTTGAATTGATGTGGATGATTTTTTAACTTACATAACTCATTATGCACAATTTTTTTTGTAAAAAGTATTCAATTCGTTGAAGCATAAAAATCCTCTCAATTGGAATTGTATTTATAAATATACATCATGTTAAATATAAAGAAACAAAATTTATGTTGCTTATATCCTAAATATTTTTCTTTTTAGATTTTAAGTATGAACATGATTGAATATTAATTAATTGTAATTGACTATAACTATAGACAATATGCAAGATCACTAGATGAAGAATTCTTATATGACCTACGCATGTATCAAAGGTCCAAATTGATTCCATTTATCATAACAAAACTAATCAAACTAAATAATACATTTGGCTACTCTAGTAGTGCAACATAATATTATATGATAATTATATAATCCTATTTAAAACAATAGTGATGCTCAAAATTTTATAACACATCTATTTATCTTGTATGATAGAAATGAATAAAAAGATATGCATTATCAATATTAAACTTACAAAAAAAATTATGAAATTTTATCTTGATTAAATGATCGACAATTATTTATTCTTTTGTTCTCCATTCTATATGCTCCAAATATTGAAATAATTGGAGATATTAAAGCCAAATAACAAAAAATATTTTTTATTATGTCCATTCATTCTCTAATCTCTTTTATTTGAAAGTAATTATCTTTATCAAGAGATAAAATACAAAATAAATCTGGATTTTATCTAAATCTTACATATAATTACATGATAACAAGCTAGTAACAATTGCTAACATCTATTATTTAATTCTAACAAAACTCTGAATTAAAATTTATAAATATTAATATTATTCTAATTTTGGAAAGAAATAATGCTATTGTATTGTATGATTTTTTAAATATCAATGTAATGAAAATTATTCTTTATAAAATTTAAAAATAATAAAAATAATAATTTATTTTATATATTGACTAGATGGTGATCATTTTTTATTCACATAAACTTATCATACATTTTAGTATAAGAATATAGCTCAACTAGTGAGTCACTTAAAATCTTAAAATCATCAAAATTAATTCCATACGTACGTACTATTATATATTACATTTAATTAAAGAAGATCCAGATTTATATTGCCTATATTCTTAAATATTTTTATACATGTAATTTTAACTATAAAAAGTATCAAATACTAAATAAATTATTAATGGTTATATGCTATTAACGTAATACAATTAGTCAAACAAAATTATGCATTTATTTTGGCTCCATGTGATAACAATATAATCCTACAAGATAAGCATACAATTTTATCTAAAAGTTAGTATTGATATTAAAATTCTATGGCATGTCTGCTAATCAAGAACAATAATAACGAATAAAAGTTATACATTACTGATTAAAGCTATATTGCCATAGATTTTTTGCTTTGATATGATAATCGACAACTATTTATTATGTCATTCTATATAGTATATGCTTCAAATATTCAAATAATTTGAAGAAATAAATATTGAGTGCATCAACTTCTTATGCCAAATTATTAGTTTCTTGTATACATATTATCTAGTTCGATGTCTTATATGAGAGATTAGGAAGAAATTAATAACACATCTATTTAAGAAGAGTACAAGGGTGAAGAATCAACAACGTAAGGAAAGAAAAGTTGTCAAAGATTAATCCTATAATTTTCCAAGATTTATTTTGTCGCATTGCAAAATCTTCTTTTAAAACTTATACATCTTTTTAAGATTGATGTGCATGTAATTAAGAGAAGAGGCCATTCATTTGAAATCTAAGATTTGCGGTTTCCAAATATAGATCATCACCATCTACAAAAGGGGATTATTCTCACGCATAACAAATCTAACTTCGAGGTCATTGTTCTTCATTCCTCTTCCATTCTCTATCCCTCTCATAGTAAGTTTTCTATCTTCTTTTATCTATCATTCTATATTATTTTTCTAATAGTTTGTATTTATCTATATCTCTTAATAAATCTGTTTCATTCTTTTTATTTGCTGCTATTTTTAAATGTTGTTTCATTCTCTGTCACTCTTATATCTCTTTTGAAAATATTCTTTTTTCATAATAATCCCATCAGATTTTCTTTTTTGCTATTCCAGTTTTATATTTGTAGTTTTTACAAGATCGTACTATATAGGATTATTTTGAAATATCTTGACATGATTTTTTTTTTGCTGTCCTAGTTTAATTTGTTTTCACCAAAATGGCCAACAAGGAATTGAAAGGCATATCAATAGAACAACTGGAGAAGAAAGAAGAAAAGGGACAGCTTTTCTCATGCCAATTCTGCGATAAAGCTTTTTCTAGCTCGCATGCTCTTGGCGGCCATCAGAATTGTCACAAAAAAGAAAGAGAGGCTGCCAAAAGAGCCAAACGAAAGGTTGATCTTTTCGGTATGCAGAGTGGAACATTTTCATATAACCCTCTTCAAAATAATATGCATCTACCATTATATTCACCATCTCACATTATGCCTGCATCTACGTGTCATCACCCATACCATATGCCAAATTTCTTCTACAATTCCCATGGAGCGGTGCCGGATCCTGAGTACTCTTTCAAAAAATTTTACCATGGAGAGATGCCAACAGATGAAGGCCATATGAGGTTTCTGAACTGGCAAAAAAACTATCATCTTCAACATGGCACACCTTCAAGGATGGGAGCTAATGTAATACGAGAAGAAACCATGGCAGGGCCATCATCCTCCACAAATGTAAACCAAGGCTTTCAACAAAATGAAAATGGGATCAAAGATGACAAGAATGATAAGGAGAGTGAAATTGACCTCACACTCCATCTATGATGGCAGAGTTGAAGACTAAAGTTCTAGGTCTTCTTGTTGTTCTTTATTTATTATCTTTTACGCCATTGTAGTGTCTTGTGTTGGTATGTGGCGCATGATGTCTTTTATCCTAGGAGTCGTTTTACGACTTTTGCTCTTTCTATGTTGTCCGGATTAATTGATTTCAATGCATTTTAAATGATGAAAATCGTATTAGGTGTTAAACAAGTTTTTTCCTAACGTTTGGTAGATAACACTAATCTGTGTAAACTATTATAGCTATTGTATATCTGCTATTATTCAGCATGCTTTTCTTTTCCGTATGTGCATGTACATGCGTCCCCCATGCAATGGCAATTATGTAGTTTTATAAGAAAGTAAATTTCGTCAGGGTTTTTCTGTAAGCAACTTATTTCTGAAGAGTTATATATCAATCATCAAGTGCATTGCATGTGTTAAAAACTACTATAGATACGAAGTTATTCGTTGAATAATTATATGGATTTATACAGTCCTCTTCATACATTTCACGAACCATAATCTAAAAGAAATGTTATGCACCAAAATTAATACTGTCCAACTCACATTAACATTATGTTTTACTAATACTTCATTTCCTATTTTAACGCTTCCCACATATTTATGGATATGCACCTCTGAGATTTCGAATCTTATAGTAATATAGACCTTAGATCTCTCTGTTCCTCTTCTAAATATTATTCTCCATGTTCAGAGCTCAATAAGATAAACAATATGGAAGATCTTGAATATTTGTATGTAATTTGTTTAAACGAAAAAACTTCCAAAAAGTGGTATTAGAAAATCTTGAATGGGATCGATGCATTGTTTGTTTAAAACCTTTCCAAAGTAATTACAAGCACCACTCAACTTTGTACTTTCTTTCTTTCTACTAACAAATTGTACGAACATTTTCATTTTGGGCTACTCAAAATGCCATGCAAATGTAGTCTGAGTTTAAACTTACTTACAGTAATCAACATGGATGGATACATTTTGTTTCAGATGAATCTGTACCATGTCAGGCTTTTCAATATCTTATAGGTAGCTACTCCGTACGTAGACAACATAGTCTTCTCGTTAGATACACTGGGTTGCCTTCCAAAACTTCCACATTCCTCCATGTATTCAGGTTTAGGCTGGCCCAGCCTTCTTGCACGATAGTGTTTAGAAGGCAAAACGACCATCAGCATCGATATTCTGTGAAGTATAAGCTATATATGAGTGGGCACAGCTCCGCAAATGATCCATGCCCAGAAGATGACATGTTGCTCCGTATATTTCCCACTTTTATGTTTTCGTTGCATGAGTTCTGGTCGATCACAATGCGATCATTTTAGTGCATCAAAACAACCGATGGGGAGGGGACTTGCATTAATCTGTGCTATAATTGTTCGAACTTCTCGATCTTGATTTTTTGTTTTTGGGTGGCATGAGTCCTTACTAATTGTTTGAGTCCTGTGTGGCACGCAAGAGTAGTTCAGCTTATTGGATTCGATCACTTGATTGGCTATACATGCAAGTGCAACACCTTAATGCTGCTCAGTTCTAAATCTGAAGAACTTCACCATCAGTTTGAGTAGGAAGTTAGCTGGTCGTTTCTCTTTCATGCCTCCAGGAGTCCAGTGGATAATGACCTTGTTTAGCAAGAGATAGCAAGATGTGATTTAAACGGATACTTGGTTGCAATCACGTAAACTAAGCTTGCCTGCTTACGTGCTTAAAGTATTTTAAGCAAGATGTACGTATTTTGCACTATAAAGTATTGTACTTCTCGATAGCTGCTACCAAGAGACAGATGGCTATCAACAGCGAGTGTTGTGTATTCATATAGAGCTATCCAATTTGGTGGCCATCCGTCTTCGTGATCGGATGATATGGTAGCTATTAAGTGCTATATATTACTCTGCGGTGCAAATTATACACAGCAAAGAATCCAAATAGGATACAACTAGCTAGTCAGCAAAGGTCTTGGCTTTGGTGTTATGAAGAATATCTGTCGTCACATTTTAGTACATCTGAGTTGCTAATAAATAAGATTATATACTATTAGAAGGAATGGAACTCCATTTCCATGACCATTGGGTTGTTCTGAGAATTGAGGATAAAGTTTGGAACAGTTCCAAGTGAATGAAGAAATGAGGGATTTTACATATGTTAGCGTGCAGAGAATAAAGAAAGACGCACCATTGGCAACAGTTCGAAGTCCAAACCAACTAGCAACAAGATAAAAGTATGGGTGATTTTTTTTTAAATTGAATTATTGATCAAAACGTTTTTGTATATTTCTTTTTACACATCATTTAGTAACTATTCATAAGTCAGTCCCGTTTATATTATCGTTTCAATTGGTTTCAGCTTTATGTTATTGTTAGAAGTGCTAGAAAGATGAAACTAGATGACAAACAGTTTCTCATGGATTATCTATTTACGAGCTGAGGAGTTCTGATACAAGAAAGAGTTGACATATATACCTGTTGGAACCCAACTCAACCTAAAAGATTTCCTTCTTGCATGCGTGCTCCTCCAGAAGCACACATAATAATGACAGGTAAAGATCGATTAGTACCATACTCGATCAAACAGGTGATTTTCTCGCCTACTACGGATCCCATAATAAGTTATTAGGATTTTAGTCCAATCATCTACACTGACCCTTCTATCTCGGTCTATGCAGGGACCGAACCTCTCATGTGAACCTCAACAATCTCCAACCGAAGATACGATTATTCAGTATGAGACTAAACATAATCTACATGCAATACTCCACTCCAAGACCCATCCATTTGGCACACCATGACCTCCATGATTGCACTTCAGCAAACCATGCACATGCTACCATTCTTTTACAATAGCCAATTATATATTCTAGTGCTTTTCTCTTTTTTTTTGGTAATATAAGAAAAAAGGTATATCTGCTGCACTCGTCCAGATGAACTCTCCGAAATGCCGCGCAACAAAGGAGGCAATCTAGTCTGCAACTCTGTTCGCTTTTCGATACACATGTACTGTCTAGAAGGAGCCCAATTTCCTGACTAGTTTGCGGGTCTCACGAAGCAACGGGTGGCTATCCTCATACCGATCCACTCGTCATATCCAATCGATTACCGTAGAGGAGTCCCCCTCGAGGCATCCACTGTCTGCACCAAGTACACTCCTCGCATAAGAGATACTCTTTCAGGCTGCATGAAGCTCCACCCCATGGCTTAGGAATTGACCACATGCTACTACTTTTTTTACAAGAGGCAATTATTCTAGTGCCTTGACAGCTCAGGAATTGGCCAAAGATTTTTAACCCTCAATTCAGGTACCACTGGTTGGAGGAGACAGGAATCCTAATATCAGAAGCACTTGACATGCATGTTGCAACCCAACTCAACTTAAAAGCTTAAATCATTAAATTTTGATCTCGAATATCTATATCATCCCTTCTCCCTTACACCATTTACTCTCTGTGGGATAATTCTGGACACGATCCTCAACACTATACTCTTTAATGATTTTTGTTTTTAATTTGTATATGAAGTTAAATTCTTGCTGAAGATCAAGTTTGAGGATTAGTCCCAAACGGAATAAATATGTTTTGATATACATGATTGGACTTCATCATCAAGGAATTTGGCGTTCGACTCCATCTCCCCTAACAAGTGGAATCAGAGCTAATGGCTAAACATTGTGGACAACTCTCTAGTATTTAGCAAGGGGGGATTCTGATGAAGCAACATATTGGGTTGGAACACCGGTCCGAGCACCGTTTCTAGAAGAGCAAACTCTTGTAATAGTGAAACATGGCTCTTGGAGAGCTAAATGCTCCTTAGGTTGGAGTTGCAATGGTGAAACATGACTCTTAAAAGAGTAGGGCTGCTGTACCGGGGCAATGATCGATATATGGGGCGCTTGAAGAGTAACGGGCATGGTGCACTTGGAAGAGTTGCAAGGTTGGAATTTGATTATGAAGTAATGGACCAAACTTGAAGGAGTTGAATAGGCTTAGACGTGAAGGAGGAACTTGTTGAAGATCACCTGTGAGGATCAGTTCCAAACATAATAAAATAATGTGATAAACAAGAATTGATATATATATATATATATGATCGGGCTCAAAATCTAATTGCTAAGTTTTTGGGTCATGTTGGGCTCCAACATGTATATATCATGGCTTTTCATGTTAAACCCCCCCATTTCTCTAACGTTCTAAAGTGCATTAGACTCTACATTGTTTAGTCTGTGCTACATGTATTAAGTGGATATATATATATATATATATGTATATATATATATATATATATATATATATATATATATATATATATATATATATATATATGTATGTATGTATGTATGTATATATGTTATTTGTCTATTCCTAAATGAAGAATGCCATTGTATTTAGTTAATAAATTTTGCTCTACCTATAAATAAAAGTATTTTTAGTCTCAGTTTTTTTTCCTTTTTCTAGATGGTTTATAACTATAATTATAAATATTGGTAGGTTAATTTTTTAAGAAATTATCCCAAGTTAATACTTTGAGATTGTTATACATAGTGTTTTGTTGAATTCTAATTTGAAAATTATATATATTAATATATGCATTCTGTATAGTATTATCTAGATACAATCAAACTATTCTCATGAAAAGTATGGCTAAAATTTAGATTGTTAATAATTAACTTTTAAAATAATAGAGATTAATATCTCTTGAAAGGAAAACTATAGTCAAATAGCAAGGCCTACTCATTTGTGGGATAATGCTTTTGTGCAATTGCTAGTGCACATAAAATGTTTCATGAGCTCATATATTATAGTCTTTTCAACTTAGCATTTAACTATTCCCATGTATTGATTCTCATGAGTTGCATTAGTCCCTTATACTGCATGGCATAGCAAACTTTTCATAGCACTTGTTCTCTTGGATACATGATTCACCTCAAAACCATGTATCCACCATCTTCCTAAGTATATCTCATGATCCGATAAAGTTAGGAAGGTGGTAGTATCGAAGGGCTATATTTGAACCAACTAAAGCTTCCTATGCATTGCTGGCCGATACACATCTACTGCCTCCTCTTTCATTTTTCAATAGATTTTGACAATTATGAGCCAAGCATCGAAAAGTGAAGTGAGCCATGCTTGCACACTACTCTTTCTAGCCACCCTTCCTCTCCAATTCAGGTAATAGTCCACCCGATCTCACACTCATACCATTCCTTCTGTTGCCATAGTCTCCATGGAAGGTTGTCAGAAGACAATATCTAGAAGAATCATTGCGATGGAAAAAAAAAAACATAAATATTGATCGACCTTTTCCAAAAAAGGAATTGATTTTAGTTGATTGATCGAGTAATTTCACACAAGAATACTAAGCTGTCTAATTTATTTTAGGTTAAAGAAAATCCTACTCTCTCAAATAAAGAAAAAAAAAAGATCCTCTACACTTCTTCCTGCATTAATCCACACATCACTTTTGATTACATGGTTCGGCATTATTAATTATTAGTAGTTTTCTTTTTCTTAACTTGATAGAGATTATCTTTATCCAGAGAAAAACATAGTTAAATATGGAACCCATCTAGATCCCATGAAAAACTACAAGACAACAAATTAAATAATTATTCCCAACTATTGTTTAGTTCCAACAAAAATTTATCTTAGGATTGAATTAGATAAACGATAACCATTATTTCCATTTTAACTAGAACCAATGATTTCGGACGATCGTTATTTTTTAACGAGCAATATTTTTTTTATTATGGAAACTATCTTTTTAATATCTATGCAAACTAAGAGAATATATAAATTTTTAGCATTTTAAGTATGCGTAAAAGTATTTGTACCAAAGAATAATCCTAGAATCTTGTCCATTTTTTTAGATTTGGAAAAGTGTTAATTTTCAAGAATGCGAATCTGATTTTCAAGAATTCCGAACTAGAAGTTGATGACTATCCCCTTTTTTCAGTGAGAAATCAATTCTGCTAAGCTTTAGCTAGGGCTAACCTTCTTTCTAAAGTAGAAGAGGAATAAATAGGAGTATTACTAGTATTATGAGCTAGAGGGCATTGATGTTCGCTATAAGCTAAGTCTATATCTGCTGATGGCATCAGAAGTAAGAGGGGTAGGTGAATAGCTTGATGAAATTCCACAAGGTGAAAGACTAGGTACACTAAATGTGCTGACCTAAAAGCCTTTTCGTCATATGAGACTGGACTAATAACTTCTATAAAGAGCAACTAACCTGTGGTTCTCGATGCTACTATATATGGTATTCAAAATACAATTATCTAATAGAGTTTTCAGTTAAACTACCAAATGAGCATCAAGGCAGGGTGTTTTCTCCCTTAGAGGAAGGGCCAAGCAAGGTGGATAATGAGTAGGAGAAATGAAAGTTGGGGCTCTAGAGGAATTTGGTCTTGCACATATTTTACAAGAGATGCTTACTTATAAATCTTTTTATATTAGAGCTCGTTAAAAAGTATTTGTTGCTACGATCATTAGAGGAACCGTACCTAACCCCGAGGATGCCCCAAAATCTTTTTAATTGCTCATTCAAGAACTACGATCTTTGGCTCAAGAAATGAATCATTTCCTTGTGCTTGATCCTCTTTGCTCAACTCATAGAATATAGAAGAAGGAAACTAACTATGGCATTTTTTATGTGTTAATAGATAGCATCAATCTTTTAATTTATATAACTCATGGTACAAGTTGGCACAAGAATACATACATACATATACATATATATATGAATCTCCTAAATTGTTGAAATCATCACAATTGATATCATATTTGTTAATATGTATTAGATTAAATAAAAATGATCAAGATCGCATGTTTACCACGTCCTCAAACATTGTTTTGCCTTTAATTTCAACTGTCAAAAAGATGGAGTATTATATGAATTGTTGGTGAAAATATAACAATATGAAAAGGCTTAAACCTAGTAGATCATTGGATCAAGAGATTGACCATAAAATTTCACCATGTATTAGAAAAAAACACATAAAATTCATTTAACATGAAATAATTAGCCAAATTAAAGAATGCACTTTTTAGCTCAATGAAAAAAATAATATAATATTGTATAATAAGATCGGCCATCATGTCTAAAAATTTATCGTTTGTACTAGAAATTTTATAACTTGAAATTTTATAATACATGAATAACAAGTATACATTACCAAGGCTAAACCTATTAATGTTATGCTCCCATAAATGTTTTACTTTATTAATAAACAACCATTTCTTCTATAATTTTCCATGTGTACATTCCAAATATTGAAATGACTGGAAAAGCAATTTCAGGCAAGCACTAGTTTTCATGAAGCAAATTTTTATAATGATCATCTTGTAAGCATTTCTACTTCTAATAGTAAGTTATTAATTTTTTATAGATATATTTTTTTGGTTCAATGTATTTCCGAGTTCGGTGTCTCATATAAGAGATCAGAAAGAAGTTAATAGCATATTTGCTCAAGAAGAGTAAACGGGGGAGGAACCAAGAGCTTAAGGGAAGAAAAGTTGTCATAAACCCATAATTTCCAAAGATATACACCTTCAATTGCAAAATCTTTTCAAAATCAGTTGTCTTTTCAAGATTGATGTGCATGTAACAAAAGAGGTCACTTATTAGAAATTAAGAATTTATTATTTCCAAAGAAAGATCACCCCTATCTATAAAACAAGATCATTCCTGTGCATAACAACATCTAACTTACGGCCATTATTCTTTACTCTTGTTCTGATCTCCCTCCTCTAGCGGTAAGTTTTCTATCTTCCTTCTCCTCTCTTTTTAGTGTTTCATTTTTTAAAATTTTAATATACCTTATTCTTCTTAAGAAATTTGTATCATGATCTTCTCTTTGCTAATATTTTTTCCATACTTCTTTATTATCCCCTTGCTCTTTTGCTCTTCTAGTTATCTCAATGTTACTAGATCCTCTCTTCTAATATTCAAGTTCTTGTTTGCACTTTTACAAGGTTAAACCACATAACATAATTTTGGAAGAACATGACACTTTTTTCTGCTCGTGATTTAGGTTTAATTGTTTAGGAGAATGGCCAATCAAGAAATGAAAGGCAAATCAACAGAATTAGTAGAAATGAAAGGAGCAAGAAGAAAACTTTTCATGTGCCAATACTGTGACAAAGCTTTCACAAGCTCACAAGCTCTTGGTGGCCATCAGAATGGCCATAGAAACGAGCGAGAGATTGCTAAAAAGACCAAACAGGAGATTGAAATTCATGGTATACAAAATCCATTTGTTTCAATGCCGACAACTTTGTTACACAATACTCGTCAAGGAAACTTGTGCCTTCCATTATACTCGCCATATCACACTACGCCTGCACCTACAAATTATCATCCTTTTCATATCGCAAAATACCTCTACAGTACTCATGGAGCAACAAGTCATGGACAAAGGTTCTCTTCGGAGTATTCTTTTAATGGTTCTTCTAATGATAGAGCAATGCTAATAAATGAAGAGCATTTGAAGTTTCTGAACTGGAAAAGAAACTATCGCCTTCAGCTTAATGCATGTTCAGAGATAAGGCCTAATACAATGCAAGCAAGCAAGGCAGAACCATCATCCTCGACAAACATAAACCAAAACCTTCAACAAGATGGCAATAAGGTCAAAGATGGCAGAGATAACAAGGAAAGAAAGATTGACCTCACACTCCATCTTTAATGGTGGAAATGGAAACTCGAGTCCTTGTTTTGGTTGTTGTTCATTATTTTTTTCTGAGGAAATTTGTTGTTCGATTTATTGTCTTGTCATTTGTTGTTGGAATTATATATATTTTTTAGTGTCTTAACATGTTGATCATGATTTTCTCTCAAAAAAAGAAATGTTGGTTATCGTGGTAAGTAGGCCATATTTTGTGTTGTGGAGCACTGCTTGCTTGTTTCATCTAGATTAATCGATTTCCATGTATTGTTGACAATCAAAATGGTATAACTATAAATCATGTTTTCCCCATCTTTTCTTTTGATGGGCAATAATAAGCTTTGCGGAAATTATTATGGCTATCTCACATCTTCTATCATTTAGCACTATTTTATTTTATATATATTTGTGCACATGCTAACTTATATTAGTCTAGCTCATGCAATGCACATGCCAAACACTAATAAAAAATACTAAGCACTAAATTATTGTGCTAATCAAAATTTCCATAAGGTGCTATTCAATTATAACAGAACCCCACCAAAATTGTTGTTGAATGTTATAATAGTTATGACAATTACTATTTGCCACAATGTATACTATTTCAAATTCTTTTGTATTAAGGTAGTCATTGTGATAACAGTTGTTGTAATGGCATTATAATAGACAATAACGAACAAAAATGGAAACATAATAGTATTATTCTGTCAATGATTATTCTCCTCATAAAAAAAATATTTTTCAGGCCACAATCTCTTTTGGATGGGAATTGATGCAAAAATTTGAGTTATATGCTTAGATAAAGATAGAAATGAAAATAATGGCCATATATTACAACGATAAAAAAAATTATTTTTCAGGCCACACAATCTCTTCTGCAAAGGAATTGGTGCAAAAATTTCAATTTTGAAAAGAAATAATACCATGCTTAGAGAAAGATAGAAATGAAAACAATGGCTATGTATTAATGACAATTATAATGCTTGGTAACTTGTAATAATGTCAATAATCTTTTCCCTTGTTATTATATATGTAATATAGCAGGGGCAACCTAAAACCATTATAATGGCTGTTATGAATTAATGATCATTCTTTTGAACTTGTACAAATGATCAAAGTGCAACCCACATTAACATTATGTTTTGGTACGTATCTTCAATTCTTAGTTTAAATCTTCGGCATATTTAAGGATATGCATCAATAGGATTTCCAATATTCAATTCCTCTTCCGTATGATTTCCCATGTTTGGAGCTCAGTATGATTAAGAAGCAATTGATCTTGGATGTTTGTCTGCGATTTGTTTAAATAATCCAGAAATAGTGTTAGAAGATCTCGAACTATTTATGTGAGATTTATTTAAGAGAAAACCTTTGCAAAAGTGATGCTAGTACTTTGTGTTATGTGGTTTGGGCCCTTTCTTTTGGTCCAAGCCTATGGAACCCCTTAAGTCATTTTAAGCCCAACTTTAAAGCCTGGGTGCTGTTTTTTCTGGGTATAAAAACAGAAACACGAAAATCAGAGCTCTTTGTGAGGGAAGACGGCTAGGGTTTGGGGAGAGCTTGTGTGTCCTACTCCTATGTCCATTGATACTCATTGAAGCTTGTGTTTTCAAGGGTGTAGTTTCTTCCAACAAGTTGTTTAGAAGATTTTATGTTGGAGTTGGCTTGTTCATGCTCATGAGGTAACCCTTGTCTTTCTCCTCTTTTTTGGATTGTGTTGGCTCAAGTGATATATTTTGATACTTGAGTAGAAATCACTGTAATTTGTTTATTATAGTGAAAGTTTGATCGGAGCATGACCCGTGGATGTAGGCTATATGCCGAACCACATTAAATCTTGTGTCTCTTGTATATGCCTTCTATGTGTTTGATGTTTTGCCACTTAGAATCAGTCCATACATTTTGCTTGCCTAGCATTGGTAGTTGTGGTGACTAGCTTCCATAGACTTTGTATTCATAAACTTACACATAGTTGGCCATATTTGGTTGAGTTTGTGATCTCACAAAGTGAAGGAGTATTTTTCCTACAAGTGGTATCAGAGCTAAGTTGTGTGGCTTGTGGTTGACTTGTGTAGTTTGAGATGGAAGGTTCTTCTAGTACCATGATTAAGCTTACAAACACAAATTGGTTGAATTGGAAACCAAAAATGGAAGACATTCTTTATTGCAAAGATTTGTATGAGCCCATGGAGGATGAAACGGCTAGGCCTAAAGACTTGGATGATAAAGCTTGGCAAAAGTTGCATAGAAATGCTATTGGGACAATTAGGCAATGGTTGGATGATAGTGTTTTTCATCATGTGTCTAATGAAACCGATACTCATGAGTTATGGAAGAAGCTAGAGGCTAGATATGAGCAAAAGACCGCTGGGAACAAAGCCTTTTTAATCAGAAAGCTTGTGAATATGAAGTTTAAAGAGGGTTGCCCCGTTGCTGATCACTTGAATGAATTTCAAAGTGTTGTGAATCAATTGAGTACAATGAAAATGGTGCTTGAAGATGAGTTGCAAGCTTTGTTGCTTTTGAGTTCTTTTCCAGATAGTTGGGAGACCTTGGTTGTCACAATTAGTAACTCTGCTCTGGGTGGTGTATTGTCAATGAGTCAAGTGACTAGTAGCTTGTTCAATGAAGAAACAAGAAGAAAGTCAGCGGGTACAGATAATGCACAAGCTCTTGTCATGGAGAACAGGGGTAGAAGCAAGAGTAGAGAACACAAAGCTCACGGTAAATTTAAGAGAAGATCTCAGTCTAGAGGAAAGTTTGGTGAAAAAGGCAAATGTTATCATTGTGGTAAAGTGGGGCATATGAAAAGAAATTACTATGCATGGAAAGCACAACAAAAAGAGAATAATACACAAAAGAAAGAAGATGACAAGAATACAACGGCTACTTGCTCAAGTAAAAAAGTAGTAGTTCTTTCTTATGAAGAGGATGAATATATGCATGTTGGTGAAGAAGTTGAGTGGGTTGTTGATACTGGAGCTTCCTACCATTCTACTCCTTATAAGGAGTTCTTTACTTCATACAAGGAAGGAGACTTTGGAAATGTGAAGATGGGCAATGAGAATTATTCGAAGATTGTGGGAATTGGTGATGTTTGCATTCAAACCAATGCCGGGTGTACTTTGACCTTGAAGGATGTGCGCAATGTTTCCGATTTGCGCCTTAATCTTATTTTCGTGAATGTTTTGGATAGGCAAGGTTATGTGAATTGCTTTGGTGATGGAAGATGGAAGCTTACTAAAGGGTCACTTGTGGTAGCTAAAGCAAAGCGTTGTTGCACTCTTTACAAGATACATATGAAGGTTTGTAGAGATGACTTGTATGTCACCGAAGATGAGTCGTCTCCAAGCTTGTGGCACAAGAGGTTGGCTCATATGAGTGAGAAGGGATTGCAAATTTTAGCAAAGATGTCTCTCATTCCCTTTGCCAAAGGTAAAACTCTAAACCCTTGTGATCATTGTCTTTTTGGTAAGCAACATAGAGTTTCTTTTGCTAGATCTTCTTCAAAGAAATCTAATCCTCTTGAGTTGGTTTACTCTGATGTTTGTGGACCCATTGAGGTAGAGTCTTTGGGTGGCAATAGGTATTTTGTCACATTTATTGATGATGCATCAAGGAAGGTGTGGGTGTATTTGTTGAAGACAAAAGATCAAGTGCTTCAATTATTTCAACAGTTTCATGTCATGGTCGAAAGAGAGATAGAAAAATCATTGAAGTGTCTCCGTAGTGATAACGGAGGAGAGTACACATCAAAAGAGTTCAGAAGTTACTGCTCTGGGCATGGTATTAGGCATGAAAAAACTATTCCAGGTACACCGCAACATAATGAGGTGGCAGAGAGGATGAACCGCACCATTGTAGAGAGTCAGATGCATGCCAAAGATGGCTAAGTTACGTAAGGCATTTTGGGGTGAAGCCGTTCTCACTGCTTGTTACTTAATAAATAGATCCCCCTCAGTTCCTTTGGGCTTTGATATTCTAGAGAGAATATGGAGTGGAAAGGATGTCTCCTATTCGCATTTGAAGGTATTTGGGTGCAAAGCCTTTGCACATGTACCTAGGGAGCAAAGGTTGAAGCTTGATGATAAGACACTTCCTTGTATCTTTGTTGGTTATGGCAATGAAGAGTTTGGATATAGATTATGGGATCCAGTGAAGAGGAAAATTATCAGAAGTAGAGATGTGGTCTTTCATGAAGGTCAAACCTTTGAAGATGCTGAAATGGCCGAGAAATCTAAGGATGTGGTAAAAGATGCTATCGATTTTGTACTTATTCCGACACCTTTGCATCATACTGCAGATGGGGGAGAGGTACAATATAAATCTAGCAGAGATGAGGTACCGGAAACTAGTGGCAATGATATGTCAAAAATGGGTATGGGTAATGATGAGATGCTTGAAGATGTGGTTAGTGAGCAGGGGGAGCAGTCTACTCAACAAGAAAGTGCAGAACCTCAGGTCAGAAGATCTGCTAGAGAGCATACACCATCATCAAGGTATCCTGCTTCAGAGTACATTATGTTTACTAGTGAGGGGGAGCCGCAGAGTTTTCAAGAAGCACAGTCTCATGAAGATAAGGTTAGTTGGATAAGAGCTATGCAAGAAGAGATGAACTCTTTGCTGAAAAATGACACTTATCAACTTGTGGAGCTTTCTAGAGGCAGAAAAGCATTGAAGAACAAATGGGTGTTCAAGTTGAAAAAGGATGGCAATGGAAAGCTAGTGAAACACAAAGCTCGGTTGGTTGTTAAAGGCTTTGGTCAGAAGAGAGGCATTGACTTTGATGAGATTTTTTCTTCGGTTGTGAAAATAAGTTCTATCAGAGTTGCCTTGGGCTTGACAGCTAGTTTGGACCTTGAGCTAGAGCAATTAGATGTTAAAACTGCATTTCTTCATGGTGATTTAAAGAAAGAGATCTACATGGCTCAACCTGAGGGGTTTGAGGTGAAAGGTAAAGAGCACTTGGTTTGCAAGTTGAAGAAAAGTCTTTATGGGCTTAAGCAAGCACCAAGACAGTGGTACAAGAAGTTCGACTCATTCATGGTCGATCATAGGTACAAAAGAACAGATGTAGATCATTGTGTTTACTTCAAGAAGTTTAGTGGTGGGAACTTTATTATTCTCTTGCTCTATGTAGATGATATGCTTATCTTGGGTCAGGATGCAAAAATGATTGTGAAGTTAAAAGAAGCTTTATTTAAGTCTTTTGATATGAAAGATTTAGGTGCAGCACAACAAATTTTGGGCATGCAAATTTATCGTGATAGGAAGGCAAAGAAATTGTGGTTGTCACAAGAGAAATATGTTGAACGAGTGCTTCAAAAATTCAACATGGCAAGTGCTAAGTCAGTTGGCACTCCTCTTGCTAGTCACTTTAAACTTTCTAAATGCTCATGTCCATCTACTGAAGATGAAAGGAAATCCATGGAGGCCATTCCATATTCATCAGCTGTGGGGAGTCTTATGTATGCTATGGTGTGCACACGACCAGATATTGCCCAAGCAGTTGGTATGGTTAGCAGGTTTCTTTCAAATCCGGGCAGAGATCATTGGGAAGGTGTGAAATGGATTTTCAGGTACTTAAGGGGTACTTCTGAGTTGTGCTTGAGGTTTGGTGGCTACAAACCAGTGTTAAAGGGTTTTACAGATTCTGATATGGCAGGAGATTTAGACCACAGGAAGTCCACTTTAGGATATCTGTTCACATTTGCTAGGGGAGCTGTTTTATGGCAGTCAAAGCTTCAAAAATGTGTTGCATTGTCCACTACAGAGGCAGAGTATATTGCCGCTACAGAAGCCACCAAGGAAATGCTATGGATGAAGAGATTTCTTCTTGAGCTTGGGATATCGCAAGACAAGTTTGTGGTGTTTTGTGATAGTCAGAGTGCTATGGATTTGAGTAAAAATGCTACGTATCACTCTCGTACGAAGCATATAGATGTGAGGTATCATTGGTTACGTGATGTAGTAGAGAAGCAACAAGTGCGGCTTGAGAAGATACACACAGATAAGAATCTTTCTGACATGATGACCAAAGTGCTTCCTAAAGAAAAGTTTGAGCTTTGCGCCAAGTTGGCGGTTTTAGGCTCCCGGTGAGGAGTCATTAGTTGGTTCTCCTCCCTCATGGGCTTGGAGGGGAGATTGTTATGTGGTTTGGGCCCTTTCTTTTGGTCCAAGCCCATGGAACCTCTTAAATCATTTTGAGCCCAACTTTAAAGCCTGGGTGCTGTTTTTTCTGGGTATAAAAACAGAAGCACGAAAATCAGAGCTCTTTGTGAGGGAAGATGGCTAGGGTTTGGGGAGAGCTTGTGTGTCCTACTTTTATGTCCATTGATACTCATTGAAGCTTGTGTTTTCAAGGGTGTAGTTTCTTCCAACAAGTTGTTTGGAAGATTTTATGTTGGAGTTGGCTTGTTCATGCTCATGAGGTAACCCTTGTCTTTCTTCTCTTTTTTTGATTATGTTGGCTCAAGTGATATATGTTGATACTTGAGTAGAAATCACTGTAATTTGTTTATTATTGTGGAAGTTTGATCGGAGCATGACTCGTGGATGTAGGCTATATGCCGAACCACATTAAATCTTGTCTCTTATGGATGCCTTCTATGTGTTTGATGTTTTACTACTTAGAATCAGTCCATATATTTTGCTTGCCTAGCATTGGTATTTGTGGTGACTAGTTTCCATAGACTTTGTATTCATAAACTTACACATAGTTGGCCATATTTGGTTGAGTTTGTGATCTCACAAAGTGAAGGAGTATTTTTTCTACACTTTGTACTCATCTTTTAACATCCTGTCTTTCCTTATGGGCAACAAACTGAAGAAATATTTCCATTTGAATCAACTAAATGCAATGGATACAATCTGAACTAGACCTTACCTATTTACCATGTATAACTACACATGAACATATGCATTTTATTGGCAATGAACAAGCACGAAAATGCATCAAGTATCTACTATATTTGGCTTTTCAATGCCTCATAATAACTATTAAGGCTCCGTTTGGTAGAGTTATTGACACTAGAGATTTCAAAAGTAGAGCTTTTTGAAGTAGAGTTTTTATGAAAAATTATTTGTTGTTTGGTACCTATATTTCTAAAGTACAGTAAGATTTTAATATGTTTGGTAAACAAACTAAGAAATTACTTTTGGTATGACAAAATGACCATAAAGGATATTGCATAGTATTATATAATAGAGCATAATAAAATATAATATGTATTATTACATAAATATATAATATAGTATAATATTACTGTAATAGAATATAATATTATTATAATATAGTAATATAATACTGTATACTATAGCATAATAATATAATATAATTTGATATTATATAACATAATATATCAATGTGTTATGATATAATGTAGTATAATATTACATTTATAGTATAATACAATAATATATATATATATGATATTATAATTATTATCATTATATATTAATATTATTGCTGTAATTATAATAGTTTATCATTGGTATTTTGGTCCAAAAAGAAAAAAATATAAATCAAAACAGCTTTCCGATGCATGCTAAAAGTGTTTTTCCGAAGAAGCTCCAAAATGGAGCTTCTCCCAAGGCAAAGCTAAAATAACTTTTCAATTTTTTTATCAAATACCTCTATTTCATCCAAAAATATTTTTGGAGAATCGGAAAGTGTTTTGTGGTCCACCAAAAGCTCTGTCAAATGGAGCCTAATTTATACATTATGTAGACAACACTTTCTTCTCTTTAATCTACCCATGGGTTGCCTTCAAATATATCTAAATCGTTCCATGCATGCAAGATGGCGATGAGATGGCTTTGGCTGGGCCACCCTCATGCATGAGCCAAAATCAAGCCGAAGCCCAAAACCATATTTTGACTGGGTCCATATATATAGATAGGGCTGTTAAAGAGCCGAGCCAAGCCGAGCCTGAGTCTCCGCGAGCTCAGCTCGACTCGTTTCATGAAATTCTAGGTTCGGGCTTGAGCTCGGGCTCGGTACCGAGCCCTATATTGGGCTCGAGCTTGGGCTCGCTTAGCACAGCCCGGCTCAGAATTGAGCTCGTAAAGCTCGTTTGCTCGAGCCTGAGCCCGAGCACGAGCCCGCCCCATCCCCATCCCCATCCCCATCTCCATTCCCGGTTTGTCGTCGCCTCGTCGGAGAGAAGAACGAAGGAAAGAAAGAAATGAAGAAAGAAAGAAAGAAAAGAAAAAGAAGAGAAGAAAGAAGGAAAGAAAGAAAGAAAGAAAAAAAGGGAGGCGCCGCCGGCCGGCCTCCACCCCTCCCCTAATTTGCCGGTGGAGAAGGGCTTCTCCTCCCCTCCTCTATCGCCCGGTGGAGGAGTCGGCAAAGAGCCAAAGAGAGGAAAAGAAAGGGGGAGAAAGGGAGAACCGGAGAAGAAAGGAGAAGAAAATAAAAAGAAAGAGGAGGAAGAGGGAATGGGTTAACGGGTTGGGTTCGGGTTAACGGGTTAAGTCCGAACCCGAACCAATCTAATCCAATGTAAAGAAATTAAATGAATTTGGGTTAGCTCGGGTTGGGTCTGATCTAAATCCAACTGGGTTCAATCAGATTGGGATTTTAAATTGATTAAGCCAAATAAAATTTAATTGGGTAGAATTCAAGTTTAATTAGGACCCAATTAAATTGTCAATTGGACTGAGCCCTACTCGAGCTCGGGCTCGAATTTAAACGGGCCTCATTTTGGGCTCGGGCTCGGGGTCGTTTGATTAACGAGCCGAGCTTGAGTCGGGCTTTTATCGAGCCGAGCCCGAGCAGCTAGGCCCGTTGACGGCCCTATATATAGGGCTGCCGCACTGCACGAAATACAAATCTTAGGGTCTGGGTATTCATGGTGAAGCCGGACCACGGAAATAGATGTTTCATGGGGGAAGGTTGACATGGGAGAACAGCAGCATTCTTAGTGCATGCACTCTATCTCAGATTTAAGCTTCCTGTGTTGATCATCTTCATCATTTTTGAGAACGATGATTGGTATAGATTTCCCGATGCGGCATGAAGTCCAGTTTTCCGGAAGGAAGTTACACAGGCGTAGCACTTTCATGGAGGAGTTAGCCTCGATTTTAAAAGCCCGGTTGTTCCTCTCCTTCCATAAGCACCAGCATGCATATAGTGGAGAGAAGACAGTCCCCTGGCCAGTCTTAAGCCGCTGTCTGGTGTCTGCGTGTGTGCTTTCTCAAGTCAGTTCACAATTCTTCTATGAAACTGGGAAGAGGAGGGGAAGATATATAACTTTTGGGTGACCTTCTACCAAATGGATTGTGTAGTTGCATGCTATGAAGAGATGATCTACGTACGGTTTCTTCCTCGAGGCCGCAGGGAAGGCAGAATGATGGGGCATTCCAATTCTGTTTTCTATATATTCATATTTCAATATTAACTTATACAATAGATATTAATTTATAATAAAAATAGTCATACAACTACACATCTACATCGATAATAAAATGATATATAATGCACAAATTATCTATATATTAGTATTTTAAGCTAATTTAAGTTAATCTTGAGCAAGCTAATCCGGGTTTTGGCTTGTCTCGCTCTTAAACTCGCGGTTTTAGAGTCACGAAGAAAGATACGGAGGAAGGGGACGCATGGAGAGATTGGGGAGGAGCGCGAAGAAATATTGCTGTCACGGAGGAAGATGAGCCAAGTGGTCATTAGTTACCGACTGGAATGGATGAACAGATGGAAGGAGGATTTTTTAAGAAACGTGGCACAGATACAAAGCGAGGACTCTTCAGTACATTTGGTGATTTGCATGCGCACGTCTAGAATTATGGAAAAGAGGCGAGCACCGGAGAGCTTTGGCTCCACAGGATTTGAATAAATTGGGTGTTGGGGTGCCTTCGAGGGCCGAGCTTTTCTATCCTAGTTAACGACACGCCGTCATCCTTCTTTTGGTCCACCATGAAGCTTCGACAAGGATGTCCATTATCTTTGTACTTGTTTATTATTTATTTCGATATTCTATCTCGTGCATTGTGGGCCGCATGTGCGAATCGGGCGCTGGAGGCTTACATTCCAACCCTAGGGGCCCGACCTATTTCTCATTTATTTTTTGTTAATGATTGTTTTCTTTTGGCCAAGGCGAGGGCAATGGATGCACAAATCCTCAAGGGAGTGCTGGCGGATTACTGCACAGCATCGGGGCAAAGAGTGAACATCCAGAAGTCAACCATCTCCTTCAGTCCAAGCACGAAGCGCAAGGTCAAATGGAAGATCCGGAGGATACTGGAGATGCCAGAGCAGGAGGAGACCTGGAGCTACCTAGATGTACCCATCACAGGCAGGAGGTTGTCGGTGGCCGGGTGCTCCGGTCAGGTGCAGTGGGTCCAGAGCAGGCTGAAGGTCTGGAGGGCGTCGTTTCTCTCTATGATAGGCAGAATGACGCTGGTTAAATCAGCGTTAGGCTCCATGCCCGTCTATGTCATGGCCAACACGGTGGTGCCGAAGACAGTACTGATGAGGATCAAGCGACTACTTCGGAGCTTCTTGTGGGGGTCGCATAGAGGAGGCCACGGGGTGCACTTGGTGGCTTGGGAGAGTGTCTGTCTGCCTTTTAGTAAGGGCGATCTTGGGGTGCTGTCTCTCCAAGAGAGGCGTGAGGCACTTATTGCTCGACATGTGGTATGATTTATGCTGGAGCCATAGGGGTTCTGGAGTCAGGTTATGGTAGCTAGATATGGCTGAGTGCGCTCTGAGGGGGTGGCTGGGAGTGGGCGCTGATGTTCTTTCATGTGGCGTGAGATTGGGCGGTATCTGCCAATTTCTTCAGCAAACACTAGATGGCTAATAGATGATGGGCGGAGTATTGATATGGCAAGTGATCCATGGGTGGATGCCCTTCCCTTGAGGCGTTGGCCGACTATGATTAATGTCAAGGCAGCGAAGGGACTATGGGTATGTGACCTCCTCGGCCCTAGAGGGGCGGAGTGGGATGATGCCAGGCCGTGTCAGTTGTTTGGGGTGTATCTTGCAGAGCGGGTCTGGTCTCTCTCGGTCCTGGAGTGTGCAGGATCGGATATCCGAGTCTAGAGCTCTTTGTGCAGGACCAGCATCAGGGTGGGGGATCTCTCCCGAGTCCTCTGGCGGGAGCACGAGCCGAGGTCAGAGTGTGCATAGATCTGGCAATTCGGATTTCACCCAAGGGTTGCACTATTTTTATGGAAGGTGGTCTAAGAACACCTTCCGACAAAATCGGTACTCAGTAGACATGGCTTGAGGATTTTCCCAGAGTGTGGGATGTGCAATGTCGACGAGACAGTGGACCATGCGCTATTCCAGTGCGCGTAGGCGAGGGGGACTTGGCGGTTTATGGGGACTTTATGGGATGCTTGGAGTCAGAAGGATCAGCTCTTAAAGGCCATTCGTCGGTGGTCGAGCAGCCCACGAACGCGCTGGAAGGCTGTTAGAGCGACTTCCACAGCATACCAGATTTGATTGGCAAGAAACGCTCGAACCTTTAGCGAGCATAGCATGTTACTAAGGTTCGTGGTGGAGCGCGCCCAGATGCAGGCGACAGAGATCAATCGTGCTACCTTTTCAGACGGGCCTTTAACAGCTTGAGATATCTAGGGTTCCCATTCTGCTCATGCAGCACCACATATGGTATTCTTCACCTGGGAGCCCCACTCCCAAGCTTCCTTAAGGTCAACTTTGATGGATCTGTTTTGGATGGAGGCACGAGAAAAGGTGTGAGTTTTGTCATCAGGGACCCGAACTCCAGAGTAGTGGCAGCGGGCGGCTGTCAGTTATTTGATATTTTGGTCTCCGGTGTGAAGCTGAGGGCTGTCAGGCGGGCTTTCGACATGCTCAGCAAGTGCCAGAGGCTAGCTCAATCATCTTGGAAGGTGACTCGGCCACGGTGATCAGTTAGATCCAGGGGGTTCGAAGGGTGTTAATTTGGATCGCCTCTTATTACGAGATATCTGGGTTATGGTAAAGGATGGAGGAGTCTTATAGGCCAAGCATGTATTTAGAGAGGCTAACGGGGCTGGAGATTGGATGGATGCCTATGTGGCCAGCTATTTTGGAAGTACCATGTGGGTCGAGGAGGATGAGTTGCCTTGTGCACTCTACGATCTTTTGTTTTCTAACTTTATTGGGTGTATTCGTAGCCGTAATGTAAAAAATACCTGTTTTAGCCACAAAAAAGAAAAAGAGCAATAGAATTGGATATTGATCCAGTAGCTCATGCTTTAGAATTTAGATGAGAGATTTAAAAGCACACTCAGCAACCTTGGGTGGCTCACCTCCGTCTCCATCTTCCCTCCTCTCAAGCTCTCGTCTCTTAAATCATCCTCTCAATGAACGCTCCTCTCAAAGTCTTTGACTGACCTCGACACCGACCTTTTCAATCCTTTACTTTCCGTCTCTTTCAACCTATGCCCTTCCTTCTCCATCTCTTCTTATCTTGTCATTGCCACCTCCATGGTGCTCCACTGCTTCATTGATCGCTAAGCCACTCCCTTTGCCACGTCCTTGTCTCTCCCTGTTTCTCCACTTCTCCACAGAGGCTCCAACCAACGGCCTATTGCATCTATAAGATATAAAAAAAGTTCAATTCCTACCAGTTGTAAATTAGAATTATTTTTTTAAAAAAAAAAATATCATTAAGCTTTTAAATAAAATCAAAAAATCTTTTTCTTTATAAAAAAATATAATAAATATTTTAGATAATTTTTTTAAAAAATAAATATTCAACCAAATATGAATTATTCTAGAGTATACTAAATTTTTTTTATAGTCAACTATTTTTTTCAGACATTATATGTCTAAATATCAGGGTTTTTTTTTTAATAGAAAAAAAATCACCAACCGAAGGAGCTTTGAAGCTCAACCACCGGCCAAATATACATCCGTGGATCAAATACAGATCAACGAAGTCAAACTTAGGTCAGGCCAGAGTAAAGAGCGACCCCGTACGGCCATTAAATTGGATATTATTAAATAACAATATATATAAATTTAAAAAAGAAAAGGAAAAAGAAAGTTTCTATTCGAGTACGCGTCAAGTGTGGGGGTAGAGGGAGGTAAGACGACCGGAGGCTGAGTCGAATCATGAGGGATCAGGATTGTTCTGGATCGTTCATTTAAGGGGACAGCGCGACACCATCTCTCCCCTCTTCCCCTTTCTTATCGATCCCTTTGGAACCTTCCCCTCCGCCTTTTTATTAACTTCCCTCCGGCTTCCACCGCTTCCGTTAATCGGAAGAGACACTCCATAGAATTGAATCGAAGTCGACTTCCTACTGTTCTTATTCATCGATCGCGAAAGAGGAAGATGAGTCCGGTGGCGGATTCGGCGCTGTTCGACACGGCGTTGAACCAGCTGCTCCACTTGCCGGAGACGCTGGAGAAGCTCGTCTCCCCGTCGCCTCGGCCGCAGGCCGGCCACGGCGGAGCCCAGGGCCGCGAAGCCGGCGAGGAGAGGGGCTTCGGTAGGGTCCCCGTGGACATTCTGGAGACACCCAAGGAGTACACCTTCTTCCTCGACGTCCCCGGCCTCTCCAAGACCGACATGCAGGTACGTATGTCGCGAGAAGCTCGCATTCTTTTCAGTACCAGATAAAGCAAATCCAAAGGGGATAGTTTGGTTATAAACTGAGAGAATATAAATTATATTAATTTGTGGGTATAGGTGGCACTGGAGGAGGATGACAGGATACTGGTGATAAAGAGCAACGGGAAGAGAAAGAGAGAGGAAGGAGAGGAGGAAGGGTGCAAGTACCTGCGCCTGGAGAGGAGGGCCTACCCCAAGTTCCTGAGGAAGTTCCACCTGCCAGACGACGCCAATACTGCCTCCATCACTGCCAAGTGCGAGAATGGAGTGCTCACCGTCGTCGTTGAGAAGCTCCCCCCGCCGGAGCCCAAGACCAAGACTGTGGAGGTGGCCGTAGCTTGAAGGATATATTTGAAGGTGTTTTTTTAAGGAATTCTGGATTAGTTCCAGATCCTGATCGAATTAGTTTCATAAGAAAACTAGTTGTAGTGTCTTCCTGTTTTCCCAGTAGAAAGTAAAAGACTCTCGTAGATTGAGTGAATGAAGTTTAGTTCTGATATTGTATATAATATATCTCTGTCTCATTCTCTCGGCCAAATTACATTTCCGCATGGGAAAGTCCATGAAGTGGGGAAAGCTTGAATGAAATTGCTAGAAGTAACACAATGCTAATTCCTTGTGCTTGGAGCCTAAAATACAGGATAAGAAGAGGAATGAGAAGAGTGGAGAGAGAGAGAGAGAGAGAGAGAGAGAGAGAGTATAGAAGTTTTGAGGCAAAATATGGAATTGCGTTTCACCAAGCAAAAACATAAGAATCTAATAAAGTATCCAACGATTACGTTAACTGACACGACAGACAACGGTAGATTTCATAACTGGACTTTTTTCCTGTGTTATTAGCAATTGTAGTATGACAAGAATGTCGAAAGTACAGGTGTCAGCTATCATAGTACTTGAATTAGTTTTCAAGCAAGAAACAAATTATTAATACCAGTTATGTGGTTCCGAGTGCGTGGACAAGCATACCTCTCATCACAAGTGCATGATTCTTTTAAAACTGCTCTACTTTTATTTCTCTTTATGCACACAAACTTGTGAGTTTTCTGTATTAAAATTTGAATGTGATGAAGATTCATCTGTCTTCTCCCTCCGGATTGAGGCGCTTGAGCCAATCCGCAACGGTTCTGGCAAGTACTCTGGTGTCATTGAGGGATAAGGATTTTAAGCTCTGGGCTAGAGCATCTGCTGGAGTGTACTGATATCCCACTTGCCATTTGAGGTCCTGGAAGGGAAAGAAGGGAAAATTGGTCAGAAAGTGAATGTCTGTCATGGTAATTCTAACTAGTCCTTTAGCAAATACTCAAAATCCAGTATATGATCATAGTAGAAATGGATTGATAGAAGTTCATAAGGCAATGAGGTGATACAGATGTCACTTTGTTTGATGTTTATGCATCTCACTGATAACATTGCAGGAAATTGGTGGCAACTCGGTTGTATTTACCATTTCAGAAAAAGCAGCAAGCAGGAAATAGTTAGAAATAATTTAAGAAGGACCATTCCTAGGTATTCAAATGCCAGGATACTATTGCTAGAAGTTCGTCGATGAATCTTTAACTATAAGCCCTGCAAATGAGAACCAAAGAAATGAAAAAGGCCTGGCGACATTGATAGTTAAGTAGATTTTTCAGTGTCATCAAAGTATTGAACATGACATGACAATTGATGTTCGATGATATATGCGTGAAGAAGCATTAATCCATTCCTATCAGAAGCTAAGTCTCTCTTGCATTTGCTCAGAGTATTTGTCAATAATTTATGGAAAAGCATGGGAAGAACAGAGACACTAGTCTGGACACATCTAGATCTTGACAAGCAGCCTCATTCTATCAGATTGGTGACATGACCAAACTAATGACAATGAAAGATGACTGGAGCATCAATCTGTCCATCATGCCAATACCACTGATCTCGCTGCCTTATATCTATTTCTTTTAAGTGACATAACCTAACAATTGGAGGTCGACAAAAATCTTGTTATGCCAATATGCTTTTCACGATCACACAGGTTGACTTCACACGTATTTCATCACTGCCAAACCTTTATGACATGCATGCCTACATGAGGATGATGGCTAGATTGACTGCTATATATGGCACTTTTATTTTCTTCATGTATTTTTTCAATTATGTTATGCCTAATTACACCATTCAACATAAAAATGAAAGACTAACAACAACTATTTGGGCGCCTAAATTATTTAGGGATGTCAATGGATCAACTTTGTATCAGGTTTGGTTTAAACCTGACTATATATATCAAATCCAGATCCACACCGAATTTATACCCTACAACCATATCCACTAGTTAAAAAAAGTACCCCAGTGCATGAGGCTTCCACCACTGTAGGGAAGGATCAAAGTTATACAGCCTTACCCTCTGCCTGTAGAGAGGCCATTACTGTATTTCGAACTGTGACACCCAGGTCACAATGAAGCAACCCTAACGTTGCACCAAGGCTCACCCTCAACCATATCCGCTAACAAACTTGAAAATAATCAAGAAATAGTCGGGTTTCTGATTGTTATCAGATATGTGTTGGGCTAATTTGAGCTCTATCTTCACTGTGAGTGAGGTGAAGGGCAAAGTAAAGGGTAGGAGGATGGGTGAGGAAGAAAAGAGAATCATCTCTAATTGTTGATGAGAAAAAGAATCACACCAACATTCATTGGTGTTCTTGTTGTTGGCTTGACAATAAAAAGGATGAATCTTGAGACGCCCTAGAAAGGAAAAGGGGGATGAGAATTGTTTCTGCATTGTCAGAGAAGCAAATGAAAGAGAAACAGTTAAAAGATTATTTATGAAAGACCCACATGTATTTTTAGCAAAGCAAAAAAGACCCACATGTATTATATGTGATCAAGTTGAGTTTCGTGTATGACTCAATCTACACTCAAATCTGACACAATAAGGATTCCATTTTGACTTTGAGACCCAACTTCAGCCCAATAGTTATTGGACCTATTTTTCAGCCTAAACTCCATATTTTGGGCCGGTATCAGGTCAGGTTAGTGGGTTAGCAGCTCCTATTGCTGCTCCCTAGTTTTGATTTTATATATTTTTTTGATTTTACATTTTTTTCTTTTCATAGGAAAAAGGGGTATAGACTCTATATCAGCATTTATAAATGCACCGACCCCTATCAGCCCTGACAAGCTCTATTAGCTCTATTAACTCTCTAGGAAATTACAGGTCCACAGTCAGCTGAGTAAAAGATACGGCATGATCTGCCGAACTGCATATATGCATCACCATACAATCAGTCATTACAGACTTCAGTCTCCAGATGCCAGTCAAGAAGACCCCTCTACAGTTATTCTACCAACCAAATCAAGGGTGGTGACTGATTCCCCTTCAATTCATACCTGCCACTCCTGGATGACAATTGATTAGAATGTTCAATTAGAATCCTTGCATGCTTTTAGCAAAAAAAAAAAGAATCCTTGCATGCTCAGCAAAGTTGCAGGATTTGTTATGGAAACTTTCTTTCCATGTTCAACTACACATCATGATTTGACAGAAAAATTCAAAACGGCTAGAACAGTATGCAGCGCACCAGTCATATATCTTTCTGTGCCAACACATGCTGAAGTGCCAGCACAGTTCAATGTGGTGTTGCAGGCATATGCTGGCACAAGCATAATACTCGATATTTCACTTCACTAGCACGACTAGGTTGTCAACTCACATTTTTTCCCACAAATCTACCATTCAAGTTAAATGTCAATCCAACCAAATTTGCAGGGTTCACTGTCAAGATGATTGCAGAATCCATGAAAGCCTATTGCAGTCTCGAGAACTCTTAACTCCTTGACAAACATTCACACAAATCTCCAGTAGTCATCAATCTTGACCAACATTTTTCTTGCCTGTCCTTCAGCTATCAATAATGACAACTCTTTTAACTAGAAAATGTTTTAAGGTTGCTTACTTTTTTTCCTTGATATCAAGGAACCCGAACTCCAATTCACCAGGTACTTCTTAACCTTGATTCTCTCCAACATAGTTAGTGTTTCTCGATTAGGATGATGAAGATCTTGGTTGGTGGAGGGATGATTGAACATTAATAAAACTAGGTCGAAATATGGATGTAAGATGTTAGGAGGGCACTAGTATCAACTATGTGCAACAGTAAAATCCAGGTAAACTTAAGGAATTACAGGGTGTGAGTTCAATAACACCTCCACATGTTGAAAGGCCAGAGAATTGAAACGCTATGTGTCAGTTGCATGATAATTAACAAGTGTGAGCTCATACTAAGAATTATGCTATCGATATAAAGTTCCAGTTAATTCAAAAAACAGGAGGTAAGACAAAATATTTCTCTATATCAAGCGACAATTGTACATAAAATAAATGAAACTCTTTTGATCAATATGTATGAATTAGAAATTAGATATCTCTATTTCAGCTCATCCAAGAAGTTGGATGGCATTGACAGATTGTTCTTTCTTTTTCTTGAGTGAAGACAGATGTGCTCTCATTATGAATAAATTACAATTATGGGAAATCTGAGATGATGAATACACATCCGTACCTGTATACATGGGGTGAGATGATTTCCTGACAAAGTAACTTTTTCTAGTGTACCACCTATAGATTCCACACGAGGTCTCAATATGTCTTCAAGGAGGTCAGTCTCATCAATGGCATCAATATTGAACTTCACCTTAAAAAAAGAAAATCCAAGAAAATTTACAATGGAACCAACACAAAGCTACTAAATGAAAAATCAAATGTACGTTAGTGGAAATACCAGCAATGTATGAGGAACACTGTATGATTTCTTGAAAAATTCACGGTTTTCAGAGGGTGTGGGCTTGAACTCTGATATACCTTGAGTGACCTGAAGGTAATACGTACAATAATTGGTTGATAAAATGATTAGAAGACCACAACTTGGAAACTCCATAGTGCTACAATATAGTGCCTGTAAATTTGCCAGCAGACCTGATTCATGACTGATGGTAACTGATCAACAAATTTACTAAATGATACCATGGCTTCCTGATCTATATCCTGTATCAATGTGCCAGCAGTATCCAGCAGGGCTTTCCATGCATCTCCTAGGAAGTCAGATCAATATCATAGGAGTACATGCGACACATAACTTTTATTCAGAACCCATAAAGCATGTAAGGAATCAAGTGAGCTTATTTAAGAGTTAGGAAAAGCAATTTAATCATAGCCAACAAGCACTATTGGCAACAAGAGCTCACATGTAATACAAAGCATGCAATCTCTAAAGCACAAGCAACAAATTATCTTGTTTGTTGTGCAGTTTGTTCAATTCTGCCTCAAAAGTAATGATTAATTACTACCAGTTGTTCATGAGAAGAGCAGTTCGTCCAAGCTAAGCTCAACTTAGTTTAGCAATCTACCAAAATCGCGGACCTTGTTGACTGTTGGATCATCTTATTAACATTGGAGTAAACTTTACTATTTTTGATAGTTACGGAGGGTGAGATCCATCCGAATATTTAGCTTGGATTAAATATAAACTATAAAAAAAAGCAGACTTGACTATTCCAATTTGAGCAGCATGTTTACATAAGTTATTTCTTTTTTCTCTCAAAAAATTGCAGAATAGCCTGCTGTCAATCAAACCAGGCAACCCTAGGCCACTGGCCTAGCCTATAGACCAGAAGACTGTCTAAAGAACTTGCTGGGCAGTAATTCGGTAGAGAAGTAAATCATCCTTTTATCCATATTCTTCATATATATTGGTAAAATTTGTACCATATAACCTAATATTTTAGCATGCCTCAAGTAATATGCAGTGAACATATTGCATAGATACTTGCAAACAATAAAGTATGCTTCTCAATATATTGAAAAATCTAGACGAAACTCACAACCAGAGCATAATGAAATAGGAACATACATTCTACTTGTTTTAACTCAAACGTAGAACTCAAGGTTTTAAATTTTGCACAGAACCAGACTTTTTTGGTCAAAACAAATCAGTTTCCACTAGTTCTGTCCAATTTCAATGCTTTTGGCCAATTTCAATCAAAATCAGCTGAAAATGGATATGGGTGCCCTTTATTGAAAGTTTTATTCCAGTGTTTACTAACATATTTGGGTTATTTTCTTCTCTGTTCTTTTTTAAGTACATTGGCTGTATAGTTTCAAATTTTTTGTTGTTTTTCTTTTTCTTTTGTATTCTTGAGTTAAAAGGGCAATAGATGATAAGCATTACCCTGATGGGTTAAAGCCACTGACAAGGCCCTTAATACAATCATATATAAAAATTAATGCAAACGACCAAATAAAATACACTATCGTATACAGCAGATATCCTTTTAGATAACATAAATTCCACATTTTATAACTACATGAATATAATTAAATAGTCACTTAACCTTAAAAATATGAGAAAGAAGTGTGCCAATTCAATATATTTGTAAATTCTACTAAAAAATGACAAAGAAAAATGTTTGAATTGATTAGGGAGTGAAAAGCTTTAGAAGTGATAAATATAATAAATCTGCAAACAACTAAATTTCAAGAAGTAAATAATGTAGATTTTCACCATATAAAAATACTGCTATACTTTATAAATTTTACTTAAATAAATGATTAACTTCAGCCTAAAAGTACAGAAACTACACAAGTAAAGAACCTATAAATCACAAAATACCTTAATATTGCGTATAATTTTTCATGGCTTCTTATACGTTTCTTCTATTTTTCATTCTTTTTGATTTTTTATTTCTTATGAGCAAAATTCAGAAACTACCAAAATTGCTAAAAACAAATCTCAACAAGCCTAATGGAAACCGAAAACAAGTTTTCAAGCCATGGAAGAGATTGCATAGCTTCTTTTGTTCTCAAACTTTTCACATAAAGAAAAGAAACAACACATATAGTATTCCTGATATATTTTACCTTATGCCTAGTAGTTTTTCCAACTTCCTTGAAAAGTGGTGCTCAGGAATTCATCAAGTAGAAAGGAAATTTAGATTAAAATAAGAGAAAGTTATGCTTTATTCACTTCATCAGAAGATGAAAAGCTATTAGGTCCACAAAAATGAAATACATCATTACTTAGCATAAAAGATATAGATAGCTTATCTAACTTAAATAAATATGAGTTAGCAATGGCCTATATGATCCAAATTAACATACCATGTTTACATCTTAATTGATAACAGCATCCTATCTGACTGGCATCTTCCAGACATGCATGGATGTATAGCAACCAAGAGCATGATAAAGTCTAGATAATAAGACATGTCATCACAAACTATTGACACAAAAAAGAAGCAAATTTAGATACTGATTGAATACCTGATGCATTCCTAGCCATGGAGTACATAGGTGATGCTTCCATTAGAGGCATAACTTGGCTAACGATAGGGCCAAACTGCACCAGAGCTTTCCAAGATACTTAGCATATAGGATTTACTAAAAAAAGAGATGTGTAGAGGAACTAGTGACATGGCCACACTCAAGCATAAAATCAGATCTTAGCTAAAATACAATTATGTGTGGAAGGTATATACGGTGAATATCAGACATTTAAGCACCTTATAAAAACACATACTTTAGGCGGAATAAAATATAAAATGTACTAAAATGATATAAGGAACAAGAGACTTCATTCACCATAATATGCTTTGAATAAAAGCAAGGGCATGAACTTACTTTAGGACAGATTAGACATGCCCTAGAAAAAAGTAAAGCTTCTTTGGAAAAATCAAAATTATGTTTTACTAAAATTACACTTGAGCTTGCATGGCTTCAATCAATCATGAATCTGCATAGTTCTCTTTTTTCATGCAATGAGAACTCCAATATGCAGAATACATTACACTACAAGAACGAAAAGACAAAAAACATAAAGGGTGCCCACAGATGCACATATACATACATGACTATACTCCTGTAAAATAGTCAAAAGGTAGTGCCAAAGCAATAGAAGGTCTATAGTTCACAGGCAGAGTCAGAAATTCTGTAACTGAATTAGTTTTATAGGTTCTGTAGAGGCACTACTTGTTCATTGATTTTTCTGTCTTTTTTCCTAGATTCTCATCAGTCAATTGCTCAAAAATTAATTACGATATAAAAAATCCAAAAGTTTTATTATTGTTCTATGCATCCATGCAATGATGCTGCAAAAAGGATAAAGCTCAGTACTTCCCACATTGATATGTTCTAGAAATATAGTGCATTATTTGATATCTAAAGTGATCGCTGCAAATTCATGTCATGTGATTCCTTTGCAGATGATACATCGTGCAAATTATTGTATCATTCAAAGGAACCCTAGTCCAAGGAAGTTTAAGAACATAGGACCTGGTTAGCTAAAGACAGTTGTTAAAATCACATGATTAATGATCCGGATCTTTCGATTCAGAACAAAGTGGCCCTAAACAATCCGGATCTCATCTTTGGATCAGGATTAGATCAGGATTGGTTAGCAAAATAAGGATCTAGTTCCATATTATGAAATATAGTCCCTCTGGTCATAAGATATGACTTGATTATGCTATTTGGATATTAAACCATATGTTATTCCATTTTCTATAATTCATTTGACTAAATGGCTTTTAAATTACTTGTTAGTAGTAGGTCTTGAGTAGTATATTTAGCAAGCTTGTTATTGGAGTTTATTGCGTTAAAAATAAAAGGCAAATTTTCAAATGTTTACTCATATGATTCTAGAGTAAATTACAAAAATTCTCTTGAGGTTTACATTTATTATACTTACACCCAATAGCTTGTAAAACCCACACTTACACCCAGTTAAATTAACGGCGTTAGTGAATTCATTTACCTCATATAAAAAGTCAAAATTGTCCCTGAGTAATGAGTAAATTACAAAACAAACTCTGAAATTAGGGATAAAATATACTTACATCCAATAGTTTGAAAAACTTACGCTTATCTCCCTAAAGTTTATTTTTATCCAACACTTTAACCTATAATTTAACAGAATGTTAGCCAAATCGTTAACTTAAATATCAAACAACCACTTAGGGCTAGGACTTTGACAAAAGCTTGGATTTGCTTAATCTGACCTGGCCAGAAGCAGCTAGATTATGGTTGCTGACATGGTTGAATTGCATTTGCCAATGCAAGCTAAGAATTTATAAATTTCACCAGACATCGATGAGTTAAGACCAATTAATTAGGAGTATGACAAATTTACTATTTTAGATGCATGCTATGATCCTCTAAATAGTCTAGAAGCTAGTTATCTTAAAGGCTTGAAGCCTTGAACAATCTTCTAGAAGGAATTGGACAAATAAATGCACTAACACTTGCTTTTGTGTCAAGAAAGAGATACATCTTCCAAGGTATCGCCATAGAGCTTAATGACCTGATTGATTTTGAATAATTCATTAACAATCATAGTACAACAAAAAGATCATGATAAATTAGACAGGTTTCCCTGAAGTGCATAAGTCCTTTGAAGTACTCGAAATAACCTACTTGTTTTTGTGACATAAGGTGGACTACCACCTTGTCTTATTTTATAAACTGCAAAGAGACAACTGAGCTTTGGAAGCAAACCTCAAGCCAACAGAAAGCATTAGATGAATAAAGCTGCTTCGTGACAGAAACTGAATAGTTAATTTTTGTAAAAATATATAGAAAGAGAAACGTACCTGCTCAAAATATGGAACAGCCTCTGCAGCTGGCCTGTTGTTGAACGAGATAATAGCATTGGCCTTCCACAACAAAGAGATAAAGCCTTTGTCACACTCTGCCATTGCCCAGCTCAAATTAATATAAAGAATGCATTGCACAATCCCCTTCCATTTTCAGCCGTAACTTTCCTTCTTACTCTACACCTTTAAATCATTGTTTAATACTCTCAAATTATAAAAATTAAAGCAAACACAAAACCAGACCTTTGGAATCTTCTCTGAGAAATAGCTGCCGATGAGCATCTGAAGCAGAGCGCCATTGCTGCAATGCAAATAAGCAAGCTCTCATCGTAACACAAAATCTATAAGGAGATAGATTTAATCATTTTATCATACAATTAGAAAGCTAAACCACCAAATTTTCGTGATGAATCCATCTGAAATGGCCCAATTTGATCTGGCGAGCAAGCTTTGTCAGACTCACCTATGACCCACAGAGTAGAGTGGAAGGCATGAAATATCCGAAGGCGTTATACCAGCATCAGGAATCCCAGAGGCTAAGAGCATATCCATGCAAGCATGGAACCTCTCATAGACCGTCCTGGCTGCTCTCTCATGTTCAAAGGTCACATGGTAAGGTACCGACACCACAAGAAACCCTTCCTTCGCAAGCAACTCCATCAAATGGCTGCAATCACAGCAAAAAATGTGTTTTCCCCCCTCTAAATATCAACCATCCGAATCCGGTCGCAAGAAGTACAAAAGAACAATTTTGTTAGTAAAGGAGTAAGGGACTAGCGTGCCTGTACGTGGCCTCCGGAACGGCCCCGATGAAGGCGCCGCCCAAGAACTTGACGACGGCGTGGGGCTTCCGGCCGGCGGGCGGGGGAATGACGAGGCACGGGTCCATCCTTTTATAGGGCCTCCGGGCGGATATCGAGGCGCGCCCTCCAGCGTAACCGTTGGCGATCATCGCCGGAGCGGATCTCCTCGGCGAGAAGGGCCTCCGCCGCCGGCGATCGCCGGCAATTGAGGTGAGGACGGGGGGGAAGAGAAGAGAAGGGAGAAAGGAGGAGCCTTTGAGAGCGAGGGGTGGAGGAAGAGGGAGGAAGAGGGCCATCGAGATAGGTTTGAGATGGGAGCCGAAGAGTGGAGAGAGGCGGAAGTATTGGGAGCGAGCGGAGTAGGAGGGGGGAAGAACATAAGCTGATGCTTCCGCCACGATTCGCGGTTCGTATTTTTGTTTATTTTATTTTGTCGGGGAGTTAAAAAAAAAAAAAAAGAATGGCATTACTCTCTCTCTCTCTCTCTCTCTCTGGTTTTTTTTTTCCAATCAATTTATCCTTTCCGGCGCAGTCCAAGATCGAAACGTACGAACATTGGTTAAATATTAGAGACCGGATATTTCCGTCTGGATATGCTCGGTGCGCACGCTATCTGATCCAGCTGATACTGAAATAGCGTTGGAATGACGTACTTATACGTGGGGTGACCCATAGGTCGAAAGGGAGATGAGTAAAATTTCTATCCGTATCGAATATTCTCTGGTAGAAGGAAGGCCCAGTGGGGGCTGCTACGTGGGTGAAGTTTCCTCTACTCTCTCCTAATTTTTAGCAAAAAAAATCAATTTGCCCTTATATATATATATAAAAGTTAAAAATAATGAGGAGCCCTTCAAAATAATAATTAGTTTATTTATATATTTTTTTTATTGGTCTTTGTTATAAAATAATTTATCTTATTAATTTGTATCATAAATTATTATTCTTTTATGGCACGTAGGGCTATGGAACTTACAGCAATCTACCTCAATAAGCATATTATTATTTTTTTCATCTAATACTTCTAAGGCGTAGCTTTTTATTTCTTTAGTCTCGCATCCCGTAGTAAATAAGTAATAATCATTGATGTTGGTTTATGTTTCCCTATAATTCCTTTTTTTTTTCCCCAATCATATTAGATGAAGTAGCGTGGGAAATTACATCTTACTTTTTGGAATTAAAAAAGTCATTGATAATCTGCTGCTTTGAACCTTCCACCGGCTATAAATTTATTAAATATAAAGAAGTATTTTAAGTTGCAGATGTAGGCCAGCCCACTTGGATACTTGCAAGTTAGGATGTACAAGTTACTCATTAGGCTACAATTAGATACATCTTGTAGTAGATCAACTCACAAACAAAATGGCCAAAGAACGAGTTGTAGTTGCTTCAATAAGTATCGTAATTTTTTTTAAAAAAAAGAAATTTCCTTTCCTCTTTCATTCGCTCCATCTTTTTCTCAGCTATTGTCGCCTATCTCCTCTATATCGTCATACATAGCCTCTAGCCCCCTATCCCACTACTCTCCTCCAACTTCTCCGCCCTTCTTAGGGTCTGCACACTCACTGCCCACTCCCTCCACATATAGATATCCAAGCTCAAGCCCTTGCCATCAATGGCTTTGATGCAGACCTTTGCATCCATAATATCCTTATCTTCATGTATATCGAATACTCTGACCTGGCATTTGCTTGCAAGACATTCAATGAAATATCTATCAAAAATATCAATTTTCTTCTAAACACAAGAAGTCAGTTTTCATGTAAGTCAACTATTACAACTTAAGTTGCAATGCACTTGAGTTGCAATACACTTTAACTACAAGGCTCTACTCAAATTCAGTTAGGTCATAATTAGAGAATAGGGGTCCAACATCGATGATCCAAACTATTAGATATAATCTATTCCTTCTAAATTGCTTGCACACTAAAATATTATGTAATTTGGAGACCTCTAGCCTATCCATCAGATGGTAAAAAAATATGTATTGTTTTATATTTATTTATACTATTTATTTTTTGATCACTCGATGCATAAATTATGAAACTCCAAATCATACAATTTTTGATATTTAAGTAGTTTAAATGTAGTAGATCATATCCTCTAATTATGACCTAACCGATTATGAGGAGAGATCCTTCCGACCGGATCCTAGTTAATATCGGATGTACGTGCATACATGCATATCTTTTACTATTGGATTGCTATACTTTTGATACCGGCCTCCTTGGGAGAAAATTCCGGTTCTGCCCCTGGATCCAATAGGCTGATGATTATATACAAATTGATATTGGATATTTAATCAAATTATCCTAAGTCTATGACTCTCCCCTACTGATATGACCCTCATGCAACCCCTTAATATAGACCATTAAATTATCTGAAGAATCCTCTCCTTTAACCCTTTTTCCACACATCCTTATCACCAGTGCCGTTACGCTGCTGCATTGCCTACATTTCCTTTAGGATAAGTTTTTAACAAGCAATATATATCACCACCCTGCTTTTTTTAAGATACTAAACTGAAAACCCTGTATTATAAACACATAAAATATTATCCAAAAGAGAACAAACACTGGCAACTGTGATGCTCTTTCCTTGCTAAAAGACATTTGGATAAATCCACAACCATTCATGGGAGTCTCCCCAGAGGAACAGTCCAAACAAGATAAGATACATACGCTCCTTGGTAGAAACCGCCAGGTGAAACTAAAGCACCTTGAAGAGCTAACGAGTATACAGCATCAAGGCCTTCACTTGGAGATAGAAGAATTAGCTTGTTGGATCCTCCATGGCTAGACCATCCTCCTCTTCTTCTCCCTTCTCAATCATCTTTCTAATCCTTCTCCTATCAATCAACTCCATTAGCTCATCCAGCGGCTCCCCGGAGGACTTGGCGGCGGCGGCGGCGGCGGCGTTGTTCATCTTTGGCGACTCCACTATTGATCCAGGCAACAACAACTACATCGAGACCACCTCGGATATGAAGGCGAACCACCAACCGTATGGGCAGAATGGGTTCTTTGACAAGCCCACCGGACGCTTCACTGATGGCCGGGTGATTGTAGATTTTATTGGTAAGAAACTTGAAAGAGATGCATATATATCTCAAGATTTATTCACATCAAGGACTTGCTTGACCCGATCCCAACTCGATCAGCAAGCAAACAAGTCTTGATCTCCTATTTCCACCTGAGCTATTTGAGATAAAGCCAGTTGAGATTGATTGAACTAACCTAGTAGTGTTTCCAGCTACCGGAGTCATATATATTTGTCGGTCGGTCCGATCATGTTAAGAGTTGAATCCGATGGTTCATGTGGGTCTAAATTTCAGGACTACATCTTGAATACTGGATTTTAGGTCATGCTTGTTTAGGATTCAAGCCAAATTTATATATGGTTCAGTTTGTGCTATTCTCCTAGGAAGTATCTTATTACTTTAATGCAGCTGAATTTGCAAAGCTTCCAATCATTCCTCCATTCTTGCAACCTTCTGCTTCGTTCGTTAATGGTGCTAATTTCGGATCTGGTGGAGCTGGGGTCCTGCCTGAAACCAATCAAGGCCTGGTAAGAACCATTTTAGCACTTGCACAATCTCATTATGCTACTCTTTATTGTAACAAGTAATGAATAAATATTCTCATCCCATATTTTGAATATTGTTTGGCCTGATCTCATTAGGCCTTCAATCAAATAACCATAATATTTCAATCCATTATTTATGCTTCATTCTATAATCATAGTCCAAAACTTTTCTTGCGCTTTGTTGATGGCAGAGATTGTGGAGAGAATAAATGAAATAACAATGGAGTATGCCCATATATGCATGATTGGCCTTCTAGATAAGTTACTTAGTAGTGAGATAACCCAATTGTCTTAATTTTTTGTTTTAATCCATTGCTATAGGTAATTGACCTTCAAACACAACTCAAGCAATTCGATGAGGTTCGGAGCAACTTAATAGAAGGGTTGGGTGATAAGAAAGCAAGAGAGCTTATCTCACAAGCTGTTTATTTTATTAGTATAGGCAGCAATGACTACATGGCAGGATACGTACTCAACCCTAAAATAAGTGAGGCATACCGTCCCGAGGAGTTTGTTAGTATGGTGATTGGCAACTTATCACAATCAATCCAAGTGGGTAATCTCAAATTCGTTGATTTTCTTATAATTTGATGACAATAACAATATATCTTTTGGCAATTCAGTGAGGTTATATGTATTTAATATTGCTAATGATTGTTATTTGGTAACTTTGAGCAGGCATTGTATGATAAAGGAGCAAGAAAGTTTTGTTTTCTGAGCTTATGCCCCTTGGGCTGCTTACCTATCCTTAGAGCAGCAAACCCTAAGGCAGATGGAGGATGTTTTGAGGATATCTCTGCACTCGCATCAGCTCATAACAATGCATTGGCAGCTGTGCTCACCAGCCTAGCACATATTCTTAAAGGGTTTAAGTATGCTAATTCTGATTTCTACAGTTGGCTCGATGATAGAATCCAACATCCATCCAAATACGGTAAATTCGTGTTTTACTCTTTTTTTAACTATCGTATATTTCATCATCATCATCGAAACCACCACCACCACCACCACCACCACCACCGTTATAATTTGTTTTAAGTAATAGTATTATCGCTACTATTGCTAGGAACCAGGAAACAAAATATCCAATGTCCTCAAATTTAACTCCATAATTTTGCTCAACTTGAGTTTTTTTTTTGGCTTGACTCGATCTATTTCTTTTGGTTAAAGGTTTCAAGGATGGAGTGAGTGCTTGCTGCGGGTCAGGGCCATATGGAGGAGTCTACAGTTGTGGGAGGACCAAAGAAGCGAGTGGCTACCAAGTATGCGAGAACCCGGAGGACTTCGTTTGGTGGGATTCCTTCCATGCATCCGAGAGGATCCATGAGCAAATCGCAAAGACACTATGGAGTGATCCACCCTCCTCAGTGGGGCCATACAATCTGGAGAAGCTATTCTTGGGTGAGGAGGAGCTCAGAATTGCTGATGTGGTCGACGTGGAAGATGGCTGGGGGGATTTTGGCACCACAGCAAATGGTGTGCCGTGTTTCTCTCTATATTATCAACTACTAGTAAGGTGTTTTAGCACCTCATAATAAAGATATAGAAACTCCTATTTAACTTCCAACGTGCTTTGATTGGATCATAGCATGGGGTTCTTATCAAAGAAATATGGTTGGAGTTTCCTATCTAGACCTTTACATTTTAAAAAGCTCAAAGTTTGAACAATCAAAAATTTCAAGACAAGGAGCTATCGTTGAGATTTTTGGTTCAGATCTCTATATTGTTCTTCTTCTATTTTCTTTTCATTATGTAAGATTTTTGGTTCGGATCTTGCACTGCTTGGGCTCGACAACATTGGAAATATATATAATCACTCACCACCATGGCAATATATTTTGCTGCATAGTTCCATTGAACCCATGGACATCTAGGTGCAATCTGAGATGAATCATTTTTAAAATCTAGAACCGATTAAACTGAAAGAAAATAAAATCAAATAGATCAACCGATCCTTGAACCGCAGCCATGATACAAATTTGGGTGCAGCTCATGTGTGACATAGCATGGTTCGGACACAAGTTGATATAATCATTTGGCTAGTTGAGACAGCATTTGTAGACATGAAATGTTAATATTGATAATAACATGAAAGGTCTATAGGTCATTGTCTAAAATGCATTCATTGATATAATTGAGACCGGTACCTAATCTATTTGACTACTGCTACACTAGAGGGTTGTTTGATAACACTAGTTTATAGAGTACATAAAACTTTCTTTTTGTTTAGGCTTGTGAATCATACATCAAATGTCAGTTTCTTGAAAAACAGGGCTCTCCCAATTTTTCACAAAATCCTTTTTGCAGGAAAAATATTGTGTTATAATTACTTGCCTCAAAAGAACTCACAGGCAGCCAAAGATCCCCTTAACCTACTCCGAAATCAATCACCTTATACCAACCCCAAGACCAATCAAAGTTTAGTCATGTGATGATTAAGCTTTTGGGTTACTCTGTAATTAACTTGTAGGCAAAATATCAATAGGTCCATTGGCCCAACTTGCAATGTCCAGGTCAAGGTGTAATGGTGCATTTATGTTATGGTTCCTATCAATTTTCAAGGAAACTTATGGCCTACCCACTGCAAAGACTAATGTGAACAAGCTTGTGCAGTGATTCAATTACTGGAGCTAAGAAACAGCTAGTGCTGAGTGCGAAGAGTGAAGACTGATGTCGGCAGCACTAGGAAAGTCACCATGTTTCAATATCCTACAGAGATCTCATCAAAAGTTAGGTACAGTATCCTACTGAGAAGTTGCTCCACTGAGGATCTGTTTGAATATTTCTGTAGAATTAGGCTAAAAATTCTACAGAAATTCGGCATGGCCCATCCAAAATATATCTTCTAAACAATGTGTGCAGATTACGTCTAATGTCACCGAATATGAAGCCTAGCCCAGCCCATGTCAATTACACCTCTTCCACTCTGTTTCTGAATGGTGTTAAAAAAAAGATCCAGAGAGATTTTTTTTTCTTCCCTATAGGATTCGGACCATCCTACTCTGAAAAGTTTACGTCAATACTAAACAATAAGCCTTGCTTGGTCTGTATTTATGTGAATCATGTTGGATTGCACAGGATTATCCAAACAAACCTTTAGTTTCTATGGCTCATTAATGTTGGTTTGGGATATGTGCAAAGTCTCCCTCTTGGGTCAAGATGAGTACTTTTCGATAGGGTTGATTAGTAACGAGAGAGATTTATTGGTCTCCCTTAGATAGATTAGCTAGCAGAATAACTCTTAGCATGATATCTTACGTGCCCCATTTTTAAATTAGATTTTTTGCATGTATACCCTCTAAAATATACAAAATTATATGAATACTCTCGTAAAATTGCTATTCGCATGTATACCCTCATAAATGCTTATTTTGCATGTATATTCTTTATTTTTTTTTTTATGTGTACTCATACCATCTAATGTTGTTAAAAAATAAATGATTTACATTTGAAATGATTGAAATATTCTTGCAGGTAGGCACACAAAAAGAAAACTTTATAAGGATACACATATAAATAACAACTTTGCAATGGTATTCACGCAATTACACATATTTAGGAGGGCATACACTAAAAAAAATTAATAAAAATGATCAAAATTCAGTAAAGATAATTCACTTGTTTTTAATTAAGAAAAGGTGGCAAAAAAAATTAATATCATCACATCACATGATCTCATAATGTCAACTTTTATAGAATAAATTATGTTGACTTTATGAAATTCTTGCTTCAAAAACAAACAACAGCTCAATATTACAAATCACTAAAAAATATTTTACTAATCTAAGCATATATAATTAATTTAAATTCGATATGCTTTAATGTTTTAAAAATAATGAAGAATATATAGATGTCATAGATTTAATAATGATAATTATATCAAAATCTAATAGAGAATATCATTACCAAAACGATCACCTAATATTCCAACTTGACCGAGACTTTAAAAAAGAAAATTGACAATGTGGCTCGATCTTTTTTTCACTTATCGATCCAACTAAATTATAAAAGACTTAGCAAGGTTCCAGCTGAATTTTGATCCTTTTCTTAACAAATTTTTTGAATGTATACCTTTCTAAATATGAGAAATTACATGAATACCCTCATAAAGTTGTTATTTGCTTGTATACTCTTTTTCTTTTTTTTTTTTGGCATATCTACCCATTAGGATATTTCAACCATTTTAGTTTTAAGCCATTTATTTTTTAACGATGTTAGATGGTACAGGTACATATGTTAAAAAACAAGAAAAATATACATGTAAATAATAATTTTACGAGAGTATTCATGCAATTTTATATATTGATGAGGGTATATATGCAAAAAAAAATTTAATTAAGCTCATCAGGACTTGAAAGCTGAGAAAATATTATATGATTTGTTGGGTTTGAATACCTAAACGAACCGCAAAAAGTGACTTTGTGATGCATAGGAAAGCTGATAAGTAGGATGGATTTGATTATAGAAATATTTGTTTGTAAAGTCTAGAAAATTTCGTACGTAATTAGAAGAAAACATATTCAGTACATATTCTCTCGGTAGAAAGAGTGACAATGGTTGCCTACAGACATAACTACATACACCCAGTCTTTTGGGTTTTTTTCTATTCTATTCTATTCTATTAGAAATGGTCATATAAATCTTGACTTTATGAGAAAATGTGATAGCAAGATCCTAGGGTAAAAATCTCACCACCATTATGAGGTTTTAAAATTTAAAAAATTTAGACATAGATGCTTCGATCATGAGTGGCATAGCCATCAAATATTACCAATATATTTGGGATAAAATATAAGAATAAATTTTCTTGGTAGTATATATGGTTGGATTGGCTGATAGGGTCTCCTTGTCGTAATAGTCTAAAATCTGGTTTAGGTTGTTGAATTTGGATAAGTTTAGATCTTTAGAGAGCTCTAAGGGTTACAAGAAGATTTTTATGGGAATTTTTGTTATTATACTGTATAAAATTATTGAATATGCATGGTGGATCTCACATATCTTCCTTTTTCTTGGGGCTTTTTCTTCTTTGAAATACTTATTCTGAAGAGCTTTTCATGCTTATTCTATGTTTGATCAATCATAGAGGATATCAGTTGTTGTACCTCGAACCTCACCTTTGTGTGAGAAGCACACACACCTACCTAATTCTGTAAACAATTGTAGAACTTTGGCGACTGCTACATTGTAATTTTTTTTATAAATATTATTTCCCTTCCAATTGCAAAAGAACACAATTAATTAAGCAACATATAGGCAACTTTTACTGTGTCTTATGTGGGCTCCACTCTAAACAAATAAAAAATAAAATAGCATAAAAAAGTTATGTGGATTTAAGTCAGCCTATTAGCACTGAGTTTAGTCATATCTCATATTTCATTGACAACTATTGTCTTACAAGGCTACTTGATGAACAAGGTCTTCCTTTCTCAAAAACAAAAAAATAAAAATAAAAATGGAAACTTGATGAATGAGCTAAAGTACAAAACTCTTGTTCACCTAGAGCTAATTAGGTAGTTAAAAAGAAACATAAAGTGAATAACTAGAGAAGGGAAGACAATCTGATAGAATGGGCCTTGGCTGTCTTCTAATTCCAGATACCGATCGACCAAAGGAAGGTTTTAAGCCAGAGCAAACTGGTGGTTGAAACGCATTCCATTCAGCATCTAGTGTTTTGTCTCCATGGCTGCTGCTTGGCCAACATGCTTGCAGATTGGTGGCAATGGGAAAACAAAAGGTCCATCTGGTTAAATCTCTTGGCTCTTTAGCTTCTAAAACTTTCATAACAAAGTCCTTTTCTCTTCCTTCTTCCTCTTATTGCATTACAGAATTCCAGAGTGCCGAGATATCGATTCAGGAGACTTGGACTAAGATGTTGTGATCAACCATTTATTAAAACACATAATTAGCAACCAAAGAAGTTGTACCAAACTAGTGGCATGAATGCATCAGTGTTGGATTGCAACTCCTCCATCGTTTGGAGCTAGTCCAGCTGGAGGGCTTGGAGACAATGTTATTCAGAATCCTTACAGCAGACAAAAGCCTAGCCATGAAACTCCTAGACATTTTAAGGGACAATGATTCTTGCATTTAAGCCCATGGGCAACTTGAACTTACCATGTATGGGTGAAATTTTCCTTTCAACTCCAAGTTAGATGATCAATAACTACAAAATAATTACATTTACCTTTCCCCTAGAGCTGTCTGTTGTATATTAATTTCAAGTTGCTAATATTGTTATAGTCAACTCAAGTATGATTACCCATTCACAAGTGCATGTAAATTGACTTTAAGGGAGTTGTTTGAAAATATTGACAAGTTGTATCATTCTAGTTCACATTTTTATAGCAAGTATGATGTGTAAAAACAGCAAGTTAAATGTAAAAGGTGCAGCTTATTTTTTATTTGAAAAATGCGAATTACACAAAAGTTTAATGGACAAGGTGATGGAGATAGCTTGAATTTTATCTATTATACAACAGATTGCTTAATCAGCATATTCTATCCTTGGAGAGAGGAATCGATGATCAAATAGTATTACCACTACATCAATTGTGAAGATGAATTTTCTCATTTTTATCATGTCTGGTTCCAAACATAAATCTCCATTAGTTGGAAAGTTTTCTCTAACAATGGATGGTTACAGAAGCTTGTGTATCACCAAACAAATTGTTATTTGGGCTCTTGTGCACTAACCTAAAGGGATCAATAACCAGATCTTGTCTCTATATTTTAAATAAACAACCACCCCTTCTCTCAAAAAATAAATAAATATCAACCATCCCATGGACCACATCTTACTACATAATGGCCTGATGAAACATCAATTTTGTAGGTAGTAGATGTCCCTTTGTTCAACAACAAATTTTTAATTCATGGTCTCATCAATTAGGGCTATGAGTTTGAGTTTGCATGGGAACTTAGCCAAATATTTATTGGTTGCAGAAGATTTAAGTGAATAAAAATTGCAGATAATGAGATCTCTATTGGCAAAAAGTAACTTCTACTTATCCTAACTCTCTCACCACTATTTCCAAACCAGCCCAAGCCTTTGCCTTCTCTTCCCTTCATGCAGAGACTTCCACTCAACTTTTACCAAAAACGCTACGTTAATTAGCTCCAAGTATCTGGGCCTCAGGCCTCCTTCCAACTAAGGCTCACATACCGGCTCCCACGAAATCAGATAGATGCCTTTGGATTCGATATTCCACTCCAAAAGAAATCTCCTCTAGATCTTCTCATACTGATATTAGCTTTCCTATGGTGTAATGCCGACTTAACAAGCTTCAGGTATTACTTGCTTGTAAGATTAGCTAAAGCATCATATTTTGAGGACCATAAAGGCTATTCTCCCATAAAACATTATTATCCTTTTCATTATGCTACAATTCAAATAAAATTTAAACCAATGTGGTAAGTGGGGACTTAGTCTTCACACAAGAATATCATGGTGATCCTTAATAATGAAAAAGAAAAAAAAAAAGAAGAAGGGAATCTCTAGCATCAGCCTTTTTTCTAGTAGTGGGACAATTCTTGGATAGGGACAGACATGAGTAGTGGTTACCAATAGTTGGTGCATTAATGAAACCTAGAACCGACCGATGATGCCCTAGTTTGGCAAGTTCCCACTTCATATTTCAGACCATTAATTATTTTGGCTTCTTTGGTTGGATTAAATATGCCAAATGGTGGCCACAGGTTATGATTGGGGTCTAGGCAAGTCTACCAAGCTAGCTGTTCCAAGCTGTAAAATTTCTCTTAAGATATGAGGCATGTTTAACTCATGCAAGTTCTTACAATTTATATCTTCAAGCCTCTCTCTTCATCAAGTTCAAAGTTCTCCACCTTCAATTTTATAAGACAAGTTAAGTGGACTAAAAATTAGTATAATTGCCATGTAATCATGCAAGGGACAAGCTTCTCTCTTATCCTCATTCCATTTATCTTTTCATTTTAAGTGAAAATTTTTCTAAACTTGCTAAGATTTTTTTTCTCTGCCTTTGGAATTCTGACCGGTCCATTCCAAAACTATTTTTGAGTACTTATGAAGATTTTGCTAGTTGTACTGTTCAAATCCATGATCTAATAGAATTTTCAGTCCATTCATGCAAACAAGCTTTAAAAGCCATTGATAGCCTCATGATGGGGATATAAAATGGTAGTACATATTATCACATGAACCCATCAAGCAAGTTACTACTATGTGTGCATAGAAATTATATCCATATGAGATATCATGAGAAAAAAAATACAAACGTAACATGGGGAAAAAATAAACTACTGGAACCAATAAACCCTTAAGCCTCAATCGGTGATGAAGCTTATATAACACAGACAAACATATACTACTTAGTTAAGAATAGATATGTATGTAAACTAAGAATGTCACAATAAATTATTCTTCCACCAAAGGATGTAAAATTAATCTAAAATAGCACTCGTATTAACATTTTAAAGAAAAAGAAGATACTAAACTTACATCAAGCATCTCGGTTTGATAATTTACGCATAGACCTATTGATAAAATTTTAAATTAATTGTGTAAGCATATAATTTTCTCTTGGTTGGTAACCTGATATTAATTAACAGGTGTGACATTATTTGCAACTTTTGTAACCACAATTGGGACAGATCACCAACCAAACAAACGCAAGACCATTTTCATCATGATACCCCTAAAATCTCCATAAATTTTATTTTTCTATTTACTGAAAACCCCCTTCTAGAAGTGCCCAGGAATTGAGTAAATTACCTCTATGTCCTACCACTCTAATTTGTTAGAAGGTAAGAAGCTTATCAGGAGAAGAAGAAAGATATGAGAAGAAGATAAAAGGGCAAAATTATAATTATATAAAAATTATATACATTTCGCAAATTCCCTCCAAATTCCCGTTATACCCCTACAGTCCCATCGGCGACCTCCTCCGTGACGTCGCCGTCCAAACACTGTCGCCGTCCCACAACCGGACGACGCTGCCGTTAAGGGCCGTCAGGTCCTGGTAACGGTACCACCCAAGGTCCCCCCGTCTCCTAACCATCAAACCCTCCCACCCAAATCCCTCCAACGGCGCTATCGGCGCCGTCAAACGAGCCCGAACGAGACTAGCGCCGTCATTCTTCCGTCCGTTATCGACCTCCGCTTGCTCGTCACCGTCATCCTCCACGTCGAACCGGTCGCAGGAGCCGTAGTACGCCGTGAACCGGGCCTTGGGAGTGCCGGCGTCCTCCACGTGGCAGTGCAGGGCCCGTGCGGTCGGCTCGGGAGACCTCGGCACCGGCGCCGGCGCCGGAGCCGGGGCTTGGGCCGGCTCGGGCTTGGGAGGAGTGGGGGAGTGAGGTAGAGAGACGTCGGATCGGGATCCCACGGCCCGGATGCGCCAGAGGCCGAGGGCAGCTGCGAGGACGGCGAGGCCGGCGCAGAGGGAGCCGGCAGCGACAGCGGCGGGGAGGGAGTGGAAGCGGAGCACGATATCCTCCAGGGGCATTTCGAGGAGGTCCATTTCGGGAAGAGAACCCCAAAAAGTTGGTGGGCGAAATGGGAACAATATTTCGAGAGCCAGAGACCTTTGGCCTTGGGAGTTGGAGCAGGAGGTGGGAACGGGTAGGATATATAAAGAGAGGAGTGAGTAAATATGGGCCGTTGGATATGAAGGGAATCTGATGGGAAGATGCCAGGAATCGAGGGCGGGAGAAGGGAGATGCCACGGTAGATCCTATTCATCGGGGGAATAACCTTGAACGTCGGTTTCACCCACGAGGTTCACGACGGCTGATATGGACGCGTCGACGGCTGAGATTTGGAGATCGAATCACTTAGTGTGCCAGCCAGAGGGGTCCACCGGTTTAGTGGTGAGGATTAGTTTATCTTGGGGACGGATGTGAGGTTACTCGGATAGGGGATAAGGGATGAGCTATTGAGGTTCTATCAGAGGTTGCACGTCAGGGTGGGGACAAGAGATGTAGGGCTATGATTCTGTGGTGGACGATTTACGAACGCTAGAAGTGGATTTAGTCGACGTAAGGTAATTATATTAACGGGTTCAATTCTTTCACGTTTCGGGGCCAAAAGAATTAAACTGAAGAACGTAACCTTGGGAACATCCTATCTTTAAGAAATGATGAAGTGCAAAGGATCTCTCGCTGCGGCGATTTAGCCAAGGACTTCTTAGATTTTGTCAGTCGCTATATTTTTTTAAGAAAACCACTGCTGCCGAGAATATAGAAAAAGAAATTCTTTGATGTAGATATCCGGACCACTTAAAAATGAGTCAGTATATTTGAATGAACAAAAATGATATGGGGTGGACATCGGAGAAGGAGATAGGCTTTTCTATTTTGCCATGTAAAGCAAGAAACTTTTTCTACCAATGGAGCAGTCAATTTCATGATTTAAAAAAATCAAAAAATAAAAAAAAATCACATACCACATCTTCTTGCCTCCTCGGCAAGTCTTTCATATGTCATTTTCCTCATCAAGCTATCTTTCTTGTCCACGGTTTTTTTTTCCTTTTCGAGCCTATTTTTCCTCTTTCAAATTCTTTTCCTTTTTAGGATTTTGTATTTAAGAGTTTATAAAACCTAAAAAATTATATATATATATATATATATATATATATATATATATATATATATATAATTTTTTATACTAGATAAAGCAAAAAAACTATATACCATGTATTGGCACTGATAAACGCAATATTTTGGAAATATGTATTAATTTATCTGCATATGTGCATTAGCTTGCTAAATAACTAATTTGCTTAGTGTGTATCATATAGTCATGTTTGTGTACTGGTAAAATGTATGTTTTAAAAATTATGTACCAATTTATTTGGAAGTGTATTAGATTATTGCTGAATGTGCATCAAAAAAGCTTACAATATGTATCAAAAAGTTAACAAGTGCGTACCACCTACCTACGTACTATATATTAGTAAATATGATGCTCTAGAAATTATGTATCAATTTAATTAAAGTTATGTATTGAATTGCTAAATGACTAATTTATTAAATATATATCATTTGGCTATATACTGTATACTAATAAACATTATGTTCTGAAAACTGCATATCATTTTACTTATATATATATATATATATATATATATATATAATATTTTATTAGATAATTAATTTACTTTATATATATATACATATATATATATTATTTTTTTAATCATGTGACCGACAATATTCTTAGAAGAAATCCGAATTTGTGGATTCTCTTCTACGGAAATGAGCCCAAATAGGAGCCCCTTCAACTTGTGGCCCATGTACCATGTATGCCCGCCTCCTGGCCGAACACCTGTCAGTGACTCAGTTTGCGAACGCTAAAATCAAGTGGGGCCCACCCGGGTGCTTTTGGTGCTCCTCCAGATGGAGCTTTCCTTTCTACCACCACACAAGGCCCAAACAAGAAGACAGAATGAGCGACATAAATGGCACGAGGGAAATCCGACGGTGGATCTGAAATCGTAGCATACGGCCACTCCTGTGTACCGCTCTACTTTACGCTGACGTGTTCAACGGTTATTGGAAGAAGCGGCAGAGATCTTCCGCCGAGACTTACAGACGGCTCTGGAGCCCAAACATGGTACCAAATGCGCTTTACGACACGCTTTACGATCTTGCGCGGTGGCATCTGTACCAATATTCACGTGCCACATGGCGTACAAGGCTGCGTTCCCCAACCGCCAGCTTTCGGAGCGGATCTTAGACGGTCAGCGATGCAACAAAAGACTGACATGGGCGGCCGATATTAGTCCTGTATATAAATTTTTATGCGACACGGACCACCAACGAAAAGCTGTTTCCTGTTCGAGATAATTAGCCGATCCGGAGTGACCCCACGAGGAGGAGCACGAGGGCTTGGGAAGCCAGATCTCCGGTGGGAGAAGCTCCGGTCCTATCGGACCTGGTCTCGCGCTTCCTTTTCTCTCTTGTTCTTCTCTTCCTTCTCCCAGCGGACAAGCTCTCTTCCTTCTCCCAGCGGACAAGCAACGAGAGAGATAAGGGCGAGGGAGGGAGGAGATGGGGGCCGAGGAGAAAGGCTGGAATCCGGCGGCGGCCATGGCGGAAGAGAGAGAAGTGGGAGGTGGAGCTCCGGAGGGGCGGCGGAAGGAGAAGGAGAAGGATGGCGTTACGGCGATCCCTTCGTCTACGAAGGAGATCGATATCTCCCTCCCGCTCCCCGAAATGAAGCCTCGGATCATGTTAGTCCCTTCCTCTCCGTCTCCTTTGGGTTCTTCCCTCCTTCTGAAGCATTTCTTTTCTTTTTCCTTTTTTTCCATGTGGCTTTCTTGAATGATTTTAGGTTTCCTTTCTTGTTGCACTCTTTTCTGTTCGCGACGAAGTTGGCATTTTTTTATTTATTTATTTTGGTTTTGATGCGGTGGATTATGTAAATTGTTAGGGGTTTCTTGGTATTGGCTGATTCGAACGAATGCTTTACTGCTTATATTGCGTCTGCTGTACTTTGATTTGATTTCCTCTCGATGATTCATTCGTATTGTTGTGTGATTTCTGAAGTGGGGCCTTCGATTTGGTTCTTTATTGGAAAAATGGATAAAAAGTGTCAAGTTGTACCCATAACTAACCACCGTAATTATTTTTTATTGGTACTAGATGCGAAACCTTGTGGATTGATCTCATTGTTTGATGAATTTATTGTAGTTATGTTGGACGATCAGCTAGCTAACGCTGGTTTGTTGATTATTGAATCACAACAGTGAGAAAATGCGCCTCCGACATGTTTAATTTATCGCTGATTAATATTCTACAGCTCGTGATTATCTGGTGGTAGTCGATGGAAATACTTTCTGTAACTGTGCTTATGATCTGGCTCTGAAACTTCATCTCTTCGTATTTATCTTTCTTAGTGTATGGGTACCCCAATGCATGTTTGTGTGTTTGTTTCCTTGTTTGATTCAAAAATATGCAATAACCTCGGTTAGATTTGCCCAGAGGCTCAGAGTAAAGTTATTTCTATTAACAACAGTAAGACTATCATCAGTGACCTGAGGACTTTTAACTAGGGCCGAAAATAGGTCGAATATGGATCGAATATTGATATATCCATATTTGTATCTATATTTTTTAACAAATATGGATACAAATATTAAACGGACATCAAAATTAGTATCTATATTTGTTCTAAATGGATACAGATACGAATTGTATATTAAATATACCCATATTTATTATAAATGGATACAGATACGAATTGGATATTAAACATATCCATATTTTTTTATCCGAATACAAATATAAATCGGATACTTTTTTGGATATTAATCAAATTTGAGCAAAATTCAATGATGAAAATTAGCAATAGAGGCATAATCATAAAGAAAAGGTTCAATTATAAAAATATAATTTTAACAAGCATTTATCAATAATAAAAACTAATAATTTCATGAAGGATATACTCTTCAAGGTTGCTCGTCATTGAAGTAGACAGGATCTATAGCATCTCCAAGGTATCTCACGGTGAACGTCGGTTGCAGCTGTCGGGTGGAAACTAGGAAATGGACGAATCTTCGAAACCCTAGAGGAAAGATGAACAAAACAGATGAACAAAAAGTTTGAGCCTTTTAGGCATGCGGGATAATTCGAAAGATTATATTCGAATCGGATATTCTGTATTTGGGTTACTATCTTAAGTAACGGTCATCCAATATCTAAGTTTCTTTTAGTTTAGGTTTGGTTAATCACTTAATTGGTTCCTTCATTTAACTTAACTTAAACTTCTTTTTTTCACTTATCCTTATTATACGGATATCCGAATCCAAAAAAATCAGGTATATCCGCATCCATATCTGTATCCGAGAGATTTTTGAACGGACTATTCAAATATGTATCCAAATCCGATCGGACCAAAAAAATAGTATACGACTCCGATCTGAATCAGATACGGAAACTGATATAGTCGGATATAATCCGACCCGCGTTCAGCCCTATTTTTAACTAGTAAATGAAATTTATAATTCTTTATGGGAGTCTCAGAATTGGACTACGCTGAGTGGTATCAGGTGTGTGGTCCTAGTTCTGCCCATTAGAATGACACCTACACTTATAAGAGACTGAGTTCTTATTTAATTTTTAAATGTGCTCTCTGGCAAATAAAATTTCAGGTGTCGTCATTCTACCCTTCATGGTAAAGCTGATCATGGGCCAAGTTTGGGCACAGAAAATGTCAAATTTTACATAGGCCCGACCCAAAGCTTGATTAAAAATGAATAGAGTTTAGGCCCGAGGCTCAGCCCATGATCAACTCTACTTTATGGTTGCCCACAAATAAATCACTTATGCTCACCTGTTAACATATGGTGGTTTTCTGCATGCCGTTATTTATTAGCAAAGTGCATCGTCATTGTTGTAGCATGCAGCCTACTATTTTGTTATCACAAAGATAAAGAGGACACTGATTGCCATTACAATATCACATGGTTAAAAAAAAGGTTTAAGATGACCAAAGGCCGAAGTGATGACAACAAGATTTGGAGAAATTGATTGTTATGCTGGATGAAAGAGGAATTTATTTAAAATAAATATAATGGAGTTGTTGATATTGGTGTATGCATCTTCATCAAAGAGGCATTTGAAAATAATTGATATAAGTGGCTAGGAGAAACTGGAAGTCCAACAATATTGAACATTCTAGATTGAATAATAGGAAAACTTGTAGTTTAAAGACTAACATTTTCCTGATAATCTGTTATCTGATAAAATGAATAAACAAAAGCGGAAGAATAATTTATACAATTCTCCAGTTGGATGGAGGAATTTCCTGATTGCCATAGTACATAAAAAATTGGTAATTAGATACCATATGTTATGTGCTGGTGCCTCAATATTAAGTAATGGTCTCCCTTTTGACTAATACAAATCCATTTAACTTTATTCTTTGTTGTTATCTGAGATAAGATCATATACTATTGGTTTGTCCAGACTCAAAATTTGGATTAAAAGATCTTTATGTCATATATTGGAGGAATGTATCGTTTAACATTGGCATCTGATTGGTTTTTATGAGTTTATTTCGGTTTCAGATTTCATCTAATTCCTGTTGATGATTTTTTCTGCTGCATCTATTTATTAATTCCACTGAATTTTACATTTATAGTGCCACTAATATCTTTGTTTCTTTTTGTTTATCTTTCTTGATGTATGTTATTTCTATTAAAGCTTATGCTTTCCCCTAAAAAATACAATGTCATATCTAACTTTAGGAAATGTCAGGACTCATAACACTTTGAATTATTTTTATCTCTCGGGCTGGTTTTCACATGCACTTTTGAATTCTGTGCATATTTGGATTCAAGTTTTGCTAGATGTGACATTCTTTTTGTTCCATTCAACAATTCATTTTCTTGATTCCCCTTGATATATCATATTATCACTTTTGTTTTGTTGCATGGATTTAAAAGTTCCAGTCTTCCAGTTCCATTTTTCCATGTAATGCTCTCAATGGACTTCACATATCAACATAATTATACTTTTAGTTTTGTAACAAAAAGGTTCTTTGGTTGTTTCATTCTAATCTGAGAATCCAATATTTTTCTTCCCAGAGATCTATGCAAGGATTTGTTTAGGAAATGGTCTTCTCTGGACAACTCATGTTTCTCCATTGAGACAGTTTCTGGCGGTATCACAAATCTCTGTGAGTTCTGCTGCCTAAAATTGCGGTGTCTCTCATTAGTGTCTTGCTATTCTTGTCAACAGTAAAAACCTACCATAAGATTACATGCCCTAATTTTTTTAGGTTCTTCTGGCTGCAGTATTTGCAACTACAGTAACATCTTATTGTTGATTAGATTTCTACAGGCTGGTGCTTTTCATTTTTTTTTCAGTTAATGCAATTTATCATTCCATAGAATGTGGATATCTAGGAAGTGGGTTCAGCATGATTAGGCTTGCGGCATGATGGTGGTACATTCTAATGAATCCACAATGACTAATTAATGTGCCTAAACATGAGCATATACTGATGCAAGCTGGTAACCAGGTTCTAGTTTACGCTGAAACACGTCTTTAATGTTAAGGGAACTACTTGCATGAAGTTGCAGTTTTAGCTAGGGAAAACAGCATGCTGCTACACAGTCACACCAAGCCTGTTCCTGAATGTCTAAATAATATTACAAGCTTCCAAAGTTCATTACTGAATAGCCATTTGTCATTTTATTTTGCTACAAAAATATGCACAATTTTGAAATGATTGCATATTATGCTTCCTGTATACTTAACTTTAGAACATTTGATCGTGATTTCTTGCAGTGCTCAAGGTCTCTGTGAGAGAAGAAAGTGGCAATTCTGTTTATCTGACTGTTCGATTGTATGGTCCAAATACGGACTTCGTGATTGACCGTGAGAGAGAACTGCAGGTAGATGTTACAATTTATAATTTCTGAAATCTCAGAGGTCCAAAGATAAATGCAAGACATCCACTGGAAAGGTTTACAATAAATTTGATTCATTTTACTAAAACAAACATCATTCTGCATGCTGTATTGTGATTCCTTTGATAATGAACTGCAATTGTTTCTTATTTTCTTCTTTTTTTGGTTGGTTAACTTTTAATGCAAGTGCAAATATGTGTTCAGTCATGTGACGTTAATGATTTTCCAGCCTTTTTGGCTACTGTCTTCATATATGTCTGGAAATGATCAAATGATACTAGAGCGGATGGTTTAACATCATTTGTCCTGAAAGGAAATTAAGGAGTAAATTCGATTTAAAGAAAGGAATATTATCATTATTTAATAGTTTTCATCTAACAGCACTTTGTTAATCAGATTTTGAGAACTTTCTAGATATCCTTATTTTGATGTCTTCTTGCATGGATGTTGTACCTCACAATCTAGAGTTCATTGTTCATGCAGTATATTTGGTTTTGACAGTATTAGATCCCCCATATGAAACAGAATTCCCAGAATTTAGGAGTTTTAAAGGTTAACTGTTCAACTAAGAACCAAATTTGTCCACCATTTAAAAAGACTGCAATCATCTGACTAGTATAATGCAAATGATTCTATGATCCTGTAGTGCAATTGGTTTATTATTTGATGCCTGAGACTCGGGTTTCAGTTCACTTGTCATAATGGAACTTTGATGTCTTCTTGCATCTATTCTGTCTCTGACAATCTTGACATCAAGTTTCTGTATGAATTGAATGTAACCCAAGTGGATACACATTTATGACTAGGTTTAATGTCTTAGTCTTGTACTGAAGGCTAAGTCATCCTCCATTTTAGCAAGATGTGATCAGATGCCCTGTACCATGCAGATTATTTCATGATTCTCCTTATATCATTGGGTAATGAGTTGATGCCTAGCATTTAGGCCTCAATTTAATTGTCACTTTTTACCTGTCAGCCAAAGCAGGTGGTGCGATATCATATAAGGACATTTTGATCCCCTTGGTTAATTCATCTAGGACAAAAATTCTTTCTTTTAGGTGCAATCAGATCTGGATTATTAATCTCGGGCTCAAGGCAAGCCAATGCTCTAAAATTTGTTGGGCCTAAACCCGTCCCGTGGCCTGATTGAGGCTGAATCTTTTTTTTCTTCCTCTGCCTCCTTCCTCTCTTCCTCTTCCTCCTCCATCTTCCTTCCTCTTCCTCTCTTCTTCTGTGTAGGCTGCAAGCGTCACCAACCGAATCAATATTTCATCTCTATCATCAAGAAAGATGGATGAAGGAACCATGAAGCCAAAGGTTTGAGGGAATTCTGATCACCATTCCCGATTCTCAATCTCCATCCTTTGGCCCTCTGATCTAAGAGGAGCAGAGGAGACTTTTCTCAAGGATTGTGGTTATTGCTTAAATCATTGGTGGTGGGACAGCTTAGGGGAGGAGAAGCGAGGGATCAACACTGCGCTAAAGGAGGATGTGAGCAAAAGTTGGAAGGATTAGGCTGTACAGGAGGAAAATTGGAATGGGTAAGGGGTGGTGGTTGTTGATAGAAGGAGCATATATCAGAGAGAAGAAAGCAGGTTAGGGCTAGGGAGTGGGACAAAGGTGCCACTTTAGAGGAGGATGGAAATGACTGGGAGAAATATGCAAAACACCGCTTATATGAATATAATATAATGTTTGGGCGTTACGTTGGGATGAGGAGTTGTAGAACCCAGCTCAAAATTCATTCAGGCCTGAATTTTAAGCCTGGATCTCACTGTAACCTGAAAAAATAAAGTCCATAGCCAGGCCAAAAGGTGGCTAGGCCAGCCTGGGCTAGTTGCAATGTTAATGTTTATCATAATAAATTAATAATCAAGTTATTAAATAACCCCATAACTCAGCAGTCAGAACCATATTCAATAAGGGAATTATGTTTCCTTTACCCTCTTGTTGGCTGTCCTCTAGTGTGGAACTCATCTGCTTGAAAGCATATATATTTTAAGTGCTAGAATTTGATCATGGCTTTCAAGCTCTTGGAAGGGAATTATCCCTTCTGTGTATTGCAAATTTTAGCAAGCCTAGACCTTCTGCTGGGTTTTTCAACACTTTGAATCAATAAAAGTGTTGATCCAATGGCTAGGATGTGCTTCCCTGTTTATGTCAATTCTCAGAAAGCTAGTAGCTAGTGTACTTCTGGACAAATGTTAAAAAAATTACTCTGCTAAAACATCAACTTTGATTTGAGTTTGGCTACTGTCTTTCTGTGTCTTTGCTATTTCATACAAAAATTTCAGTGAACTGTACAATATTAGCCAAATTATCTTTTCTAATTTAACTTTAATTCCATATCACAATTGATTGCTTACTAGTTACCAATATTGTGGTTAGGCCCTACCCTATCTCTCAGCCGCTGGATTTGGTGCTGAATTGCTAGGAATTTTTAAAAATGGCATGGTTCAGTCATTCATCAATGCTCGTACACTTTCACCCTCAGGTAGGCACATCCTGTTATCTGTTATGTGATGCCAATTAAATAGAAAAGCTATACTTATATGAAGTTTCCTGGACTTCAAATAAGGTACTTGGCTTATAGACATGAAATCATGCTCCATTTGATTCATTTGACCAATGGATTTCTTACATGGGTCATGTGGGAAGTATTTGATGATGATAGAGGTGCAGAGATTGATCAGGACTGATGAGATTGTTTCTGCGTTTTGTGTCTAAATGATACAAATAGCTTTGGGCAAAGGGGATGCTGGACTTTGGAGTATGTTCTAAATGTTCGTTCACTTAGTTGTTGCACAATTCATCAGGAGAGGTTGAAATGCTTTATCATGATAATCCAATGGAGGCCTTATTTTTAACAAGGTTTTCTGTTATTTATATTTGATGCCAGATCTAGCAGGATTGAGGAATTGTAGTTAAAATCAGCACATTAGGCTTCTATTATATCTCTTAAAAAGTTCTGAATAACTCCTCTTTGCTGATCCTTGTTTCCTTTATTGGTTAATATTATGAACTATGGAAGAGATGGTATCATTGTCATTACATACTGCGTACAGGTCAAAATTGTTGAACATGGTCTGCCCCTGTATTATAATGAGTAATGGCTAAAACAGTATGTATTGTCGAATACAGTTTTGGTGGAATGATACTTCCATCCTATCAGTATCTAATTTGTAGTTTTTCACCTTCTTTTCTGCTTAATAGATTTTTGTATCCTGTTTCTATGGACCTGAATTTACCTATCTGTTTACAGACATGAGTAACCCTAAAATAGCTGCTGGAATTGCTAAGCAACTTCAGAAATTCCATCAGGTGGAGATACCAAGTTCTCGAGAACCACAACTGTGGAATGATATTTTCAAGTTCTTAGAAAAAGGTCACTTAATCATGCTCATAGCCTTATGTTTGCCTTTAGGGGAACCAAATGAATAACTTATCTTGTACTCTGGATCACATTTTTGTTATGTTGCATGCCTTCTAGGTTCATTCTGTGTGCTTGTGTTAAAATCCATCCTAACTTGAAAAAAGTTTGGTTGCAGCTGCGGTATTAACATTTGATGACAGTGAGAAGCAGGCCAAGTATGAAAAAATTTCATTTAAAGAAATTCATGATGAAATTTATGTGCTCAAGGTACTCTTTCTAGGTATCTAATGCTTATGCATCACTGTTTCTCGTTGCCATTTTCCATATTCTTGAATTTGCATATTGTTAGTTTGTATGTTGTAGAATTAAAGGTGGTTTTTTTTGTTAGTTTTGCAGACCTAGGTGCAGTACTGCAGTTTCTTCTTTTATCAGTCAGATATTCTTGCACAAAGCGATCTCTATAACTATTGAATGCATACTTCTTTGACATTTTGACTGCAATTGTATGATGTTGGTTATGGAGAAAGAATTGTATATCCATACAGCTTCACTATTGCATTTGAGATACAGTATGTAGAATTTTATTAGTTAGATTTACTAACCTATCTCCCTGTATGATCAAGGCATAAATAGAATTGCACATTGACCTACCTTATGGAAAAAAAATTGCTCCATATAAAATGACTTGTATGCTCTGTGATTGCTTGTATTCTCATCAGGAATATATTTGGAATCCACCCAATCTATATTGTTTTCCTTGGGTGCACTCAGTATTTGAAGATCGTGGATTTTACTGGAGTCATATATTTAATTTTTATCCCTTGCTATTTACTGACAGGATCTGACGGACCTTCTAAGTGCCCCGGTGGTCTTCGCCCACAATGACTTACTTTCTGGGAATTTGATGCTAAACGATGAAGAAGGTAAATATTATCTTCAGTTCCTCAGTTTCTATATTTCTGGTAGTTGATGTTCAAATTTTTTCATTCATAAACTGCACATGACCAATTTCTTACTGTATTTCTATATTCTGAAACTTATTGCCACCTAAGTTGTGTTCTCTGTTTGATGCCATCACAATGCTAGAGAAACTTTACTTCATAGATTTCGAGTATGGGTCTTACAGCTACAGAGGCTACGACATTGCAAATCACTTCAACGAATATGCAGGCTTTGACTGTGACTACAGCTTGTATGCTCCCTCATTCTTGACAATCAGTTGGATTCTTCGTTCTATTCCTTCAAATAATAGACATTTCTGAGTAATGAGTTTCTTGTTGGAGATGTACTATGATACAGGTATCCAGATAAGAATGCACAATACCATTTCTTCAGGAGTTACTTGCAACCTAATAAACCGCATGAGGTATGTGTATTTGATGGTTACATTTACCTGTCACTGACAATATTAGAGATTATCACTAAGATGTGTTATTTATTGTGTTGAATCTTATAAAAAAAAAAAGAAAGAAAAGTTCCTTTTTGTGGTTAATTTATTTTGGAGGAGCCCATTTCTCACTTTTCTTGATACTTCCTTGAATTTATGAATTTATTCTTTTCTCCTTCACCCTGTTGATAATATCACTTTATTAGTCCATGATCCTTCATTTCTTTTTCAACCTGATATTATGTGCTAAATCAACTTCAATTACCTTGAGAAAATGCCATAAAGTTTTTTTCTTCTTTGGCCATTGTTACTATGTCATTTCTTTCCTTTTTTGACTTCGTTTGTCATCGTAGCCTTTCCATCTGCTAATTGGAAATTCAGGCAGCTTGATTTAGAGTGTGGACTTTTAGGTAATGTATCCAGACTGTTAATAAGAAAGCTTTAAGCTTTAATAAGTTTTCAATCCTCTGACAACTGTTTTAGTTATGGCAATATAAAGGGAGTCAAATAAAAACAAGGCTATGAATATTGCATGGCAGTGACCTATCTAGCATTCCAGAGTTAGTTTGGTTCCTCGCAAGCTAACATTACTCCAAAATAAAGGAAAATACTGCAGGTCTCAATGGAGAGGGAAATGTATCCTCTTTTTTTTCTCAATGAGACGATAAGAAAGTTCTGTCTTCTCTCTTTGCTTTATTTGTTGCACGAGGAGGGGAAGTGCCATCTTCTTTTAGCTCTTTTCTCTCTGAAAGATGAAAAGGAGAGAGACCACCTTTCTTCTCTCGTACACCCTTTCCCTTTCTCCTTTAGACTCAATTACTTTTGCTTGACTTCTAAGACCGATCTGCAGCAAGCAGACTAAAAAGCTACCAGGAAAGATGACGTCAAAGAGGTTATGTGAATGGAAAATGAATGGTCTGCTTTGTTTTCCTTTCTTTTTTTGGACCTATTGGATTTATAAATTGACCAATTAGGTTGGCCTCATACTATATGGACCTCCTTTGCAGCCCTCTTGAGCAATATGCCTTTTGCACTAAATCACCTCTATAATGTCTCTTACGGCATTTTGTTTGAATGTCTTTCCTTGTACACCTTATAATATTTTCCCTGGTCATTTTAGCATATTGGTTGCTTATCATCCGATGTCCACAACATAGTCAGCCTCTATGATTTTTCGAAGATGTGCAGACTGTGTCTTTTTATCTACTCCAAAGATCCAGTACCATGTTTAACTTGATCTTCATTTCTTTTGTTAAAGCTTTAAGAAGCATATCAAGTTCGGCTTCCACCGGTTGACCCAAAGGAAGCTATTTATAGTCATTGCACATGTATATATATGTATATATATCTGTATATATATGTATATCTATATATATATGTATATATATGTATATCTATATATGTATATATATGTATATATATATATGTATATATATGTATATGTATATATATGTATATATATGTATATGTATATATATGTATATATATGTATATGTATATATATGTATATATATGTATATGTATATATATGTATATGTATATATATGTATATATATGTATGTATATGTATGTATATATATGTATATTATGTGTGTGTATATATATGTATGTATATTATGTGTGTGTGTATATATGTATGTATATATATATGTGTGTATATATATATGTGTGACCCAAAGGAAGCTATTTATAGTCATTGCACATGATTTGCAGCATATATTTGTGTGTGTGTGTGTGTGTGTGTGTGCGCGCGCGCTTGCTTTCTACTTCATCTGTGTTACTCAGATAGCTTATTGTTCCTAACAGGTACACGACAAAGATCTTGAAACCCTTTACATTGAAACAAATACCTTTAGGTTAGCATCACACATTTACTGGGCTCTATGGGCTCTCATCCAGGTATTTTTCACTATCTTCATGCTGGGGCTCTGAAAGTACCCTGAAAATTTTATATCAAACTTACTTTTTCATCCTACAAAAAATAGGCGAAGGTGTCCCCAATTGATTTTGACTACCTCTGGTACTTCTTCCTTCGCTACAATGAGTACAAGAAACAGAAGGAAGGTTGCCTCTCGATGGTACGAAAATACCTCTCTGGATTGGGCATTTGTTGAAGCATCAGCTCCCCTCTATTGCATTCCTTGTTTAACCAATCGCAGAGAACTCACGGCTTCCTTGTTGTACTGTACAATATAATTTTTTTTTCTTTTGTAGCTGAAAGGGTGCGAGTTCAACAAGCCTATCATAGCTACAGATTCCTTTTAAATTCTTCTTGTATCCTGAAATAGAATGTGTCATGTCGGTGATAGGATCACCCATATTATTGGATCAATTAACATTAGAGTTCATTTCAATTATTGTATTCCTTTCCGTGATTATTCTCAGTAATATTTTTTTTCTGTTTTCCATGCAAAGATCAGTATGGTTTGTATATTACTGGTAAAACTGGAGGAGGCAACTGTTAAAGATGAAGACTGCTTTGAAATAGAATTTCTAATAGTATCCCTACTAGGTGAGGATCCACATGGATGGATTAATGCATCATCTTGCATCAATAACATGGATGGGGAAAAAATAATTCTTGGGAGAAATGTATACTATTTGTACGCTGAATTTGACCTCACTACAACTCTTTGGCTTTGAGATAATTACCTTTGCTCCCCAACTTCATGTATGTGAGGTACCGTGAGGAAGAATTTAACTGTTTTACTTCGATATAGCAGTTCGAGAAAAGGATGTGGAACTTAGATTTTGAAGACTCGATTTGATTCGGCGGATAAAAATCAAATATCCGCATGTAGTTTACATGCTTCCAGTTTTCTGCTAGATATGTTATTATTATTTTTTTTTGGTGAAATTCTGCTGAAGTATATTGATGACTTTAACAGAGAATGAATAAGAACGTCATCTTATCAAGTGCTGAGCACTGAAACCAGGTGGAAAAGAGAGAATCTAAATCACTTTTTTAATTATCCGAATCAAATAACCAATCAAAGTAAATCTAGTTCTGAACCAGCCAACGCACTCTTGGCTCCTCTTATAGACTTGGCCATGGTTCTAGGATTGTCATCGCCCTTTTCCTCTTTGGGGAAAAGGAGACAACCATGCTTCTCCCATCCCAAGAGCAATGAGAAGAGGAAATTGCAACCCTAGCCCTGCTTAAATCAATCAGGGCATTAGCTATGGCAAGTTTTGACCCTGCAAGGTCTGTCTCTAGATTAAGTGATAGCTATTTCATTTGTTGTTGCAATTCCCAACAACATTTTGGACTGAAAGTATACAGAATTTGGTGAGAAGGTGCAAGATGTGCAGCACCAATGAACTTAGCAAAAAGAGTTGGACATAGTTCAATATAACTGAACTTAAAGCAGTGATCATTAATGACACTAATACATGCCATGCTAAACATAAAATCTTTAACATTGTCATTAAATATGAGTAGGCAATAGATATACAAAAAGAATGAGAAGAATTGACAGAAAGGCTTTTATAGGCTTTGTAGTAGCTTCAAGGTCTCCTCTACATGCTTCTCTGGTTGAAATTGGTTGTTGTAAACCAATTGAACCGCCCCTTTTCTATCGATGACATAGGTCTGCCTCCCAGGCAATACTCCAAAAAGATCAGAAGGCACCCCCCACTCTTTCCTCACCTTATTCCCTTCGTCACTTAGTAAGGTGAATGGCAACCCATATTTTGTAGCAAATGCCTGTAGTCATCCAAAGTATATGATGTTAGTAGAAGGAAAGGGAACTTCAATAAGCAATCTTGCAGAATTCTGACATTTTGTTTTATGTTATTTTATTTTTTGTGATTATACATTGCTTCTGCTTCTCTGAAAAGGGCTTTCCATGTAGAACTTTACAAAAATACTTCAAAAACTAGCACATCTTGGCTCGTTTGCTTCTTGGTAAACACATAATATGCAAAAGCACTTTTAGCTCTATTTAGTTTTAACAGGTTCAGCTCTAATACAACTTCACTGAGACATGGGTCTATATTAAAGATTTGCACTCAAATCATCAGATCAAATTTGTTTTGGGGTTTGTTCCATGGCGAACCAAGTTAAATTTGAGTTTCCAAAATCCATTTACACCTCCCACGTCTGATTTAAGATAGGCAACTAAATTATTTAATGTTTATATGAAACCAATGAACACAAGAAAAAACCTATTTTTTCTAATTTCTCCTGAAAAACAGATTTTTGTTCACCTTTCTCACCAGCAGAAGGTTTGTTCCATGGTGAACCAAGTTAAATTGAATTTCCAAAATCCATTTACACTTCCCACATGTCTGATTTAAGACAGGCAACTAAATTAGTTAATGTTTATATGTAATCAATAAGCACAAGCAAAAACCTGTTTTTTTTCTAATTTCTCCTGATAAACAGACTATTTGTTCGCCTGTCTCACCTGCAGAACCTATCTAATTTCTTCTAAAAACAGACTTTTGTTGTTACCTTTTAGGTATCCTTCCACCGAAGGAACATTCCTCTGGCTACCAAGTACAAGCTATCACTTGAGCCCTCTCCTTGCGAAGCTTTGGATAACAAGCCTGTCCAACTCCCTCTCTTCATAGATCAGCGTCCGATGCATGTGCTAACTCCTTGTGGGCCGCTTTCTTTGTACTTTGGCTACGCCGATGGGTCGTTCCATGCAACAAAGGTGACTGCTTTTGTAATCATGCTATTGTAATGGGCAAGTTTCTGATTTCTTATAACTAATATCTGTCTTTTGATGCCAAAAATCCCGGGGTTTGATAAACTTTTTAGATTGTTCGGTCTCATTCACGGTCACTTTTTGTCCCCACATTTTCATTTTTGATATGGTGCACATGCTTTTGAACTGCAGATGAGATAGGTTCTTCTATTATCATCTTGTTGTTTTTTGGAAGAATTATCATAGTGCTGTTGATCAAACAACAGATGTGATTGTGTCTAAGGGAGTGTTTAGTGAGTCCTTCACAGAGCATTACTTGTGTCTCAAACCTTGATAGATAAAGGAGGAGCATAAATCATATGTGCCTTTTTTTATTCGAATCACTCAACAAATTGTATTTGTCTTTACTATTCTAGGAATGACCAGTACTTGGATTTCATTAGAGATCAACATAAAACGGATGCTAGATTCATTGCACGGATCAAGCTCTAAGTTCTCGTAAACTGGCAAATTAAACATAGAAAGCATAAAATCGTAAACCATGATTACCTTGTGAGAAGCAGGGTCATCACCACTAATTCCTACAACCTCAGCTCCGGCTTTCTTAAACTTCTCGTAGGAATCCCTGAAGGCACAGGCCTAATGCAAGCCAAAAATGGTAATAATTAAACCGTTCTCAAGTCATTTTTACAGATCATAATGTTACCATTAAGAAATATGATCCTTATACCTTTCACTTTTTCTCATGTTCAATTGACATTAATAGGCAGGATAGAGCTTGTTAGTAGTTTAACACACAGCATCATTCTGTAGGGTAGCCCCCAACTAAATTACTAGTGGATTTTCTAACATGATTCATTATTTCTGCCACAACAAAGAACTACCCAAGCTTTCAACATGATAGAAGGTGAGATTCAAAAGGAGTGGAAGTATTACATGGACTGAAAAGCAAGTTAGAATGGTGTCAATTGGCCTACCTTGGGACTAGCATGCCTGAAAAATATAACATAGCCTAGACTGAAAAAATAACATAATATCCAGAATGGTGGAGACCTACCATACAGACAGAGTAATGTCATAAATGAATTGCATCCTTGGAAACTTAGGTCATGCTCTGGTTTAATAAGATTTTCTGATAGTAATATTCTAATCTGGTTGAATAAAATTGAACCCCATAAACCTACCAGAACAGTCACAATTGGGCTAACTTGACAATATCCCAAGACAACAATAAGCAATCAAGGAGTGGAGCATAGATACCATATCAAACATAGCCTTAGCACATCTATACCACACAAAACATAGCATCAGCACACCTATGTTCTTGAACCCCAAAACTGACCTCTTTGGTGCACCCAGGGGTTTCGTCAGCGGGGTAGAAGTAGACCACGGCTGGCTTGCCTTTGAACCTGGTGAGAGATACATTCCTACCATTTTGGTCTTTCAATGTAAAAGGTGGTGGAACATCACCTTTGGACACCTACAAAATTCAGACCAACCAAATTTCCTTTTGAAGTTAGCTTTGCATTAGATTGCAACATAACACCGATCAACGACAATGTGCAGATAACATATCAAAGTCATATTCTTAAAGTAGCTATAGCTAATAATCCAAAAACATGGTTCATTTTACAAGCACTGAGCTTGGCATTTGAACAAATAGAGCACAGATCAACAAGGAACAAACAAAACTTGGAGTTCAAATTTCTTTGAGAAGTCAAGCTTGTGGTTCGAATCAATCGATTCTTCTTTTGAAATCTGTGTTTCTTGTTAAAATAATAAATCGCTAATTGACGATAAGGAACAAATGGCATATTGAATCCTAAGCTCTGGGAACAGCATATTGATAAGCTCTGCGAATCTTTATCTTACTGATGCAGTAAAAACACTGACCAACGAGAAAAAAATGACCGTTTTCTTTTTGTGAGAAAAGAAAAGTTGTCTTCAAACAAATCCATTCCCCTGTTAGAACTAAGCTTAGCATTGGGTTCCATTAAAGCACTAATCAACAACTAGGAACAGATGACAAGTGGAACGCTAAAGCCTCCAAGAAAAACATTGTCTATGGCTCAAAACAATCCAGTTATCCGTTGAAAACAAAGCATGCACACACACACACACACACACACACACAAAGCCCACTAAGCAACAACTTGAAATAAATTACATTTGGAATGCGAAGCATTCAGAAAAACATAGTTTCTGGCTCAAACCAATCCAATCTTCTGTGAAAAACTAAAGATGCCATCAGAATATGATAAAAAATAGCAAGCAAGCAACCATAGACATTTGCAAGCCGCACTCTTAGTTAAACAACAGTGACTCAAATCAACTCGAAGTTTAACATTTGTAAGCCATCCTTAGTTAAACCACAGTGATTCAGATCAATTCGACTCCCTCAGTGACAACAAAACTCAAGTATATAATGTAAATAACACATGGCAAATAAAGGGCATGGTGCTGGGGATTAAATAGCTTGTGTGGCAAACCTTTGCATGAATGGGAGTCCTTGGGGATAAAGGACGAGGGGAAGAAGAGGTGGCGAGGTTGGGAAGCCTAAGGCCATAGAATTGGGAGTTTGATGATTTGGAGAGGAATGAGATTATTTGTGAAGCCGGACTCTTAGACATTGTTGGTCGGACCAAGGGGAGCGGGTGCTTGGGAAGAGAGGTGCAAGAAGCCATTGAAATGAAATGGAAAGACTTGTTTCCCTTCTTGTGGGGGAAGGGGTGGGTTGGGATTGGCTCATATTGGATGGGTTTGAGGGAAACATGGATGAGATGGGATTGATGGAATTTGGACGTGGCCAAACGCAAACCTTAGTACAAAACCATGGCCACAAAAATCTTCTTGTTCTCTAAATTACTATAACTCTTTTTGTTGGACATTAATGGTGTGGCGACCACCAATTATATATTAATGTTTTTGTTGATGGTGATAAACCAGCTACTCTAGGATAAGCTCAGACGTTATCCGAATACCAATACCATCTTGGTCCTCTTTCTAGTACCTACCCACCTAACAGGATCTATACGTTTGCCTCCGCAGTTGGCCAACGCATCTAGATCATGCAGGGCTCTTCTTGAAATAAAGCTGAAGGTAAAATCTCAAGAGTTTCGGCAAGCTCTTTCAATTACATCGACAAATTGGTTATTACACTGCTGAGAGCCGACCCAAGTTGCGCCAAGTTGCATTATTCATCGGCAATTAAGCAGGATGGATGCTTTGTGATTGACTATTCTTAAAGTTCTTCTCTGCGAGGACCAATACGAACGTATATTTAGTCCCATATTAGTTATTTGCTGGATAGATCTTGGGTACTTATATAAAATCAAAAAAACTCAAATAATGCATTTTGGCTAGCTATTTTAAGTAAGATCTTGAAGCATTATAAATGGTATAATGCCTATAATTTATGTAGACTTGGGGACACTGCAGCACGAATCCATTAGGACTGACTATGGGCCGATCGTGGTGCTTGTGATTAAATTTGAATAGATTTGAATTCTTAGCCTCACGAATAGATCTTAGATACTTATATAGCATCAAAGAACCCAAATAATATCTTTTGGCTAGCCATTTTGGGTAAGGGTTACATCCTTGTTGCATATTTGTGAATCCCCTAATAAATTAGAAATGCATCCATGTCCATTAATTTCTGCCCCAAATTTTATAATCTATCCATGCTATCCAAATTATTAACAAAAACTCTAGTTATTCATGAATCCTCGGCTTAATAGCTTGGCGGTATAACCCAAATAAATCACAGATTTTTCATTTATAAATCTACAAGTTGTTTAGAAGTTATATGGATATTCGAATTAGTTAATATCAGTTCCTGCGGCATTTTTATGTTCTTGTTTCATCCTGTGTTACCTCTTATTTCAATAAACCATATGCAGATATTTTAATTATTTTATGTACTTTTTTTATAAAAGAATGTTTCTAAAGTTTTCGTAAATTTTTTTGCTAATTATTCATCCATTGCCCATGCTAACTTTAAATTCTAAGGCTCTGTTTGGAATTGCTGTTGGCAGTAGAGCTTTTAAAGTAGAACTTTAAGAAAGTAGAGCTTTTAGAAGTAGAGTTTTTTTATTAAAAGTTATTTGCTATTTGGTAACTGCATTTCTAAAGTGCTGTGAAACTTTAATATATGTTTGGTAATCAAAATGAGAAAGTGCTTCAGGCATGCCTGGATATTTGGAGAGAGCAGCCCTTCACCCAGGTTCATCATGGAGTGAGCTCGGGTTCAGGCGGCAGTGGTCACCCGTACTGGTCCATTGGATGGGCCTTTGATAGCTCGAGGCACCTGGGGCTCTACTTCTCTTGTACCACCTCTAAGTTTTCTTAAGGTCAACTTTGATGGATGTGTACTTGATGGTGGCAAGAGAAGTGGTGCAGGCTTCGTCATCAAATGCCCGGACTCCAAAGTGGTTGCTGCTGGCGGGTGTCAGATCTTCGACACCTCTATTCCGAAGGCAGAGTTGAGAGCGACGTAGGCTGGTCTGGGTTATACACGACATATTTTACGGGCCAGAGCAGTCCTGCTCGAGGATGACTTAGTTATGGTGATCGGCTGGATCCAGGAAGCATCGGTGGTGTGGGTGGGCGCCACCGCCTGCTCTAGAACATCCGGGCCATGGTGAGAGGTGATGTTGCATTTTAGGCTGGGTACGTTTACAAAGAGGCGAACGGGGGCGTAGATTAGGTGGCCTCGCACTTGGCCGATCACTCCAAGAGACCCTGTGGGGTCAAAAAAGGGGTTGCCTAGAGTACTCCGTGATGTGTTGTTTTTTAACTTTTTTGGATGTATCCATACTAGAAGTGTATGAGCCATCTGTTGTAGCACAAAAAAAATGAAAAAGTGCTTTTAATATGATAAAATAATAATAAAGAATATTGCATAGTATTGCATAGTGAAGTATAATACAATATAATATTATATATTATTATATATTAAAATAATACTATTTTCTTTAATATTATTATATTATAATATAGTATAATATTATAATATCGTCGCAGAATTGTGCTATGTATTTGGGACTACCATAAGTAGCACGATCTTGGGTTATAATTTTCAATGCTTACGGTGTGATTATCAACAATTGGGAACCCTGGTTGGGAGTGTTGAAAACAAATTAATATACCTCCATTCTGCAAAGTATTATCTTGAATGTAAGAATTAGAGAAGTATTTTTTTAATAATCCAGTCATTTATCTTTGATGAGTCAATCATGGCTTAGACGGATAAAATTTCTTTCGGACGCATGCGTGTTCACTGTTAAATGGTGCTTTACGTGAAGCATTGAATCATCAACCAAGAAGCGCACAGATTCCTCATTCTCATCATGGTCTTCAGATCAAATTAAACCATGAGCCCAATATCATGTTCAAGCCGCTGCTGCTATCCCTACTCACTGGTTTTGGTGCAACGAGATATTAGTCGCATTATAGATTGGATGCATGGTTATCATTGTTCCCACCTCCCTGAACTTTTTGTTAAAAAGCTCAATGAGATGTTCTAAATAGCCGTGGTCGGTGGTCCACCATTGATCAAAGTGTCTTTAAGGTAGTTGCAAGGTAGACAGCCATGGCCTCCTCCCACATTACCAGCAATCATAACCTCTCATCAACTTCACCTTTTTTAGGCATCCTAGCCCTTGTAAGTCACCTACATGACATGCCATGGTTACAAAGCTACAACTAGTTTTATAAGAGCTCTCATGTATAGATGGATAGAGGTGCAAATAGTCTTCCTTGTGATGTACCTTCTCTCCAACAAGAGAAGGGAATTTGGCCATGTTCGATGTCGAAGGAGAGAGAGGAAAGCATGTCAGGGCCTGAAGGTCAGTTGCCAGAGTTGAGGAGCTGAATGTTTTCTAAGTGGTGATGCACTGTGGCTTGTTTGCATATAATTCAGATGGCTTTAATATTTTTTATCTCAACATGGTGAGAAGATTTTTCACTTCTAATTATGAACTCATCAAAAACCGGTTCGCAATGACATATTTATATATCAATACAAAAAAATATTAAAGAATCGACTGGTAGATTACTGTCTCATCTGTTCTTTGAGATATTTCAGATCCTTATGATGAAATGGATTTCTTTTGTCTCTTCAGTTAAAGAAACTAGTATGCATTGTTCAGCAAGTGGAAGTAGCGAAGACATGCAAATAGAGAGCTTGTTCTGAATTCTTCTGTTTCATCTTTTTTTCATTTAAAAGCCTGTAACCATGTTTTAGAAGTCCCAAAATTAAAGTGCTTCACAGTTCATGAATTAAACTTTACCGCATAAATGCAGCAAACAAAATGATCAATTTAGTGTGTTAAATTTTATATCTCAAGTTACAGCACTCATGTAACCCTCTTTTTTATTTAAAAAAAAAAAGAGAAAAACATAAAGAAACATAAATATCCAAAACTCCAGATTTGATTGTCTGTTCACAAGGAAAATCTGAAATGCATGTTTTAGCGTACTTCTTAGATTGCAGCTCATATTTTTCCAAGTTTTATATAACTAAGAAAGCTAACATATTATACTAGGCTTATACCTTTAAAAAAACTGCAAAACTGACAATCTGATGATATAATTCAACAAAGTCCGATAACATCATGACTAAACAAACAAGCTACATCCATTTTTTGGGTTTTATCATCTGAAGCAAATAGGTAGTGAGATTTACATATTGGTGATGGTCCAATCCTCATATAACAACACCACTAGTTCTGGCACTCCCAGCACACCCAGGCCATGGACTTTCATTAACAGTCATCTGATAATTACTTAGCAGCCTCCAAAGCTTTGCCATTAGATGTTTCCTGATAATTACTTGATTCTTGATGACATAACATGGCACCACCACCAGACCGACCAATTGCCATTTATTTGTTTAATATTGCATGGTTCTTGTAAGTTTCAGCACCAAGCTTGATTCCATTAAACTCAACCCTCGCAGGACCGAGAAATATCAAGGCCAGTTACAACCAGCCAAAAGGAGTAAATAATATGCGCAGTACAGTGAGAATGGTGTTAAAACTAACAATAAATAATTGCAAGTTATTATGCCTCTTTACCAATGGACATTTCTATATTCTCTTATATTGTGATCTTTGGCATGTGTCAATAAAATGCAGTTTTGATCTCTCAGCTAGTCCACACACATCTTATCAAAATCTTTTTTCTGAAAGGAACTGTTTACCGAATTCTTAATAAGGACATCATGTTTCCCTGATCATGTTTTAATCACATTCTAGGGCTTTTAAAATTCAATTATCTGCTACCTCCAAGCAAAGGTTCGACGCATCAGATGCAACAGGTTTGCCTTCAAATAACTGATGTCTGACCATCATCTTACCATCATACGACCGAGAAAATTCATGTATTTTTTTATTTGAAAAAGCAATGAATTATACGATGGAACTAACAGATCAAAAAGCAGCCAAATAAGAAGAAGAAATCAAGCCCTTCTGATTTGTATAAATCAAATATCTGACAAGTGTATCATTTCCAACAGACAAATACAAGCTACAAAAGGATTTGCTCCAGTACACAAAACTTCCTGTTAAACTATACAAAACTGAGATATAACAGGGCGAAATTGATTTCCACGACCCTGAATCACACGATACTAACAAATCCTATGGAAGAATAATTTTTTCAGACTGTAACTGGCATGCTTAGCATATATGGAAGCCAGCATTAGTGTATTATGCTGCTTCACAGTTGGAATATGCTGATGCTGGAGACCGCCATTCTGTCACCTAAGCTTGGATTCACTTCCCTTGCTATGAAATGATGGAAGGGAGAAGATCGAGCGATGCACTGCAAAAATTCAGAATCACCAAGGAGACAAGGCCAAAGTACTTAAACATTATGAAGTTGCATGTAATTCATTATTAAGCAGTTACCTTTTGGAGAGTTTCCAGATGTGTGGCCATCCCTCAGTATGGAGTTTGTAGGAGCACCTGGACTGGAGCAATGTAATGATGGAACTGCAAAGAGTAAACATAGTTAATGTGGCTATAGAACTACAACAATGACTAATCTTTTCTCATTAGCATCCCTGATGATGTAATATGAAACTGAATACAGAAATAGATAGAAGAAAATCCAAGCACCTAAAAGTCAACTAGTTTAACAGTCTTGAATAAATTTCGAGCCATGACGTCTAGAATGCGACAGTAACTTGAAATTAGAGGCACTGAGCTTTCAGTCTAGATTACAATTAGGGGAACAGTTGCTCATAGGTACTTGGCATATCAACCCCCCGAAAAGTAATACGAAGACAGCTTCTTAATTGTGAAGATGTACATTAAGATCAACCAACAAAGCCTCCATCTTTTTTACAGAAGAAATGAAAGAAAAGAAAAAAGGCAGAATCCTTCCTAGTCCTGAATAAGCTTGACAGAGCGAATTTTTTTTTTCTAACTGCTTAGCAGGAGTTTGTTTGCATGCTAGCTTTAGAAAATTAAGGTGGTCAGAGGAATGATATAAGGATTGAATGCCAGAATTTTCTTTTTGGTCATCACAAAGAAAACCAAAAACTTAGCAGAACGATCAAAATAAGGAACTAGGGAAGAAACAATACAGAGACCAATCAATAGGAAATCAGGATACCTTGATCAGGAAAAACCTTGCCCTCATTTAGGCCATGGTAAGCTGGAGATGAGTAGTCCATTCTCAGCTTCCTTGGATCGTCCCATGATTGGCTTGCCAGATCACAGCCATTTTCTGTATCATCACCAGCTCCAGAAGCTGCTGAGACGGATTCCGAAACATTTATTATACTTTCTGCACCCTTGCGTTTCTTCCCAAATTTAAACAATCTCTTGAGCCCTTCTGCCATGCCATTTCGTGGTTGACGGGAAGCATTAGTGGCAAGAACAAGTGTCTCAGCTTTCCTCCATTTCTTCCTTACTCGAGCAGGATCGGCCTCCTGCATTTGGTTTGTAGCCACCGAAGCATTAGCATCCGATGCCTCATGAGAACTGGAAGGCAGATATCTGATGTGTGAGTTCCAAGGTCCAGGATTTTGTTCTGATAACTCTTCCATACTCCCTGCAGAGGCATTAATCTTGGAAGCAGTAGGTGAATCATCATCTGCATGAGATACAGCTGTAAAGACATCACCATTAGCAGGTCTGGGATCACCAATACTTCCTGATTCTTGGCTGGATCTTGATTTCTGACCATCTGAGTCAGAAGGAAAACCAGTTTCCCTGCCTTCACTGGATCTTCTTTCTAATTCTTCTTCATCTTTATATTTAACTGTGTCAGGAGACCATTCACAGTGATCTACCAACCCATCAGACTCCTCTCCAATGTTCTGCATCTCAGAAGCTTCGAGGGCCCTCGATCTAGCTATAGCAGCTCCGGCACCAGGTCCTATCCCATTGCCCCTTCTAAGAAATGGCTTTGACTCGCATATCTTTTGGAACCTGTTAGTGGTTTGCTCGCTGTGCTCCTTCGAAAGGTCTTTTAACTCACCAGAACTGATTGAGATATTTCTCAGAAACTTGGACCTTGGAGGCTTCTCTTCCTTGAAAATATGAATACCTTCACTGATGCTCATGCTTCGAGCATGCCTCCGCAACTGTGAGCGAGCAGTTATCTTGCTAGTTCCAGCCAGCGGTTTGATATCTTCCTTCCTGTGGTCGGAATTGTTGGAAACTGATTGTACTATAGGATTTTCAGGCTGAGTCCTTCGTCTTATGGAACCAGATTTGATAGGAGGTCTGGGAAGGGGTGCAACAGATTTTTGAGATGTGGAGGAAGACGCACTTCTACTGGAGAATTGCTTCTTAGAGTCAGTGCTGCTAGGAGAACCATCGCTAAGTAGTGTATCATCATAGAATTTAAATTGAACATACTGAACCTTCTGTTCAAGATTTTCTGCCTGCTTTGTCTGGATGAACTCTACCGTCTGCTGCAAAATGAAACCGAATCGCGTTATAAAGAATAAAGTCAAAATGAACAACTTTTGTTCTTTATCAAGTGTGAATGTTAAAGGGGCAAAAGATCTATCTATAGAAGAGCAGGTCAGTGTAGAAGAAGTCCAAGGTTATAAAAGAAAGGACCTTTTCCTTACACTTTGAAGGCTCTATGACCAGTATGAAATCAGGATTACATATAACAATGTGAAACAAATTAAATTCTTTCTTATAGAAGAGGCTATAAACTCATTGCAGCATGACATAAAGAGTGACCCATAAGTTAAAAACAATAATGATAATAATAATTATAGGTACAATATTTTTGTTCCTTTTTAACATAAAGGAAGACCGTAAAGTAATATTACCAATGAATACGTTTGTAAGTTTATGCATACCCAAGCAAATTTTGCACTTCGAAACATTCTTTATACTACCTATTTTGCACCATGTTTTTCATAAAGAAGCTAATAAAACTATCAGAAGATTGGCAAAGAAACTGAAGAATTACTACCATTTGGTAGGCAAAGAGGTTGAAATTTTTCAAAGTTCAAGCTGGCTAACAAATACACTTTGTCCTGTGGATTAAATAACTCATGTCAAATTCTCTTTCAGGTCAGAACAATCCTTTCTTAATGAATAAAAAATCCATCTTAAATAGTTTTCTTACTACAATCCTCAATTAATGGGGACTCATGCTGCTTGAAGCCGTCTGAGATCATGATTCATAACAAACAAGAGTACCCACACGAACAGAGCATACAATTCAGGTGTAAACTCTCAAACTTTCCAGTGATTCCTGAATCATTTGCACCCTCCAAAATACAACAGTAAACCAACTCCCTCAACTTCATTTTCTTTAGACTAAGCAGGATCCCAGGTTTAAAAATAGGCATCAAGGAGATAATTAGGAAAGAAGAATTTTTTAGTACCTGTTCTACATCCTTCATTGCAGAACGAACACCGAAGGATCTCAGCTTCTCTGCATACCGAAAATCCTGTGGAGTCAAATCTTTTCCCTCATCAGATGTTCCAAAACGAGCCTTCAACTCTGCCCAACTTTGTTCCAAGCTATCCCACATGGCCTTCATCTTAGCTTCCTTCTGGGTCCTCCTCAATCCCCACTCCTTCCTCAGCTTTGCATCTCTCTTCTCCATATATTTCTCATACAACCTTCCTCTCAAACCTTCCAACTTCTTTGTATTGCACCTGCAACCCCGATCATCCCTGCTGCTCAAAGCCAAACTGCTATCGAAATCCACCGCGCTACCGATCTCAGGCGATCGATCAGGATAAATCTGAGCCGGCCTTTTCTCCCTAGCCTTGTGCATGCGTTCTAACTGCAAGTCTCCGGCTGTAGTCCTCCATGATAAGGAGGCCATCTTATGAACAGTCAAGAGCTCTTCCAATTCATCCATCTTCATCAGCAGCTCCTCGTTCAATCCTCTATTCCCTCTCGACATCCGCCTCGCCGGCCGAACTTGCTCCATCGGAGAAGAACTCAAATCAGAAACTGTGTCATCTCCCCTGTCTTCCATCTCCAACTTCATCATCTGTTGAGGAGAAAAAGTTTCCTTCCGCAGCAACTTCTCTTGAAAACTTCACAAATATTCTTCTCCTTCTCCTCCTACTTGCGGAATCACAACTACTCAGCCTTGAACTGAGAATCCAAGAAGCTCTCCGGCCTCAGTATTAATAATATTACTGTCATGGCACTAGAATTAATTAGGGGCATTCATACCGCCGGACGTGGACGACTCCTCACCGCTGGCTTCCGCAGCGGTTGATCCGGTCCGGCACGCCAAGCCGGCGCGATGGCGTATGGACCCCTATCTCAGCCGGCCAGCAAGGACCCTCGGCAAGGCCAATGGGATTCGGCTGCTGCCACGTAGCACTTCGCGGGGCCGCCGGTGGGGAATAGGGCTTGGGACCCACCGGCGGTCGGTGGACGGAGCTCTGGGACCCACGTCTTCGCGTTGGCGTCCATTGCGGCGGCGGCGGCGGCGGCGCTTAAAAGCACGCCTCCGTTCACGACAGGATTATCCGAATCATCATTACGTTGAATAAAATATGAGAATTAATGGTTGTAATGATGAAAAATATATAATTATTGTCGATTAAAACCAAATCTTAGAAGGGTAATAACTGTCGTCACGCTTTCCGCGTTGTGCCCTGCGTACGAGTCGTTAATTAATACGCTGTCTGTTTGAATTATGGTCATTAATTTTGAAAAGGTCTTTGTTTTTTTTATAAAATAAAATATAAAGTAAGTTAAAAAAAAAAACATGACACGGGGTGACCGTGTTGGGGATTGAAAGGGTCGGGTCAAATTTCCCAAAAAGAAATAAAAAAGGAGGTCGGGTCAACGCTGGAACAGTCGGCGGACCCGTAGATCACGGAATCTCTATGAAGCGGTCCGTACCACGAGAGTTAACTAGGTCCTGGGAAGCAGGGAGACAAAGTTTGCCCATATGAAATCATAAATTCTGCATCAAGAGATGTGTTCTTCTGAGACTTGCACCCATTTAGAAAACCTTGTGGAAGTTGGTAAGAGCACATTGCGTTATGTGGCTTGTTTGGGTTTTTTTTTTTTTTTTCTTATTGGGAGAATTTCATTTTTGTGTTAGTCTGTTGATGGTCAAACAGCACTAGTGTTTCTGAAGTAAGTTGACGTGTTTTATTTTTCATAGTTCTTTCGGGTTAGGCACTTCAGATAGAAATGTTTGTGTCGGAAAAATTCAAAATTTGGTAAATAGGTTCTTTTCACCACAAATTCTCCAAAAGCAATGGGAAACATTAAAACGCGTAGCCAAAAGTCACAAAACTCTAGTGGGAACAGTATTCGAATAATGACGCCCAACAATTTTTTTATTATTATTATTAGAGAGAAGGGGACCAACCTATATCATGGTTATTTAGATGAATCATCCAAGAACTAAATTCAGAATCTCTAGTTACTAAGTAGAGAAAAGAAGGACAGGAACACCCGCAGTTGTGTGAATATAAAACATTTCCTTTTGCTTAACGCTTACAGCTCTTCTGTTTCGCTTCCAATGTTGATGTCATGAGCTTGTCAATGCTTTTGATATGGCCTTCACAGTAGAAGGCAATTTGGACTTGGATCTGTTGAGGAAATTTATAGATAACGAGGGCCGACTCGATTTTTAGGTAACTGAGGCGGTCGCCTAAGGCTCTGGTCTCCAAATGCATTTATTATAGTGAGTTTCAAGGTAGGCCTCCCCAATGCATTTAGCTATGTATCTTTATAGCTATAAATGCATTGAGGTCTCCAAATGCATTTATATTGGGACGTACCTCTTACATAAAGAAATTTATTATCTTTTTTCTTATTTATGCATTGAGGCCCCCAAATGCATTTATGTTGCGGCCTTTGAATTCGTCTTAGGCCCCCAAATGTATTGAGCCGCTCCAGCAGGTAACAAGATACCTATCTGCCAAGCCATCCCTACGTCAAAGTAAGATGCTCTTAAGGAAATACCAACTTAGTTGAGAGATCAGGGTTAGTTAATGATGATGTGCAACTCATAAGTGGCTGAGATTAGATACCGAAGGACCCCATCAAATTACCCTGTGAAAACCATCGAAAGATATATAAAGACCCAAACGATTGTTCACGTTTGAAAAGGACCTCAACCTGCAAAAGTTGAACTATTAAACATTGGCATACTCGGTCAAAAACAATTCAACAGTCCAAGAGTTCACAATGCAAATCAAGCAGGTCAAGGTTATGGCAATCTTGCAGCATCAAGAACAAGATGAACCAGTGAAAACAACTATAGCAAACCCCTACCTTAGACCAACTTGAGTTTTGGGGCATGACTTGACTCCACTTGTGACGCCACAGGTCGACCAGTGGACCAAGTTGACCAATTGTTCATTTCTGACCAATCGGAGCCAGAAACATACACCAAGTTTTCTGAACCCCATTGGAGTAGATTAAAAAAATCAAAACTGCTTGTGTTCCAAGCAGTTTGGAGTTTCTTTTCTGAATTATTATCCTACATTCCCCCCCACAAGAGTGTCAACAACCTGACAGCATGCAAGTATTTCATCTTTTGAACCACAAGATAATTATTAGACTGAAGATTCTTTAGTTTTTTTATTAATATTTTTGACTCTGTTCCTTTCCAAGTTCAAGAAAGAAATCCTGTACAATGGAATTGATTATACTTCTCTCAATAGTCAAATTTTGATATTTCAAAATCTTAAATCAAATAAAAGCAAGCATGTGAATTCAGAAACAAATTACGCAGCAGTTGCCAAATATGATCCAGCAATCAATTGATCATGATCCAGCCTCTATGATACATAGTTTAAGCCCACTGTTTATAATTTTCATGCTTGAAAATTGAATTCCAAAGCTTTTTTGAAGAACCTATGATTTGTGACTAGTTACAAGTGATGCAAATTGTCTCTCTGAAAGGAAGAGAACAGGAGTGCTTCTCAAGACAAATGGAAGATACAAGCAGATAAACAAATTGTCTCCAAATGTAGTGATTTCAAGAAGCTTTCTTGGTAGAATGCACTATTGTTGTGCAAAGAGGAGCCCAGAGATTGCTTTAAAGTGTGAAGCCAGTGACTGATGCTTTAGAAAGGGCCATGGCCAAATCCTGCCTTACCACAACAAGCCTCAAATAAATTGCCCTCTAAAGCTCTTTCCTTCATAGATACAGAAAAATGATGCCAACTTGAGGTAGTTCAAGATCGTAGAAAAAATTCAACCAACCAACTATTCTTTTCTATGTCAACTTGCTTATCAAGCTTAGAATTATTTAAGATCATAATCGTTTTATCTTTTCTGATGCAGACCATAATGGTTTTATCTTTTCTTACAGCTTCTTTCTCTTCAATTTATTGAGGAAGTTCACAGGTGCCTAAGTATATAATGTTTATGCAAACTACATGTGTGCCTAACCTCCTATGCCCTCTACTGAGACTTTGATGATAAGAAAAGAGTTCATGTACAAGTTGGAAAATTATTAGTTCATTTGTTGCTTCAGACATAAGGGTTTACATTATGTCAAGAGTAAGTCAGTTTTTCTGAATGCTGGAGCATCTTCTGTTTTAATGACATCCCTAAATAGGAATACATGCAAATGGGGATTCTTAAAGCCAACCTCAGATAGTAGGGAATAGGCTTGATGGTTTTGGTCATGGTAATTTAGTCCTGAATTAATGTAAAACAACAATAATGTGGTCATATCTATGAGTATTTGACTCAGTGACTAATTTTTCATAAAGTAGAACTCTAGTAATTTTGAAGGATCTACATAGCAAATAATTGCAATTGATAAGGGAATCAAGAAACAGCATTAGTAAATTTCTTCATGGAAGTTGCTGCTTAAACATAGAACATGAGAGGGGTTTCCTACGATACATATTTGCGTATAGCCTCACACATTTAGAAAGATGTTTATTGTCCGTAGATCTTCTATTCTTCCTACAAACCAAGAGCTAGACTGGGGCTAGATAGATCTATTTGAATACTTCTAGAGAAAATGAATCAACTGGCTTACCTAACCGCATCTTTCATGGGCCCATCAAAATCCCGTCTAGATTTCAGCATGTAAGCCTGTTGGCCTGTAGGAAAGAAAAAAAAATTGACCCATGGAGGTCTTTTGTTTCTTCACACAAAATTCGGACCAATAGAGTGCTGAATTGATATTGGTCGTGCTCAAATAAACTTTTGGGTCCACAAATCTAATAGGAAATTTAGTCCAAGTTGTGCAGGATTACCCAAATAGGCTCTTTGTTGTATTTCATTCCTGGTGGGTATGATAGTTGGATTGAAAGCTTGTGGGGAAAGAGCTCCGTTCCTTTAACTTTTTTGAGTGAGGATGTCTTGAAAATAGATGCGAAGATAGTAGGAGAGGGAGAGAGAAAAAGTTTTATTAAAGAGTGTTGGCCAGAAAAGGGATACGGACGTGCCACGAATGTCGTATAACCACAAAGAAGATAAGATAAAAGGGATAGTAACGTACATCCTAGTGCCTTGACCTTTAAGAACTTTTGCTCCTATAATACTCTGTCTGAAAGAGAAGAAGGTAGAGGGTAATAGAGGCTCCAAGCCTACACTACAGCTACAGATAAGCTAGAGTTCGACTAGGTAATTGAAAGTAGATAATTTAAAAGATAAGTACAATGATAAATTAAAGATAAAGACGAAGATAACAACTGGTTGTTTGATTGGTAGAAGAGTCTATAACACAATCCTAAACCCCTAAATAACCAGTGGTTTTGTGTACCTATAACCACTCACACCGGTTCATCGTGCATCTCTACTAAGTTCAGCAATTATGCCCCATGACTCTACTTTCTCCACTAACTAGCCACATGCCTCTCTCGCTACGCAACCATAAGTTAAAGTTTTAATTATTTATTAACTCCATGAAGCTTTAACATTGTTCGACCTATGTTGTTGATGCCTCTCTCTATTGTTTAGCCTATCATGATTGAACCCTCATTTAGTCTGATAGAAGTTTGGTGTACACTGTTTCACCTTGTCTTGGTCCTCAAACTTGTCCATGTGGTTCCTTTTCAGTTGATTATTTTGGTTGCTAGGATGGGGTGTAAACAAAAAAGAAGCCTTTTGTTTTATGAATGTCTCTCTTTGTTGATGAGCAGAGTGGAATGGCATGAGGATATGAAGAAGGTTCCATTGCCATTGGTGTTTTGTATTTGCTTTTGAAATTTTGTTATGGTACACTTTTAATATTTTATTTGAACAAAAGAGAGATTTTAGTTATTGATGTTAAGGATAGAAAAATAAACTTGTTTTGTAATTGCTTGCCTTTATCTTATCATTTAAAATTTACAAAAGAAAAAGAAAAATTCAAATCCTTCAATCTTTTGAGGATTTCCTCTTCGTTTTCATTTTTTTTTCTCAAGCTTCCAGAGGTGAAGGAGATGCCTCTCACCCAGAGGGTCCATTGAAACATACTTGAAAGAATGAAAGAAGAAGGGAGAAATAAGGTAAAAGGTGGACTTCTTTTGAAGCATTTACTAATTTGTCGTTCTCTTTTTTGAGAGAAATCCATCCATGGTAGCGATTTGGAGGTAAGAGTAGCGTAGATCGACTTTGTTGCAATTATATCGGTGTGTAACAATAAAAGGAAAAAAAAATGAGCTTCGGTTGTTTATTTTATCTAAAGTGAGTGGAAAGATTGGATTTTAAGGGAGAAATCCAAGGTTTTTGAGGCATAGATGGCTGCTGGTGACTGGTGAGAGCTGGGCAATGCAATTTCAGTTCTTTATGGACTTGGATCGCTTTGAGAGTTGGTCAGGAAATGAAGGGAAAGAAGAAAATGAAGAAAGAAAGAAAGGAATCTAGGGATAAAAGTATTTGATTTAAGAATTTTTTTTTGCATGAATATTCTTCTAAAAATTTAAATTTACGTGAATATTCTCTTAAAATTTATATTTATTTCTTTACCCTCATCAAACACTATTTTTGTATAAATACCTCTAATATAACGGTTTTTCTAACACCATTAATAAAAACTATATATATATTAATTAAAAATAAAATAGAATTTTGAAATTATTTTTTTATCCTCCATCACAATTGCTTTATAAATGTTTCTTTTTGTACATCTACCTATTAAGAATATTTTAGTCATTTTAATTCGAAACCATTAATATTTTAACGGCATTAGATGGCATGAATACATATGCAAAAAAACAAGGATAAAAAAAAGGGTAGAATAGCAAAACAAGCATTTTATGAGGGTATATGTGTAAATATAAAATTTAGAAAGATATTCACGTAAAATTCGATATTTAGGAGCATATTCATGCAAAAAAATATTTAATTGAATTACAAAAAAGCCCAAGCTTTGAAACCAATATTTCCGGTTATCTAGTTATTTATATTTAGCCTTTCAATTGCAAATAAATGGCCAAGATTACACGCGCGCACGCGCGCGCACACGAGTGTGTATTTGGCAAAGAGGGCCCTTGATTTTATGGTACTCCTTTAAATATTCGAATAGTTTCCATGCTATATTTGTCTAGCCTTATTCCTTCATTGAATGGCATGTGGTTCACTACAAAAAAATTGCATGGGTGAACTCTTTTTTAAATCTTTCCTAAATACAGTGTTAATTAATTTTATTTGGGATTTTAGGATTGAAACCTTTAGGAGATATAGGGACTATTGTTTAAAAACAAAGATCCATAAAAATATATGCTTCTCAATAATTTCATGTATGCTTGAAGATTTTGGTCGACATCTTAGTTGCATGTAAGTATATTCATTTAAATACAATAAGTCTAGAAAGGAGTGTGAATGAAAAAAATATTCATGAAAACATTTTACATTTAAATTCTTCACCACCATTTAAAGAACCAAAAGTGGAAATAAAGTATAAACGTTTGATAATTGCGTGATGAATATTTAATTAGAATAGAGTCAGCAAAAAAAATGCTTTTGTCCCTCCAAAAGCTTTTCCAAACAGAACCGAAATTGAAGTGATATGTGAACCAAATGATTAGGGTTGAGATGATGAAAGTACTACAGGAGAAGAAGGAGGTGATGCTACTTGGGGTGTCTATTAGTTGAGAAGAAGAGGGACATGTGAGGGTAAGCTAGGGAAAACTTAGGATACAATATAGCTAAGATGCTTGCTTATTTTTCATTATTGACAATCTACTATTATGGTGATTTTCAATAATGTAAACTTTACAATTACTTATGTACCGACCATGGTTTTTGGAAAATGTTTGTGTAAGTTGTTCATCATTTCAACATTTTTAGAAAGCCTCTTCCTTTTCTTAAGAAAGATATTTAGTTGTTCTAGAGCCTAATATTTTAATGATCTAGTTTTCACAATTCCAGACTAACTTAGTAAGTCCAAGCCTTAAAAAATCCAATTTAAGACTCAATAAGATGGCTTAATTTACTTGCACTCCTAAACTACCTCACAATACCATTAACCGGTGACACCAACTAATTTGAAACAGTGAATTATCGATCACTAATACTAAATAAGTGAATTAGTTCCACAACATTACACATGCAAATGAACCTACCTCTAAACAAACTAATCAATCATGCAAAGTTTGTGTTAATTCTTGATTAAATCTAAAGACAACCGCCTAGATAAGCCCCATGTAGCATGTTTGCATAGCAAATTTAAATTGATCCTTGCTAGAAGAGACAACTAAACAAAAGTAAAAAAGAAAAGTCAACATCAACTTGATTAATCCCGAAAAATCAAGATTGGCACTTAAAAGTTTTTGCTTATAGAAGTATTCGATCCATTATGCAAGTATGAACTGCAAAGCTCTTCCGCATTATATGAACATTGTCCCTGATTTTTCATTCTTGGTTATCAATATTCATATAAATTAAGATTATGTTCCAAAAACAAAAAGGAGAAAAAAAAAATAGAACCGGTTCAGTCATGGTTGGGTTATTTGGTTCGAAAAGGATCAAAGGACTCCGGTCTAAGCCGGCCGACCCCCCAAGGAAATATTTTATGTCCTCAGGGGGCAAACACAAATAGAAACTCACGCTTCCGACCAGCTTCAAATACCCACACTAAGCGAAAAGAGCGAGACGAAGCGAGAAGAGAGAGACGAAGCGAGGGAGCTTCTCCCCGGTAGCCATGGAGTTCGGGCAAACCCTAACCCTAGCTCCATGCCTTCCCCTCTCTACCCAGTGAGCTAACGTCACGTCTCCCCCGCGTCCCGGCCGTCGGAGTAGAGGTAGAAGGAGGCTGACGTGGGGCGCCGAGATGGAAAACCACAAGAAGTCGCTGCTGAGGGTCCGGCTCCGGGTGACGGCGAGGAAGCGCGGCACGGAGTCGAGCTCAAGCGTGGGATCCGCCCGGAAGCTCCGGGAGCGGGACTATGCCAACTCCGTGAGGAAGCTCCACCACCGCGAGATCGGTGGGTTCCCCCGGATGGCCCGGGGCACCGCCACCAACTCGCCAGAGAAGTTCCGCAACATGCAGCTTCAGGTTTATGCTTTAAAACCCTCAGAATTAGGATTTCTTGTTCTAGGGTTTTGGATTCCTTTTGGATTTGGCGTTTGATTTTTTTTCCTTTGTTACTGAAATCTTAGAAATCGTTCAGTGTTTCGTGGTTGATTTGTTTTTTCGTTTTTTGGGATTTAGTCCATGTTGCTCTTGATTAGGGTTTTGGGTAGCTAAATTGGAAGCTCGTTCACGGATTTGTGATCGTAATGCTGCAGAGATCAGTATTCGGACTAGGGTTCGTGCTTGAATGCTGAATTCTAGATTTAAAATTTAGCTTGGGGAACCATGAACTCGTTTCTGGATTTCAATTTTATTTAATTCTAACTGCTTTGGTAGATCAAGTGATGCGGATAAAACATGAATGACATGTCTTTTGCTATTATGGATGTTCTTATATTTTCGATTTATCAATCAAGCGTTTGATCTTCCATGTGTGCTCAAATTTTTCTTTTTCTTTTTTTTTTGTTCTTGAATTAAAGATTAGGGGTAGATCTCTTAGTGATAAAAATAGGTAAGAGTAGAGAGGTATGATAATGGTATTATTTTCCTCTTGTTAGATCGAGATTGACTAGATAAGCAGAGCATTGCCTTTTCTTGAATGTAGAGATAGACTGACTAGATGTATTTCTGGTTGAACTGAAAGTTTCAATTGGCATGTGACGAAACAAGTTGAGTACCACATGTTTGATGATCTTTTGGGCCAGTTGATTGCATTATATGATAGAGAATATAGTTTCATATTATCTCAGAAAAACTGTTTTTGCTTACATGTAAAAGGAGAGCAAATCTAGATTAGTTATAAAACCTTGAAAAAAAGATCACTATCATTTCCTCGAGTAAGTATTACATCCGGATCTGTCGAAAGAGAAATTCCTTATATTCATGTTAGATTTCAAATCCAATTGGACTTTCCTCTTATGAGATATCTCCCAACTTCACCTTATATATGATTTAGATCCTGATATATAAAATTTGTTAGAAGCATCTAACCAATTCATTGTGTGAAAGATGATGCCTAAATTTCTAATTACAATATCTCTGAAGCAACCGTGGAAGTTGAGGCGCTCTAATACTCATTAGAAATTACTTTTTTTAATTTGCACTATAGTGCCTTTGCCTTGGAGATTCAAACTTTATGCCTCCATGAAGATGCAGGATTAATGCCACAAACTATTCCACAAACCAAACAAAATTTTCAGCATTCATCATTAATGGATTGCATTCCAATTTGCTCTACACTATTAAAGGTTACCATTTTTCAGTTTCATCTAAACTCTTTGCAAACTTAGGGAAAGTTTGGACGGTTGTTCCTTGATCGCATGAGTTTAATTTGTGACCAATAAGGTACCTCCTTCCCTGCTGATTGACCATATAGGTTTCATGACAAGTCCCTCTCTTAAATCTTCTTTGGCTGGGAATTCAACAATAATAATTTTTTAGAAGTTCAATGTCGTTCGGACATTCAATCGTAAAATCTGCTCAATATTTTCATGGGATCATCTCTATTTTCAGTTGCTCTATGTAGCTAACCCCATATTTGATTGGAAGAAGCCTGGATGGTGATGATGTTCACTGTTGTTTGAGTGAGTGCTTAGCATTTGAGAATTGTTCCAATTTTCTGCTTTAATATTTTTTCTCTATAAAACTAAAAACAGTCCTCATGCATGGTAGACTCTTTACAAGGTTGCACTTAGGAATAGCTAGCTCAAGATCAACTATTGCGTGATGTCTCCTACAAGTTACAACTAGGGGTGCAATCGAGCCAAGCTGAGTCGAATAGCTCAACTAAGCTTTTGAGCCTTCAAACGAGTATTTTTCTACTCGAGTTCGATTTGAAAAACTGTTCGAGCTATACTCGAGCTCGGTAATAGTCTAGTAGCGTCGAGTTCAAGCAGCCATGAGCTGCTCGGCTCATTTGTGTTCCTAGTCACAACTCATCTTCTACAGTTTCTCTCCTTTTTTAACCTTTTTCCTAAATTGCTTGAAGATGAAGATGAATGAAAATGCATATGGGGGTTAAAAATGGAAACCAAACTTGTCTTATTTTATTTGTATGTGCATTGAATTTTTTTGACTTCGCAACTTAGGTCATTCTATTGTTTTCACCTTCCAAATATGTAGTTCCAATCTTTCTACCCCAGTCTGAATTGAAAAAGGGAGATTAGGGTAGCTTATAGATTGCTCTGAAAACCAAAAGTTTTAAGAGCTTTTGAGGTTCAAGCTAGAGTCGTATTTGCACAGACATTACCTATATAGTTTGCTTTTCAACCTTTTTTCCTCTAAAAGTTCCAACACATAAACACTTATATCCAAATCAAACATATATATGTACGTAGATACATATACGCATTAAGAGTTGAAGTGCCATAACTGATACTAAAGTTTAGAGTGCCTTATGAAAAAACTTTTCAAAAAGCCATGCCAAGAACTGATCCTTGCTCATTCTATTTCTTAGCTCTACATGAAATTATATGGAACAATTGAAGCATTATAAAACTGGTTCTTAAATTAAAGCATGCTGCACACTAGTTGAACAAGAGAAGCATATAACTCATCTCATTTATGCATCCATTATTTGGCTTGTGACTATCAAGATAAGTTTTTTGCTGGCATGAAAAAAATGTATTTGCATTTCACCATTTGTTTTGCAAATATAGCAGTAGTTATAATTGGAAGTTCTATTCACAGTTATAAATTGCTGATTTAAAAGTTTTGATGTCTTAAGGATTAAGTTGGGATTTGTTGTTGAGCATAGAAACTGGGTTTCAGCGGTTTCTTGCTCTTAATCAGTTGTCACTTTGGTCACATCTTATTTTACTGTACTAGTAAACTGGCTTCAAATTACGTGCAAGGATAAGTGTGTAATGGAAGGTCTAAGAAAACATAAATAGAAGTTATTTGAAATGATTTGGAATATTTTTGCCTTGTCAAAATCAGTAGTCCTTATTAGGAATAATTATGAAGAAGAATTCACAATATGAATCCCATATAAATTGACTTCATTTTCAAGTAAGGGCAAGCAGCATCATTCTCTCTCTTTGATTTGTCACTTATTTTGGACCATAAGATCCTAGCAGAAAGTAGTAATTTACTTTCTAGGCTTGTCAAGATGTATCAAGAAAAGAATGTTCTCCAGAAACCAAATGTTAGGGTTATTCCACACTGAAACAAAATGTGTTTCTTTTATTCTTTTTCGCTGCTTCTGACTGTTAGGTTCTGCTGCATAATAATACATCACTCTAGGGAAATATTTTCAAAACAGTATCTCATAATTAAATCACTTAATAAAAAGGATTGTGAGGAAAAGATATATCTTTGGTGCTACACTTTATAAGATACATTATGATCATTCTCGTCTGAGAAAGTATGTACAAGTAGAAAACACAATAATATTGCATGGTTCATAGGAAGAGACCAACCTTGAGGTTATGGGATAAGGCTACTTTTGTCGCTCTCCATTGTGACCTGATATTCATCATTGCTTCAGGCTTATTTCAAACCTGCAAGCTCAAAGTTGCAAATATCCCCATCAGCCACTGATCTGTTAGCCTTCATCTTATGCAATCCTTCTAATGAAGAGCTAAATATAAAGTTAATATGTGTACTTTTAGCATAAACCACATCTATAATCAAGGCATCATTAACATTTAGTTCATTTTGATATTTATAATATTTCGGTATCTTAATGTAGCAACCACCCACATGGTGACACATGGCATAAAATCAGATGGTTGCCATTCTTCCGAATCAGGCTATTGCAGTGTGGGTGCAGCATGAGCAAGCGTCTGTTCTGCGAGAATGTTGACCATTGAAATAAGAGAGCAACGTACCAGCTAGAATTCGAGATTGTAACTAACAAGCAGGATAATTTATTCAGTTCATGTTAGCATCTTTTACCTTTCCAGCACAACAGCTTACACTTGAGGTTTTAAGGACTCGCATTTTATAGGGTTGAGGGAAAGGTTTCAGTGTGCTGGCTTGCTACATTCCCTATATCATGAAGCAAAACGTGGCCACAGCATGATAAGGTATTTCTTTGTGAGGTGGTGGAGCTATAAAAACCTCCAAAGATAAATATGGAGGAGAAGAACATTCATTTCCACTTGAAACCAATGTCTATATGTATATATCATAGATGTGCTGTCACTGAAAGTGCTATCTTTTGAGGCAGAAGATCCATATTCTCTCATATCTCTCAGGTTGCAATTTAGGATATGTCATGGAAAGTGCAAGTGTAGTTTCTTTTCTTCTTTAATTAATTTCGTACTTTCTACGAAGAGATAAAGTCAATCTTTTTGTTATGGGATAGTAAAAAAGCATTAAAAAATGCACAAAGAGTAGGAACAATAGCTAATGAAGTCTTTGTTTAGTATCGCCTTTCAACAAATATCTCCTGCATGTTTATGCATACCTACTAAGATATAGTATATATTCAAAAAACTGTCTGAGCCTTGCACAAGTCAATGCCTCTACTGCTGAATCTCTTTTGAGCAAAAGTAAATTTCTCATGTTTATTCTTTTTTTCTGGTTAACCACCCTCAATTGCAATGGCTAGGTGAACATGCAAAATGTGTACTTAAAGTCCTTGGGAGATTTAGCATCTAGATAGAAGCCATAATGCTTGAGCAGCCAGAAAGCCTTCAGAATATGCATTTCTATGAGCCACTAATTTTAAGAGTTCCATATAGTTTTAAATCTTGATGTTCTTCCTTCCTGGCAATTATGAGAAGTTTTAAAGTCTTTTGCTATAGTGATATATCACTTGGTTTTGCAAATGATGCCTTGTCAGACATGTGAGTGCCCCCAGCATGTTAGAATCTTCCACATAGTATTTAGTTTTATATTATCTGAGCTTCGTTTTCCCCCAATTCTAGAATCTTAACCGAAATGCCCACTAAAACTTAGATTTTCAGCCTTGCTTTAGATACATGTATTGGAACCTGTTGTATTCCTCATTTTCTTAGCTCATCTTGGTACCTTTTTTATCTGTGCTTCTGACCAATCTTCTCAGGGTTTTATGTAACAAAGATTTATCTACCTAGGAAAGTCAGAACACCCTTTTTCTATTTTCTGTTTGGTTTATAAAACAAGATAGGGCTCTGGGCGTGTCTTATTGATTAAGCAATAGTGCTTAAGTATATTCTCAAAAAAAGTACTTTTCTATGAAATTCATTACTCACTGTGAATTGACAAGGTCTAATCTTCCTCAGTTCTAACCTTGCCTTATGCTAAATAAAGGCTGCATATTTGAAATGATTCCTTTGTTTGCTATCAGAAAAGAAATGATTTCTTTTTTGGGTAATGCAGGAGGAGTTTGATACCTATGATCACAATATCCATTTTTTTCTAAGACTGCAATTTCTAAAGAAGAGGTCCAAAATCATTGAGATTGTTGCAGCAAAAGATGTCATATTTGCTCTTGCACAATCGGGCCTCTGTGCTGCTTTTAGTCGGAGTAAGCCTGTTGATTTTACAGTTTTCTATCGACCCTTTTGTTTAATTTGATTGTCATTTGCGCTTCTTTCTTCTTTTGTTTACAGCGACAAACAAACGCATATGTTTCTTGAACATAAGCCCTGATGAAGTGATTAGAAGCTTGTTTTATAATAAGAATAATGAGTCACTTATCACAGTGTCGGTTTACGCATCGGACCATTTCAGTTCCTTGAAGTGCAGGACAACTCCAATAGAGTAAGAAATTTAATTTATGTCAGAATCTTAACTTTCCAAGATCGCTAATTTTTTATTGTTTTTCCTCTAGTTATTCTTGTATTTGTGAAAAAAAAACACTGTTTATCTCTCTGATTCTTGATATCTATAGAGTGATGGTAAAGTTGAAAATGTCTCCTTTTTTCTGAAGAGAATAAAAGTTGAAACTGTCAAAGTGGTTTATTACATAAAAGGTGGGATTCTCACCAATGCTTATGGCATACCCGCATTACAAAAAAGATAGGGTTCCCTGGGAGAGGTTATAGCTCATTGCATCTTTTATTGAGATTACATCTTGATTTTTTTCACAATTAGTTATAGGGTCAATTATGGTACAGCTAGTTAATAATCAAGTTATCCTAAATATTTAGGGTCAGCAATTCGTGGGTGAATAGTTCATATTGATATCTAAATTCGATAAGCTTTTCAACCTTCATTCATGACATTTTATGGAACTCTGACAGGTATATTAGGAGGAATCAATTGGATGCTGGCTATCCTCTTTTTGAGACTGAGTCACTAAAATGGCCTGGTTTTGTTGAATTTGATGATGTAAATGGCAAAGTACTAACTTATTCAGCTCAGGATGGGTAAGCAACCTTTTGTCCCTTCTGTGTATTGATATCACAATATGGCTATCTAGTTGTCTAATCAGATTCATGCAAACATTTGCAGCACTTACAAGGTGTTTGACCTGAAGAATTACTCCTATTTGTACTCAATATGTGATAAGAATATACAGGAGATCAAAATAAGGTTTTGATTCTTTTTTCAACTGACTCATAAATGCATCACTCATACTTTGATGCATCTGATTCTTTCCATGTTATGATGTCTGGTTCTCTCTCTCTTTCTCCCCTGATTTCAGTCCGGGAATCATGCTGCTAATATACCAGAGGACTCCTGGTTATGTACCACTGACAATCCTGTCAATTGAAGATGGAACAGTGTTGAAATCTTTCACTCATCTGTTACACCGCAACAAGAAGGTTGATTTCATCGAGCAGTTCAATGAGAAGCTTTTGGTCAAGCAAGAGAATGAGAACCTGCAGATTCTTGATGTCGAATGCTAAATCCTTTTCATCCTTAAATCTCTGTTGAATACTGTTCATTTGAGTTGTGACATTCTATAGCTGTTGCAGGTGCGGAATTCAGAGCTGATTGAAGTGAGCCGATCTGAGTTCATGACTCCCTCAGCATTCATCTTCCTCTATGAGAACCACCTCTTCTTAACGTTCCGGAACAGGACAGTTTCGGTGTGGAATTTCCGTGGAGAGCTCGTTACTTCCTTTGAAGACCACCTGCTGTGGCATCCGGACTGTAATACAAACAACATTTATATCACCAGTGACCAGGACCTGATCATCTCCTACTGCAAGGCTGAAGATGGAAGTGAAGATGAGGGAGAAGGTTTCTTCTTTGCTTTGAGATGGTTTAATTTTATTTGTTTCCCTTTTGTGTCACAATGATGTCTGATCCTATGATCTAACCTCTGCAGCTCCTCCAGTTGGGTCTATCAACATGAGCAACATCCTTAGCGGAAAGTGCATTGCCAAAATATGCCCGCTTGACCCTGCACTCCAGATTGCCCCTCGCAAGCGAGGTGCCCCTAATCGATCCACCATCAGGAGCACCATCAGGGAAGCTTTGGAGGATGTGACTGCCCTCTTCTATGATGAGGACAGGAATGAGATCTACACCGGCAACAAGCAAGGTCTCATTCATGTCTGGTCCAATTAGTAGTTATATGAACTCTGATTGTACATCCATCGATACATCAACTGCATCTCCCTACCATGCCATACTCTGAGATCTTGTGTATCACTTGGGGTCTTCTTTCATCCCCACCAACCGACTAGTTCTGTGGTCTGTAGATTCAATAATGTTATATGTATGATAATTAAGCTAAACAACCTTTTCATTTAGATTTTAGTTTACAAATTCTGTTCCTTTCTTTATTTTTTATGGTTAATTTTATATTTCTTTATTTTATAATATGTACTTACTCTAGTCTCTAGATGCTGTTTATGATAAGGGGACATCAAGCAGTCTCACCAACTCATGCATTCTGTTTGTAGCTTCGAATTATATAAATCTTAACGCTACCTGTTAAATGCTCCTAGGTTCACAAACTCCATATTATTTTTTCTTTGAATGCTCGTTCTAAATCTGGAGTCTCGTCTCTCATTGGATCTTCGGAAAAAAAGCATTCTACTGCTCTTTAAATTTTCAATTCTTAAGCATGTTAGCCGCCTTTATAATGTTAATAAATTGGATGGGGCGAACAATATTATGACAATTGAACTTAAGGCCCACTATTTATTGCTTTGGAGAAAAGGATCTCTTTCTTTTGGTTGTTTTTCAAACATGCTCACACTAAGACAATTAAAAGACACATGATCTATATAAAAAGATCATACCATCATCGAAATTATTACTAGTTTGCACAAGAGAAAAGAATGCAGTCCGATTCATTGGAATAACTGATGACTTCTTTGGATTTTGAGAAAAAAATTAGCTGTTTATACATTTCATAGTTGTCTTGCCTTAAAATTTGGTTTCCTAATCTCCTGCTACTCCGAACACAAATAGGTCTCTGAACCCATGTCTCCATAAAAAGAGAAAAATGTATCATTATCATAATCACCACCATAAGAAAAATTAAATTTGCCCGAAATCCACTGTGGATACGGTCCTAACAATTGGTTTCCATATTCCTGCTGCTGCTCAAAAGACAAATAGGTCCAAGACCTCTCCTTACTAATAATACATGAGATGCCAAAACTTCCAGAGAGCATCACATCCATGTAAGAAAAGGAGGACCATTTTTATAATTACCATCATCATAACATTAATAAATCAAATTTGCCCAAGAGAGAACAGAGTACAATTTCCTTCCACCATTTTCCGATTCAGTGAAGGGGTAGAGTCGTCTACGAAGTCCTATTCTCAGATCTAACACTGGGATCCAAATCCTTCCCACCATCTAAACGACAAATAAAAATCCCCTGCTCCTCCCCCATCTACCCACTGTTGTGGCTGGTATTACTGTTGCTGCTGTTGTTGTGGCGGCGGCCGTTGCCACTGGCACCAGCTCCATCCCTCCTCCTCCTCCTCCTCCTCCCAAGATGGCAGCTTTTCAGCTGAGTGAGCTCCATCTGGGTCTTCATGAAGAATTGCATCCTCTGGAGCTCCAGCTCTCTCGCAAACGCCATCCTCTGCTTCTCCATCTCCATGGCCTGTTGCAGCTTCGAGCTCTCCACTCTCTTGTACACCTTCCCGAACCTCAGTATCGCCCGCGTCAGCTCCCGCAGCCCCTCCTCCTCATCCTCCAGCTCAGCCTCCCGCTTCCGCCGCTTCTCGTGCACGGCCGGCTCCGGAGGGAGCCCATCAGACGAGGCGGCCGACAGCCCCGCCGACCGGGACGACACCGAGGGCGGCGATCTCCCCCTCTTGTTGCTATGGTGCGGGGTGCGGTGCCGCTGGGGGAATTGGGGTTGGATTGGAGGCCGGAGGGCGACTCCGGCCGGAAATTTCGAGGGATGGTGGGGGTTGCCGGGATTGGCAGGGGCAGGCAGGGCGGGGGTGGCGGTCAGGGTGGAGGTGGGCTTGTGGTTGGGGCCGAGGAGGACATCCAGGCGGCTGAAGAAGGGCCAGGAGGAGGTGTCGGCGGCGCCGGAGGCGATCTTCGATTTCTCGATCTTATACTTCTTCTTTAGAGTATCGATCCGGTTCTTGCACTGCATGTCGGTTTTGTGGGTCTTCGTGTAGCCGTCGCGGCTGGTGACGGCATCGGCCACCTCCTGCCAGTGCTTCTGCTTCAGGTTCCCCCGACTGAGCTCCAGGTACCGCTCCCCCCACGCGTCGATCAGGGTCGAGGTGGCGCCCTCGCTCCAGCAATCCTCGCGGCCGCCCCCGCCGCCGCCGCCGCCGCCGCCGGAGGGTCGCTGGATGGGGAGGGCCAGGGTTAGGGTGTGCTGGGGCGGGGCGGCGACGGTGACGGGCTCGACGGCGGCGCGACCGTTGGGGTGGGAGCTGGGGGCGGCGGCAGAGGAGGGCGCCACTACAGAGATGGGGTGCGTGGGCGGCGAGGGCGGCGGGGATTCGGATTGGGACTGCGACAGCGATTTGGACTGGGAATCGGAGCGGGCGTCGTCGTCGTCGTCCATGGGAAAGGGGAGGCGGTGGGAAGGGGAAAAGTGGGATTTTTTTTTCTTTTCCTTTGGAGAGGGGCGACGAGGGCGAGGGTTTCTGCCGACCGGCGATACGCTCTTGACGGGCGTTTTGATGGCTGATTTATTTATTAATAATATATATTGCTTTTATTTGATTTTTTATAATAAATAATTCTAAATTTCGTTCCAGTTGGGTGCTTCGAGTTTGACGGAGGAGGTTGACGGCGTCGGGCGTTATAGATCCGTGGCTGGCAACGGGCACGTGGACTGGGGCAGAGTAGGGCTACGTGGAGAGATCTGATTGGTGAGAGGCAGGAAGAGGAGCAGAGATTGGGGATGTGAATGCCGACGCGCACTCGGTATGTGGAGGACAGACAATAGGGCCCGCGCCTTCTGTGAGAGGGTGTCAAGTTTGGGTTTCGGTGCTGTGGTCTATTTTGATATTTGTTTTTTTTTTTTGGTAGGTTAAAGGGTTGGTGGTCGGTGGTTCGATCTGCCCTTTATCCTGCCCTTCAAGTTGCATGGGAAAACTTAGAATGGGGCTTGAGGAACGGAATTATGGAATCCTATTTGTTGTTGTTCTCTGCTTTTACTTGGGCATTTCCATCCCTAATGAGAGTGCAAAGGCCAGAGAGCTGCCTTGGCTTTTGGCGTAGATCTACGGTTTTAACCCCTACACATAAAATTCTACTCTTCTCTGAGTCACTCAAAGTGAATTGGTTTCAAGAGCATTCCACCCATTTTTGGCTCGAGTTTAGTTGTTTTAAGATTGTTACTGCTTCTCTGACAATGGACCGGAGGGCCCTAAATTGGCGACGGTTTCAGAGGAGTTGAGTAATAATTCTTGAACCAAACAGGCTCTTGTCCAATAACTATTTCGAGTGGTCCCCAGAAACAAAGCAAAAGTTGAAAATACAAACTTGAGACATTTAGTACAAGATGTCCCATGCCTTTCTTATGGTGAACCTCCTATTGCTTCTTCTAATTATGAAACTGGGACTGGCTTGTTGACTTTGCCCTTTTTTTAGACAAGGAGCCTCCAGTTTCATCAAAAGACCTCTGCATGTTCACATTCAACTCCACACAAGCTTGCCGTTGGGCTACTTGCATCTTCGGCAGATAGAAAGGAGAAGTAACGGCCGGTGATGTGGATGTTGGATACGCATGGGTCAGACAGTAGTTCGTAATTCTGGGTTTATATTTAGATTTGGATGCAAGGAAATGGTAGTTGAATCCATTAACATAATGTTTATTATTTGTAAATCCTCATGTTTGAGAATAGGAGGAAAGATTGAAACATATTTGGATTCTTATTTCCAAACCATATCTGTAGACTTGTAGACTTGTAGTGGATGCTTGGTTTTTTTTCTCTCTCTCTCTCTCTCTCCCTCTCTTTGTTGTTAGCATCAGTAGAGGATCTTTTTTTAGTTGGCTATTCCTCCATGGCACCTTTTAGTTGGAGACCTTTTCAGATTCACTAGTTGCCACATATGACCCCCTCTTCTCCCTCCAAAAAGAATTAATACAGCCTCCATGCTCTCTCTCTCTCTCTCCCCCCCCCCCAAACTAAAATATTTTTCTGTAACTCTCCTGTCATACTCCCATGTCACCCTAGTGTGCATGAGTTCTTTTCTCGCAAGCCACACGTTGGGAATAATGTCCCAAATTGGCCCACACGATAGGTGGAAGATCGTCTGTAGCTAGCGCGTCGGTCTCACACCGGCTGGCCAACGAAAAATATTATAAAAACACAAATCGCGCCCCGAAGAGTTCGACGGCCGGTGCGTAACTCTCCAATCGGATCCATCACTAACTATCTGTATCCTGTCAAAAGGTGGGAGGGGTTTTCGGACTTTTTGTATGCTCTTCTTAATATATTTATATTCGTATAATATGAAACATCCACTTTAGCAAATAAATAAATAAATAAATAAATATGGAAGGGGTTGCAGTATTTATATGCTATGCCGAAGTGATTGTGCCATCTGTACATTAATTTGCTATTGATACAGATTTAGCACCTTTTTTTTGGCTTCTGTCTTCTGAATATCCGATGATTAAGATCGCAAGGGGAAGAGGGTAGGAGCCTACCGAAGAGGCTCCAACTTATCCATCTCTAACCAAATAAAAATTGCTACATGTTTTAAATAAATGGCACTGTCAGATCATATGGAAAGGAAGGCACGTTCTGCCTATTTCCTCCCATTTTTCAAGTACATTATTTTTTTTTTCTTTATACAACCTTCCTTCAACTAGTTAGTCCTTTTTGTGACCCAATCCGTCAAAATCGGGTATACTCTAACACCATTGAGTTTTTTTTATTTTGGGGCACTTATTTTCTATGTGTACATAATCTCTAAGGCATTTTGGATGCATTGGATCCACTGATAGACTTAAATTCAGATAGTCTCAAATACATAGGGCACTCATTATTTTATATTGTTATTTTTTCAATTTAACGGTCACGCAACATAGGCCATCAAAGCTGCCAGAAAATAGATGCATTCTACTACGATCGACACGTGACCGTGGGCAAACCAGTCATGCATCGCCCATAGGCCTTATTTGGATCGCCCTTTAATCCTTGCACTACGGCCAGCATGTGACCATGGGCAAACCGGACGCGCGTCGCCCGCAAGCCTTCTTTGAATCGCCATTTAACGGAGAAGATAGATTTCTGTTTTCAAAAACCTAAAAAGAAAAATGTAGGGTCTGCTTGTTGTCAAACGGGCCCTTATGTAATTCAAGCTTGCAAGCTCAAAATTCTTTGAGAGCACCTGATCAGTAGATAAGTAGAATGAGATTAAATTGTACTAAAAGAAATTAGTCAATAAAACTTAGCACTTTTTTTTTGTGTAAAAACTAATCAATGTTTAACAAATAATCCATGCAAAGTTAAAGATACAGTATCTCTCAGAGTTCAATCGCAGGGGGCTGCATGCCTTCCACATAAACAAAAGCTTTTGTTGTCAAAACTTGGTTCACTAAAATGAAAAATGCCTACTTGCTGCAACTAAATTCTTTTTCCCCTCGATGTGGACCATTCTCCAGTCGAAACAAAACGCAAAAGAAAAACTATGATGGATCATGTACGGGCCCTTTCACAGTGGGCCTGGTCCAGCCTAGTTTGGCGTGGGCCAACAGTTTGGGCCACTCAACATGTGCCCGGCATGTGAGTCAAGAGAGGTAGACTCTCGATGGAAGTCTTCTTCTTCCCTAAGTACGATGAGAAAAGAGGTGTTTGAGGGCACATCAAATTTCGGCAAAGCCTAGGAAATTCATCTATACAAGCTTTCCCACTTCCTTCTAACGATCTCTTCCTCAAACCCCGATCAACCGCCGGCAAATAGTGTCGAGTTCTCCTTGATTTTCCATTGTAATTCCTCAGCAAGTTACCGGATAGACCCTAGGAGGGGTCTCGAACTGGCATTATACGACCAAGGGTTCAGACAGACAATGTTAAACTTTAATATCGTTCCTTCTATGTTTTTATAATAAAAATTAAAAATTAAGTTTTATAAAAAAATAGGTCTTTTCCTCTATTTGTTTGAGAACGCCAAAATGGTTGCCTCAGTAAAATCACTAATTCTGAATGTCAATGCTCTAGAGTTGATCATATCCTTGTCTAGATCTTGGTGATATTCTTTGTTATCCAAGTTTTCAAATTTTTTTTTAAAAAAAGTTATTTTTAAAAATTAAAGAGAAAGCTTAACCTTCTTCCTTCCTTCCTCCTTTTCTTTGTTTGAACAACCTAAACTATCTGCTTCAACGCTTGCACAAAATTTGGCAGAAAAAATTGAATAAGACTCAAATTTATTTGAAGAGCTTCAAGAACCAGCCATAAAATCAGCCAGTTGGCTTCCTCATGAAAGGGTGAGTAACAAGGGAGAAATTCACCGAGTACCAAAAAGATCTTGATGGAGACATCGGAGTTGATTATTTACCCGCCTAGTCCACCATCTTATTTGCATATTTATTTTATTTTATTTCTAGGCTTGTTTGCATTTTAGGGCTTATCTATGTTATTTTTGGACTTATTAGGAGTTATTTTTGTGTAAGGAGATTTTAAGTTAATTGTGTTTATTTGGGCCTTAGGACTATTTTAATGATTAGGATTTTAATGAAGGATTAAAGGTTTTCTCCCCCACCTCTCTTCCTCCCTTCCCGTCTCTCTCTTCCTGCCCTTTTCTTCTCTCTCTTCTCCTCCTCTCTGTCACTCTTCCTCTCTTCTTCTCCTCCTGTTCTTCCTCCCTCTTCCTCTGTTTCCTATTTTAAAGCCACAGCAGTCATCCCGAGTTGGACCCTTCACCGCAGCCGCTTTCCCCGTGTTTGGTGCGGCATCAGATCTTTACATAGAGCAGAGATAAAAGGTGATGTGAATCGCATGTAGGTCTTTCCTTGGTAAGTATTTGGGTTCAGATTGCATGCTATAGCTTGAGATCAACTCGCGGATGGAAATAAACCATAGACTCATTGCTGGAGTAAAATAAAGATGGGGAGTGAGTCCCAATTGGAGATTGTTGATGGGGTGGGAAAACCACCTTGGGTCCGCTATCGCTTTGGGTTGTTCAATACTTTAACCATTGACACCTAAGGTGAGAGGAACCTCCTGCCACACTAGGATGCCGTAGTTCCATGAAAGAAGGGGACTTTTCTCATTATTAGTTAGCACAAAAAAAAAAAAGACTATTGCATTAGAGTGCATGATGAATATATTTCTCTTTAAAATTTAATCAAAAAGATCAGTACTAAGTTACTTCGGGGAAAAGTAACTAAACCAATATACCTCTACCATTACAATGGCAGGAAGAGCTTTCCACATCAGGTTGGACTCGGGCTTAGGCCTGACCCAGCCCGTTGGATTTTAGCGAATGGGTTCGGGTTGTATCTTTCATGCGAAAGAATGATTGATCTTTTTCTACAATGTAGACTGTTGGATCGCATATTAACATACAGATGTCAAAGCACTTTAACCTCATTCTTCCATCTATTTGCATGGATTTCGAAATGATCGTCTTCGCGAAAGAAGGCAAATCATTATTTCGCGTAAAAGATGCAACCCAAACACTTAGCGAAGTTGGTCATAGCCTTGTATCTTTTTTTTGGAAAAAAATAGAGATGTTTTGATTAATCCAGGTATAATTTTCTCCTTCATCCATCAGATTTTATTTTTGAACTTCTTTTTTGAAACGATATCATTTGGCATCCTTCCTCTCAGAAAATAGATATTACTTGGCATCCTGGTGCAAGTAGGAGGAAGGGGAAGCGCTTGTAGTGCTTTCCTTATTCTAGGCATTTGTGGGATGCAAGAAACAAGAGGATTCCTATTGATAAAAGGTATTCTTCTTTTCTTCCTTGAGGAGTGTTTTCTTGTTTAAAGGATCATCTTTAGTTCTTTTTCTTTCTGAATCCCATTCAAATTGAATTTGATTCTTTCAGCAGATTATAACAATCTTTTTACCTAGAATCTTGCACGAACAACATAGCTTTGAACGCCCACCAACACATTATATTTAATCACTATAATCATGATCTAACATTTCCTAGTTCTGTTTTTTTTATATATGTGTGTGTGAAAATATATGTTAAATTCTAGCTGGTGGAATTAACTAAAGTTGCATTGAAAATGTCTTTAGTAGTGTTGGGGTGACAGACATCTTGTAGCATATACATCTGCATGTCCATTTTTAAAATCTTCATTGTCACAAATATGTGATCATCTAAATATTTAAGTATGATTCAAATATCACTACATGATATATTAATTAGTTCAAAACAAGGAGTCCATGCATATCGACAAGGCAAACCTTAACATTAAGCACATAAATGTTTAGAAGAAAAAGCATGGATGAAGCATGGTTGGCTGCATGATTAAGAACTTTTCCTTGAAAAGAAACTAAGATGTATATGAAATGGGTTAAAGTACCAATGACACTTTTGGCTTCACGGAGTATTGATTTAAAAACAAAAATGTTTTCCGTAAAAAATCCAATTTTCTATTTATTTATTTCAAAAATTAATAAATTTGAAAAAAAAATAATAATTGGTTTCTTGGGATTTTTATTTTCATGTTCTTCTATTTTTGTCTATTTTTTTGTAACCAAACATTCTCATATGTCATTGTAGGTGATGACTCATAACCTATTTTATCATTATATGAGACTCAGAAGTGAGCAGTTGGAGGGTTTTTTTCTTTTTTTAGTAAATCAGATTTAGTAAATACATAAATAAAATATCGAAAAATTTAACAAGAATATCCAACAAAGATGATGAAAAAAAAGATTTAGTGTGATTAGCCACATAAAGTAACTTCAGCTGTTCGACGCCTTTGGTATCACAGTAGTAGAGATTGCCGTTGGATCCGCTTGGCGATGGAACTGTGTTTCTTTTGTGTATAAACTTTGAGATTCACACAATGATGAAAAATAAGGCTGCTTTTGGCATCATGCCAAGTGCCTATTCGCCAAGCGCAAATCCTAAAATACACCATGCCAAATGGCTAATACATGATAACAAGCCCTCAAAAGCTTCGCGTTTCACGTGGCTCCTACAATTATAGGTCGTCCCCTCGATCATGAATTGCTATGATCTATAAGCAGGTCCTCTCCACGACTGCACACATTCCTCATCACCAACTTGGATCCAGTGGGACCCAACACGGGTTCTAGACCCTGCTCTCGTAGGCCACACATGTCTATAGAGAGGCGAAAAGCACAGCTGATTAGATGGCCTCATTTGCAGTTTAATATGCTGGAAGTTTCATTTGGGTTGACCACATGCTGGTGTCTCATTTTTTATATTATTATTATTTTTTAATTTTGCCGATTGTACCTATGTTTTTTTTTTTGCTAATGAAAAGAGGAAGGGGGGAGGAAGGGACAAGCCCACCCCCACGTAGCAGCCCCCACTGGGCCTCCACCCCACAGGGCAGAAATGACTGTGTGTTGGGCACCCCGGCCGGTTTTATTCATATGCTCTTCATCCGTGGGTCCGGCTCGGTTACCCCTCTGGGCTGCAGCATGAATACCACGTGTGAGTATGTCATACCTAGCATCATCGAGGCTACCAACAGAGCGATATGTCCTTCTAGATCTCGTGTCCGAGCAGGAAGCATCCGGCCTTCATAATTTAATCGACGTCCGTGCGTTTCGAACTCAGAACTACCACACTCCCACGTGTGATTGTACCTATGTTTGATAAGTGTAAGCTGTGGTGTTGAAATAAGAAAAAAAAAACTTAGGATCCAGTGACTTGCTAACGGTACTTTTTCGTACCCCGACAGAGTAACCTCCAAGGAGATTGTTGGTAAAGCGGTGGCTGGACGGGTATCTATCTCTTCACGCTAGCTGGGGGTTTGGTGTCACGTGCGGGTCATTATTTTTAAGGTCCCAAGCCATTTCCGTATTGGTGTCTCGCGGGGCCGCTTGCTGCGTGGGCCCCGCACGAAACAAGAGGCCATTCGTCCCGCGCTCGCTACCATGACGCTCTCGTCTCCCTGCACGTGGGTGGGCCCTCGTCCTTGGAGACAGCGGCGAGACGAGAATTTGGCCCGCGGGCGGCCCCACCCCATCCCACTCCCGGCCCACTAAGTCCAGCTTGACGAGAAGTCATCATCCTAACTCGATTTGCTATGCTATAATTTTTATAAAAAAACAACATTGGAGATACTTTAAATTTGTCAATTTTTTCCATACGTAAAATATTATTTTTAACAACGTTACCTTAACTCTATTCAAATCCCTCTTTAACAAGTTTATCGCCATTGATCTCTTCGAGACTTCGCCCAATTGGGCCCATTTCTGATTGAAGTCGGCAATGACTTCGCTTGGCTTCTAAGACAATGATGAAATTAATTATATTTTAATGATATTAAATAGATGAATCTGACCCATCTATCTGAAGTAAAATTTTAAAGTAAGAAGAAATAAGTAACTTAATGCTTTAAAGTGTGTTCTCCAAATTTTGGTAAATTGATAATTATTTTATTAAATATAATCGTGATATATATTTTATACTTGGTCAAATAGGTCAGACATATTATTGTTACAATAGTAAATTATTTTTAAATATGTTATGTGTTATATTATGAAATTTGAAAAATATGTCTGCATAAATTATGAAAGTTGTTTCATATGTATGTATTCTCAGTACGACTATGATCTGGCCCCGCCAATAGAAATTATTTGTTGGCCATATCGACTTATAATCTGAGAAACTAGTTTCGACACTAAGCCACCGGTGATTAGAATAGTGGTATCTGATACTTGGTTTATTATGTATCTGACCCACGCCACCGGATTACGTGGCTATAGCCTGATGCTGGGTCTCTAGTATCGATTATGAAAATAATAATATATAGAGTAGTAAATTATAAAACTTTCTTGAGGTTTACGTTTATTACACTTATACCCACTAGTTTGTAAAACCTATACTTACACTAGTTAAATTAATGGCATTGGTGAATCCATTTACCTCATACAAAAAATCAAAATTATCTCTGATAAGTAAATTACAAAATGCCCTTAAGATTAGGGATAAATTATATTTACATTTAATAGTTTAAAATATCTATGCTGATTTCTTTGAGGTTTTTTTTTATCTAACACTTTAACCCATAATTTAATACAATATTAGCTAAACTATTAATTTAAATGGGACCTAAATGCTATGTCAAAAAAATTAAAAAATGAACAAAGTAGTCTTAAGTGATATAACATCCACCCAAGGAGGAGAATAGTCGTGTGGTGCCATGGGTCTTAGTATGATCTTGATGAATTATCAGAAAAGAGCAATATGCCAAGAGAAAAGCAATCTAGATCTCTTAAGCAAGTGGATGCCTCTAAAATTTTCTGATGTAGGAAACTAACATCAAGAGTTTTATTGCTTCGCTAGCCTGTTCATAGTCCAAGGCAAGCTATGGTACTGTAACTGATACAACCTCCAAAAAGAAGAGTTCTCATGCACGTACTGATTTGGATCCTTTCAATGATAGGCTGCTAGAGCTATTATAGCTCATATATAAATATAGGAATCCTTACTCACAGCGACAATGTTAAGGAATCATATCTACAGTATTGGACAAATTAATTTCAAAATTAGCAAATAATATACTTGCATCCCCGATCTTTATGATGTGGTGGGCGAAGAAGCAAGAACAAAATCTTATCAAAAGGAGGGAGGCTGGTCGGAAAGGATGCTCGTCATCGGATGTCGGTTGGAAAGAATGTTTATAATTGGTTGCTCGACGGGAAGGGGCGCTCGTAGTAGGATGGCGAAGTGGAAAAGAATCCCTAGTCGCTTAATCTCGAAGAGAAAAAACTCTTAAAAATGTAATACTTTGAAGAGCTCTGATAGTCAGAAAAATGAAAGAGGAGCCTTTTTTTTCTTTTAGAGATAATTTTAACTTTTTACAATAGATAAATGGTTTTACTAATGTTGTCAATTTAAATGGGCGCAAGTGTAGTTTTTTACAAAATATTGGGTGTAAGTGTAATAAATATAAACATTAAAAGGTTTTGTAAGGTTATTTTGATCATTTTCAATTTTTTTTCTAATGTGGCATTTGGGTCCCATTAAAAGTTAACAAGTTGACTAGTATTATGTTAAGTTATAGGTTAAAGTATCGAATAAAAATAAACCTCAAAGAGGTAAATATAGGTTTTTCATACTATTAGGTGTAACTGTAATTTACTCCTAATTTGAGGAAGATTGTTATAATTTACTCTGATATATATTATTCAAAAATTGGTATATTCCCAATCAGTATTATGCTCTTTATTTATTTAGTGTACTTAGACCCCACTTTGATGTTATGCTGTTTATTGGACTAGTGTAGCTCATTATTGTTTTTTTTCTATTTTTCAGATCTTGAATTATAACTGCTCGGAACATGGAGGGTACGCTAGGTCTTCCAAAGATATTCATAATTATTGAAATTTTAGTTTAGACTATTTAGACTAGTTTAGTTAAATCATTTTATTTGATTTAAATAAATAATAATTAGCTAATATATTTTGGCTTATGTTACTTTGAAACAATTGATTATAAAAATGATTTGTGAAATTAATTTTCAAGAATCAAACAATTATTATTGCTTTATGATTATGATACGATCTGTAGCCATGTATGCTTATACGATCCTCCATACAGATATGCGGCATGACAATCTTTATTTTCGATATACTGATGTTTATTTATTTTTTTATTCTTCTTTTTTTTAATATAAATTTATGTGTTGATCAAGTTAAATTTTTACTAAAAGATAGGATACATAATATAAATTTATATTAAAAATAATATTAGAATAATTTTATTTTACTTTAGATGCGATACACTGGTCCGTATGCTAGTATTAATAATACTACCATCCCGGGTGGAGGGGATGCCAGGGCTTTCATGGGTCAGGTTCATGTACATGACCTGTCCACTCTGGCAGCAACATAGCTTTTTCTTAAAATAATTAACAGCAATGGATAGGTTGTCTCAAATCCAGAGCATCTGCCTTGTTTTCTTCGCCTGAACGGCTGAACCCATGCAACAATTTAACTATTCTCCTTTTAGCTCCTGTGGTAGCATTTTATGTACTTGATGTCATGCTCTGGGACATATGATGATAGAAGTGCCAAGTGACTCATGGACCAGTAAAGATGCAGCCTTGGGGATTTTGGAGGGCAAATGTAAATTTTTTTTAGCATGTACTAAAAAATAGTACAGATTTGGCAAGAAGGGACCTAATCTTAGACGTATAGCGCTCCTTTGGTTCGCGAAAAAAGAAGAAGAAAAAGTGTGGTCAACGAAAAAATAATAAGATACTTTTTGTTTGGTTGGAGTTTTCAAATGAGAGAGACGAAAAAGTTGTATTTCCATGAAAATATGATTCCTACATTTTATGGAAAAATTACTTTCCCATAAGGCGGGAATCACTTTATTTTTACTTTTTTCCAAAAAGACCCTTCAGCATTAAAGAAGCATTAAAAGGGTATTAAAAACCTAATTTTTACTAAGGGCATAATAAGAATTATACATAACTTTCCCAGAAAAGTGCATGACCAACCAAACATAAGCACTTTGAAAATTTGTCACTTTCCCATGGTCAATTAAACATGCCAAAAGTACTTTCCTAGGCATCCTCTTCCTGAAAATTTGTTTCTCAGGAATCATATTTCTAGAAGAGAAAATGCTTTCTGCGAACCAAACGAGCCCATAGTAAGTGCACTCATGGTTTAAAAAATCTCAAAACCCAACTCAACCTAACTCAATCCGGAAGTGAACCTAATTAAGTTGACTTGAATGCCTGATTGAATGCTTTGGTAGATCTTGAACATAAAAACTTAATAATTAAATAAATATATGATATTATTTTAAAATATTTTTGTTGGCAGTATCTTCATCTCAGATTCATATTAAGCTATATACCAAGAATTTATGATTCTAGAAATTTATAATTTTGAATTTCAAATAGCATAAATTTAAGATTGATCATAGAGATCCACTTATTATTTCTTTTTATCTTTGTATCATTTTACTTGTAATCTCTTGTACATTATCTTGGTTGTCAAGAAGTGACAAGTTTTGAAAAGCAAAGGAGGCAGGTTTTATGGTGGTTGTTGGGTGATCCCAGCGAGGAGTAGGAGGGGAAGGGGTGGCCTTGTGGTGGTGTTGTTTGCTACTCACATCCTGCAAAACTCCTCTAAGGGGCTCCTCAACCTTAAATGGGGATGTGGGATAGGGAGAAACCATGATCGTCATTGAGTTATGAAAACCCATCCACTCTTTCTTATATTTATCTCCATATCACTTGAATGGGGTAGGAATTTTTGGAAAACCAATAAAAAAGGAGGTATTTATATCAAGTGATCTGATCCAAGTTTTGATAATTCATTGTGTTCACTCAGTCAGATTCAATCTATAGATTGGATGTTACGCAAGCCAAGTCTATAGTCGAATCAATTCAAAAAGTTACCGTGAGTTAATTCCATCAAGTTTTAGTTGACACCATAGTATGTCATACCGTACCAGACGTACTGTACCAGATTGGTACCGATATCGGTACGGATGGCGTACTGATCCTCGCTACGCCAAAAAAATTTCGTATCATTTTTTTACCGATACTATGCCAGTATGACACCAGTACAACGAATCTTGGTTAACAGTTAATTTCAAAACTATGCCTGCATAGTAGGCTCCATCATGCTAGTAGGAAAAATCAAGTGATTTCGTAATGGTAAAGCAGTAGCACAAGCAAATAGATAATAAAATACGTATTCTCACTTAAGATGTACATCTAGAGGCATCATTGGGTCACTTTATAGGGATTGGAGTCTTGCTAAAGAATTATTATTATTATTACTATTAAGTATTAATTATAGTATCAAACTAGTGTTCCTAAACTAAAACTCAGTGTTGGACCCAAATACATTGTTGATAAGGTATATATAGATATGTTTTGACTATAAATAGATTCCCATTTTTGGTTGATAGACTTCTCTAGTTTCTTGTGTTAAAAGAGGGCAAGAGTTTGACTGAGACATGCATATAAAAGATAAAAATATGTATTGATATGTGGACAGTAGCGACAATTTTTAGGAAAGGATGTGGAAATACGTATGCAGGCCATATGTCTAGGGAGTTTTCATTATAGCAGGGCAACCACTTGCATTAATTATGGGCCCATTAAGTTGATACTAGTTTATAACAGCAGAGTAATACTTGGGTTTGTACATCTATTGAAGGTGTCCAAGAATGAAGCTGTGAATTCTAAAGTGCAATTATCAAGTCCTGATTGCCTATGTTCTCCAAGACTCCCTTGTTGGTATCGTGGGAGACAATTGTACATTATCCTCCCAATTTCTTAAGCTCTAAACACATGGAGAGGGTGAGAGATGAGTCATGCTTCTTTAAATTTCTAACATGAGGAGCAAGGGACCGAGATAGTAGAACATTTGCATGTGTATCAGTTTTATAAAATATTTAAATACCATTTAGTAGTTTTATGGTCTCTCTTCTCTAATTCATCTCTTACGGTAGGGCCGGTCCGACTCTTAGATAGTTGAGGCGGTTGTCTAAAACTCCGGTTCAAAGAAGATCCATCGCAGAAAAGATAAAATAGGAAGAAAAAAAAAAAAAAAAAAGTAAGCCCGTCTAAGGTCAGCTCATTGCAGAGAAAAATTTAAAGATAAAAAAAAAAAAATCTCTCTCAGCGAATTCAGTGGGAGAGAGCGCGAGCGCACCTTATTTTTATTTTTATTTATTTTTTTTTAAGGGCGAGGGGCTGGAAAGGAAGTAGGGAACCGAGGAGGAAACGAGTACTTCTACTCTCTCGGGGCCCGAATCCCAGCAGTCCTTTGGTAATGGGGCTGACCGTCGGTAATGTTACCCGTGGGTCCACTGCGGCGAGGCGGCAGTCCCCAGAAAAAAGGGAGAGCGCGGCGTAAAGCGGTCCGCGAGTTTCGAGGAGGTGAGGGGACCGCCGCGCCGCAACCCATCTCCCGTACCGAAAAAGTCCCCATGGATTTGAAATGATATTACTAGTTTGCCACTGGCCGTATCACGAACGACGGCATCACCGGGAGTCGAGTCAGAGTTTTCTCGCCCGGCAAAAGCTGCACCTGCCACGTTGGCTGGTCCTCTTTTTATCTCCAACTACGATACGTGCGGTCACCATTCCACCACTCGTTGCCTGGGGCCCACTTTTCTTTTCCCCACCTTTCTCTGTTTTTTTTTTTTTTATAATCTTCCAGGCCGGTTGAGGATTCCAGTATCTATACAATGTTTTTTTGCTATCTATCTTTAGTAATTTTCATTGTTATTAGATTTTTTTTTTTTTTTTACTTTGGGAAAAATCGAAGTGGAGTCAGACGGCAGAGTGTCCGTTATAATAGTACAAGTCATACGGAGGGAGTAAAACCCAAACAAAATTTTATGTAGGAGATTGATAAATGATGACTAAGGACATGTTTTATCCATGAATTAGCCTAATATAGAAGGTAATGAGCAGGGTGAATACCGCATGGAATCAAAATTTTTATTATTAGATTGCTTAAGAGACCAAGAATTTCAAAATATAAAGATATCTAAATTGCCTCCAAGCATGAATATGCCGGATGTTTGGGTTATATCTTTTGTGAAAAAAATAAATAATGTTCTATCTTTTGTGCAAAAGAATAATATATCTTTTTTTCATAATGTCAACTATTTGATCGCGCCTCACACAGATGTCAAAGAGATCCGAACTTTTTTAGTATAGATCTCGAAGGGGCTCTTTCACAATTTAATAATTGATATTGCGAAAAAGGTGGATCGTTCCCTCATTCGAAAGATACAACGAGAGCGGAAGATACAACTACTTTCCTCGTCTGACACTTCTATTTGAGTTAGTTCAGAGAAAATTTTATCCCTAGCATACCTTGTGTGAATATTCAAATAGCTCCTAAGTGATTATACTACCAACTTAAATGGTAAAACAAGATAATACATGATCTCGAGTAAGGATGAAAATGGTTTTTAAAAAATAAAAGTTGATGGAAATGATTCTAAAAATAATTTAATGCGTATAGTTTCAAATCAATCAAGATATCAGGATATATCAACTCATATTGCCCTTAAAAACTAAGAGTTGAGGTTTCCACTGTGCACAGAGTTAAGTGCCTAAAACTAGTACAAACCAATAACTATTCTAGATGTGAAACCTTGTTCTTTTGTATTTATTTGTGCTTTATATTGTGTTGATGTTGGGACTACTTACATGAAATTTATTGTCAAATTCATAAATTTGCGTGTTTATATAAACATGCGCGCGTGCACGAAAGTTTCTGCATTACTAAAGTTTTCTTGAATTAAATGGATACAAACTTATAATGAGTATTATAAGCCTGCATTTACCATCACTGGAATCTAGTCTAGGTTCTATCGGAGATGACCATGAAAGCTACAACCAACTAACAAGCTCTAAATAGTCAGCGACAACATTCAGCCTATAAATTTTGAGAGAGGCAACATTTCCATACAAGTAGAAGATAGAATTCAACAAGAACAAAGACATTCAGTCTGTAAAAATTTTGTTAGTTTCTAGCCTTTTGTTAATTTCAGTCAATTGACCTTTGGGTTGCTTGTACTTATCTACTAGAATTCAAGACAAATTAGTCACCAACACCTTAAATGCCTATTTGTGCGTGCACACGATTAGATTGTGATTAATTGGCCCAATAAAAAAGTCATACCTCAGTTCCTAAGACTTGTCCATGTAGGTAATCAAGGCTAAAGTCCAAACATAGTGGTAATAGACTGGAAACAACCTTTAACTCGAGGTCTAAGAAGTCAATTTGATACCATTAGCCTTGTGGAATGGTTCGAGGCATGTGGACTTGTCCGGTTTCTTCGCCCGAATATTAGCATTTTAATAAATAACCCCCCCACAAAATATTTAATTATAGAATACATGAATTAAAAAAATACATTTTTAAATAATTATTTAATTATTTTTTTCCATGGGAGACTAGAAGGCGATGCTTCCATTTATTTTAACCGGCTTCCGTCTCTTTCACGTCGCCGAAGCCAAAGCCGCAGAACGGACGAAGAAGAAACCCCCCGAAATTTCCTTGCCGTCTTCTCCATTCCCGGTGAACTCTCCGGCTTCTCGACGCCGCCGGAGCCCCGGCGAGCCACTGGCTCCTCCGGCCGCTCCTCCCCGTCCGTCGCCTTCCCGGACTTCCCTGCTTGGGGATCCCGCCGGAGCGGAGTAATCCTTGCTCTCGTCCAGCCGTGCAATTTCGCCACCGGAGGTTGCAAAGTGTTGAGGAAGAGTATTCGAGGTGAATTTCCTCTAGTTGGTACTTCTTCCGGCGAGATTCTGGAATATTTCGGTGGTGTTCTTTGGAATCTGGGGTCTTGGAGCGAGTCGGATGAGTGAATTAGGGCTACGGCTTTGGACCAGGGGAAGTTAGGTGGGAGCTTATGAGGTGAGAGGAAGCTGCTGGAATAGTATATCTGGGCTTGTGAGGGTGAAGTTTCTTAATAGGGGAAAAAGATAGCCTTTTGATTGCTTTTGGCGAGCACATTGGGGAGGGGGGGAATTTTCTACAGACGACGGCTTATACATAAAGAGAGGGAAGCGGAAAGGGAGAAGCTTTCTTTGGCAATAAAGTGAGAAGAGGGAAGGGTGGGAAGAAAAGAGGGAACTTTCTTTATAGGCATTTCAGATCAGGGAAGCTGCTGGGATCTGCTTAGATGAAGGGTCCGGGGTCGAATGGATTCGCAGAAAATCCAGCAGAAGGTACGGTAGTGAATTAACTCTTAGGATTTTTTTTGCAAGTTCTGGTTTCTCTGAACTTCGTTTTACTTAAATTTGTAGAAACCGAGATAAGTATGACAGTTTGAGCTCAGGAACAGGCAGGGATGACTTAGTTCTTAGAACGATACGTAAAGTGAAAATATATGGAAAATGGATTTCTAGTGAGTTTCTTATTTATTCTGGTGAAAATTGAATTTTAAGTAATATAAGAAGTTTAATTTATTGCAGTTGATCTTGAGCAATTCGGGAAATATTCATGACTAAACTTTTGTGTCCCTCAATCATTTCGTTTTAGAGAGACTACTTTAATATCTGACAACTCCTCCACAGTATCGGTAGCTGGGTTTGATGCTAAGAAATGAAGCACCCATTGAGCACCCAAACTGGTAGCATCCATTTAGGACAACTAAGCTACGTGAGGTTGGCCTAGGACATGCATCCCACTTGTTTCGGGATCTTTCTGCATGAACAGAAATTCGGGGCAGAACCTTGAAGTATGTATCTTGTATTTATGACGACCCCATCTTCATAAATGGGTTGTCACGCAAAAGTTCTATACCTTCCATCTCTGCTTTCGGTTTTTGATCGTGTTGTTTCCTTTGCAACCTGGCTCAGATTGAAGGGATACGATTTGTGTTCTCTTGGTGGTCGTTTTCTTTGCTGGGTCCATATCGTGTCGCTGATAAATAGGAATTTTTTTTGGATAAGCAGGAGAAAGAAAAAGCATCAGTTCGGAGTTATGGCATGCTTGTGCTGGACCACTGGTGTCTTTGCCGCCTGTTGGCAGCCTTGTGGTTTACTTTCCACAAGGTCATAGTGAACAGGTGTATGATTTTTCTTGTTGTTTTGAGAACTGAATCTTTTGATTGCGGCTTCTAAAAGAGAGTTTTTTGTTATGATGATGTCAGGTAGCAGCCTCGATGCAAAAGGTGACTGACAGCATGCCAAATTATCCTTCACTGCCTTCTAAGCTGATCTGCGTGCTTCATAATGTCACCTTGCATGTACGACTTGCAGAATGATCTTCTTGTTTGTTCGATTTTTTGCTATAACCTCTTTGGCTCAAGTTTCCTACTAATATATTTTGTACTCAGGCTGATGCTGAAACTGATGAGGTTTATGCTCAGATGACTCTTCAACCTGTTAATAAAGTAGGTCAGCGGTCGCACTTTAATTGCTTTATTAAATGACCTATAATTTTGCGCATTTGCATCTTTTCTTTGCTTGCTGTTAATTTTTTGCCATGAAAGTCCTGTTGTTAAAACAACTTTTGTATAGTATGATAGAGAAGCAATGCTGGCATCTGAAATGGGCCTCAAACAAAACAAGCAACCAACAGAATTCTTCTGCAAAACACTTACAGCAAGTGATACAAGTACCCATGGCGGATTCTCAGTACCCCGTCGTGCGGCTGAGAAGATATTTCCACCTCTAGTATGTCCATTTTCTTTCTGTTTATCATCCTATTTTAATAAAGTCAAACACTCTGGTGTGTTCAATGTGTGCCTTACCAGGTAACATGTTCATAGGATTATACAATGCAACCACCAGCTGAAGAATTAATAGCTAAAGATTTGCACGACATTTCATGGACTTTTCGTCATATCTATCGAGGTATATGACCACCCTTTACTTTTCTTATTATGTACTTCAGCAATGGCATTTGACTTTCTCAATTAGAGCTAGCAAAGAGCATTGGTGTTTTAAAACAAGTGTCCAAACTGGATACCCGTATCTGACTTGTTGGACACAAACTGCACTGTGGTCTTAATTGTTGTCATCATAATCATTAAGCCTTGGAAGCCTTATCCCTAGTACATAATGCTACTGTTATGACTTCTATGCTATTTACTCTTGTGAAATCAAGTTTTTGTTCTTAATAGTTGGATTTGTTAGTTTGATGAACCAATAAAATTAGGTCGTTTGGACGAGCATGCTACTCTTGCAAGTTTAGTCTCACAATTTCGCATGCTGTATGATTAGTTGGCAGACAAAGGCGTGGTCACTTCTAGACTTGTTAGCACAGAGTACTGATATTGCTAATGTGTTGGTTTATAGTTGGTCGTGATTTGGAGTCTGGAAACTTGGAAAAGGAATAATGTTGTGGTTTGTATCATTGTGATTAATAGATAAGCTTCCCTCATTTTTTATGACATGGTTTGTCTATTAACTACTCGATTAATTTAGCAGTGGCAGTTTTATCATACTGGCTCGCCTACCTTGATATTGTCTGGTATGTTATAGCTAAAGATAACATTGCATTAACTATCGAAAGATTTTCTTTCCTAATCTAAAGAAAATATTTTAAGATTTCAAAGTTCCTTGTGAGAGATCAGTAGCAGCCTCCTTTTACTAATTACCTATATAGCAATTAGCTATTGCCTTTGTGGTGTAGAAACTTGTAGAGAATTTAGTGACACCTTAAGAAGGCCAATATGATTTATTAACCTGCATGTTCTTGTTTTCCACCACTACCTGGAGGCACAACTCTTTCTCGCTTTAACTGTTACCGCTGCCAACAACTTTTATACAGTTCATATAGGAAGTATGTAATTCAGAAATTAGTGCTTCCTTAAGGCCCATACAATTTGTTCTCCCAGCACCATGTTTTTGTTTTACAACTCTACTTGGTGACACAATCACTACTGGCTTCATTGTTGCTGTTAATGATGTTTATTATAGTTCATACTGGCTCCTGTAGCCTATATTTCCATCTTCAGAGAATACCTAACTACATAATTGCCTAAACTGTTGTTTTCTTTGCTTGCTTGCTGTATTAAGTAATAATGATATTTGCCTTCTACGGTGAGAAAAACTTCTTTCGTAAGAGGATTTTTTTTTTTTCTGTAACACCATCATAGGTTTCTTCAGGTCAACTCTTTTAGCTCCATGAGGAGGTAGCTGTCAGTTCCTTTTGCGTTATGCCCTACATCACTGTTTTATCTGTACATTATATTTCAAACATTTAATGAGCTAGTTTTCATGACTCTGCTGAGACAAGAAGGGTTTCTGAGATAGGTACATTATGCCTGTGATTTACATGGACTATCACATCTTGATCAAGAAAAGGTAATTGTAGTGGGTCTTTAAAGATAACATAGTGATAAGCTGAATGCCTGTTTGGGTACATTCATTTGCTTATGCTTTTGCTCATGCTTATGCTCAAAGCAGGATGACTTTTGTTCTATTTTTTATGTGGTTAAACTGCAATGTTTGTCTTTTGGTTGTCAGTGAAGTTTCTAGCAATTATCAAAATATTTATATATGACTAAAATTGCAGGTCAGCCCAAGAGGCATCTCCTGACTACAGGTTGGAGTGTATTTATTAGCACAAAAAGACTTGTTGCTGGTGACTCTGTTCTCTTTATACGGTAGGCTAAATAAATTTACTAGGTAAATCATTTTCTGTAACATATATGATCAGTTACAAGCAACAAGGAAATTGATCTGTGTGTTTTCCAGAGATGAAAAGTCACAGCTTCTCTTGGGTATAAGGCGTGCCAATAGACAACAACCACCTTTATCATCTTCAGTCTTATCTAGTGATAGCATGCATATTGGAATCCTTGCTGCTGCCGCTCATGCTGCTGCAAATAACAGCCCATTCACTATATTTTACAACCCAAGGTACTTTTTTTTTTTTTTTTTTTGAGGTATATAATCCAAGTTTGAGGTGAATATTCACAGATTGACATACTAACAGAATTAAACATGGTTAAATAGAGCTAGCCCCTCGGAGTTTGTTATACCTTTCGCCAAATACCATAAAGCAATGTACACCCAAGTGTCTCTTGGCATGCGATTCAGGATGATGTTTGAAACTGAGGAGTCTGCAGTGCGTAGATATATGGGCACAATTACAGGCATCAATGATTTAGATCCAGTGCGGTGGAAAAATTCACAGTGGCGCAATCTTCAGGTCAGGATACGTTGTCACAGAAGTTTGTTATCGCTTGCTGTCACATTAGACATCTGCACACACTGCAATGAGATGAAAATTAATTGGAGAGAAATTCTTGTCCTGTAAACCATCTCCATGGCCCCCACCCTTCTTTTATTATCTTAACTTGGGGTTAATTTTTCCTCCAACCCCTGATAAAATCAGGGATTGAGACCATGCTATATCAAATATTATTATAAAAAATCATTCCTAGTGTCTCAGTAAATTTTGCATGTATTAGGTTGGCTGGGATGAATCAACAGCAACTGAGCGGCGGACCCGAGTGTCAATATGGGAGATTGAACCTGTGGCAACTCCTTTCTATATATGTCCACCCCCATTCTTTAAACCCAAGTTCTCTAAACAACCAGGGATGCCAGGTACACTTCATACATTAGCTATCGGCATGTTAATTGTTATTTGGTAATCATATGAAATCTCTGGCTATTGAACCTCACAGTTGTAACAAGACTATATCTAGTTTGGAAAGGTTGTTGGCCAGATTATGCGCATGCCATAATATTGCTTTATACTGCAAAGTTAGCATCTTTCTATTGTTATATGTTTGGACATTTTTTTCCGGTATTCTATCTTATGGCACTTGGATTCTGGCCAGTTATGGTGATTGAACCAAATTATGCCATATGGATTGACAAATAACTGAGCCAGTTATGGTGTGGTTCTATTTGGAGGGACCTCAGTAGTGGTAGGACTGAATTGTTAAATGTTAAATGCTATTTTCTTGGCTAATGATCTGCTTCAGATTAACTGCCATGAAGGTCCTTAAAAAAAAATCATAACTTACCTGTTGAAGGTGGTTTTCCATTAAATTGTGTGTTTGATTGCCTAATGTTCCAGCAGATTCTCACTATAAAGTGGATTATCAAGTTTTATTGACTGCTCGTTGTAGCTCTGGATGGGGCAGGCTTTGATCCAACTGTTCAATCTTTTATAGTTTCATCTATATTAACTCAAGAACAGTTCAATTGCATAACATGACGAGTAAAATATTCGACGTACTAATCCTCTCTCTAAAGGCCTTGCCTGATGCTTATATTCTTCTGCACATACTTACATCTGTCCATATTTATATATTTCTTTGCAACATCAATTATTCCATGGTATACTTTTTTCATCCTTGACCTCAATTTTACTGACTAATTTATGTCACTTTGCAGACGATAAGATTGAAATTGAGAACACCTTTAACAGGGTGATGCCATGGCTTGGTGATGATTTTGGCTTAAAAGATGCTCAAAGTGCAGTCTTTCCAGGCCTGAGCCTGGTCCAATGGATGGCCGTGCAGCAGAATTCTCAGCTAATGGCACCAGCAGCTCAGTCAACAAACTTCCCTTCCACAGCTGCATCAGTTATGCAAGATGGCCTTGGCACTGAAGACCCAACAAAAATACTAAATTTCCAATCACATGCCTTACCTCCATCATATCTGCAGCCCTGTTCCAAACTAAATCCTCATACTCATCAATTTGATAGATATCATCAACCACCTTTATTATCATCTCAACAGCCATTGCGGCCACAACAACAAATTTCTATTCATCACCAGCAGCAGCAGCAGCAGCCACCACCAGTGCAACAAAATACTGCCCATCTGATGCAGCTACACCAGCAACAGCAGCGACAGCAACAAGCAGAACTGCAGCAGCAACAATTTCAGCAGCAGCAAACACGGCCTGCTGCTAGTCAGGAACTCCTTGATCAGCAGCAACAGAAGCAACATCAGCCTATTCGTAGCCAAATTTTACCTCAAACCCAGTTATCAAACCAACTTTTGCGACAGCAACAAGCAGAACTGCAGCAGCAACAATTTCAGCAGCAGCAAACACGACCTGCTGCTAGTCAGGAACTCATTGATCAGCAGCAACAGAAGCAACATCAGCCTATTCGTAGCCAAATTTTTCCTCAAACCCAGCTATCAAACCAACTTTTGCAGCCACCTTCATCTAATGTTCAACAACAAGGGTTACCTAAACCAAGCACTCAACATCAGCAAGGTGCTTGTTCTCCCAACCTGGGCTCTCTCCAACCATCATCCTTGCCGCAAATTTTGCAGGTCCAGCAACCAGTAGACCATCAAAATACTCTTTTTCAGCAACAACAGCAACAGTTGCAACAACTAATGCAACCACAGCATCAGCTGCAGCTGCTGCAAAAGCTTCAGGAACAACAATTGATCTCTCAGCTCAGTCCACAGTTACAATCTCAATCATCACAGCAACTAACTCAACAAAACCAGCATTTTCAACAGCAGCAAAATTTGCAGCCGCAGTTAAATGGCACCAACATTCTACCATCTCAACTGAAGCAACTGCAGCAAATGCCCACTATGGATAACAGTAACTACCTCAAACCTCAGTTACCTGCTAGAGCTCATTCTACTCTCAATGAGAACAAAGCCCCATCTTGCTCTACCTCTCCTTCCACTAACTGTCATTCTTCATCAAGCTTAATAAATAGAGTTCAGCAAGGCCCAGCTGTTTTGATTGGAGAGACAGGGGTACCGCATATGGAAATTCTGCTTCAGGAACTTCGAAGCAAGTCAGATGTTCAAGTCAAGCGTGAATTGCACAGCACCAAAGAGCCTGCTCAGCTGCCGAACCAACATGCCACTGTCAATCAGTTAGATGCTTCTTCTGCAACCTCATTTTGTTTAGATGGCAGTGCGCATGAAGGAATCTCACTTCCTCCTATATTAGATGGTGATGTTCAAGTAGATCCTAGGGACAACCTTCTTGTTGGAACATACGGTGATGGTTTGATGCCAGACGCCCTGCTGTCAAGATGCTTGGGTTCAGGAAAGGATATCCAGAACTTGCTTTCTGGTTACGGCAATCAGGGAGATGTAGAAACCGAATTGTCTACTGCTGCTATCAGTTCTCAGTCATTTGGTGTGCCGCACATGCCTTTCAAGCCTGGCTGTTCAAGTGATGCGGCAGCAAATGAGAGTGGAGTACTGAATCAGGGATTTTGGTCTGGCCAACCGCAGCGCATGCGAACATATACTAAGGTATGCTAAATCTACTTAGTATTTGAAGACATCAAGAATTAAAAGTGGCTTATGTAACCGTCTAAACACGAATTAGGGGGCTTAGAGATATCAAAAGACAGATTTGGGTGAGAACCACTGAACTTATACTTGATTCCGAAATTAATTGTGTGAAATTGGATTTTTTTGGGTAGTTGACTTCAGACAGCAAAAGTTGCTGTACCCATGGTCCTGCCTTTCCCTCGAGTAAATGAATATTGAAGAATATATAGCATGTAGCATATGACATTGAGAGGAGAATGCACTTCATCTGATCAGAACCTATGCTATAGTGTTTACAATTTTCTCTTTTTCCGAGCAAAAAGGCAAATTGATATACTTGCATATGCCTGTAGGTTCTTGTAGTCCTTATTAATGCTGTCATAACTCATAAATGTCATTCCTTGTACATTTCAACTCATTCTCTGTATTTCTATTGTTTCAAATCCATAGGTTCAAAAGCGTGGAGCTGTAGGAAGGTCTATTGATATTACCCGTTACAAGGGGTATGGTGAGCTTCAACATGATCTTGCCTGCATGTTTGGGATTGAGGGGCAACTCGAAGATCCACACAGAACTGACTGGAAACTAGTCTATGTGGATCATGAAAATGATATCCTACTTGTTGGTGATGACCCTTGGGAGTATGTTTTCACTTTGATGAGTCATGAAACAATTCTTAAGTTATTTTCTTAATAATTTTCTGGTTGTATGCTGATCTCCTGAATACCTCTACATGCTCCCTTCTGACTTCCAGGGAATTTGTAAACTGTGTTCAAAGTATCAAGATATTGTCAGCAGCGGAAGTCCAGCAGATGAGTTTGGATGGTGATCTTTCCAATATCCCTGTACAAAACCAAGCATGCAGCGGGTCCGATAATAATGGTGATCTGTGGAGAGGGTCAATTTGATGATACGTCGGCTTTTTGCATTCATCGTTGAGGGTAACATGCTTTATAAAACTAACGATATATTATAGATCCGCTTAAAATCAAATGCTATGACAAAGCTGGAGTTCGAGGAGACTAATAATTTAGTTGTCAGAATGAGTTTCAAGGGAGGATTGAATAGAGCAAAGAGCCTCTACAAGTGTCAGACACAGGCGACCAAATTTTTCCACCGAAAACTCAAAGGTGAGATCAGCACCAACTCTCTGCAGTTACTTTACCATAATTTTTGGAATCTTTAAGTATGTGCTACTTAACAGATGAGAAACTTTTGATAAGATGCATTCCTTTTTCTCACTCTTAGAGAGGCAGTTCTTGATGTACATGTATGTGCGGCAATTTAAGACAACTGTTCTTTCAGATAACGGTCTCTACGAGTCATTCTGTATTCTGAAATCGTATGTTAAAAGATTGTAACTGCTATTAACTTCATTCAGTATAACCAAGAACTCTCGCCTGAGTGGTCACAGCTGGGAGTTAGAAGCCTTGCATTGTATCTGTAACTCAAAGCTATCAAAGAAAGCACAATGAAACCACCTTAAGTTGCAGACTCCACCCGCTCACATAGAAGCAAGGGGGAGTCACTCGCCCATTCCCTTTCATGGTGTGGCAAATATTAACTTCCAAAGCATGGCATGGGTAGGAAATTGAAAGAAATTCGCCTCAATGTCCTTACTTATTCTTGCTCCTGTTTCCCGAAGTGCAGCCAGGCGCAGAATTACCAGGCAATCATAAGATTTCAAAACGTTGGAAGCTTTAAATAAAGGGATGCATGCTTCAGTTCCCCTTTCCTTGGAAAGATTCAATTCATCAGAACCCTCCACAATTACTATCTAATAATCCTTGGAATCTAAGTAGTGACCGACTGCATTAATCTCTTTATATGAAATGACAGTTGTAACCTTGAACGATGACTAGAGGCACAAAGAATCCGAAGAATTTGTTATAATAATTGAAAAAATAAATATTATAATTATCATTTAATATAAAAAGAATAGTGTGATTAGTTAGTAATTAATTGAGCAAGAAGTACTTTGCCCCATTCATGAACACCAGATCAGAATGTTTCATAATTGAGTTTGAGAGATGGACATGAGAGAGAGATGTTCTCTCAAAAATCAAAGATAACCAAGAAAACTCAGCTCATTAGCATGACAAATTACCATTTGCTGCTCCACTTTAAAATGACACTCCATTAGAAAGATAACCTTCATTCGGTACCAAAAAGAGAGAAAATTAATAGGCTAGTCTGTACTCTACTCTATCGAACCCCCCCATGATCTCATTTAGATTGAAAAGCAAGTTTCCAAACATAAATTCTCCTTTTCCAGCGTACGAATAAATAATCCCTCCTCTCTTTGGAACTTTTTTTTTTCTTCGCTAAAACGGATGAATCATACTGGACGAGAATGAATACACCCAATAAAATCAAAAAACAAAACATCTCTAAGTACCAGAGACAACTCCCCATCTCCCGCCCATAAAATACTATCCAAGTCAGCCATCCAGTCCGCAGCCTCATTAGTTTTACGAAAAACATGCTTGGCCTAGAAGACCTCTCCATCCCTCACCATTGTCTAAATATCTCGGAGCAAGTCTTTGGAACACATTTACCGGGCAGTACAGAAATATCATCTCACCTTACCTAAATAATTTCTTCATTGCAATATTCCACTAATTTAGTTTGACTTATATTAAAAGCACATTCTACTAATGAAGTCTGCAACTGGTAATCATGTGCCCAAAATATTTCTTCTTTCAATAACGATGAACAGCCTAAATATCAGACCAACATGCGTAATAATATTCAGCAAATTACACAATTAAAGCAAACACCTGCCATCACCTTTTGACTCTGCCCAAAACCTTGCGCCTCTTATTAGAGAACATAAAGATAGGCTTATGCGAGAACAGCTATTACATCAGACGCCCTCAGAGCAATGTAATCAAAGCCATCAGCACTCTTAAATTCATTACCAGCATACTTAGAGTACAGCACAGTGCTCCCTGGAGTTATGCTCAATGGCTTCCTATTGCCCTCTTCATCCAAGGGACCGGGGCCAACTGCAATCACCTGTTTCAGATAGCAGGAAGCACAGTAAGTTTGTACAGTTTTAAGGTGATGGATGGTAGATTTATCTTTTACCAACAACTGGGGCCAGTATTTACTCAAGTCACTCCGCGACTGCCAATGAGGAATGACACCTTTTATTATTTGATCATAACATGATTAACAAAAGAGAGAATCCTAATGAGAACGGCATTAGACGATGTTAACCACATCAACTACAGAAATAGACAATGTTTCTTTAGTGTTTACCTAATAGACAAATAATCTATAGACAATGTTTCTTTAGTCTTTACCTATTAGACAAATAATTCTTTTACCTCATCCCATAGAAAGATTATTTCTGGAGTCATTTAGCAATAAGAACCAAAACCAAAACCAAAACTTGTTTCGACATTTTTTGATGATATGATCTGGGTTATGATTTTGAGCATCAGAGAGGAAATCAATATCAAGAGAGCAAGCAAACTCACTGTCCCAATCGAAGGCCTTTCCTTCGTTGCCTCTGTCAACAGCAAGCCACCCGTAGTTTTCTCCTCAGCTTCTGCCACCTGAGATAAAAGATAAAGTAGAGAATATGCGGCTAAAGCTTTTCCAAAATGTGATATCAGAAATAGTCTGCATAAGATGACCAACAATATATTCAAAATATAATGTTGCTCACCACTGGTGAGTGTTTTAAGGAGCACATTTGCAAAACCAAAAATCACATTGCAGACATTCTCCAAAGTTTAGAGACAAACCTTAATCAGAACACGATCATTAAGGGGCTTAAGATCCTTGACATCATCAGTATCAAGAACACCCACAATGTCATCTTCCTTCAAAATAAGATGGTTGGATCCATTGAATTCCAACTCTGTGCCAGCATATTTGGAATATACTACTTGGGTTCCAGTCTACATCCATAAAAGATTATACACCAGGATTATATATTAAACAAGAATCGGAGATGTAATGCTTCATAAAATGCTAAGCAATTAACAATCCATCAATAAATATCTTCATCATATGTCCTCTTCATCATTTTCTTTCTGATAAAACCTCTGATCCTCAGAAAGAAAGCCAATTAGAATTACCTGAACACCAATTTCTATTTTCTTCTTGCCAATGGTTCTTCCCTCTCCAATGGCAACAACTTCACCTCCTTGTGGTTTTGACTGAGCACTTGATGGAAGCAATATCCCTCCAGTGGTTTTTTCCTCAGAAGTCTTAATCTTTACTAACACTCTATCACCCAAAGGTGAGATGGAAGTGTACTGTAAAATTATGAAGAACACCAGTTAATGTACAGGTACATGGTAAAAGCAACCAAAAATGTCTTTTAACTAGGCATATTGACTGACAAGAGTACTAAAAACTATACTTTAATATAACTAACCCAGCTTTTAACAAAATTACCAGTCAAAAAAAATATTCTCAAAGAAAACCATAAACATCATGATATTGATGACAGAGTGAATGAGAAATCCCTATTATTTCTTTATTTTCCTTTTCCTTAAATATTTTCCTGACGATTCTTAGATCAAATCAGTTTAGGACGAAAATAAGGAAATGGCAAACCACATTGCTCTAGATGATTGTTATAATGGACAAAATGGCAAATAACTTGCACTTGACATATCTGCATATAATTGCTGAAAGAGGGCATGAATTAATCAGTCCATATATTCGCTAATTGAAACAAGCCAAAGAACAGATAGAACATTACAAGTTCCTTATCCAAAACATTAACCCCCCCCCCCCCCCCCAACCCAAAAAAAAAAAAAAAACACAAAAAAAAAAAGAATCACCACCGCAGCTGCCATTCAAACTTCAGAGATATACAAACCAACGATTCTGAACACCAACTAGCTTACCAGTTTCTGAAAAATAAAAAGGATCACGATACGGTAGCAATAGAAATATATATTTCCCCTCAACCATCCAAACAGAGAAATGCTTTCCTAAAGCACATGCAATTAGGGATGTAAATGAGCAAGCTTGACCAAGCCAGGCCTAAATCATCAGCTCTTTTTGCAGTCAAGCTGAACATGAGCTAATTCATTTAATTTCGAGCCAAACTCCAGCTCTTCACTAGCAGATTGCTTGAGAGATCTGGTGAGAATTTGAGATCTCTGTATGTTTTTATTTATATAGTTTGAGCCAATTATCCAGGCAAATTTTTAATCCAATAGTTAAAATTACATTCCATTTATATAAATTTTGTTAGTTCATATTAAATAAATACAAAAATAAATTTCTAAAATTAACATATTATATCTATAATTTATATATATTCATATTTCATGCTTAATTGATCTGAGCTAGAGGGGGCTAAGCCTAGCTCTAGATCAGCAAAATTGCTAATCAAGCAAACTGAACTCAAGCTGATCTTTGAGCCGAACATGAGCTGAGTCATGAATAACTCACTCATTTGACAGTGCTAGATGCAGTAGCGCGCGCCATTGCAGAAGTTATTATGTTCATATACTATAGATGCCAAATGCCATTGCAGAAGTTATTATGCTCATATACTATAGATGCCAAATGCCATAAGTAATACATTTCAACATGGCAATTCAAGTTTGTTTATTCAAAAAAGAGTAATTTAAGTGATGCAGTAAACAAACTGATCATATAACAGGAACCATTCCAGAAAAATCACATGTATGTGTGATGTGAAAGCCAATTAAATTGACCGAATACCACTCTGTTCAGTGTCCTCAGCCGCAAATAATTCTAACATGGCCACAACATTGAAGGCCTGCAAGTGGATTGGGATGGCCCACTTTGAATCCAGAATCAACCTGAAAATAATCTGGTCCACCCCAAACTGTGGTTTATTTAGATTAGGCTTGGATTGAAAAATATGACCCATTTCAAATATGGCTTGGCTTTGGATCACCAAGTACCCTGAACTAAACATGAACTAACCTGAACTGCCATGAAACTAACACACTATATTTTCAAAGCCCTCCTTGAATATAATAAATTCAAGCACTTTTAATAGTAAAATTTTGCATAGGCTTTTTTTAAGGCAAAAAAAATGAGAAAGTGGAAAGGATTTCCGCACCCACCCCAATTTATTGAGATAATAAGTTGCAGGTTTTCGGATCCAGGTTATTGGTAACCGACACTAACTATAGTTAACCATCAATTTATGTTGTTGCTAGTAATTTTATGTGCTTGGGTGGAGTTGGAGACAAGTCTACACATTGATTAATTGTAATTTTCTTGCATAACGTGCATGTTTCTTATTGTTTGTGTTTGGATTAATTTTGATCTGATTTGACCCAGAAACACAATGGGCTGCTAAAACAAATCCTCAACCCAATTCGACCCAACCCAAAAGGAAATGTATTGAACTTGGATTCAACCTTTTGACCTCATGAAAATACAGATTGGATTTGCAGTGTGCCAATCCCTGATCCAACATGACCTGCTTGCAGCCTATGTTATATAGCTCACTAGTCCTTAAAGGTCAAAAATAAAGTCTTAATTAACTTTATTCAGTTGTTTCAGAAAATGTTATAGTATGATCTTTTTACCTTCCTACTAGATATAATGTGCCCGTTCAGAGGCCACTGAAACAGGAACAACTCAAATATCCAGACTAGCTATTTGGAAAGCTTTCCAAATTTTAAGGAAAATAAACATTAAAAACAAGGAAGAACAATTCAGATCAATGATTCAACATGTCAGCTGCGAAGGAAACTTAGAGCATCATAGTGTCATCAAAATACTAGTTCACAAGAAAACTCATCCACAAGATCACACTATTTCTCGTACTAGTATAACAATCACCATCCAGATCAATCCGTCCAACCACACACTTAAATCCAAGAACACAGAAAAACAAGCCTAAAAGTCTGATTTTATCAACAAATCATTAATAAAAAAACACTGAAAACGAAACCAACATTCCACAATCTATGGTATCCGGTAAATCTCAAAAAGAATGGACAGAAACTAGGATTTACAGAGCATGACTCAAAGCACCCTAATACCTTCGGAGCAACAACAGTGGCGGCCTTGACGACGAGGCCCCGGAAGCAACGCCGGTCGAGCCCCAGCCCACAAGCACCCACTGAGGAAGAGACCCTAAACGTAGAGGGGGAAAGGCGGAGCCCATCGAAGGAAGGCAGGCCCCTCTTCGCAACCGCCAGTCCGGACCCAGAGAACTGCACTGACGCCATGGATTTCCTCACAAATGATTGGAGAGCTCAGATGGTAACCTTAAAACACAAAAACGACATCAAAATCAAATTTTGATCAGATTTTAAGGCAAAGGGACAACAAATGGAATTGAAGCCGAATTTGAGAGCATTGGAAACGAGAAAAATCGTGAAAAAGCTCTAAATTTCATGAAATTTAGAGACCTAAGAGACCTTAAAAGAGCTAAAAAGACTGGATTTGTTCGGAAAATCTCACCTTTATCCGAGAAGATGATGAACCCTAGAGAGCAAACGAGCTCCGGCGAAGCTGGTCTCTTTATCTGAGAGTTGAATACTGGTATTCTCGAGGTATCGTTTAACAAACAGGTTCCAGTGATAAAGTTCCGAAGGAGCGAACGCGGACTCTTCGATTCCTGCGCTATGACTATGATTTCGACTTTATTGGAACATTTTAAGCTGGGAAAGGAGCTTAGAAGAGACATCATATTACGACGCTCTTGTTTTGAAAGGTTGGGATGGTTCTAGAACGCTGTACTGGGTTCCCCGGAAGAGGCTTCGAAGCACGTTAACATGGTTGCGGAAATGGGTTCGATTGCCTAAACTACTTTTAGGTCGGACCCATTTCCACGACAAGCAGGGATTAAGACAGGGATTAGGGCTTCGAAGGAGGAATTAAGTGTTATGGGCAAAGGGACTGGCTATCAATTTCCTCAATAATTTATTTTTTTTTCTTTTGATACATGTATTGGTAAAATTGTTAGGTGGTTAATTTGGACTTAAAGCAACCAATGAATCCATTTGTTTGCCTTTTTTTTTTTTTTTTTTTTTTTTTGGTTTGGGGGGGGGGGGGGGGGGGGGTTGGAAGGGTTGATGTGTGTAAAGTCTTTCGGAAAGAAAAAAGAAATAAAGTGAGCCAATGACCTATGGCTTCTAATTTTTAACAACCAACTTAGTTTCATTGAAGTTTAGAAGAGCCTTCTCATCAAATCATTTTTATTTGCTGAACACAAAAATTTTTTCGATATTTTGATTTTGCTAGAATTTTATAAAGATTATTCTTGAATTATAATAAGAAAGATATGTAAAAAGCAAGTTAAAGAAGTCTAAAAACATTCAGAAAAATCATGATATTTTTATGTTACTTATTATAAGTTGTATTTTTGTAACAGTAAATATCCAAAAAGAATCTGAGATGTTTGCATATATATATATATATATATATATATATATATATATATATATATATATATATATATATATATATATATATATATATATATATATATATATATAGCACTACAAAATGCCCAATTACATGATTATTCCTAAAAATTTCGGCTTTCTTTGGCATTTAATATCTAAAATTTAGGTAATGCCTTTAAGAAACTAGAGCTAATCTGAGCGATCTTGGACAAAAAAATGTCAAACAAGCAGTTTGAATTATGAATCGATGGATTAATTGTAATTGTGCATTTATGCAAAAAAAATGCAATGCGGAATGTTACATCAGACTTTCATGATTTTTATTAAAAAAGAAAAAAAATATAAGACGTATTTTATTCTCATAATCCAAATGCAGATTCTTATCTGTATGGACCATGCATAATCAATGGCATGCTACAATCATGCAAGAGAGGTTGGTAGAGGGAGCAGGAAGTGGTGGTGCTGATGGTCGAAGACAGACATGGTAGTTGAGGAGGCTGGGAGAGAGAGGTTTAATGGAGGAGGTAGTGTTAATAGTTGGTAGTGGCTTTGGTGGTACAAAGCGATAGAGAGAGGGGTGAAGGAGGAGGTGATGGTGTTGATGGTTGATAGCAGTCATAGTGGCAAGAGAAGTTCAGAGAGGGAAAGAGAGGAGTAAGGGACGAGGAGTTGGTGGTGATCGATGGCAGCGGCGGCAACGGAGAATGGTAGAATAAGAGTGAGGGAGGAGATGATGGTGCTAGTAGTTGACAACAACTGGGGGATGGTGAGGTAAAGGATTGAAGAAAACCGGTGGTGGCATCGCTGATGGAAGCAAAGGTGGAAGCAGCTGTAGTGGTTTGGGTTTGGGTTCAGACGGCAATAGCTTGTCTAGTGTCTTAGAATGATGGCCATGGCTTGTGGGCAATCTATGCCAAGGAGGGAGGGAGAGAGAGAGAGAGGAAGAACGGATTTGAGTTTAGGGTTACCAACGAGATAGCCATTGTCAATGTCGCCACAATTGAGGTCTTCACTTGTCAAGGCCATAATTAGGGTACTTTTCCTTCCCCTCCGAGGTTAAGGTTTTAAGAGTGGAAGTGGGGAAGAGGAGGAGTTTGAAGTGGGTTAAGGCTTCTAGTTCCTCTCTAAGACTCTAAGGTGGTAGAATGTGGAGAATGAGGGCCTACAAAATCATATGTACACCCTCATTACAAAACTAGGTAAAAACTTCTTTTCATAAGCATTGTTTAGTATTCAGATAACAAAATCTACAAAGGGTGTGATAGGGGCTAATTTGCAAAATATATTAGCATTGGGGGTAGATGTACAAATTATAACTTGACGGGGATAAATATCCAAGAGGTATTTTTACAGGAGTACTATATATATATATATATATATATATATGAGTAGGTGATGCTTCTCTTGATGCTGAGAGGTAGCCATTGTGCCTCACAGAGGAAGTGGAATCAAACAAACCAAAATAAACTGGGGCTGTAACTTAGGTTGGATTCCAGTGTAACAAAACTATGATTTCAGTGGAAACAAGCTTATTTACAATGCCTCTGTCGACAGTGCCAACTGGCGGAGCCAATAAAATCTTCTGCATGGTTACAAGAGACTTGAGTGCAACCCTGTTCTTGCTCTGTTTTCAGCTGGGTTCCACCATCCTGGCTCTCAAAAAAAAAAAAAAATTGTGTGCGCGCGCGAACAAGAAGTGCACAACAATAGGTAGACCATATACATAAAGACTATCAACAGTCTAAGCTGGCAAAATCATCAACATTAATGCTGCAAACTTGATTCAGGATATCAAATGAATCCAGCCTGCATGCATTCTATCTGCAAGTTTTCTCTTTTGAAGCCTTGTTTAGCAAAACAAACTCCTTGATCCATTGGGAGAAAAAAAAAAGGAATGAGAAAATCTGGAGAACATGCTCTCCAATGAATTATGTGTTCAAATTCCTATACAAAGATAATTCTTTGCTATTATGCCATTGTCCTCAACTGGGTCTTTTCCTTATGGGCAGGCAATCTTGGCGAGGCTCATTAACATATGCCATGATCATGCAATATAACAATTAACTACACCTTGAGAACAGCTTTTTGGATCATAAATTACAACAGAGTTGTATTGGTGCTTAATACATGATCGAACTGTATGCCATGTAGCTTGCCAAACATACAACAAACCATTCAGGATGGACATAGGCGTGAGATAGCAAACCAGTCTCACAACACTTTGCCCGCCTATCATGCTCCAGGCTGCATTTACCTTTGAGAATCCAACTTCTGGCATTCTACCGTATGGTAAGCTGCTTAGCGTGTTGATGTTAGACATACGAAAATTCCCTCATATGACTAAATTGTCACTGCTTTATGCCATTGAAAAGCAAGAATTATAAGATCAATCTGCCTGTACTCGGAGAAGCACAAAACATGAAATCAAAGCATACTATCAGCCAATGGGAAAGTACAAACTGATATTTTCATTATATTGAGATCAGCAACTATCATGGCTGAAAGAACTGCGAACCAAATTGTTCTTTTGTTTTTGGTCATGCTTGTTTATAAAATAGATGAAGACTAGTATACCATGCATAACAATTGATCCACTGTCAAGATTGATGATGCCTCAATGACCATGGTTGATCCTCTAGTGGTTCGACTGAGAACTACCAAAGAATTGCTGGGATTGCATGTCCAGGGTTGAGTAACCCTGCAAAACATTCAAAAAGAAAACAAAATGATATCTTGAATCAATTCTAAAGCATTAGAAACTATGTTCTAAAGCATTAGAAACTATGTTAAGATGATATGAATCCAAGAAGCAGCAATTACAATGCATTATATGGACACTTTTCAATCACCATACAGTGTCTATGTGTTTTGCTTTCTTGACAGTAAGGCTATTATGTAATCTTGCCAAGGAGCTTCAACAAACCTTTCATATATTAAAAATTTTAAAAATATGCTTTGAACTAAGTATTACCTGACCTAACTGAGTGCTTCCACTTAATGGTTGTTGATGTAAATCAGAAACTGGAGATAACTGTATTATAATAAATATACTATCAATATCAAAGTGAAAACACTAGCCTATTACCTTGAACATGTATCTGAGTATTACCTGATTAAATTGTGTCATGCCATGAAATCCTTGGTGATGAGCATATGAAGATAAAGGAGGGTGCAATGAGGTCATTGTAGAAGACCCTGGTTCGCCATCACTTGCAACTTGAGTGTCCTTTTCTGTCCCTGTCTTAGCATCTCTCCTCCATCTCTTCAAGAAATAACGTTCTGGTAGCTCTTTAATGTTTCGAACATCAAGCACTTTTAATACATGACCACATTGAACCCCTACAAACTCAAACTTTTTACAACTACAAGCAACTGAACAATCAGATGAGTCTAATCTAACAAAGTGTTCTTTAGATTTCTCACCCACAGTTATTTTAAACTCCGATATTGTTCCAACCTCGCCACAATTGTATAGCATACAATCCATGAATATCTCAAACTCCTTCCGAAACATTTCAAACATTGTAGGAGTATACAAATTAGCAGCTTGCCTCAACATCTTTGAAGGAGGAATTCTTGGGAAACTTTGGCTTGCATGAAAATCAGCTTGTAATTCTGCATACCTATGTTCATCCACCACTCTTTCATACTGTTTAAAAAACGACAAGAGATCTAATTGTGGACTTAAATATTTCTTTAGGATACTATTTATGTTAGCATTCTGTAGAGTGCTTTTCATATCACCACAAAATATTTGCCTGCCATATACCAAAGCCCACTTCTCCCTTTCTTCAAAAAGCTTTGCCAACCACTCATTGTTCCTAAGATCATATTTCTCTAACAGTGTTCTCCATGCTGCTACAAACTCTTCCTCATCTTCACAATCATAAATACATCTGTTGAAATCCTTTGCAAAAATTTTTGAAGCTTGAAAGGCATGATTTAGGTGCTTAACAGCATTTTGATAGACTTGCCACACGCAAAGACGGTGACTTGTGCCTCGCCACACCTCAGCAATAGCATTACTTATTGCCACAGAATTGTCTGTCAGAATTGTCTTTGGTTGTTTTCCATGCATTGCAAGCTTGAAAGTCTCAAGCAACCACTTGAAAGATTCTGTGGTTTCATCATATAGCAATGCTGCGCCAAATATAACAATCTGCTTATGGTGATTCACACCAAGGAATGGTGCAAACGGCCTACCATATCCGTTTGCTTTGTAAGTTGTGTCCAAACAAACTACATCACCAAAGTAGTTGAAATCCATTACAGACTTTGAGTCAGCCCAGAAAATGTTGGTCAATTTATCATCCTCATCAACTTGTAGGGCATAAAAAAATGATCGGTCATTAAGCTGCATACTTTGTAGGTATTTTAACACGGATTCCGCATCTCCCGTTCGCATAGCCTTCATACGTTTTGATCGAAGACCTATCTTATAATCTGCAGGGAGAAATTGAACATTTCGAAGACCTCCAACTTGTCTTCTTGCAGGCTCATTAGTGGACTTTGGTGTCGTTCCTGAATCATCTGACAAATCTGCTTCAGCAGCTTGAACTTCAGTTGTTATCCTCTGAGACCTTAGCATGTGCATTGCCGAAGGGGGAGCTGGCTGATGGTTATGGTCAGGTACAAATTCGGTGACACGATATTTACCACTAGGCATAAGTTTAATGGTCATACGTGCAGGGCAACCAATTCTAGTCTCTGGCCTTGGTCTCTTCACTTCCCTTGCACCCTTTTTGTCCTTGCGGAAACCTTCTCTTGAACAAACCAATGTTCTTGATCTGGTAACATTTTCAGATGATTTATCTAACCAACCTTTTCGTACGCTGAAACCTATCATCCCAGCATACCTATTGTAAAATTCATATGCCTTATCTTCATTTTCAAATTCCATATCAACTTCTGGCACCATTTTCGAATTTGCTATGTCTTCACTAGGAGCATCATAGTCGAGAACTTTTCTCTGTTTTCCCTGTTTGTGCAATTCTAAAATTATTCATCAGTTACCGAGTAAGTAACAGAACAGTAGCTTGATAGCTACATTCACCAATGGATGACCGAAAATAATCATATTATAAGAAAGAAATTTGATCAAATTTGATTGACA